>NC_137544.1:88269551-88869551 GCF_963082525.1 Nesoenas mayeri | reverse complement strand
ATTTTCTAGCCTACAGAAGATATACATTTATCAATTTAACAACCAAGAAGCAATCAATTAAGAAATATTACAGTTATATCTTTTTCTGCATTTTGATTTTCTGTAAAAATCAACACATCTACCACATAAATTGGTAACCATTGTGTAGAATTTAGGATGTACAATGTTCTCCTTCTCCTCTACTCTGCCCTGGTGAGACCACTTCTGAAATATTGTGTCCAGTTCTGGGCCCCTCAGTTCAAGAAGGACAGGGAACTGCTGGAGAGAGTCCAGTGCAGGGCAACAAAGATGATTAAGGGAGTGGAGCATCTCCCGTATGAGGAAAGGCTGAGGGAGCTGGGGCTCTTTAGTTTGGAGAAGAGGAGACTGAGGGGTCACCTCATTAATGTTTATCAGTATATAAAGGGTGAGTGTCACAAGGATAGAGCCAGGCTCTTCTCAGTGACAATAAATGGTAAGACAAGGCGTAACGGGTGCAAACTGAAACACAAGAGGTTCCACTTAAATTTGAGAAGAAACATCTTCTCAGTGAGGGTAACAGACCCTGAAACAGGCTGCCCGGGGAGGTTGTGGAGTCTCCTACTCTGGAAACATTTAAAACCTGCCTGGACACATTCCTGTGTAACCTCATCTAGGTGTTTCTGCTCCAACAAGGGGATTGCACTATATGATCTTTTGAGGTCCCTTCCAATCTCTAACATTCTGTATATCGTCTTTGTTGGAGATTATATTAAAATATCCTTCTTCTACCAGAATCTTTGTCTGTCTTTATTTTTCTTCTTACCCTGTTATATGTAAGAACACTACTAAATATATATTGAATGAATGTTTATACAGCTTTGTTGAGGAGAGCAGGGCCACCATCCTGCCTCCAACCAACCCAGCTAGCTGGAGAACCAGAGGTTCCAAAACTTTGCTGAGGGAAGCAGCTGTTTTTTTAGGTTTTCATTAACATCTCCATTATGGTGAATTTATTCAAAGCTGGCCAAAAGAGTACTACTGGTACAACACCTCATTCCCTTTGACATTGAAGCATTTCCAATAACTTTTAGTAACTGATGAAGAGAAGGATCTCTATGGTATCCTGGTATTCGTGGAGATTTATTGGGAAAGTAGCTCTACAGTGATGGATATCATACAGATATTTCCAGGATTAAATTATGCCAGACATTGTGGATCATCTCATCTCTTATTTCAAGGCATTTCCAATCCTTTTATACAGTTTATTGCAGGAGAAGATAGATATCTGCTGAAAATAAAATAAAAGACGTGTAGATGTGGCACTGAGGGACATGGTTTAGTGGTGGATTTGGCAGTGTTAGGTTAATGGTTGGGCTCAATGGTCTTAGAGGTCTTTTCCAACCTAAACAATTCTATAATTCTATAACAAAATGTTAAGATCTTGTAAATGTTGCCTGTACAAAATATCCATTTGGAGAATATGGTTGTCAACAGGATGAAAACCTGGGAATGCCTAGTTAGATATAGCATGCTTGGTAGCTCTATATAGAATTTGTTTGTCTTTTCAAAGTCCACTTTTAATAACCACAACAGCCGAACTTCTAGTTTTAGATTATTTAATATTAATCACTTTTATTGTTGTTTAAATCAATGTTAAACGATCTTTTTCTATTTTTTTTCTGTTTCGATTCCTGCAATGTTTGCTTTGAAATCTCACCAATACAGCAAGCAATGTAAACTAGATATTTATAATAGTTACTTTACACACCTTGATTTGACACCACCACAGTAAAATTGAAGACTTCCAACTAAAACTTTGTTTTCCCTTTCTGTTGAGATAAATCTCAGAGGCCACACCTGAGATTTTCTAAAGACTATTTTCTGTTCATTTTTTGAGAGTAGCTGAGGTATATCATTTGACACAAACAGTGAACTAAACAGATATTTGTATTTGTGAGACAACAGTGGGGTTACTCAAATGCATTTATACTGATATAGAATGGAAATGAAAAGGTCTGCCTCAAATACAATAACTACAGAATTTGAGGATTTCCACCCTTCCTTGACCCATGGAATCTGAGAAAAACACTCTTGAAATCTTGGAACTCCTTATAAGCTTTCTCTGAAAATGCTCCGTATTTTCACCTATGTGAGTGTAAATCAGTAAGTCAAAATGATCAGTTTAAATTTGGAGTGAGAAAAAAATCAGAGTAGAAAATTTCCAGATGGCAGTGTCATGCTTGAAGAAATGCAAAAAGTTACTGCTATTTATATTTAACGTGATTCCAAATAATTTCTTTATCTCTTCCCTGAAGAGCAGGGTTTAAAAGCCATTCAAGGAGCAAGATAAATTCAAAATAATTCAGTATTTCCATGTACAAATTGTTCAGCCTGAAATGAATACCCTGGGGAAGAATATGTCCTTGGATCTTTGTGTCCAGTTTGCCATCTAGTTCTGTATAGAGACATTTCCTCCAGAAAATGTAGTCCAAAAATCCACCCTTTACCAGAAGTTTGAGGAAGATGGGATCAGCCAAGGTATCTTTCAGTCATTTAATTACTTATTTAAGAAACAGCATATTTGTATCTATGTAAATTATACTCCTACTGATCACAGTAGTATTTTTTCTGCCTTTTGAAGTACAGAGTGACGAAACCATGTCCGTTATTTTTGGCTTATCTTTTATTTAGTATCCCTCCATGTTTAAGAATTGTTATGCACTGTAACAATTTACCTATTGTAACAACAATAGGTAAAGCAACTGGAGAACTCTGAATCCTTTGACTTCCTCCAGGTAATACAAGTAACGTGATTAATTCTCTTGCTTGTAGACCAGGATGTAATTTTGGTATCTGTCGTCTCCAGAAGGGCTCAGATTTTCTCTGGGAAAAGCTGGATCCTACTGGGTCAGTCACATATTGCAACAGTATCAAGGGAAGAAGATACAATAACTGAAGGAATAATCAAGGAGGTCATGTTCAGCTCTGGATTCAAAACATGTTTTATGAGAATTCATTCCCTAGCTCTGAGACTAAATGCACTCTTGTGTTTAACATTGGCAGGGAGCACTGGAATAGCAGAACTTCTGAGTAACAGTTGATTTCCAAGTTCAGCTACTCTCAAGAAGTGTTTGTTTTCAGCATTTTTGATTTCTAATGTTTGTGAACTCATGGGTTTTTTTGTTTGTTTGTTTTCTCATTCAGAAGAGCATTAGAAGAGCCACCCAAATAGGATACACTTCTAATGCTGAAGTACTTAAGTAGGAATATCTACAGTGTACCAGTAAACACACCTTGACAATTTTAGTGACTCGATCTGCAAAATCCCTCAGAGAATTAAGATCCTAAAAGTAAACCTAACCAGACATTTTTTTCTTTTGGCACAATAATTTAGATGGACAAGTTTGGCAGCTGGAATGCTTTGTTGAACTGAACAGATAGAAAGGGACATAGAAGAGGCTCAGTGCTGTTCATTTATAATTTAATTAATAGGTTTATAACCTTAATTGTGAAATCTTCTTCAGCTGTGGGAATTTGTCTCAGCCCAGCTACATGCATGTTTTTGTATCCATTCCAGAAAATTAGTAGGCCAGCATTCTCTTGGACTGGTAGACATAGGTCCTATAAACTACAACATGACATACATCAGGATCTCTCGCCAGGCACAGCCCTGCTAGTGTAACAGGCAGTTGTGCAACATCTCAGGCTTGTCTACCTATAACATTTCGTGAGGTGCAGAATGAGCTGTACCTTTTAATTATGGAAATCAGATGCAGGAAGGAAGTTCTTGCTAGATACTCTGGAAGTAATTGTTATCCTTAGCACAGACAAAGAGAAGGCTTTCCATCAGTGATAAGTGGGACATCTCAGTTGCTTCAGATCAGTTTGCTCCATAGCGTTATTGCAGTGCTCAGTAATATCAATGTCACTATAGCTTCTATCTCCCAAATGCTTCACTTAGCTGAAAATAAATGAAAGAGCACCAAGGCTCTGAGTCCTTGCATGTTTCACTTCTCTATTGATACCTTTCTGTCCCCCAGTCACAGCAACAGAGTGGTCCAAGACAAGGTCCAAGATGTTCTTCTGTGAGTTCTCCATGATACTTTTCACTTTTCAGAGTGACAAGTGGCCTGCTGCTGCCAGTCAGTCATCCTCTTCTGGTTGGAGATGGCTGGCCCTAGGCTAGGAGCACAGTTCAAATGGCAAGTACAGGGGTTTTCCATTGTACAGATATGAATGAAACCATTTTTTCAGTCTGTTTCTCTGTTTTCTTTGTCTGTTTCTCTGTTCTCTTGTTTGCAGGTAGGTGAAAAACAATTTGAATACTAAGCAAAGGAGGGACACCTGTATCCAGAACATTTTAATTGGAAAGGAGTTTACAAACAAAACTGCAGCCCTAGCTACATGGCCTTCTTGCTTTGTGTATTTTCTTTCAGAAGCAGTGTGGCATAGATGACACCAGTCATAAAGCTCTTCCTACAGAAAAATATGCAAGCCCAGCTCATTTCCAGTGCATGATAATCATGAAGAGTCCCAGGAGTGAACCTCTGATACTTTTTTAGCTAACGATTAACCTAAAGGCCTCCTTCTCCCTTATGCATTTGGATTAAAAGAGCAATGCAGACACTGAAAGTAGGAGGTATGAGTGGTTCATTCACCAACTCTATGGACTAAAGGGTTTTGAAGTGTGCAATCATCTGACTAAGAGTTCAGACTGGCAGGCGAGGCAGTGAAGAGACTGATCTTACTAAGGTTAGAAAAGAAAGAGAACTTTTGTCTTGTGATCAGGCTGAACTCAGGATGTTTATGAGCTTCATCATGCTACTTTCACTGGTGCCAGCAATGTTTGTATGGTACAGAAGGCAGCTGTTGACTTTTCCATTTAGTAAGCTACATACTCTGTTCTGGGGAGTCTGCTGTAATTAAAGAGGTTTTAGTGCTTTCTTGTACAGAAGTCTAGTGTTTAGAGTAAGTCTTTACTTATCAAGACCTTAAGAGTCTTTTTGTGACTCTATATTGGTATGACCCTGAGTAAGTAATTCAGCTACAGTTTTACTTCAGCTTTCCAGCCTGGAAAACAATACCAGTTTCCAGAGGGCTTGTGTCAGGCTTCATGAATTTGATTGAGATCTCTGGATAAAAGTTTTTTGTTTTGTTTTTGTTTGGTTGGTTGTTTGGTTTGGTTTGGGTTTGTTTGGTTTTGTTTTGTTTTAACAGGAGAAAAACAGTATGATTCACATTCTTGTTAAGCCATAAATGTTCTTCCTTTATTTCGGATAGAGAAAAGATGTGGAGAGGTAAAATGTGCCTGTTAGTCTCATTTTGTATAGGCTTGATACTTGTGTGTTTTGTTAAAAAATTCTCCAGGGCAGAAGCAGGTAACATGGGTGTGTGATTTCTGGGTGTCCCAGGTAGCACACGTCTTGGGGCAGTAACCTATTAAGTACTGAACAGGGACTGGTGGCAGCAGAGCGGCAGCATGCCCCTCCTCACCCTACACAACCAGCAGATTGGCTGGACTCCACTGCTGGTACTGGGGTATCTCTTCTACCTCCTTCTGGGAGCTATGGTCTTCCAGCTGCTGGAGAAGCAGGCAGAGACACACTTTCGGGACCAGTTCCAGCTGGAGAAGCTCAAGTTCCTACAGAACTACACGTGCCTGGATAGGAAAGCCCTGGAGCAGTTTGTACAGGTAAGAGGAACAGGGTCTCATTATTTTGGTTCAAGTACTATTTTGGTTAGGAGAAATTATAGTATTTAGACCAAGCATGTCATAAATTGATCTGTTGTCCATGATGTTAAAAGACTGACTGTAGAAGAGAAAGGAAGAGGCTTCTCAAGCCCATTCACATTCCTCTTTGTCTTGATCTTTTGTACTTTTTTCTTCTGTCAGTCATGAACTCCCAAAATATGCAAATCCGCTAATGCACTTTCAATTGCAATAATTTCCACTTTATGATTTCCAGCCCTTTAATTCATTATTACATGGGAATTATACATGAGAACAAAAACTAAGAAACAAACCTACAACAAGTAAGTTGCCCTATCACCATACTTCAGCCCAAACCTATGCAAATTCTGCCCTTTTCTACCAGAAAATTTCTACTGCCTTTGAAGGTGGTCTTGCACTTCATTAATGACATCTTCAATTACATTTTAAGCTATTCCTCAAAGCAGGCTAGAGATAAATTATGAGATCCTTCTTGGTATTTTTATAGACAAATCCTCTCATTCTCATATTGCAAAAACTCAACAGAAATTCTTTAACTATCGATTTGTTCATGAGATCCAGTTTCAGAGCTGGGTGCTAAATGATTTGAACTCTTTCTACCAGGTCATTATACCTGTTGGAAACACTAAACATGCTGCAAGTTTGCACTGTCCAAGCCAGAGGATTACCACAAAGGTATACGCTTTTGATCAACAAAAAGTCCAGATTCTGTAAATGGATTTAAGCAAATAGTGACATTTAGATTACAAAGATAAAAGGAGGTGCCTAAACTTCTTTTTACAAGGACAGTTTTCTCATTGCTAACACTGTGATATATTTCCTGTGGAGCATTTGGCACTGGCCAGAAAATGACTGGAGTTTTCAAGAACTTACATGCCTAAAAATAACTCTGGTTTTTTTCAGCTTCACCAGCTGGTGGTGTTACCTGACTTTCCCTTAGCTCTGAGACAGAGATGGTAGTCAAGAAAACACTCATTCTCATTCTAAACCAATTTGGGATACACCATTGGATTGAGAAGTTTAGTTAAATCTCCAGTACCCTAGAAACTTCAGGGGGGGTTCACAAATGTCCAGATTCTCCTCTCTCTGGCTCCAGTGGAGCTTCCTTAGCACTGCCGGGCAACCCAGACAATCACATGTTGCTGTCTCTCTGCTGAATCACATACATTTCACTTGCAAGGTGTTCATAGAAAAAAGAGCTGGGGGCACTAGTTTATCCTCCACGATGAATCAAGCTTCAAAGGACTTACACTCGGTAGTCCTCAGGGTAAATGTAAGTGCAGGTGCCCTCTAACTCACCTGTCATTTACAAGACCTCTTAAGAAATTTCTCCAGCTCTTTCTTACAGTGAGGAATAGAAATCTTCCCATATTAAATCTCTAAAACTAATGCAGGGAAGAAATAATCTATGTGCACTTTTTCACTACTTGGTTAAGGTGGCCTGTTCATCATATCAGAAGTTCCAGTCTGAAAACTGACAGCATTCCTGCTGTGGTGAGACACAACCACTAGATTCAATCTGCTCAGCTGACAAGTAGAAGGTGTCTCGTCTTACTGCCAGTTCTTTAAACCTAAATCCTGGAATCTGAGAATCAACCCAGGCTTTCTTTTCGCATATCAATTATCACTAATAATAGAGTTACCACTTATTGGCTTGATTGTGTATGAAGCAAATTCTCACCATTCCATGTCCATAAAGTGCATTGGCTCTGTTCGGCTAAAACTGCCAAGCTGAGAGGTGGTCCTGACCTGCAGCTCCTAAGCTGAACAGCCTAGAACTTTGGGGGAGTGCAAATCCAAACTCTGTGATCTGATGTGTCTCTGCTAAACATACTTTGGCCAGGAAATTATGCCATTCTGACTGCATAACTGAGAATTAGATTCATTGAGCAAGGAGAAACCTTTTTTTAAGTCCCTGTTTCCAGTATGTCCATGCTTTTTCTACCCCAAAGGAAATATAGTGTAAATATTGACCAAGAGGACCAAATCCTTGTCTATGACCACAAGTGGCTGCAATATGTATTGAGGGGGAGACAGAAACAGAAATGGCAGGCAGCTTTTATTCTCTCCATACCCTACTATAGTTTTATATAGGCTTCTTACTCTTACTGTAGATTATAAGACATTGCTTTTACTTACTGGCTGCTTCTGCTCCCAAAGCTAACAGCTAATGTACATCTGCTCTGTTCACATTCGATCCATAACCATTACCTGAGGTGTAGGTGGAAAGGAGCTAGGAGACACTATAACTGTCACACATGAATCTGTTTGTTTAGGAATGATTCTTCTGGGCACCAGTATGCCATTTCTTTCATGAGGTTGTACTTAAAAGCAACCATCAGACCAAGAAGTCTGGCCTTGTCAGACTGTCTGAAGTATTTAATGTTCAACATTACCTTACTTATCCATGGTGGCTTTCAAGATGTGAATGTAGCTCCTCTGAACTCTTGTGCACTGAAATGGATAGAACTGACAAGCGTTCCTTACAGGGTTGAATTAAACCTCTGATTGTTTTATGCATTTCAAAAGACTCACACCTCAGTAGCTTCTCTGTGTTCTTCTAACCAGTAAATAAAATTGTAAACTCCAGATAATTACACAAGTCAAATTCTTCCCATTCTAAGAACAAGCTTTTAATGGATAACGTAAAGTTCTTTGTCATAGTGAAAAGAAACTCTGCTGGCACTTCAGTCATGACATCACATGAAGATGCCTAGCAGCCCTATCTGATGTACTTGACCAATGCTGTAGGATGTTTTACTGAAGGAATAACATGAGCTATTTAACTTAGGATACTCAGTCCACCAGCACAGATCAGCTAATGTTGCAGAACCTATGCAGAATCAGATACGTTGTAGAGGGTAGGTTCATCAGATGAGCAATCCTTGTGGCACTGGTCCGCATTTGAAGTAAGAAAGAATATCTTCTTTGGTCTCATACTCCTGGAATCAACTAAAGCTGGGGTTGCTGTTGAAACCTGCTCATGTCTTGCATCATAATAAAGTCTGTAGAAGAGATGAACAAGTAATTCCTTCAGGCATTTGGCAAAATGACGAAGGCTGTGACCTGGACCTCAACTTTAGTATGTAACAAACAAGAAGATTCTTGAAACTCCAGCTACTGAGCAGAAGGTAGCCAGTCTCTTTCAGAGAAATCCTTAGGGAGAGCAAGGGAACACAATCTTCCCTAAGGCAGCTAACATGACATTTGATGCTTAAATAGAAGCAGCATTTCTTTTGCACACAATAGTTTTGGTCATCTGGTAAGAGCTATCTGGAATAGCCAAGTATATTTCATTAGTTAATCTTTCAGACTAGGAAAAGCCTGATATTCATTGAAAATTATTGGAAAGCCACAGCTGAAAATAGTAATTCATCCTCAGTAGTACTTACATGGAGGAAACAGAAATAAGTATGTTCCCCATACCCCTACCCACAGATACATACATACGTTTACAGAATGACAGAATGTTAGGGATTGGAAGAGGCCTCAAAAGGTCATCTAGTCCAAAATTTACACATGCCCAAATTAAAAACTAGAATTAGATTACTAGACTAGGGAGGAAGAGGGATTGCCTTTATTTTTTATGGCATAACTTCATTTTCCCTGTCTGATCACTCTGGGGGCTCCTTCCACTCCCTTCCCCTTACACTTGAAGTAGTTATGGAACCAATCCCACTTCAATAGCCAGTTCTCCAGTGACAAGAGGTCAAATTCCTGACCAGGTCTATTTCCAAGTTTCACCATGTCGATGCAAAGCTATGTTAGTTGAACTCTACCCTCTTACTTGCATCATTTATTGCTCAAGATGGAAAGCAATATTTACTTCTCTTTTTATTTTTCCTGTCATTCTTTCTGATTTGGTCTAATGGGTTGCTCATCTTTGCTCCTTTCTTTTACCTCTTCTTTCTCAGGTCCTTATGGAAGCATGGGAAAAAGGAGTCAACCCAGAAGGAAACTCTACGAATCCTGGTAACTGGGACTTCAGCAACTCCTTCTTTTTTGCAGGAACTGTTGTCACCACTATAGGTGAGGTACTCTCTTTTCTTATTAATTGGAGTTTCTCCCAGCTGTCCTGTAAAGCCCACAGAAATGTGCAATTGGTGGACAGAATACGGCTGCAAGACAATCTTGACTATTGTGGGTTACAGTTTTCTATTGGTTTCCAATTATATCTGTTATTCTTGTGTATCCAGCATATAACACCTGGGAAAACAAACAAACAAACAAACAAACAAACAACAAACCAAAAATAAAACTGAGTGCCTATTGGGTACATGACATATAATTTTGTACATGAACAGCTTATCTCAAGGTTGCTTTAAAGCATTCAGTTGCATTGACCACAAAACCAGAGACCTATAGAAAATTACAATACTCTTTAAGAGTACTATTTTTCATGTTAAATTCTGTTAGCAATAGTGAATACACAGGGCTCCGTCATAAACTATGACAATTTGCAGGCAGATTTAATTGCACAAAATCAAAGGATCACAGGTCCCTGAAGCTTGATGGAGTTGAGCTTCCAAGACTAGGAACTTCCTATGTTGGCCTGCAACCTGATTGTAAAGCCTTTTCATGTAGCTGTTTTCTTCTTTTTTCTTCCAGGTTATGGTAACCTGTCCCCCAGCACAGTGGCAGGACAGATCTTCTGTGTGTTTTATGCCTTATTCGGAGTGCCCCTTAACCTGGCCTTCCTTAATCAGCTGGGGAAAAGCCTCAATGCTCACCTGATCACCTTGGAAAGATGGGTACAAAAGCCAGGTCGTGCCCAGGTACAATGTCTGTCTATCATTTATTCCCACTATTTTGAAACTAATTAAAGTTCTCTTCTCAGATAGGTACTGCTGCTGCTAGATTGGGTTTCCTTGTGTGTGCCTACATTTTTTGTGAACGGTGGCAATTATTTGGCCCTCTATATCAGAAAAATTTTATACTCTTTTTATCTATGATAGCTTTAAAGCAATTTGCTTTTCCTTGAGAGACTCTAGATTTGCCTTTTTAAAACTTGACTCAGCAAAACTGTTAAGCATGCATAGCCTCAATTTTGATCAGAGTCCTTAAGCTCTGGTGACCTTAGCAGAATACACGCATATAAACACATTGCTGAATCCAGCTATTATTATCTAGCCTATGCTAGTATCTATCCAGAATCTCTCTCACATTGTGCAAACACAACTTACTTTTATTGGCCTGCTAATCTGTCTTGAATTACCTTCCCTGATTGTGCCAGCAATTTAGGATTTGCTCTTCTTTTCTTGAGTTATAAATAGATACTACTTCTCCTTAGATATAGCTTATTAGTAAGCCATTGCACTAGTCCAGATGCACTGGAATAAGGGAAACACTGATAACAGAAAAGACATGAAGGTAATTTACAACAAAGTTACTGCTTGTTTCTGAGAAAAGTTTCAATTGAATGACCCCTTTAGCTAAGGAAAATGGAGATTAGATATGTTGAAACATTTCAGAGTTCTGGCACAACTTTTTTTCTCCTTTTCATTTGTAAAATCTCTAAGTCACTGCATTCTTACCTACATTGAGAAACTTATAAAGGTACTGTCAAAGGTAGACTTGGTTTATACGAGCAAGAACTTCTTTAGCTGCATAACCTATGTCTGTTTGCCAAATGTATGCAGCTCTACCACTAGAAGGATATTAATGCTAGTACAGCTGCAACTTTCCTGAGATTTCCAATAGCACCTCAGAGATGTGATTTTTTTTTTCCTTTTTTCCTTTTCACTCCTGAATTAACACCTCATTTCTGGTGGAACTCCTACAATCAGACAAAGTTTTGAAGCTGTACATGCTTGTTCGCTCTGAAAAGCATCTTCCAGGTAGTAGGTTTGTCTCCTCTTAAACACAATTCAGTCATGCTTTGGGAAATGAATTACAATCAGGTCTTCATTCTTGACTTACTGTCCCCTGCATTAATGTTTGTACCATAAAGTTCTTAAAAGCCAGGATAAAAAGTAATATTTTTTGCATTTCAGTATAGAATTGTATGCAAATTTTACTATCTAATTAAATGCTATCACACTTCTGGAATGAACTAAATGAGAACAGATATCAACTATAATCATGCCAGTCAGTAATTCTCAAAGTGATTTGCAAATGATGTAAGTATTATTATACAGCTGGACAGATGTGGTACATAATACAGAAGTGATTTGTCAAAGTCACCCAGTAAGCTCACGCCAAGTTTCTCAAGCTCAGCAGACTATTTTATATGTGAGATAGCATAGAGAGAGAAAGAAAAACATGATACCGAGACCTTCTACTTTATAACAGTGGTTTGGCTTTTCATCTAGTCACAATAGGCACATGCATAGAAAATCATATTCTGGTTCGAATGCCTTTGAGGGCATTTTTAAACAATTGCAATGAGTTTGCATCAGCGCACACATCACTAGTTGAAAGTCCACCAGAGTGTGTTCCCTGGAAAGCCATGAGTTCCTGATCTTCGATCCTACACTTCAAAAATCCCGTCCTAACCCATCCACTGACCATTCTATGTACTTACCTGTTGCAGCCACCTATGCTGTAACTTATCTCCCGGAAGGCAGATGTTTGTACTGAGAGACATAAATCTGCCCAGTGCTGACAGAAAACAGTTCTGCTCTGAATGCTTCTAAGTTAAAAATACAAGCAGCCAAAGTGACTTCACTTAGATTTCATCCAAACATATCTTTGGCTGAGCTCTTGCAAGCCACTTTATAAATCTTTGGAAGCAGTCATGGAGAAGAGAACCCTAATTTGTTCTTGCCAATCTTTGTATCATGAGTTATGCAGTACTTGGCGATTTTCCTCAAAGACAGGAGCCAGATGATTACAAGAGCATCTCCACTTGAGTTGAAATTGTAAAGTGAGTATTTAATTCCTATGGTTGCCATGATAATTTTGAAAATATGACTTGAGCATACTTAAAAACTCATTGCAAAAAGCTTTTAAAAAATGCTCACTTTTTACCTAATTTTGAGATTTTTTTTTTTTATTCATGATTAGGTACAATATCTGTGTGAAGCATAAATGGTGAGGTCATCCTGCAGTGCATGGAAACATTGGTTTATCCTTCCTTTTTTGAACATTGCTTCCAGCTGGAAAGTGTTTGTGATTCAAAAGCAAAATAGATGGAGCAATTTCCACTAGACAACCACTCAGTTCTACTTAGCTGCCATCTTCCTTTTACCTTTCAGGTGGTTCAAACACTGGCAGTGGCCATCTTCCTTACTGCTGGGAGCTTGCTCTTTCTAGTGTTCCCACCATTGGTCTTCAGTTACATAGAAGGCTGGAGCTATGGAGAAGGCTTTTATTTCACCTTCATTACCCTGAGCACCATTGGATTTGGGGACTATGTCATAGGTAATAAAGAAGGTGAACTGGATTGAACTTCATTGAAATTAGTTACTCTAGTATAAAGCTAAATACAAAGAGCACAGATATCCATTCCACTATAAATTTGGTACAAGGGTTAGCTGAGCCAGGCTCGTAATAATGAGCTAATGTATTATATGACATGGGCATTTTTCTCTTGGCAGCTAAGCTGAGAGTCACCAAACTCGTTTCACATATGCCACTGAACACTTATTCAACAGTGACTATATTCAAGCTGGTACAAGTGTGATCCATGAGTCACAGGTAGAATATAAATTATATCTCTTTGTCAGCAGTAAGCCTCTGAACCACCCTCTCCTAACAGTCATTTGTTTCAGCAAGTGTCTACTGTTCCTAATAAGAAATCATGTCAGATATGAAACGATCAGTACTTACAGCATGGAGAATATTACTGACAGCCCTGGGATGTCTGTGAAAGAAAACAAACCCAGTGAGATTACATAGTCTTCAGAGATCAAGGCTGAGACACACGAGGGGCTATTTTCCCACCCGCTTATTTGAACAAATGTTCTTAACACATTTTGTATAGTGTGGTTATTTGTTAAAAACACTAGGGTCTCTTACTTCATGAGTAGTAGCTCTCCTCTCCTAGAGGTTGTAACTATGTCCCAAAAGGAGATAAAAACCCATTCCATCTGAATCTGGGTACTGTGAAGTTTCGTTATGATCTGAATGATTGAGACTAAATGGATGGCTGCTGTACTGTCCTGTGCCTGCATCAGCTGCACAAATTGCCCATGTTGTGGAAATATCAAACTGGGGATTAATTTTCCCATAACTACTTTAAGTGGCTGCATTTCCAAATAATATTCTCCAGGTGATTTTGAACCCTCGTTACTGAGGCATATCACACTACCAAAAGCAAACACTATATATCACTGAGCTAGTAAACCACATCCATCTAAATCATCTGAGATTCCCTTTAATAAAACATGGCTAATATGAATTCAACATTGAGTTTCCAATATGTTTTTTTTCTTTGTCAGTGGCTAGAAACACTTGATTCTGTGCATTCCGGGTTAAAATCAGACATGGCTATTTTTATGATATAGCTTCAGCTTCAGAGATTTTATACCAACTCTGATAAGCTTAACCTAAGAGTTGGAACACAACAACAACAACAACAACAACAACAAACCAAACAAACAAACAAAAAAAAGAATGCTCATAGATCACACAAACTTTTTTAAACATGCACTTCTGCAGGGAATGTATGTTGTCCAACAGACCAAAGCTGTCAAGATTAATATGCAAAATTTCCTGGATTTTTCAGGCACAAACCCCAACAAGCACTATATCCCAGTCTACAGGAGCTTAACTGCAATTTGGATTGTTTTTGGATTGGCCTGGCTGGCTCTGGTCTTCAACGTGGGAGCTGACTTGATGGAAAAATTCCTTCAGCTAAAGTGGCACCAGCCCGACTTAAGCTTGGCAGAAGGAGCCACGACCAAATCAGAAGATGAACCTGAGCAGCCTAGAATCCACATCCCTAGTTGAGCGAGGTACACAGAAAGCTGTCTTGAAAGCTCATCCTTCATCTGTATCTCACACTAGGCAAGGCCTGTGGGTAAAGGACTAAACAACCGCTTGTGGACTGTTTCCTACGGAGGAAATGTTTCAGATGCACTGAAATGTTCACACACTGTGTGGGCATCAGCCAACTAAAACCTCTAAAGCAGTAGTCCTCATGGTAAAACAACTGCCCCAGGATTCATTTTACACTTCTCACTCAACAAAAGCAATTTCCCATGAAGTAATCAATTATTATCCTTTTTCTCTAGTGGAATTCAATTCTTATTGTCACTCATTTTCAAAAAGTCCAGAGTGACTCCCTCCCAGTTCCAATGAGAAGTCATGTCACCAAGAATCTTGAGTGGAAAAAGTCAGGTACAGCAATCTTTCTTCATCTCCAATCAGAAAACAAACAAAACCACAGAGGAATATCAACAGTAATGACCATATGCTTAATGACATCCAACCAATTAAGATTCATTTGCTGTTGTCTGAAATCAGCAGCCTTCATATAAAATTATAACACTTCTTTAGTTCCTGAACTAAAATGCTTCTTTCTTAAATTGTGCAGAAAATATGTGTCTGTGCAGTGGTGCCTGGACTGTCACAATTTGTTTCAAAGAGAACTAACAGCTCAAAGCAGGTCCTTACCCTTATTGCAGTTCATTTCACAGTCACTTGAAAGCAGCACCTTAAATCTAAATGCAAGCAGACTTCCTTATTTTCAGCCAGATCACCAATATTAGTAGTCTGGCATTTGCTTTGGGCCAGTTCAGTGAAGAACTTTCATGCACTGTACAGAGCTGATGCTGTCTGTATAACTCTAAAGAGGCCAATGGTGAGCTTTTGTGCTAAATCTGATCCTCAGTGATGCACATAGAGTTACCCATGAGAAAGAGGGAGTTTGATTTTGTCACAGATTTTGTAAGTCAAAAGTAGCAGCAGCCATTTCCAAAGAAGCAGAAAAGTCAAAGGACATGTAAGCACCTTATAATAGGCTTGTAGCTGAGATATGAAACTGTAGTCACACTCTGTATTAAAGTAAACTATAGAAGCTCGATAAAACAATTATCCATTCATTGAGTACCATACTAGATTGTTTAAGATCATTATTAACACATTCCATGGGTATGATTGTAATCACATACATCCAGCTATTTATTCAGTGTGTTTATAACTCAAACTAAACATCAATTAATCTTTTTAAACTCATTTGTTAGTGGAGCTTTTCAGTAAAGTGTGAGTGAAATATGACTGCCATGTACAACTAGCCGCAAGCTAGCCTGTGGCTGATGGGCTACAGTAACCTCAAACTTTCAGCTGCCTTTCAGCAGCTGTTTTGATATTTCATTTTGGGGAAGTGTCCATAAAACACGTAGACATGTGTAGGTCACAAATCTCTTCCCACATACTTTCTGAGGAGGGTCACAACAGATGGTTGTTCTTACATCTGTCTTGGTTCCTGTTTTCTTTGCTAGTTGGGAACTCCTAAATAGTGAAATGTGGCTGCTTAAATCTGAAATGCTGGCATACAAGAATGCCAGCTATGGTTTATTCAACTCATTTCAAAACTGCGTTTTTGAATACTTATCCCATCTGAGATTTCCC
The DNA here is from genome assembly GCF_963082525.1 of Nesoenas mayeri. Classification (NCBI taxonomy): domain Eukaryota; kingdom Metazoa; phylum Chordata; class Aves; order Columbiformes; family Columbidae; genus Nesoenas; species Nesoenas mayeri. The sequence continues at coordinate 88,853,344 of NC_137544.1, read as the reverse complement.
TGCTACCTACCTCACAGATTTTATCTCCTCAGATTTTGCACTGATCTTCCTCTATGCCCTCAGCTATTCTCATAAATTTGTGCAACGACTTTCTTTGTAGCTTCTTTCACTGAGAGCAGACAACTCTCTCCTGTCTGGCTTTTTGTATCTTTGCAAATCTCACGGGAAACTTTCAGTCTCATTATTCTCTATTCCTCAGACATAATTTTGCATATGCACTTGTTAACTTCATTACAATTACTGAAGTCTGTACACACCTTGTGCCAACACTACAAGCTATTTTAAGGCTGTTTGTGTGAAAGAAAAAACTAAAATTCTACAGACTTTTATATCTGACCTACTCCCTTCACCTTGCCTTTTTCTATGCCTTACTTACTTTATCTAGCCACAGCCAGCCACAAAACATGCACTGGTCTAAAGGTAATCCTATATAGTGTTTTATATCATGCTGCATGACATAAAAAATTATAATGAGGTTTATCAGGGATATGCATGCATCACTTACTGGCAAAGTGTTTGTTAAAATCATTCTCACTTAACATCTGACAGCAGGAAGTTTGGATTGTTTTTACTACAGTCCAGAAAATTGCCCCTGTACCTGATACTGATTTAGCAAAGTAGCAGCAAGGTGAGATTATCTTCTGATTTTTTTGCTACTGCTGCATTTAGTAAGGCTGCAAGCAGCTGCAGCAGCTCTCAAGCTGCCTGCCAGAAGGCTCAAAAAGATATCTTAAATCAAGCATATGGTCATGTTGGAACAGAAAAGAGAAAGATACTGATGACCTCTCCTGTATTACACAAGTGATAGAAATCTCTTGCTCACTTTGTCAATTTTACAAGATCCTGAAAAGATCCTGAAGGTCATGCACATCCATAATCAAAGTTACTGTGAGATAAACACTGGGAGCACTGGCCTAGTTCTTGAGTGTGGATGGATCACGTTTTCTAGTACCCTTCCTTTAACAAGAAGGACTGCACAAAAGGAACTCTTCTGCTCTTTCAGTAACCCATTTTACCAGTGGTGAGATCCTGCACAGAACGGAGATCACACAGTCTGCTATGAGATGCTCGGCTCAGATGAATGGAAAACAGCACTTCTGAAGGCTCTGATTGTAGCTTCGTAACCTGTTCCAGAAGTGATAGCCCAGGCAATACTTGTCTGTGGTGTGGAAAAGTAGTACATCGTCCTGAGCAGCTACCATTTGTAGTCCGGTGCAGGACAAGAAACAAACATCCTTCCAGACCCTTTAAGCCTACTCAGCAAGCCCTTCCCCATCCTCAGATATACTGGTACCTTCCAGACAACACCAAAATATCATCTGCAAATATTTGAGCCAGTCACTTTCAAGATATATATAGAAGGCGGACACACAATTGACATTTCTGAGCATACTCAAGAAAATCAGTCATTAAAATACTATACAATTCAGCGAAGTTTTATTGTTAATATTGATCTCTTCCTCTCCAAATTCCATCTAGAATAGCACATGCTGAGTTTTCACAGTCTTGCTTGTACTTGCAAATCCTATCACCTGTAACTTGTTTTATATAATACACCTTTAGTATAAACATTAAATGCTATATCTTTAGTCTGTAATGTTTGAACATGGTAATACTTAGTAGTGTGCTTTGTATAAACTATCTGATTTTAATGCAATTAAAATGTCAAAATGTAGCTCAAATGTGTCTATTTCCTAATCTTAAATGGAAGAGGAAACTTGAGTGTATATACCTTTTAATGTCTTTGCAGCTTTTCTTTCTCATATTTTTCTTTTCCATTTTAAACACAATTCAGTAATGAATACCTTGAAAAAGCAGAGTTAAGACTGAGCAAGGAGTGTAATAACTTTTTTTTAAGAGTATGTTTAGGATGATATCTTTAAACTGGAACTAGTCTATCCCTTGCACGTTGAGTTTTGCATCTTGTCAGTAAAACCATGAGTTTAAGCTAATAAGCTTAAAACACCTCCAAGAAAAACATAAATTAGCACGTTACCAAACTGTTCTGGTAGTATAATACTTGAATGCTACCTTATTTGTAATAGAACAAACACTCACCTGAAAAAAAAAATAAAATAAAAATCACAACACACTGTGAGAAAGTATTTATATCTAAACAGCCCCCCCCGTTCATAAATGTAGTGAGTTTATTTGCCTTTATTTCACATTCTGCAACAAAATAGGTAAATTACAGGTGTGGGTTTTTTTACTGATGAGAGAACAGAGGGGAATATTTGATGTAGTCCTGTACAAGAAAATAATTAATCAAACAGGTCTTAGGAACTACCTATATGAAGAAAGTGCTCCCATCTTCCCTAGGAAAACCACAAATGGCGAAAAGACTTTCAGGAACTTGTTACCTCTACAATTGTTCATAGTGTAGAGTTGTTATCAGAAACACCTGTTTACTGCCTTTTAAATTAGCTCAGCAACCGAGTAAAGGAGGAAGTTAGATTTATACCAGCTGTTGGTATAGTGACTTGTAACTGATATCAGCTGGTTAGAAAAGTAATTTGGCTGGCTGGGAAGAGTTGGGTAGCATCCCTCCAAGCCACAAACATGACCTGGTGTGCATCCTTGTGTGGACACACGGGACACAGAGAAAGGAGCTCCAGGGCAGTTTTGCGCTCCAGAGAAGACAGGTGGGAAGCAGAGCGGTGCAGGAGAGGAAGGAGGAGAGCAGCAGGGCGAGCGGGCTGGAGGAGAAGCGGCAAAACCAGCTGCCTGGCCCGGCTCTGGGCTTCCCTGTGCGCTACGGACAGGGGGAAGGCGCAAACCAGAGGGCAGGCCTAGGGGTGGTGCTGAGGGTTGGCCAGACTCCTTGCCCGGGGCAGCCCTCCTCAGCCCTCCTCCCGCCGGCGGCCCGGCTCTCACTCCAGCAGCTTCTTCAGCCCCGGGGGTGGCGGCAGCAATGAGGCCGATAGTGGCGGCGCGGCTGCGGCAACAGCAGCGTCGGCAGCGCTGGGGGGTGCCGGTGCTGTTGGTGCTCTACGTGGGCTATGTGGGGATGGGCGCCGGCGTGCTGCAGGCGCTGGAGCGGCCGGCCGAGGTGCAGGCGTCCCAGCAGCTCCTCCAGCAGCACTGGGAGCTACTGGCCAACCACACCTGCCTGGGGGGGCCCGACCTGCAGCGGCTCATCAAGGTGAGCCCGGGGCTCCGTCGGCCCGGCAGCGGCGGAGCGAAGCACCCGTCCGGCTGGGAGCTGCCGGGGCAGGCGCTGCCTTAGTCCCGAGGGGGACGGGAGGCTGGTAACAGCAACAACCTGGCTTTCTGCCTGCCAGTAATCATCTTCTTCTTCCGAAAAAAAAAAAAAAAAAAGTCTATTTCTGTCCGTATCTATGGACACGCCGCGCACAAGCTGCTCACGGCGTGGGAAAAAAGTTTTCTGCCCCGTGGGCAGCTGCCTCGGAGCAGCAGCGTGTAGCGCCGCGCTACTCGTTACTCCGTGCTGCCGATAAACTGGGCTTTGCTGAGCTTATCGCCGCGTATTGCGGCCGTGTTTTCTTCTGCTGATAAAGAGTTTTTCGTGTTCTCCTCTGTCCTCCCACAAGCTGGGGCGTCCGCGTGTTTTTAAGCGGCGCGTCCTGAAGGAAGGTGGTGGCAGTTTCACATTATGTGATAATTACCTGGGTTTAATGCAGGTGGGTTTGCTTTGCTGTTGAACTTAGTAAGAATGAATTATAGCCTACAGCATGAGTGATAAATTCTAATGGAAAGGTTTTGTCTTGGTAAGTTCAATTGGTGTTTATACTAGTGTCAAATTTTTGCGTTTTTCTACTTGTTATTTAAAAGGAAACAGAAAATCCGGGTAACACAACTTAAGATACTCTTAAAAATGTTTCTGAAGATATTTGCAGGATTGTTGTAAAATGTAAAGCAGGACCAAATGCAATCTTATCAAAGTCCAAGTGGATGCATTCTATGATACAGACGTTTTCTTTTTCTTGTCTGAAAAAGAAAAACCTACAAAACTGAAGAGACTTGAATATTTACCCAAATCATTCTAGGTCAGTAGGTGCTTGTGGTTGAACACATATGGCTTGGTTTAGTTGGTTTGCCTTAAGTAGATGCTACCAGACAAAGAAAACTTGTGGTGAGGGTGTGTGTGGGGGCAGGAAGGGGGCTGTTTTTTGTGGGATGTTTATTTGTTTTTTGTTTGTATAGGCAGTGTTTAGTGACTGAAACTGTAGTAGCAACCCCCAAAGTTCAAAGGACCTAAAAGGGACTTGGAAAAGTGTTTTCAGGTTTGGTGTGTTGGTTTGGTTGGCTGGTTTATGTGTGTGACGGCTGTTTGTTGTTGTGGTTTGGGTTTTTTGAGGTTTGTTTGTTGTTGGTTTGGGGAAGGGTGTGTGCGTTGTTTGTTTTTTTCTTCAGCAGGATGAAAAACGCAGAGACCACCAAGTAGATAATCTTATCAGGAGCTTAAATAAGGCTCTGGAAGACAAAATTACATTGATAACCTATGTCAGGCTCCCATCCCTTGACTTTCTAGATGGTAAATTCTGTCTGGCAGTTGGTAGTACATTGAACGTACTATATGAATTCGGACCTGTCTAAGCTACTGTGCTATCTACTCTCATTTGAAGAGTGTGTTGTGTACTGTGCTACATGTGGAATATAAATAGTCAGAAAGAAGTGAGAAATACCTTGGAGAAGACCAGTCTGGCACTTCATAAGGGCAGATTTGAGCTGAGCTTCATTCAGCACTGGTCCATTGACCAGTGAGTGGCAGGCATGGCTCTTGCCCTGGGCTTAGGCAGGTTTCATTTGATGAATGACAGTAATTTAGAGAAGATTATGATAACAACTGAGCAGGTAGAAAAATCTTTGTAATGTCATTTTGGTGGTTTGTTTTACTGTAGGTTGACCCCAACTAACTCTTGATACTGTCTAGTAGTTAAGGGAATAGGACAGCTGCCCAAATCCCTTTAGAGCAGCCACTGTTATAACATGCTGTGTGAGTCCTTAGTTGTGACCTAAGCAAGCCCTAGATGAGGAAGTTACAAATAAGTTTCATTTTGTTTTGCAGAGAGTCTGGGAGTGCCTTCATGCTTTGATAAACCATAGGCTGAGTTTGAATGGCTTTGTGTGTTACTTTTAACTTTCAGGGTGATAAATCAATCTTAAACAGATAATTCACATGATTACTACTTTCCTATGCTCTTTTTTAACTCCCTGTGGGCCAATTGCTTGGATACTGTAAATGTGCTCAAAAGATGAGAGGTTTCTTTTGTGTAGCAAATGGTTATTGGCAGTAAATTGCACACAGTTTATCAGGCAGTGTCATCACTAGCCCTCTTCAGATAACAAACTTGTATTTTAGATACACAGCTGATTATTTGCTCATTATGGAAGACCTATAAAAGTGTTTGTGAAAACAAAACGGTGTGTGAATTTCAATTGCGTTGACATTACTGGCAATTCCTCATTGCTTTCTTACAGCTCTTTCATCGTAGATAATTCTAAACTGTTTATTTTGTATAGGGGCCAATATGGAATAAAATCCCAGTTTGCTAAGCAACGTATAAACATCGTTTTACAGCCTGTTTGTTACTTAGTTCCTAGTTATCAACTGGGAGCGGAAATCCGATGTTTCAGCCTTTGTGCAGATGAAGAGCAATAGAGAGCCCCTGCTTTTTTGTTTTGTTGTGGTTTTTTTGTTTATTTGTTTGTTTGGGTTTTTTGTTTGGTTTGTGTTTTCCTGGAGGGACTGGCCAGCTCTTCCCTTGCAGGATGCTGAACAGTTGCATGTTTCCTAAATAGCTGAGGGTAGCATGTGGGAATGCTTTATGTATGACCAAACAAAAAATGCATGCTTGTGTGTTTATACATACATACTTCTGTGTATGTATATGGAGAAGACAGATTTGTATTTTTCTTGGCTTTTGTTACTTGTGCTTAGAAGAAAGGCAGCACAGGGGACAACAGAGGGACTCTGGCCACATGTCCCTCTACTGTGCATCTATTAACAACTACTCAAGGAAGATGTACTCTGTTTGTGTTGACCTGTCTAACCCTAGGTTATTTTTCTGACATTGTTTACAGTCTACGACATGAACACATGTTCAGGAGGAAAAAGCTCAAGAGTCATTAGGCAACACGCAAAGAATAATATCTGGCTTTTTATTATAAATATTGTAGTGGTCTTCATATGCCAGAACTACTTGCTGTGAGGTCACATCAAAGGAAGCTCTCAATGATGAGACTCATTGGATGGAGACAAGTGCAGTGATAAAGCAGGTTTTGGGCAAGGCACCCTCAGTACACTGAAGAACAGTAGCTGGACTCAACTACTTTCCTGCACTGGCATATCTCTTATAGCTGAGACCTGCTCTGACATTTTTGGGAATGGGGAGCACCTGGACATGCTACCCAGCATGATGCACTTCCAGCTTCACTGCCTAGAGTGAGTGTATATAAAGCTCTGCTCCATCTGAGCTGCCCTTCAAACTTGCTCCTTTTCCTGCTTCATTTTCAGTGGTTACAGGTATCAGTGTAGCTATAGCTGCTGTATTTTTCAGTGTCTCTTTAGTCAGATGATTGTCTGGCTGCGCTTTGTCCTGTGCATTTTCTGTGTTAGGCTGTTACCATGACATCCTTTTCCTGTTACCCTTCCCTTTTTGCTGGAAGCTTTTTGTTGTTGTTATATATATTTTCCTAATACAGCTGTTTTCTGTATTTACTATATTGTTCTATCTGCTTTCTATTATTGTAGATGCATAATGCTATTTAGACCCAGTTAATGAAATAAACTGGGAAGCAGAAAATGAAAACTGAGATAAACAGAATAAATATATTTTGGTTTTTATGCCTAGCAAGATTTAAGGAATAGTTAAAAGGACCAGAGTCTAAAAGGCAGGCTGTAAACTAGAAGGCTGCAGGTGGATCTAGATACTGTTATCTACATAGTCAACATCTAGAGCTACACAAAGAGTTTTAGTTTATGTTTAAAAGAGCAATGAGATCCCATGTGACTGAAAGATTCTCATCAATACCTTGGCTTTTGCTGGCATTGAACCGGAAGAGATTTGTGCCAGCTGTCAGGAAATAACAACCCTGCTAATACGGTTTACTGAAAGCATCTTGCCCACAGATGTTGCAGCAATGAATGAGTATTAAGGTGTGAGCATCAGATATCACCTGTTGGTGATTAGAGACTTTCAGAAACAGGACTGCCTCTTGGTATTGTGGAGTATAGACATCTCTGTAGAACCTACTTTAGTTAAATATCCATTTGCGTGTCACGGGTAAAATAGGGTTGATCCCCTGTAATTGTTCTTTCCAATTTCCTTCTTATCCAAAGAAGTTATAGCCAGTTTGTTCTCTGGACCTATTAAGAAGCACTATGGGTGCCTCACCCAGAATGTGCATTCTATGTTTGTAATAGCCTGTTAGAGTACACCTTTGGCAGTAGGCATAGATATGTTTCACCCCAGCTCTCAAATTACTTGTATCATTAGGGTTTGGGAAGCGATTGGATTCAGCAACATTTTGTCTCATGAGTCAGGCCACTGACTCTTCCTTGATATAAAAGCTTAATTTCTATTAAAAGCGCTAACAGTTTAGGGTAGTATCAGTTGCATTGTTACTGTACTTTACTAAATATCTTGTTCCCTTTCTGTTGAAGAGTAAGTCCAGCTGAATTCTAGAAACTGAAGTGCAGACCCAGCTGCAAGGTAAAAGTGCTTTTGCCCATAAGTTTCACTTAGAGGAACTGGTACCAATTATATTAGCAAACATGGCTGGGGGATGAGAGGGACAGTTATTTGATCAGGCCTCAGGTTTTTCAAGTGACATGAAGAAAACAGCTGGATTCACAGTATCACAGTATGTTTGGGATTGGAAGGGACCTCAAAAGATCATCTAGTCCAATCCCCCTGCTGGAGCAGGAACGCCTAGGTGAGGTTGCACAGGAACATGTCCAGGCGGGTTTTGAATGTCTCCAGAGAAGGAGATTCCACAACCTCCCTGGGCAGCCTGTTCCAGTGTTCTGTCACCCTTACTGAGAAGGAGTTTTTTCTCAAATTTAAGTGGAACCTCTTGTGTTCCAGCTTGATCCCATTACCCCTTGTCCTATCATTGGTTGTCAACGAGAAGAGCCTGGCTCCATCCTCATGACACTTACCCTTTATATATTTATAAACATTAATAAGGTCACCCCTCAGTCTCCTCTTCTCCAAACTAAAGAGCCCCAGCTCCCTCAGCCTTTCCTCATAAGGGAGGTGCTCCACTCCCTTAATCATCTTTGTTGCCCTGCACTGGACTCTCTCCACCAGTTCCCTGTCCTTCTTGAACTGAGGGGCCCAGAACTGGACACAATATTCTAGATGCAGTCTCACCAGGGCAGAGTAGAGGGGAAGGAGGACCTCTCTCGATCTAGTAACCACCCCCCTTCTAATACACCCCAGGATGCCATTGGCGTTCCTGGCCACAAGGGCACAGTGCTGGCTCATGGTCATCCTGTTGTCCACCAGGACCCCCAGGTCCCTTTCCCCTACACTGCTCTCTAATATGTAATTTCCCAACCTATACTTGAACCTGGGGTTGTTCCTACCCAGATGCAGAACTCTACACTTTTCCTTGTTAAATTTCATTAGGTTATTCCCCGCCCACTGAATTCATAACGTACCTTGTGCCTGCTCTTCTTTTGTTGAGAATTCAGGTAAGTTTCCACTTCAGGCAAGGACAGGGGATCAGAGCTAATGGCTGGGAAAGGTGTGGTTCATAATCTATTAATTATTTTTAGGTTCATTGACCTTTGTCCTTGAAATCTGAGACCAAGGTTAATGTTAACTGTTTTCTTCTGATTTACAGCTGGTATTCTGTGAGACCTAAATGAATGTTTATATACCAACATTGCACAGAATTTCCAGGGCAAAAGCTTTGTGATTTGATATTTTCTCATTAATCTAAATGGTAGTTTGGTGCCTTGGGAACACATCGTTTCCCTCATTGATAGATCACAAGGGTGAGGAGAGGAAGTGTCTGAAATGAGGCAAACAATTTTTAGGAAAACACACACTCCTTGGAGAAGTGGATATTTTTATGTATGAACATGTAAACTCCAACTAAACTTGGGAATTAAGTTTAGTTGACTCCAGTCCGTTTGCATACTTTTTGCCTTACTTGAGAACTGCTTTCAAATACAATTATGAAATACTACTTTTGTCTAGATAGATATCTCAAGGTTACTGTGAACTCTGGCCAAAATGGCATAGTTCTGAAGCACAGAGCAACAGCAGTGACTGGAGCTGTAGATAATAAAAGGGTCATTCATGTGACTCCTATAATACTTTGCTCCAGAAAAAAAAAAAAAAAAAAGTGGTTTGTCTCTTTTTCCAGAAATAAGAAATTTTGAGCTTGAAAGTCAGGAATTCTTGTGGAAATAATTGGTAATGTCATAATCTTTCAGGGCTTCACTTCCCTCTTTTCACTGTATATCTTACTGTTTTTGGGGTGGTGGGGGCAGTTAGGTTATAATTGGTCTGATTATTTATTTATATAAAGGTTTTTGTTGTTGTTGTTGTAAATATTATAGGAGGAAAGAGAAGAATAATATTCTGAAGATACTAGAGATTGCAAGGAAAGTAGTGTCTCATTTTACATATACACATGCATTCATTCCTTATTGCTAGTCTGAAATACCTTTTTTTGAAAGCTGTATCCTAGTCACAGGCAGTTGTGACTCAGTGCAGAGGTGAAAGACTAGATTTTTAATTGATATGAGGGAGCAGTTGGTGATGAGAAGCTGTGCTGTAGCCATGAGCTGGCAGTGGAGCAGCCCCCATGTGCTAAAGGGTGTTTAGAAGAGAGAATGCATGTACAAGCTAAGAAAGCTGGAAGTTGCCCAGAACTGATAACACAGCACACATGGTGAATGAAAAAAAGTCTTACGGGTAAGACTGGTGAGGACAGAGTGACTCCACAGCACGTAGAAAAGAATAAACCTACATTTTGTAAGGAAGAAAAAGATGTAACTCTCAAATGTCAAGAGGGAACTGAACACTCTGTAGGCTGAGTCTGTATTAAGCTTCTGCACACGTAAGTGGGTGTCCTGGTAGAACCAGCAACCTCACTCCTCTTTTTTTGTGTGTGTGTATGTTTAGCTGCATGCATTTGTGGGGTTTTTGTATGCTTTGGATTTGTACGTTGTTTTTTTTTTTTTTTTTAAACTAGACAATATCAACAAAAGAGATATTTTGAGAGTGTAGTTCAGTCATATGCTTTAAATTTTGCTAATATGACTGTAACTACGTGGATTTTGTTGATGCAAAGCTGTGTAGATGGGTGAAACTTTTCAAGGATAGAGGTGTTCATTACCAATCATTTGTGGAAGTAGAGCCACAGAGCTGTGAAGGGCTAAAAGGCAGGCAGGCTGAAGCCAGGTGGGCATGTTGGTTGGTTGTTTTAATTCCAATAAGGGAACTGAGACAAAGTTGTCTGAACACATCTGCAGGAAGAACCAGCAATTGTTATACTAATTGATAGCAGAAGCGAAAGAAAGAAGAGCTATTGCTGCCTTACAATAAGTTTGATAAGTCAGAGATATGTTTGATAAGGGAATCAGCAGAAATCAACAGCTTCCTTATGGAGTTACCAGTGAGCTGAATTAAAGGATGGAATTTGCTGCAGAGGGACACACAAAACTAGGCTTTGATTTCTACTGAGATATTATATCAAGTGTGCATTTGCAAGGGCTAGTTTATCATGTTGCTAACTGAAACCTCAGAGCTCATGATTGAGCAAAACAGTGCTGTAAGCCGAATTTGGATGTTCGGAAGCATATTCTGTCAGAAAGGTAACAGATCAGATACCTACATTTAAATAGACTACTTTGAATAGAAGTCGTGCTGGTTTTTCAATCACCAGTTATATTTGACCACGCAAGTAGCTTTGCATGGTGCTATCAAGAAACAGAACAGCCTACTTGATGAGACAATGTGACAGCCTACAAATAAAGTTTTGTTGACTAAGAATTTGAAATATCCTACTTTATGAATCTTACAGAAGTTACTATAGTTTCCATAGAAACTCTTATCTGCAGTTCAAAATTATGTAAGTGTTGTCAGGTAAAGATGTAGTAGTAGTCTCTGTGAACTGTAAATTGTAAATTGTTATCATTTTTGGTGGGGAGAAGTAAGTGCAGAGAAGTGAAACTTCTGGTTTTTTAGTGTTGTGTAGCTTGTCTGTCAGTAGAAGCCAAAGTAGAACTGAGTTCTGTTTCTTTTTGATTATTTTAACCACCAACCTGTTTCCTTCCTGTTCTTCTCTGAGTTGCACACATGACCTTTCAAGTTCCCCAAAATATCAAGCCCAGGCTCTGCAATTTCAAGATCTGTTGGGTTTGAGCAGTTGGTGATACTGACTGGGGTCTTAGATCAGGCATATACCTGCTTTTAAACACTGGATTTGAGATGCTACTTCTACTTTTCATGCATCATGTTTTGGAGCAGATGCTGTATAAATTGCTAGCCTAGTTAAGATAAAAAGGAAAACTGCTTGAATTTTACCTCAAACCAGTGTAAAGCAAAATGAAAAAATGTCTCTGATTCTCAGAAAGGCAGGCTCAGTGAACCAAGCAGATGATATCCACAGGCCAAAATATACTTCAGTGTGTTGTGTTTTGTTGGTGGGTTTTTGTTTTGTTTTGTTTTTTCAAATCAGCAGCAGAGACATTGGTGCCCCTTCAATGGGAAAAGCAGGGAGAATTCAGCTGTTCTGTTGGAGTATTTATTAGCTGGCTTTTTTCCTGTGTTATAACAAAAACGATAAACCACTTATTTTTATATGAAAAAAAGCACTAGTGAAAAGCAGAAGTCTAGAAGAACATACTAAATTAGGGCAAGTATATGCTGATGCCTATCCAATGACTTCTTGTGCCAGAAGTAATTTCTGTGTATTAATAGTGATCTATGGATGTCTCTTTCATGAATCCTCCTCTGTGGGTGCATCTGTAGGAGGAAAAGCTCCATTAGTTCTGTTGTTCTCAGAATAATCAGTCTTTAATTTTCTGTCATCATTGTCACTGTGTCAAAGGCTGATTCTAGATATTATAATACAACATTTTATACCTAAAAAAGAAGCCAGTATACTTATCTCTACCCTCTATGAATCCTTCTATTTAAGGATGGCATCAGTATCTCTTTCTTCCTAACATAATGGACTTGATATTACTCCTGGGAGCATCTGTTTATTGAAGTGGCTTTGATTTGCATGAGTATTTGATGATCCCCATACTGGACTGTGACAGGCACAGTGGGCCTAATGGTTAATGAATGCTGTCTGGATGTTTGATAACAAGATTTAACAAGATAATGCTTAGCCAGAGACTTACTCCTGAGGCTCTTGAAGGCCTACTATAAATGTGTGAAGTGCCTCAATTCCAGAAGCAGAAAACAGCTGCCATGCTGCAAGCTCAGTGCTTGCTCTTTGCCAATAAGTTGCATGGTACTTTTCTCTTAGTTGAGATGAATGTGGGATCATCATGCTGTTTGATGCAAATACTTCAGCCTATCTGCAGACTTGGAAGACAAACATTGTATTTCCTGGCAGTAGCAGCACCTCAGCGAAAGTTAAGATGATGACTCTGAGATGCTGCACTGGTGTAAATCACTGCAGAGCACTGCTCACAGCTGCTTGGTCTCTTGGTCCTAAACCATGCAGAAGTGGTGCAATGATGTGAAGTTAGACATCTACTGACCTGATTATTGCTGCTTGCTTCGCATATGAGGTCTTGTGCAGGCTGCATGTTTCCCGTTTCTGCACAAAGAAATTATCATTTCTTTGGGCTGATTCAGCCACAATTTCTTAAAAGCCTTTCTGGTTCTTAAGTGCTTCTGGACTTAGAAACTTGATGTTGTGTGTAATGTTGTCAACTGCTGAGCTTGCGTCAGCAGGCAGGAGAATGGACAACAAATGTGCTACATGTGTAGGTTTTTGAGTCTGTCTGATCAAGTTAATAATGAATTCATCTGAGAGCTGTACTGTTGCCATTCCAGAAGGTATGTATGTGTTCAAGACTAACTACTTAGAACTGCAGCGATCACATTCTACAGAAGGAAGGTTGGAGAGAACAACAAGCTTTTTGTTTTCAAATCTAACCACTATTTCTGAAGGGGGCAAAATACAGGCCATCTGTATAAATTGCCAGTGCCTCCCCCTGCTATGTGGTTTAGTTTGGTAGTTATTTTATGGTCATGGGGACTGTGATTCCTGATTAGGCCATTATCTGCACAACTTCTTAAACCTGAGGTCAAGTATTGTTAGAGATCAAGAACAGAGAAAGGTCAGAACCTGCATTGCACACAACCTGACAAACCCCAGTGCAGCCCTGGAAGGAGCAGGGTGGGTAGGGGGAAATTACACACAAACTATTCAAAACAAATCCTTTTGGATGCTTCCTAATACAGCCTTTTCTCTGTTGTGTTGGATGGTTTTGGGTTTTTTTTAGTGTTGTGTTGTTTGGGGTTTTTTGGGTTGGGGAGCAGAGAGGGCCTTAATTCTTCCATGTCACTTATGCTGAATAGTAATTCTTTCTGTGAGGTGCCTCACTCAAGTCGTAGCAACAATTAGCAGAAGGAAGTGTAATGTAATATAGCATCTGGTCCTCAGCCCTTTTCAGAGCAAGAGCTCTCTGCTCTGTCTTATGCAGAGAAGACCATGTTGTCAGACTTTAGTAGATTATAATGTGACCCTGAGTGGTTTAAATTGCCTTAAGTTATGAGTAAATGAAGATATTTCTGAGAATGCAACTATCAAACCGTGTTTCTTACTTGGAAAAATGTGGTGATCTCTGAGCTGCTCCTTGCTCTTAGTGTGAGACCTGGTATCACAGGAGAAAACATATAATGGTCCTTGTAGTTAGGCTGCTGCTTGAGTCTCTGGAAATAGTTTTTAATTCACGGCCCTTTATAGTACTATATAAATCACTTAAAGCATTTTATGTCAGTAAAATGGGACAAAGCTTCCTTGCTTTGCAGGCTTGAAGTGTTGGTTTACTTGATGGTTGTATAAGCTACAACTTCTTTGTAAAACCTACAGCTGATGCAAATCTAACCTGAAAGATTCCTTTTATTATCAATGGTGACAGCTTTATCAGCAGCCTTACTGCTAGGATAGTAATAGTATTTTTGGGTATCTGCATGTCTTTCTCAGGTGATGAATTTTATATATTTTTGGTTATACTTTGCATTCAAGGATTCTTGGTCAGTGGGTGTAAAATGTTTAGTGTACATGCTGTGATTAATGTTGCTTTGGACAGAACTCAGTGCAATGTTCTTAACTTTATTGACATGAGAAGGTACAGTCAGATATGGACACTTAAGACATCTGGTATCTTAATTTGGCATAATTCTGCACACTTCAGCATAGTGACTTCTGAGTGCCTGGTGCATTGAACAGCATTGGGCATTATGCTAATCTGATCATATATTTATAGTCCTGATGTGGGAAAATATTGCTCAATGCTAGTAGACTGGACACCCTGCATGGTTTCCATTTCCTATATCACATCATATACGTTTCTCCCCAGTAGAAGCAAGGGACCTGTATAATTTACATGTACATGTATATTTGCTGCTCTGAGACTTCTGCCATTAGAGTATCCCATCTGGAAACACTTTTCATTGGGCAGGGGGGAATGTCATAAGGCAGTCTTAATAACTCTCTGGCTAGGCTTTGTCTAGGTAGTTCTTGCCCTCCAATCTCTTCCACATTTCCCTGTATGATCTACGATGTGCATATTTCTTTTTTTCTATATATATTCTTTTATTAGAACCAATAGGCTGGTTTTTTAGCTTATCTCTCAGCTCTTTGGTCTCTAATGCACAGGATATTCCCTATTAAAAGGAAACAACAGAGTCAGAAGTAGTTGCATTAATAGTTTGCAACTTTACCAGCTGGCACTGGAAATGCCAGTCACATGAACTTGCCATAAAGGGGTTTGTGGGATCTCACATTATTATCTCTTTGCAGGGTATCATCCAAGCCTACAAGAGTGGCATAACCCTCCAGGGAAACACCACTAGCCTGGGCAGGTGGGACTTCAGTGGGTCTTTCTTCTTCTCCATCTCTGCAATAACAACCATTGGTAAGAGTTCCCTGCTTGCAGGGCTGCCTTTTAGGTGGGAAAGGAATGGGGATGAGGACCTGAACTATCAGATGCTGCTCCAGCCCTGCGGGGCTTCATGGACCTTGTCTATTTCATGCAATAACTAAGCACCCATGAACATAGCCCTAGAAAGTACCAGCACAATAATAATCTCTAATTAATAGATACAGGGATAATTAGCTCAGTACATAACTCTACTAAATTATGCATATTTTGGGGCCTGATATCACATATCACTTCATGGCACTGCACTGCCTGTACTTTCCCAAGCCCAGTGCTCTCTAAGAGATCTGAAGTGAATTGTGCATTGAAATAAGCTTTTTCTTTCCCAAGAAGAGGGAAGGATTTTGAAAAACTTGTAACGTTGGCTGTTGACTTTTATGGAGGCTGTATTTATAAATTATTGGTTTTTATTATTACCTGTATTGGATAAGGACCTGCTTGTTTAGGTGAAAGTTGAGTAATTTGATAAATGAAGCAATTTGATTGAGTCAGGTTTCAGCAAATGAGTAATGCAAAGCAAAGAAGGAATGATGAAAATGGGGGGGGGACGGGTGGAATGAAAACAATAAAATGTATTTAGGTACAGTGCTACTTAAGTTAGGTTCTATTAATTATTGTCAGGGCATCTCCCCAGACCCCAAAACAATTAATAACTTCCTCTGACCTCTTTTTCTTACTGTAAGACCTAGTATAAAAAACATGGGTGGAGAGTATGTGGAGAGATGGTGGTTTAATAAAAAAAAGCCCTTGCAGGTTTCCTGATTTGTGTTGAATCTGTCAGCTCTCTTCAGTTTCAAGTACAGCAAATTTTCTTTGTGCACCCAGGTAGAATATTCTTTTGATTTCTCTGATAGTTATTGCAGATACATTAACTTCAGAACGTTAAGCCCCCAAACAAGAACTCAGAATGATTATATTTTTGCATGATGGGGGGCAAAAGCCCCAAACCTTCCTGTGATTCAGTACATCTTTCTGCCTTTTTTTTTTTTTTTTGCATGTGTGTTCTGGTTGGGGATTGTTTGGTGTGTTGTACTAACAGGTACAGTGTTGTACCAGATGATGGCAGTGGAGGCCCATTAGACAGGGCTACACAGGCTGTGCGTTTCCAGCATAGAGCCTGGGCAGCTTCTTCCAGCCTTTGGCACAAAGGAGCATCTGCTCAGAGCTGCTTTGCTTGCCTCTGTAGTTAATCCTGATTAGTTTCTGAGCTGTCAGACTGAACCTGCTTTACCACAATCATTTTAAGTTAACCACACTGGGTAGGAGTCATAGAAACATAGAACAGCTTGGGTTGGAATGGACCTTCAAAGGTCATCTAGTCTAACGCTCCTGCAATGAGCAGGGACATCTTCAGCTAGATCAGGTTGCTCAGAGCCCCATCCAGCCTGGCCTTGAATGTCTCCAGGGATGGGGCATCTACCACCTCTCTGGGCAACCTGTGCCAGTGTTTCAGCACCCTCATTGTAAAAAATTTCTTCCTTGTGTCTAGCCTGAATCTCCCCTCTTTTAGTTTAAAACTATTACCACTTGCCCTATCATAACATGCCCTTGTAAAAAGTCTGTCCCTGTCCTTCTTATAGGCTCCTTTTAAGTACTGAAAGGCTGCAACAAGGTCTTCCCAGAGCCTTCTCTATCTAGGCTGAAAAACCCATAGTCTCTCAGCTTGTCCTCATAGGAGGGGTGCTCCAGCCCTCTGATCATCTTGGTGACCTCCTCTGGCCCCTCTCCAACAGGTCCATGTCTTTTCTGTGCTGAGGGCTCCAGAGCTGGATGCAGGACTCTGGGTGGGGTCTCACCAGAGCAGAGAGGCAGAACCACCTCCCTCAGCCTGCTGGCCATGTTCATTCTGATGCAGCTCAAGATACAATTGGCCTTCTGGGCTGCAAGTGCACATTGCCAGCTCATGTCAAATCTTTCACCCACCAGTAGCCCCAAGTCCTTCTCAGCAGGGATGCTCTCAATCCCTTTATCCTTCAGCGTGTATTGATATTGGGGGTTGCCCTGACCCAGCTGCAGGACCTTGCACTTGGCCTTGTAGAACCTCAGGAGGTACACATGGGCCTGCTTCTCAAGCTTGTTCAGATTCCTCTGGATGGTATTCCATCCCTCAGGCTTGTCAACTGCACCGCTCAGCTTGTTGTCATCCACAAACTTGCTGAGGGTCCACTCGATCCCACTATATGTCGTTGATGAAGATATTAAACAGTACTGGTCTCAGTACGGACCTCTGAGGGACATCACTTGTTACTAGTGTCCATCTAGATGTTGTGCCATTGGCCGCTACTCCATAGGTGTGATCATCCAGCCAATTTCTTAGCCACCAAACAGTCTACCCATCAAATCCGTTATCACTTTTACCTTAATAGCTTTCCTTTATGAGATGCTCTTTCTACTCTGTCAGCTTCTGTTTTTGCTTTAGGTGCAGGTGGCTACCGTCTCATAAAGCCTAATGTGTTTTTCAGGTCCCCACTAGAGCTCACTCTCACTGGGATACAGAGAAGGGCATCAGCTTATTTGTCATTTAACACCAACTGAAGGCTATTATTTTTTTTTTTCCCTCACTGACACAGTTTGAATCTCAATGTCTCCTGTTGCAGTATCTTCTGTGCTGTGCCTATCTTGCATTTAAATGAGCTTCATCTATCTCAACTAGTGATTAAAAGCAATATGCAAATTTTGCTTAAAAAGCAATGTTGTAACTTGCAGGCTTAGATGCGCTTGGTACCCTAATGCCAAAGGTTTAAAGAACAGATGTGAGTGAACTAAAATATCTTCTTTAAAGCAGTGCCTCAAAGCCTATGTAGTTTTTGGCCAATCTCATAATTTTAATGGAACTGCATTTATAACTCCTGATTATGTGGGATGGGCAGCCCTGGCCTTCTGTTGATACCTTCTCTCCACTGTTATGCTTCTGTGCTTTCTTTGTTGCTGTCTTTTACATGTCATATCATCCCAGATCTTGTATGCTATCTGATATTCTGAAGATGTTTCCATAGGAACCCTCTCTCTTCAGTGTCTTGAAGAATCAATCATCTTCAGAGTTCCTTTAGAGTTTTAGTAGTAAACATGATTAAAGAAAGAGAAACTAAGTTGGAGCTGGTTTTATCTCAGACATCTTTATCCCTTGTCAACATAAAGTCTCTCCTTTCAATGTTTACTCTCCTCCTAGTTAGTTTGGACTAGCAGGGCAGAGGTCAAAGCAAGTTCAGAGTTTGGGCACAAGATGAAAGTTCCTGAAGTCAAACTACCACAGGGTGGTGTAATTTCAGAGAAGGTGCTAGGGAAAGGATTTGTGATGAGACCAGGGTTGTAAGGGCTAGTGTAAGAGTAGAAGGAAGAGTATCCTCCTCTCTAGCCTGAATGTCCCCTTTTATCTTGAATGGGTGGATGCCATTAACTAGTGCTACCTTTCCATTTTCTGGTGGCAAAGCTAAGTACTCATTTGTATGAATTTCAAAGGCCCTGTTTAAAACACAAAATAGAGTAGTAAAAGCAAGTAAACCATCTCACAGTGAGGAAAGTAAGAGCTTGGCAAAGTGGGGCATGGCATGATGGTCTGTGGGAGGTCACTGGTGAACTGAGGGTGGCACTTAGAGCAACTTTATCTGAACTGTCTCCTGAGCACTGGCAAACTGTCTGCTTTCCTGACTGCACGTCGTTTTGTCCTGTTGAGACTAAGCCCACTACACAGCTTCCAGTGGATACAGAGTACACGTGTAACAAATGGAGGAAGACTGCAGTACTCATGTCAAGTACTTTTCCGGTCTTTTACTCACTGAAGGAGTGAGTGTGCAACTGAACTTGGATGTTGCCTGGAATTTCATAGGACTAAAGCTGTAAATCCTTGTTCAAACAAGTTTTTCAGCCACTAGCCTTAGTTATTCATCTATACTTCATCATAACATCACTTAAAATGAACATTGCTGGTCATCTCCCACATACACCCCGGTTCAACCTGCCAGAGTCCCAGTGAGCTTCCCCATATAAGACTTCCCTGAGATTCTTTCACTACTAGTTTTTAAAATCAAAATGTTTCGTTTGTTCTGTTCGTAAAGCTGAGATGCCAGTGCAAATACTGGGGCTTCGAAGTCCTGTTTCTGTCTCTACCACAACTGGGAGGTCTTGGCAAAGTCATGCTTCATTGACAGGTGAATTGGAAATGGCTGTGACATCACATAGCAGATGTCTTGAGCACAGTGTTCAGCTGATAAATGTTCCTGCACTTAGAATAGAGTTGCTGGATGTAATGCGGAATTTCACAAGAAGCTTGAGAAGTCAAGCATGTTCATTTGTTTGGTGTCATGGAGACATTCAAAAGTGGGAGGGAGGGAGGGAGGAAGGGAGGACAGAAACTCCAGACTTGCTGATGTTCAGTTTAATGTAGGTGCTACCAAATGACTTTTGAAAATCCTAATGCTTGTTAAGTATCATGGGATGATTCAGGTTTTCTGGGACCTCAGAAGGTCTCATGAAAGCTTCTGCTTAAGCAGTCAGCTATGAGGTCAGACTAGGTTACTGGGGGCTTTATCAGGGACATGTTCTAGCTAAGCTGGACCCATGTCCACTTTTTCAAAAACCCCATAAACATATCTTAGAGGCTGTGTGATTAATCAATTCGTTTGTGTTTTGGTTTATTTTTTTTCCATTTTGTTTGCTGATTTGTAAGAAGATAATTTTTCCATCTAAACTGTAGTGTTTTTTTTTCTCAATGCAACATTTGAATTAATCATGAGCAGAATCTTATGTTTAGCCCAGATTAAAACATTTAGGCTACTTGTAAGGAGCACAAGTGAAAGAAAAGTTTAGATGTTCTGAAAAGTGTTAGAGGAGGAGCTGGTAGTGGGAGCAGCTCAGTGGTTCATGCACTCCCTGGGGATGCAGGAGGGCAGTGTGCAGTTTCCTCCTGTGCCTGGGAGAACAGGATTGTGGGTCACTGGAGATGACTCCAGTTGTGAAGTGGAGCATCTTTCTCCAAGTATTTAAATGTGTAATGCAAAATAAAGTAATTCTAGCACTGGAAACCCTTTTTGAACTGCCCAGTGGCCCTGTGGATCAGACACTCAGATGAGACAACCGGCTCCCAGGTTTTGCTGAGTGCCTGGGTGTTAAAAGCAAAATACTATCAACAAGAACATTCTCTAAACTTGGGATTAGGTCACTCCTGTGGGAAGTGATGGCTTGTAGCAACTCGGGTAAGAGAAAGAATTAAACCAGATCTCTCCCAAAATGTGTTTGAATGCTCACACTCCTGACAAAGTTACCAGTTACCAGAAGAGAGCCTTTCTCAAACTTTGAGGCGGGGGGAGGATTTTTTAATTGTGTTTGGTTTTTTTTCCCCCTCATAGCTGAAATTATTTGGTGAATTTGCAGATTTTTTCAGCCTATGAAAGACACTTTTTTTTTTTTTTTTTTTAAATTCTAAGCAGTTTTTGCTTAAAATACTTTTTCATGTCCGGGCAGTGAGAACGGGAGCTAAACAAACCTCCCATTGTGGGTTGCAGGAAGTCACAGTTACCTCAGCTGAACCAGGGCACTGCAAGTAGAATACTGGCTCATGAATGAAGAGATCGTTTACTATAACCCGTTAATCATGCATCAGTCTCCTCCTCTTAGCAAGCCTACAGGGCCTTCAAATCCCTTCTGTACAGGAATGTAAAGGGCAAGCAGGAAAACAAATCTGAATTTACTAAGTATGTGTAACAGAAGCATGTGAGTTAAAGCATGTGGGTAGGAACATTTAGAAATAAAACCACTCTTATTTTGCCTCTTATAAGGAAAATGAAGTTACATTGAACTTCATTTCAAAATGAGAGAAGATATACAGGGATTTAATCCAACTGATTCACTGAAAACACACTTTGACCTCTACATAGTTTTTGGTGACTATCCCTTGGTGTCTCTTGGTGTAGGTATACCAGGTGTCATCCCAGTAGCAGGCTTACTGAGAGATATGACACAGCTGCCAGTGTAGTTTGGTTTAGTCTTTGAACTTTGTTCAGTTCTTCTAATGTATAGCCCACAATGGTGTAATACACTGATTACCCTCATTCCATTTACTGGAGATGTAAGTCCCATTTACTCATTCCTGCTTGAGTTTTATAACAATTGAGGCTTATATGCAACTGGATTGGCACTTTTTTTCTAGTCCAAAGACATGGGTGTGTTGTCAGACAGACACAAATTGTTAGCCTTTTTGCATAATCTAAAGGATCCTGTGCTGTTTGATCAAACCTTGTATCCTGTATAAAAGGTAGTGGGACATGGCTTTTTGGCATATTTACAGCAACTGCTCACCAAGTCTTCAGGAAATTGTCTTGAGCTGCTGAGCCCATGGGAAAAGGGAGCCAGATAAATCATATGCAAAGTAGACCTGGCATTTGCTGTGCTGGGCTTACTGTACACATTGGGCTTTCTTACATCATTGAATTTGTTGCTCTAAATTGAAGGTGATGTGAAGCTTAAGCTTAGATGCTCTTCTGTCAGCACTTAGTGAGGTCCCCAAAATCCTGAAGGCTGCTGTGCTTCACACAGTGACCTGAGATCATGGACCTTTCTTCTTCTGTTATCTGATGGCTTTCTCCAGAGACTGGATAACCTAGAAATCTGTGGTAAAAAAGAACTGCCTGAGCCATTGCAGTATTTTTAAACTTATATATATATGGGAAAGAAGAAGGAGGAGGGGGTAGGGAAAAATACATCTTGGGAATAGCTGGCCATAAATGTGTGTGACTCATATTCAGACTCCAGTCTTACACTAAATGTCCCCCAGCTCTTTGTCTTGGTTTCAGACCAGCCCACAAAAAAACTCTTATTCTATAAAAGGCAAAAACTGGAACAAATGCACTGAAATGTGGCACAGTGTGAAACAGATCACACTAGGCACATATCCTTTAAGTTCACTTATATGGGATCATCTACCAGATGTACTTGCCTGCATGTTTCTTATTTATCACATGTTAGTCTAGAAATGGTGAAAGCTGGCAGAAGTCCGCACTTACATGTGTCAGGGGAGGAAAAGTGTGTAAATATCATGGAGTTCCTCATAAGTGAAAAATATGGCACTGGAATTAAGACTGCTGTACAGTCTCAATTTAGCTCCTTTGAGTGTATTTCAAAACAACTTAGTTGTTTTGAACAGCATCCCATTCTCCCCAGGGGATGCTCAGCCCCTTCCCAGGGACAGGCTGCTGGGATATTGCTTTGGAGGTATACTGTGTGTTGCCACATACGTTACACTTAAGGGCTCACAAGTCATTCAAGGCTAAAATTATTAGAAGGAAAATCCTCCAGATAGTAAAAATTTTGAATTTGTGGGGGTAGTAATGAGAATGAAAGGACAGCCTATATACATACTGTGAAACAGTTTGCTGCCAGGCCTTTTTCTGGGGGTAGTTTGCTGGTTCATGTGCACAATTAACTGTTTGCAGAGCTGTCCATAGCAAGAGAGATTTTTGGCAGCTAAAAACTGGCACAGAATGTGTACATATCCCAAGTTCTTAGGCACATAAGTTCCTGTGTTTGTTGTTTAGTGGTTTACTGCAGCTGTTGTGGAACAGAGGTTGATGAAGGAGTGGGGGTCCATCTAGTCAACCATGGATGTTTGCACTCATTTCATGGACAGAGCCCAGCCCTTGGACATCTCTTTCCTGGGGGCTGCTTGTTTGCCCTGGGGCTACACCACTGGCAAGCAAGGTAGCAAGATGCTAGTGGTGGGAGCTCCTCTGGGCTTGCACTGTGACAACAACTGGGTGTTGCTGGGAGGGGATAAAATAATCATAGAATGATGCATTACTTGCATATAATGATAGCATATGTGCATATAATGATAGCATTATTTGTGGTGAAAGGCTTTGCCAGGTTATATCAATCTTATATATGGACATACATAAATCCTAGTGAGTGCAGTTGATTTTTGAAATGTAGTCAAGGCCATAGGCTAAGTGTGGTTCAATCACAGTTGAAATCATAGTCATGTGCTATTTTTTCTCCTGTCTTAAAAAACATCCTGTGAAATAAAGTTAAGTCTGACCTTCCTGTGGCAGAAACCCCTTAAAATTACAGAAGTGTGAGTCTGCAAATTTACAGGACATTTTTAAGAGAAAATGTGGGGAATAAAGGCAAATATTGCAGCAGTGATGGTCTAAGGATATAAGCAAGGCTGTGCTTGAAGGGCAGTACCTTTTATTAGGCCAATTCATACAATAAGAAAAAAAGTGCTTGACATCTTTCTCTTGTCTTCAGTATTTTAGGTCTAAACTGGAGTGTTTTACTCAGGTCAAATAAAATTTATTGTGCTTTATTGACTCTAGACAAATACTTTGACAATTTAAGCATAAAGTGTACTTGGTACTTGTGGCACGAAAGAGGAGCGTAAGCAAGGAGTCAGTGTTAAGTTCATTAGTCCTATGGGACAAAGATAGAAAAAGGTTGTTGGTATAATTAAAACACTTGTTATGATTCAGAGACCATCTGACATCCATGCAGGATCATTTACCAGCATACCCAATGCCAACAATGCTTTCAAAAACTGAACTGAAAGGAAGTTTTGCATTTACGTCAGATCCCCAGCCAGGACAGTGGGTAGTAGGGAGGAAATTCACTGGTAAATGGAAAAGGAACTAAACAAAATTGGCAGGGAAAGAAATGTTATTTTCCAGCCTACAATAGGATATGAAAAACAATGGATCTAACTTACAGTTATTTATAAAAAAGGTCCTTTTGGAGCAGTGACCTTGTCATCTAACTTTTGTAGAAGATGGAGGTTCACCCCTCCAGGGGACAAGGGCAAGCAGAGAATATTTCAGACTTAACACTTAATTCCTTCCCTGCCTAGGCTATGGGAACCTGAGCCCAAGCACTGTGCCTGGTCGAATCTTCTGCATCTTGTTTGCACTCTTGGGGATCCCTTTGAACCTTATCCTCATGAATGAAATTGGGCAGCTGATGCTGTTGGGGGTTCAGCATTGTGCCCATCGCCTAGAGGAGGTGTTTCGCTGGCAGGTGAGCAATGTGCACAAATATGCCTCACCCTCAAGTTCAGGAAAGACGGAAAGGGCATTGTCCAATATATTTGGGATCCTCTGACTAACAAAGACAGCCTGCCTAACTACTTGGCCAAAAAGGCGGTAATACTCAGGAATAACTGGAAGCAAATAACTTTAGCTTATGACAGTCTTATGAGGTGTCAGATAAGGTTGTTTATTAATTGAGGGAACTTCTATGATGAATGGCTTCCCCTACAGTAATGTGAGTGCCAAAGCCTTAGAGCCATGCACAGTCCTAGAATATCTAGTCTGTTTATCATCAGTCATAGTTAGAATTGCACATCTAAGTTACACAAGAATGTCTGTGGAATACGCTTTAAACTGGCAGGAATTTAGGACTCATGAAGGTGATGCACAGTTTGTGTTGACTGACACCATTTATTCTAGTGGAAGGTTGCGAATGTTTGTGTGTTTGGTTTGTTTTAATGGAGTCCAGCATCATCTTCAACCAGAAACACAGCTGGATTTTCCCTGCCACCCTTCTTGTGACAGTATCATGTTGTTTTTTGTTTTGTTTTGTTTTTTTCTGTTTTACTAGAAAAAAGTTTCCTTCCTGATTAAGACCTGTGCACTGGTAACTGGCTTGTTATTGTTCTTCCTGCTACCTCCCTTGTTGTTCTCTGACAAAGAAGGGTGGTCTTATGAAGAAGGCTTCTACTATTCCTTCATCACCCTCAGCACTATAGGGTTTGGAGATTATGTGATTGGTGAGTAGTTCACATTTCATTGCTTTCACCTACTAGACATCAAAGCCAAATATGTGGTGTATGAAGCTCCCAACTTGGCAATTTTACACCACTAGGAATCCACAGACCTGATGATAAATATGTTGTGGTAGGCATTTGACATGTTAGAGGAGACACAATTTCTGAGATAGCAATGCCACCTGTGGAAGAAGAAATAGTTTCCCAGTCAATGAGTAATCTTCTAGCAACTCATGTGATCTGTCCCTTGAATTGTCTACAACACCAGACTGCAGTGCTACATTTTTTTTTAATCACAACAGACTCTGACCTGAGTGTTAGCAAGTGATTAATTTTAACCAGATGCTGCTCTGCATCACCATTAACAGACAGTGACCATTTCCTCTGTCAAAACCCCGGACAACTGCTTTCTAAAAGGCAGCATAAGTCACTTAGGTGTAGACTGTCAGGCACCGGGCAAAGCCTAGTTTTGGTTGCCAAAACCCTTTGCCAGAGGAAATGGGTTTGGACCCGTGCCTGATGCATTTGCTGAAACACAGGACACACCTTTTTGATAAAGACTTTCTCATTAAAAACAAATTGATTATAGAAACACATGTGCCCTTGAGTCCCTGGGAGGCAGAAAGGCTAAAGCACCTTACAGATTCTGTATTTTCTTCATACAGCTTGTTTGATGCTTAGATAACTTAGTGGCAGTTACCTTAAGACTTGTCTATAATGCATCAAAGTTATGACTAAGTTATGACTAGAGTTTGTGTAGGCACACTTAAATGAGCTGGAATCAAGTTAGCTTGGGTTAAGGATACCTAGATGGAGCTTAACAAGAGCTGGCCAGTTCAGCATTTTCTTACACTAATTTTATAGATGATGCTGAACTCTGTGCTGCAGCAGCTTTACTCCTCTCAGGTCCTAATAACTAATGCTAAAGTTCTTCTCTCATATACCTCCTACTTCCAGGCATACCTTCACCGATGTGGTACCTTTGTAACTGGCTCACCACCATAGATATGCTAGGGTCAGTACGAGATTAAATGAATACGTCAGTGACCTATGGTGTGTAGAGTCCAAACCATTTTGGCCGTATGATCCTGCTATCATGGTTTATGTCTCAACTTAAAAATGAGCAGGGCCAGGGCATGAGTTCAAAGGACTGTCACTATTTTGTGACAGGCATGCTGTTTTCCCATTAATGTGATGTCTGGCACTGTTCTGAACCAGGTAAATTCTGGGGGATATCACATGCCAGGAGTGATGTCCAGTGTTCACTTTGGACACAGCTGCTCTGTTTTGAGGGAAATACAAACCAGGCTATGGCACTTGGATTTGAAGTCATAGAGTGGTCCCTACCCTGTTTTATTTGGTAATATTCATGTAGCTTCTCTTCCTGGCCCTGAAATTTGTATCCTGCGCCTTACCTGTGTCTGTAAGGGTACCCCAGCCTGCTTTACAGGTACAGCCCGGGCACTTCATAGGGCTGTGCCTGTAGGCTGAGCAAATTCCTTTCCTTTGCATGTGTTAATAATAATATTACTACTGACACTAACTTAGCATGTAGAAGCCTCTTTGCACTGAACAATGTGGAAACACAACCAAAAATACAACTTTGTTCTGAAGGGATCACAAAGTACCTAGCTGAGCAACCACACAGAAGTACCATAATTTCAATTTGTTTTCTAAGGCTTCATTGTTCTTAGAGGTTTTGGGATTGCTCTGGCCCCTTCTCTCCTGCTCTTAGAGACTTGCTTACTCACCTACATCTGGCTTAAAAGATACATGCACACACTGGTACATAAAACCCACTTACCTCTCTGCCTGCATACTGTAACATACTAATACAAAATTGTGGTGCTAAGTAGAGAAAGAAAACTCTGCATTTAAATAATTTCACTCTGACATGGGAGTAATTTGGGATTTATTTTTCTTTCTTATGGGTAATCTTTACAATTCTTAGGGAGTTTTAGGCATTTGCTGGCATGTCATGAAACATACTTGCTTACAACATATGTTCACATACTAAGTAGATGATGTACTCACGTTTTATATAGAAATCATTAATACTCAGTCATATTTTCACTGTCTTTGCTTTACATGTAATGTCTCCTTTGAGACACTCTTGATCCAATCTAGAAATTTTTTGTAGGAATGAACCCAGACCGCACCTATCCAGCCTGGTACAAGAATGTAATCTCTCTCTGGATCCTCTTTGGGATGGCCTGGCTAGCACTGGTTATCAAATTTTACATCAACTTTCTAGAGAGCTCCAGTGACTTCTGTCAGTGCAACAAGAAGACAACAGAGATGGCAGAAGACTTAATGGATAGCAACAAAAATAGTATGACCGGACTTCACAATGTGGAGAACTGCAATGACAAAGACACAAAAACAAAAGGACCAGATGAATCTCACACCTACACAGCTCCCACAGAAGCACTCTAGGGGAAAAAAAAAAAACCCACACCCTTAATGTCTCTTAGGTTTTAGTGCACCAGAGATGCACCGCTTAGAAATGTGATAATGGAGCTGTCCTGACATTCACATGGGGTGAAAGCTTACTGAGCTTGAAATGCTTCTATTCTGAATTGAGCAATGATGTGTTTCATTTGCAGCACCACCAAGAATTACCAATGAGACTCTTTGCCAAAAGTAGATTTATGAAAATATTACCTACACTTCCACCTCAATATATGAGGTAAACTTTGACATCCATATGCAACACCAGCTCTTGTACTGTTTTTTGCATGCCAAGTTCTTGTAGCGTCTAGTTTTACTTATGGCATTTTGCAAATACCACAGTTAGAAAAACAATTGCCATTTAATGCAGAAAACAAATTGCTTGTTACTAAAGACTTGGTCAAGACCATTATTTAAAGCCACCTGGCAGTTACTGCAGATGTGCCCCATCACCTGTATGCTTGTGCTTGCCAAAGATGATAACGTGCTTTTGCAATCTGATCATGGATGGCAATGAGGCAGAGCTTGTAGGGGTATGTAATAGAAATAAATAATTTAAGTCTTTAAAATAATTTTCTACTCAGAAGTCCACTATTTTTAAAAAGAGACAAGGCTTTTCCTTACTCCAAAACTTATGTAGGCTCGTTCTTTGTAAAGTACTATGTAGACCAAATGTCATCAGCTAAATGTGACAGTTCTTCTAGATAGATTCTTATTTTGCTACATCTTGGAAGCCAAAAAGGAAGACTAGAGGCAGTTTTAAGTGCCATTAGTTCTAATTTTATCCCATGGTCAATGTTGACAAGGGCTACTTTAAGCTAGGAGCAGACCAAAGTATCTTCAACTGTGATCAAGAAATGCTATTCTGATGAACTTCTCACATCATAGAAGAATAGCATATCTGTTTTAGCTAACATCTTTTATATAAGCACAACTACATTTTGATCCATGGCATGCCAGACTTGCTTATTTGGCCTTTGTATTAATCATGAAACAGAACTGTTTAGGTTTTATAATTCTTTCTGTTCTCAGAAATCTTCTGATAAGTGATGCCATTTATAAAGACCTAACAGCCTAACCCCTGCTACCATTTATATGTCCACATCTAATCTTCTCGTTTTCTTATTCCTGTTGTGCTCAGTGCATCCTAGAGCATTAACTTCGAAAACTTGGCCGTAGTAGTAAAGCAGGAAGAAGCATTTGGGTGAGCCTTCAGCTGCTGCATTGGACCAAGGTTCCACGTGGATGGTGGAGAAAAGACTGAAAACACAGTCTGTTGGGGTATGAGACTCAGGAATTAAAAATATCCATAGCTGGATTCACGGATATGCAGGAAGTGAAATGTTTACCATCTTCAGGATCACAAGTTCTAGAACATGTACTGTAGAAAAATTGCTTCCTGATTAGGCCAGTCTCAGTGTGATATGTGGTCGAACTGATTACAGGAGGTAATGCAGGAAAGGAATCTGCTGAATGAAACTTAATTGGTCAGTCTTTTTGACATCATCCTGTTACTGACTCCACTGTAATAAATATTCTCTCAAATACTGTTTCAATGGGCAGCAGAGATAAGAAATGGGGAGGTAGTGGGGATCTCAGGTTATAGTTGGGAAACTGATGCAAAATAAATACATTTCAATTTTTTGAACATTGGGTAATTTCTTTAACAGCCTTTAGCACAAACATTTCTATTTCTTCTATGTTTTGTCTTTATTTTTCACTGATGGGTACGCAATGTAGGTTTTACTAACATTCATAATAGGCTGGCCTACAGGTAAGAACAAAGTGTATTTATTTAAACCTAAATGAATCACAATTCCACAGTTTAAAATATGTGCTTTTATGCACATCCTTTGCATCTTCTTTCAGGTGCAAAACTTAGTAAATCTAACTATACCATAAAATCTGGATGCTCAGAAGGT
Organism: Nesoenas mayeri; assembly: GCF_963082525.1. Lineage (NCBI taxonomy): Eukaryota > Metazoa > Chordata > Aves > Columbiformes > Columbidae > Nesoenas > Nesoenas mayeri. The sequence goes on along the minus strand of NC_137544.1, from coordinate 88,824,111 downwards.
AGTAGCAGTTTCTACTGTCAAAGCATGGGAAGGTCTATGCAAAGTTTATTTCAACTTTAACCTGGAATGTCACAGGCTCTGGGGATTTCTACCAGTTCTGCTCTTTGATGAGAAGGCTTAGCTTGAGAAGACCTTATTCTTTTCAGTTTGAATGTCTATTGTATTAATCACATCTAATTCATATTCCTGTGCATTTGTAGTTTTCAGATGAGGTTTTCAGAAGTGCCTGAGAGGTTTGGGCACTTCTTGTCCCACTGAAGTGTAGTTGTGTGGCTTAGGACAGGTGATTACACTTCTGAGACCTAAAAGGAAGAGGTACACTAAGACTAGTCTTGAAAAAAGAAAAAAATGCTAATTCTTCTTAGGTCTCGATGTTTCCACTGTATGTCAGGGTTCAGCCGCAAACTGAAGCATGTGGCTGGGTCTCAAGGTGACTCAATATCTGCCCCAGCAATCCTTGCTTATTCACTTCCTTTGCAGCTGTGCTGTTGTGTTACCCAGCAGCTCACAACCAGCACAGTCCTGCCACTAGCTCCCTGATACAGGATACTTTACAGGAGACACATCTCAATGGCTTGCAAGCTACATGTAACTCCAGAGCAGCGTGTTTCATGCTTGTGTTCTGGGTCACCTGAAAAAATATGAAATGAGTCGAATACCATCTCTGCCTGGGTTCTCTGCCAAATGAGCATGTTGTTAATTATAAATACCTTTTTCTTGACAGCTTCCAAGCAAGCTTTTTACACAGAGAATAAATATTGTTGTCCCCACGTCCTCACAAACTGCTGTGCCTCTAGTCTTTCTGTTCTTTCTCAAGCTGTGCTGCGATTAAGTGACGTGAATGAATTTGTTCCCAGAGGGATGAGAAGAAAGTGGAGTTTTGCGACATCACAAAAACATCATCACCAATGTGTCTACGCTACCAAAATATGAAAGGTTATCTGCTCAAGGGTAACATAAAGAAAACAAAAGCATGGTGCTGTTATAATTCTTGTCACAGCTGACTTGCAGTCTTCTGTAATCTGCACTGGAAAATTACAGATGCTCTTTTTTTTTTGCTTTGCTTTTTTTATAATGTCTATTCCTTTTCAGATAAGTGTGCAGTTTATATTAGTGATTTTTGGGTTAGACTTTCACTGCTATTATTCTTCACAAGTCAGTTCTTCCCTATTATCCTGTTTTCTTCCTTGGGAGAAGCAGGGGCTGGAAACAGGTTTGGTTAGTAATGGTAGTTGTAAATATTTATGTAACAGTGTCCAGAGGCTTTTTCACAATAACATAGAGCATAATATGCTTCTGACCTTTATACAGTTTCCCAGGAAATCAATCCCTTAAAGCAAGAAAATAGGCCTCTCTCTAGATCCTGTACTCCAAGGACAAGTCTTTGCTTCAGCCTCAGTGTTTCTCATGCTGGTTCTTTCAGCTAGTCCAAAAGAGATGTTTACCCCCTGGGGAGAGAGATGTCCAGAAATATGTAATAAGATGTTACAGCAACATTGTACAAACTGCTCAGAACTGCACAATTTTTAAGTCTAGTTGGCTAAAGTATCTTAAGATCCCTAGACTAGAACAAAAATACGCTTTTTCCATAATGATCTGAGTCAAAAAAATCCAGGCTGTCAGTTTTCTCACAGTGGTTGGCAGGTGAAATCTTGTCTTACAACTAATATCTTATTGCACAACTCATGTACCAGCTCGGTTTAAAGCTGGGACTGTTTAGCCTAGAAAACAGACTGCTTAAGGTGATTTCATCAATGTAAATAAATATATGCAGGGAAGGTTTGAAGGAGCTGCAGCCAGCATCTTTTCAGTGCTGCCCTGTGGCAGGACAAGAGGCAATGGGCACAAATTGAAACACAAGGGGTTCTTCCTAAACATCAGAGAATGCTTTTTTGGTGTAAGAATGACTGAGTGCTGACACAGGTTGGCCAGAGAGTTTGGTGGATTCTCCATCTCTAGGTGTCCCCGCTTGAGCAGGGGAGTTTGAGATGACTTCCAGAGATCCTTTCCAATCTTAACCATTCTGTGATTCTGTTACAAGCTCAAGCCATCCTTCTCCTCCCCATAGTCTGCAGCCTGCCACTCTTTCCAAACTATCTCCATTAACATTCAGGTTGCACTCTCAGCAGGCTTGGCAGGTCCAGTTCTCCCCAGAGAAGAAATTGATCTTTTCAGCCTAAGCAAGCTCAATGGGATGGTGTATTTATATATGTTTTTCATAAAAACTTACAGAATTTTCATTTGTCTATGCAGATGTCAACCAAGATTTCAGTTCCATTGCCCTGGACAATTTGTAGCCAGTAATTATTTATCTCTCTATCAAAGAACAGCTTTATACAAAGGGTAGTAGAGGTGAGATACAATTTGTTGGCAGGGAAGTCTCCTCCAGATGTTTAGAGAGCATTGTGCTATTCCAAAAATGTGCAATGAGGTTCAGCTTTTTAGCTTGGTATAGCTACCCATAATTGTCTTATATCTGCCTACAAGTTCCAGCAAAAGGATTCAGCATCTCATCTCTGACACACTTCAGGTAAGGCAAACCTCACTTTGGTCTATCCTTTCTAAATTAGAGGCTTAAATCGGTACAGGTGGCTACTTACTAATTGAATTGGGGCAAAAATTTAATGTAATTAGGTCTTATAATATGAGCCTGCCATCTCTGTAAATAAATATTCTGCCTGATGGAAAAGGGGAATGCAATAGAAAACTCGTCTTTTTCAGTACTGTTAGGCTATGGCTTAGGGAACCATGTGCTTGGTAGTGTCTCCTCTTCCAGTAGTGAGGTAGTATCAGGACAGATAATTTTTGTGATTACTGTTGAGCACCTTTTTGGTTTTAAAATATATTTTTTTCAAAAGCGGGGGGGTGGTGGTTACGTCTCTTTTGTAAGTACATAGAAGCTTACAGTTGAAATGGAGTTGAGTTTGAATGTCTAGGCAACTGTCTGTCATGCTCCGAAGTTCTGGGTAACAATTCAAAGGTTTCTCAGAAAGAGAATTATTATAATGGAACAATATCTATGCCTTTTAAAATTGTAATTTCTTAGGACTGAGATTCAAACAGTTGGTTTGGGTTTTGATTGGTTGTTGGTTTTTGCTGGTGGTGTTTGTTTTTATACCAGAGATAAACTGATATATGTGTTTTAAGCTACCACTAAGCAGTTAGAAGTACCTCTGATGTCAATGTATGTTACAGTAAGAACCTCTGATAAGTTGTCACTGTTGGAGGGGATGGTAGCAATGTGGCATTCAGAAACTATGCATACTGGAACAGGAGAAAATGAACTTCAAGAAAATACACAAAAGCTATTTTAAGATCATCAATGCTGAACAAGGTTTCATAGGATTATTGTATTATAAAGCTGCTGATGTTAATATACTTGCAAATGTGGTCTCCAAAACTTTTTATTCCTTTCCAAGTTTTGAGTTAAGGTACCTTTATTTTTGAGGGAATTTGTACTAGAAGAAGTTCCCAATTAAAAAAAAATAATGGTAGATCTATAGAGCTTGAGTCTAGGTGCTGGAACTACCTCTTGGGGCAGAAATAATGCAGTATAAGATAGAGGCTTTGAAACTGTTTTACTGTTTATGGAAATATGCAACCTGTTTCTTTCATGTTCCCTGCTACTGACTTAAACTCACTGGAACATAAGATTTAGTTGAGTTACACAAGTTTCCAAAATAGCTGAATTAAATCAAAAACATGTGTACCAAAGTAACTTGTAACAGATGAAAACAGAAAGAGAGGGGAAATAATAGAAAAGGAAATGTGGACAAGCCTGTGGAGTTTGTTACTCATTCCTAAGGAACCTGCTTATCAAACTCAATTAGGTTCATACATTTCTTTTTGATAATGCCTTTAAAAATCATCTCTTAAATAAATGAATCCGTCTGAATTTAGTCAGTGATTATGCAAAGACTTCAGACAGCCATGTGTCTGAGTGAATAAAAAGGCTCAATGCATAAAGTCAGGGTTGTACAAATCTGCCACCAGAGGTAAAACTGAAGAAGACACAGATGTGGAACCAAACAAGGAGGCACACAGTAAGGACAGGGTCAAAAAGAAAGGATGAGTTGAGGCAAGCAGAAATCCAGTGAAGCAGCATTTGGCCAACTGGCTATGATGAACAAAGAATGGATAACTGGGGGAACTTTCAATATAATAAAGAATTTGGATTAACCCAATTTAGATAACTACTGATAAAAAGGGCATGATTGTGCCATAACTGCCATTATTTTGTACATAATTCTATTACATGTTGGAGTTGTAAGACAGGGGTTTTAAAGAATTTCAGGTTTCGTCCAGATTAACACTGTGGTTAATCCATTTTCCTGGTAATCTTTCTGATACTCCCAATTAGAAGATTATCCTAGCATTGCAGATCCCCTGCACCTCAAATAGGTGAAGATTTTAAATAGTTATGGGCTTCAAAATAAGATAGAATTGCTCTTTATTAAGCAGTGAGTATAAGTCAAGGGTTTAATGGAACATAACCAGTTTAGGTACAGCCAAAATAATGCCCCGTCTCAGATCTTACTTAATAAGGAAACCCAAGCATCATCATTGTTTGGATGAGAAGACTTTTGAAATCTAACAGCATTTCCTAGTCCAGAGATTCAAAAATCCTGAGCATACTTTTCAATGTCTATCCTTTGAATTTCAAACTGTTATTGGAATGCACAGCATTGTGTCTATGTGTGTTTGTATGAAAAAAGAGAGAAAGAAATGGTGCTGCCTGTGTTCCCAAGCCCCATTAATCCCTACAGCACACTACCCACACAGCTCCAACCCCTTTCCCAGTAAATAAAACAATCTCTTATGATTTCTTCTTCATAAAGCATTTCTTTCTCACACTTTCTTCTGTTCTCGCCTCTGCCTAATAAGTCTTGCTCCAGTGTGAGTTCTCTCACCGTTCCCAGGCCAAAATCAGCTCGGCTCCTCTAGCTTTTCCTCTGTGTGCTCAAACCCTTCTTCCATGCCAGGAAGAACTACATCCAGGAGTCTTCTCCACTATGCTAGAGCCAACATTGTATAAAAAGTAAAGAGAAAGAGGATGAGCAGAGAATTTGCAGGAACTACTTTTCCTGCTCACACTCTCTTTTTTTAATGTTAACTTTAGGATCCTAACTCTGCAGAGGGTTGAGATCTCCCTGATATCTGCAGCAGTTCTGATCTTCTGCTTCTGCTCTTCTCCATGAGGGAAGCAAGGGGGCCCAGATGGTCTCAGATGGCTTGCTTTCAGGTTGGTTGTCATTCACTGCAAAGCTGAAGCTTTCGGTGTCCGCTGCAGCCACACTCCAAATTCATTTGGCTTGTAGAGAATTTGAAGGAATTTAGAATACTTAAGATTTCAGGAAAAGCCTGGAGGAAGGTGATGATGGCTTCACATAAGTTTGTCTTCCTTTCGAGACAGCATTAGTTGCAATAATTCAGGAAGTGCTGTGCAGCAATGAGTGACCCAGAGAACTGAGCAGGCAATGGTCTTCCCTGGGGATCTCTCTTGAGATCCATCAACACCCGGATTTTATTACTGTTTGTTCCATGATACTGTCACCTTCTGAGCTCAGAACAGAATGTTTCAGCTGAGCAATGAGTTGAAGGGATAAAGATTGAATATGAGGTTTTGATGTGACATAAAATATGATAACTAGTAGCCACAGAAGAGTGTACACTACAGTGTTCTTGTTACAATGATGCACTAAAACTTTGGAAAGTCTGGGACCTGTCAGAGATTTTCTGCATGATTTCAAAAATAAGGATATTTACCACTCTATCTGCATCACCCTCTATATAACCTGTAATTCTCAGAGTAACAGTACAATATTCCTGCTGTGCATGGAGTGGGATTGACTGAATCCGGAAAATAATGAAAGGACATTAAAAAAGCCAAACAGGTGGACAGGACCCAAGTCTTACTCAAGTACAGTGAAGTGTCTTTGTCTGGACTATTTCCAGATGTTAGATGTGAAGCCAATGCTTTGTCTTGGAAAAATGAAGTGCTTGGAGCTCATATCTGTGAAGGAGGGATCTGTTTTCAAGTCTCCACTCTGACTCAGGTAGGGCAGGCCAGCAGCATGACATGAATGCCATCTACATAAGGTTCATGAGCAGGCCATCACAGTCACTCTTGAAACTGTTTCACTGCTCGTAAATTATTAACTTGGCCGTGAGGTGGGGATCTATTACTCTCTTGCTTGATGAATCACTATGTGTGTAAATCCTTATGTGGATTTAGCTCTTATGGAATGACTAAAATAGGAAGAGAAAGAATAGTCCAGTACTTGGATGGCAGTAGCCAGCAGCGTGAAGAATTGCTGTCACAGATGTCATTAAGTTAGCTTTCTTGGAACTAAACATTTCATGGTTCTCAGACACTATATAATATCTTGGTATTAGACTAACTTGTCCCATAGTGGAGGCTTTAGCCCTGAGAAAAGGTAAGCATGTTCCCATATAATGTATGGGAATATTTAAATACGTAACCAGGAGATCTCTCTTGCTCTTTAGCAAGGAATTGTCCATGCAAGCTTGCAAAAAAAAAAAAAAAAAAGCACAGAAATTAAAAAAGCAAAGGATAGTTGTAGAAATATCTGACTGACTCACACAGGCACCTGTTTCCACACAGCACTTGGCCACAAATCCTTCTGCAGAGACAGACCTCTACATTTCACTTTTCTGTCTGTGGAAACCAGAGACAACTCAAACCAGCTAGCAGGTTAGAGAAGTCACTTGGGTCAAAGTGACACAGGTTCATATTTCTGTGTGATTGCAATTAAGAGATTGAAGTCTGTATTATAGCAAATGCCCCAGGCTAAACAGAAGTTGGTCTTTCTCAGCCTCCTGAGCTAAATATTTGTTGCAGGAATAGAAAGCAGAACAACCCCAGGTACAAGTATAAGTTGGAGAATGACCTGTTGGAGAGCAGTGTAGGGGAAAGGGACCTGGGGGTCCTGGTGGACAGCAGGATGACCATGAGCCAGCACTGTGCCCTTGTGGCCAGGAATGCTAATGGCATCCTGGAGTGTATTAGAAGGGGAGTGGCTAGTAGGTCGAGAGAGGTCCTCCTTCCCCTCTACTCTGCCCTGGTGAGACTGCATCTAGAATATTGTGTCCAGTTCTGGGGCCTCAGTTCAAGAAGGACAGGGAACTGCTGGAGAGAGTCCAGCGCAGGGCAACAAAGATGATTAAGGGAGTGGAGCATCTCCCTTATGAGGAAAGGCTGAGGGAGCTGGGTCTCTTTAGCTTGGAGAAGAGAAGACTGAGGGGTGATCTTATTAATGTTTATGAATATGTAAAGGGTGAGTGTTATGAGGATGGAGCCAGGCTCTTCTCAGTGACAACCAATATTAGGACGAGAGGCAATGGCTACAAACTGGAACACAAGAGGTTCCACTTAAATATGAGAAGAAACTTCTTCACAGTGAGGGTAACAGAACACTGGAACAGGCTGCCCAGGGGGTTGTGGAGTCTTCTTCTCTGGACACATTCCTGTGTAACCTCATCTGGGTGTTCCTGCTCTGGTGGGAGGATTGGACTAGATGATCTTTTGAGATCCCTCTCAATCTCTAACATTCTGTGATTCTGTGAAAGGAGTGTGTCAGTGATTGACCCTATAATTCATTAGCGAAAGTATGGGGGATGTGAAAATGTGACACTTAAGATCCATTCCCGTGAATGTTAAATAGTTATACCAAGTGGGACAAGTGTACCTGCAGAGGTTGAAAAAGTCTTGCCTCAAGGTACCTAGTAGCGCCACTTCAGGAGGAGCAGAGGTTTCAAACCTTCACCCCTAATCCTAAGTGAGCATCTGCTGAATGGCTTGTACCAATTTTAAGAATGTCACTAGCCTCTAAATTGGAGCTGAGGTACCTATGGAGAGATTGCCACTGGAGAGCCCTGAGGATGCCAGCTGCGATGCAGAACTGCAGAGCATGGTTAAGCTCTGCTGAGCTCAGTTAAATTACATCAGACCTGAATGATCTATTTTAAAGAATGTAGCTGTACCTACAGCTGGAATGACTGTGCAGTGCCATTACACAAAGAAGTGACGTGCAAAAAGAAAGTCAAACTGTGGGTGGGTGAGCAAGTTTCTCACCTATAATCACCCACATCATTTGCTTTACAGTAAAAGGCAGCTGTCAGACACTGCCAATATGAGCTGCGTCTCCCAGCCTTGCCCTCCCTTATCATATTTCTGAGCAAGGCCAGCTGATTAAGCAGGGTCTGGTGTGACTGACCTTGCATCTGGTTTGAGACCTGCACAGTAATCTGTTGACTCACTAACAAACACAGATACTAACTTTTGAGTTTTTAGCCATAGATGCCTTCAATCAGATGGACATGGCAGGTCTAGTTTAGGTCTGGTTAGTTGTCTGTTAACTCACTTTACAGTTCAGCAAGTTCTAACCCAAGACAGGAAGGTTGCTGAACCATGTGCACAGACACACACAGCAGTACATAATAAGGTAAGAACAGGATTTTGAATGTAATAGATTAGGTATATGAGGAATGTAGTAGAGAGGAAATATAGGATCATGTTGTAGGAACATGTGTTTCTGGAGTAATTCAAACCTTATCTGCACGAGGAAGTATTTGCCAGTTAACTTCAACTGGTATTACTATACCAGGAAACTCTCCCAACAAGTATAAAGCTTGTATTGCTTTCCCCAAGGAAACAAAGGCTTATCTTGTTGGAATAACTGCTGTACTCATTCTCTGGACCAACACAGGCTGGGAAATCTTGGAAGGAGGAGTAAGACCTCTCTTTAGCCTTTCACTTCTCTGTAATTCAACTTTGCTAATTGTGAAGTGGAATTAATCTTCCTTATTCTGTAGCTTCCAGAAATACTGAGAGAAGTGACTATTTAAGATATATTTTTTAGAAATAAGATCCCTAATGCACTCCACTAGTGTGGCAGAGTGCTGTTAGCATGCTATGAAGACCCACACAATCCTTTAAACTAGGTGGTGTCTCTGTGGCTGGTGGCAGCGTCCATGCAACTGTTGAGGAAAGTGAGATGTGGTCTGCATGGCTGCCAGTTTCTCAGTGGTAATCTAGTTCCCATTTCTGTGGGACAAAAAATGTCTGAGTGAACCTGAAGCTTCATCAAACATGTCATGCTAAGCCCTAGCTGGTGCCTGTAGACATGCAGTCCTGAATGAGAAGCAAAAAACAGCTTTGGTAAAATCATTTGGTGTACAAGAAACCTGGTGAATGACTGCCACTGCACAGATACCACAGGGCAGTTCCAGCCTTCCCTTATCTCCTCCATCTCTAAAAATCTTGTTCTTGTTTTTGCTTCTCCTGTTCTTTAAAATGCTTAGTTTGACTGAAAAGGGCACTGTAATGTTGCAGATTGATTTGTACTAAAGATTAGGCAAAGAACTGATCTCACTCAATATTAGACATCTATGTATAATTTGATCAAAGGCACTTCAAAGATATGATTTCTCTGACCTGTTTTTAGGATAAGGTGAATATCACCTGAACAGTGTGTAGGTATTTCATTTGCTTTTATGGGAGGCTTTTTCATTGTATACATTGAGATGTCAGATAAATCACATACTAGAGGTCTTTACCCATCCTGCATTTAGGCCTCTGATCATTCTTCTGTGTTGATGGAAATAAAGCAATCAGTTTTGCTTTTATTTTAGGTCAGTTTCACATTTTGGTTTTCAGGCACTTGGCAGCTGTGTAATGTTTGGTTTGCAAACACTCCCAGAGAATGGCTCAATCCAAGCCAATTATTTTCTTTACAAAGAGATAAAGACTCAAACATTTTTCTTTACTCTCAGATTTTTTAAAACAGTTTTCTGGTTTTCTACCCAAAATGTAAGCTCCAGGTTCAAACTACTTGTTTCTGTGGCCTATTTTTAAAGATTTCCTCTTTCCACACTTCACCCAGGATTTTTGTGTGGTTCTCTGCTTGGTCTTGATGCAGATGGAAGCTTTCTTAAAACCCTTCTTTCACAGTCCAGTCATTTTGGGAGTTTTAAAAGGCATGGATATGTCTACTTCATCCAACATAAGCACATGGACTAACTCTGAGCTGTTCCTGCCTAAGCTGGTTCATCTGAACAATGCACAGCAGCCGTCTTTGGAGAAACTAGCTTTGGTTTAGAAGCAGCAGGCTTCCTTGGAAAGACCCTTCCTCGCAGGTGTTGTGCTGCACTGCATCCATTGTGCTTGTGCTGCAAGCCACAATGCTGCTGGACTGTGTCTCTGTGCCTGTGCTCCCCTGAGCAATGTGGACAAGCCACCAGCCATCACTAGACACTGCTATCACTCCTGCTTCCTTATCACGCAATGGAGAGTGCTATTCTTAGGAGCCAACAAAGAGGAATCATAGGGAGTGTTTAAAGCCAGCACTGACTGTAAATTGTTTATAAACACCAAGTCTCACTTAAGCCAATTTCCCATTGAGAAGTTCTCAGGTAAACTGCAGATCCAATGTGTACACTTCCTACCTCTCATAAAAGTCTAGAGATCAAGATAAGGGAAGAACAGTAAATACATGCCAGATTCTTCATGAGATAAATGAACATATTGTGATTAAAGGTAGTATATCGTATCTTCAAACAATGAAAATTTGTACAAGCTGATGTCACCCAAGGCCTACAGTCATATTTTCAGTTTGAATTGAAAGTTAACTTATAAATGTGAGAGATTTAGAGAGCAGGTCAGTCAGAATTGTCCAGTCTTTCTCATTCTGGAGGCCATACAGGAGCTTTGGGCTCTTTCCACATAATCGCCAAGTCAAAAATAGTTGTGATGTACATGTTTCTCGTGCAGGAGGGACACCTTAGATTTCCACTCCCACTTTTCCTTCTCCTTTGTAGATGCAGCAGCTACTACATCCCTTGAAGCAAAAGAGGCTTCCTATGACACAAAGCAGGCTCTGGATCTGGACAAAACCACTTACCTCTTTGAAATAGTTTGGTGTGTCTATACTGTTGTTGATGTTCGAGGAATGTCTAATGTGGGGTGTGTGAATTCTCATTTGCACAGTATAATCTAACTATAGGGGTGCTTATAGGCAGCCCAAGAGCCACTTTCAATCCATTGATGAGTACATCTGGTACATCTGTGCCATGAAGAGTTTCTTCTTTTTTAATCAAATTGTTTTAAATTATATTTATCTGCCCACATAATTCAGTACCCAGCTGTTAAGAAGCTGGACAAACCAGCTTTGTAATGTTGGTTTCTCCAGCCTTTCTGAAGGCAGAGATATGAGTTGCAGGAATGTATCTGTTTTGATTCTTTCTTGGTTCTCTATGTCACATATAGAGACTGTTGAAAGGTTTTACTGACCCATATTTTTTGACCATGGACTTTTCCTGCATAGGATAATCAAGACTGAGGAGAATAAGGCCTGCTTGATGTCTCTATATGCATGATAAAGATATAGGAATTCGAGCACCACCAGAGATGAAGAAAGCAGGGGAGAAAGAATCAGCTCAAAGGTAACACTATCAGACACTGAAAGCAAATGACATCATCTGTGGGAACTATTTTTTTTTTTTTTTTAAAGAGACACATTAAATGGTTTATCCTCTTCTATGTCTTCAGCTAAAATGTTTCCAGTCTTTTTCTATAAAGATCATTTTCTTCACAATATTGGAGAATGCAGAAATCAACATGTTGGGCTGGTTTAATTGCTTCTGCACTAAACAGCAGACCTCTGGCATTATTGGAAGGTGCCAATTTAATTGAAAAGAACTAATTTTCCATTTCCTGGATCTGTGAAACATGATTTGAAATATAAATGGGAACTATACCCAAGGGGATGATCCAGATTGATTCATTCAAATTAACATCAGTGTCTGAGTGAATGCGCTTGTGTCAGTTTCTAAGTGATTTTTAAGTTGGATAAATTGAGAAGCAGATAGAGAGATGAATGAATAGGTTAGCGGGTGAGATGTGAGCATAGTGCAGAAGTCATGGTTACCTGAACAGAAGAGAGCACAAATGGAAGGAGCTGCTGGATGCAGGAATGCATCTTAGGGCATCAGGGCAGTGACATTTTTAAATCCATCCTTCTTCTCTTGATCAGCCCACCACAAGATAATGTCCCTGAGGCCTGAGATAGGTCCCTCACTTGACACATGTTCTACTTTGCTGGGGAAGGAAGCCCCTCTCCATGGGGCAGCAGAGGTGTTACAGAGCCATATATCCAGCACCTGGTGTTCTGAGGGCCCTGTCAAGGATGCTCTGGGTAATGTGAGTCTGGTAACCACAGAACAGCTAGTCAGAGGTGAGACAAAGTAACACCAGTGGCAAGGTGCACTGAAGTTGATGGAGCAGTGATGAAGTCTAATTCACTGCATCTTCTTGAAGAGTTTACAAGAAGTACGAAGTGGAGGTGTGCAGCAGTATTGTCCAGCTTTAAATGATGTAGGTTATCTAGGCTGTAAAATACTTCATTTTCCTTTCAATGGCTTCCATACAACAGCTATAAACATGCCTATCTTTCCCTACTGCTCCGTTTATTGCTCCCAGTCTCAGGCCTGCTGTTATCCCACTACTTACGGTTACTGGTTTCAGCAGCTCCGAAACAAGGACAAAACACCCTATTCATTAGAGCAGGCATCTGGGAATTTCCACAATCTTCAATATCACTGTTTTCCCCCTCTCTTTATATACATTCTTTTGCAGACTTGCAGCAGAAAGGTTACCTGATTCAGGTTTTTCCCTGTCTCTGGTGGGAATTTATTTATACTGTGGGATGAGAAGAGTGCTCATGAAAGTTAGGAGCCGTACAAGCTGTCTTGCTGTTTTGGGGGAAGTCGTATGTACTAGATATTCAGGTTTATTACCTTAAGGTGATTTGTGAATGCTGGGCTATGTCTGCTCTTTCACTATTACAGAGCTGCCCACAAGAACTGGCCTGTATGAACTTTTGTATTGTACTGATTTTCATGAACACCAAATTATGCATGGGTTAGTTTGTTATTGCTGGGTCACTCATGCATACTTGTACAGGCAAGCTAGATACCGATTTGGATTGTACTTTCTGTTATAAAAGCATGCACAGCTATATGTAAACCTACACCAAAAACATCTGCATTCATATACTATATCTCAGCTTTTTCTTTGCCTGCGTTACTTGAGGCAGAACATGTCTTGCATTAACCTCATACATAGGTTGTAGGAAGACCAGTGCAAATCCATGAACTGAGTCGTTGGCTGGTAGTTTAGAGGTCTGGATTCTGTTATCTGTTTTTATTTTGACCTGTTGCTTGACCCTGGGATCTCTCTTTGTTCATCTTGTCTATTCAAATTGATGGGTTTCATTCACAGTCTGTACTGGATACAAGTACTCAAGACAAAAGAATCAGGGTTTCAGGATAGGTCTGCATTGTAGTCTTCAGCTGTGCTCTAGCCTGTGCGTTTGCCTAAACCCTCTACTGCATCTGCACAAAAATCTTGTTTGCATGGCTTGGATTATATGATAAAATTCAAGCTATTCCCAGATGCTAATCAGTGGATTCCTGAGAATGCCTTTTGTTATGTATTATTGGATTGAAAAGAACTGTTGACTAAAATCACTTGTATCCCGGAGCTCCCGCACATCAGCTCCCCATCCACCCCCCTTCCTCAAGGAAACACAGTAGCTGCTGGTTACATCCAAGCAGGAGCCAGGTGAGCACAGCAGGCACCAATATAATTTATAAGATACATAGCAGTTTCCCATTTCCTTGCAAGCCACGCAACCATCATCATCCAGTTATTGGCCAGTATACCTGACTCATGTACCCAAGTGACGAGTTCCAGTGTGACTGGCTGTGGGGATTTCCAGGCTGTCTCCCTTTCTTCTGCCCTCTCACTTGCATGAATGGTGGAGATGCTGTGCCAGGGCAGGGCGCCTGCAAAGTCCTCCCAAAACTGTCCCATCAGACTGGGATCCACCCCAGAGTGAGTATTTTCCTAGCGTGTAGCCCATGTGTGTTACCTGAGTTGCTTCAACCATTAGCAAAGAAACCCACTGATACAGTATAAAGGCCTTTTACCTCTCAGACTTTGGGATATGAGTGTTACAAAGTGTTTCACACCCTGTCTAATCCATGACTGGTGCTGTTTTGAGTCTCATTTCTAGGCATGACAGGACAGGAGTTGCTGTTATTCCACAAATTTCTTAACACTCCAATCATATTTTAAGAGCATAAGATTTATCACTCTCGCTATTATGCAGTTTTTGTCAATAATTATGGCTGGCAAATATCAAATATTTCATGTCTGAAAATTAACATTTTTACTGGCCCTAATATTGCAGCTAATGTATGAGGTTACTCACTTTCCCTGCTCCAAAGCTGTGATTGTTGATGACAGTTCTGCAGATGAGAAGAAATGTAGGAAGACCCACCTAAATCCCTTTATCTGTCTACAAATGTTGCAGTTTCCTAACAATGCCATTAAGTAGGGGCCTCAATAATTTAAGATACAAATCTGACCAGTGATGTGTTCTGTCTGTGAAACAAACATCTGTTATTCCCCATAGTAAACGAATCACTCTTTTCAAAGTAATTTGCCTATTGGATTATAATTTAACCCTTATCAGGAGTGTGAACCAGGGACCTGAAGAATAACAGTTAAGGAAAGTGTTGTTTCCTTGTTCCTCGCAAGTGGTTGTGCAGAAAATTGATATTGTAGCTTTTGTCCAGCATGTATACTCATAAACTCCTATCCCCTTCCTTCTCCCAACCATTAAAAATTACAGCATCCAAGGAGGACTGCTTCTACAGAAAAGGGTGGAGAGCCCAAATCCTTTACCTTACAGGTAACTGGCAGTGCATGGCAAATTGCACATGGATTGGGCTACTAAGTTCTTCCAAAAAAAGAAACATATCTATTAAACTGACTACCAGGTGTCTTGCATTTTGTGGGTGCTTGGAATAATGGTTAAAAACAAAGTCTGGAGACTCAGATCATGCTAGCTGTAATTCTGTTGATATCAGTGTGATCAGAATTGAGGTCACTATTTCTTGACTTTTTGCAGGTCACAGAGCCTTTTGCAGCTGTGATAATTAAGCCTCAGAGCAGTTCTCTGAAATGTTTTTCATCACAGTTATGCACTGAGTTCAAGACTTTTTTAAAAACTAATTTTCAAGATACTGAGAATTAATTTTATTTCCTTTTTGTCTCTGCTGCAAGTTCACATTATCTCCTGGGAGACTGGCTGGCTGTAAGTGACCTGAAGGCCACAAATTAGATGCTACAGGTAGGAGTAAGACCAAAGAAGTCTTGTCTCTATAACTTCTAGACTTAAAATATTGCTTATTCAGCAATGTGTTTTTCAAACACTTGTGATCCAGATTTCTTTAAAGAGGCATATCATGACACTTTTTAAAAAACGTTAGCCTGCTCCCGTGCTTTGCAAACCATTTTCATTCTGTTTCATAGGTCAGATTAATTCCAATACACAGACAAGCTGGTCATAAGAAAATAATTCATTAACCTCAAACCAGATGTAACTGGTGAGATTTTTAGTTACAATTCTGTCAATGAAAATTAAATTAAATTACAATCCCTTGCATAGGGATTTGCTTGGAGTGAAATTTACCCAATGTAGACACTCACATCTGAATGGGGTACTAACTGTTCCTGTTAAATAATGGAGAGGAAAAAAAGGTATGGCTAGGGCATGATTTAATTTCATTCTTAAATTGCTGGTGAAAAGACAGCAGATGAATTTCACTATAAAAGTATTTATTTCTGTTAGGTATAAGGTCAGCTTAGCATGACTGCCTCAGATAGAGATTCACATCATAAACATCTGAGTTGATGAGATCCCACACAAAAGGTGAGTGCAAAGATGGAGGTCACCCTGTGAAGTGAACTCTGTTGTGCCAGAGCCCACAGTCAGAAAAGAAATTATGTTTGCAGGATTCTGGAAAAGGCACCGCTTGCAAGACCCACAGTCAGAAGCTCTAGTGCCTGAAGGAAGCTTGCACTTAAAATGCCAATAACAGGATTTGCAAGATACTTGCCAGAAAAGCAAGGTACGGAATAGGCAGAAGAGTCTCTGGTTATCCACCAAGCTGATTAATTGAAAAAGAACAAAGGTCAGCAAGATAAGGCCATGCAGGAGCCTAGCAAAAAAAGCCCTTGAGTCAGACTAGGGCATGTTCATGAGACTGATACACCCAGCCTGTAAATGCCTCTGTGTCAGTCGTGCAGGCAGGAAAGCCCTGTGGGCACTTGCATGTGTGAGGATGTGATGTTCCCCATAAAAGTGACAATTTTTACTCCCTGTCCACACTAATAATTACTCTTATTCCAAGGGCACTGGGACAGCCTGAGTGGGATCTAAGGTTCCCATGGATTCCTGTGCTCCAGACTGCCGTTTCCATCTCCCCATCTCCTCCATATCCCAGATTTCAATCTCTTCTCCATACAGTGATTTCTGTGTCCCAGAAGGAACAGATGACTAGCAAATATTTCATCTAAAAGGAAGCTCCTGTACTTTTCCCCAGGAGAACAGAAAGCTCTCATTTGTAGTCAACATAGCCTTGCAGACAAAAATGGCTGTAACACTTGTGAGGCTGGATAGGTGCTAGTGCTGCTAGCTCGTGCTGAGCTCTTTCATGCCACAGCTACACTGCTGACATCCAAACTAATACCTGCCAGCTCCCATGCCAACAAGTCTGCAGTTAGCTCAAGCAGTGCTACTAGTTCCAGTGGCTACAGCTCAGGCGTGTGCGGAGGTTGCTGCCTGTAGGTTTGCAGAAACTGTAAGCCCAGCCTGGCAAAACATAAGCAGGTGAAGTCATGGGGACAAGCCAAGCTCTGCTGGTGAAGCACAGCTCTGCTGCTAAAACTCCATCAGCACAAGAGACTTCTGCTGGCATGGCCATCTGGTTCAGGGACCCAGCCATGCCACACTAGGCAGAGGGCTAGGGGTGAGATCTGCCTGTAAACTATAGTGGTTCAGCAACCTAAATAATCTTGCCCACTGTCTTCAAAACCAGTATGAGCTGAGTTCCCCTGATATTCCGGAGAAATCTCGCTACTTTAGCAGGCCTTTCATATACCCACTTAAGGACAAGAGTAGTTGTCACTACTAGGTGAGAAAGGTCTAAGTTGTCACAGTAGGTCAGAAAAGGTCTAAGCCAATAGTTCCCAAATGCCGGACTTGTGGGCCATGCTGTGAAAGTGAGACCTGATGCAAGGATTGCCATGCAAGCCAAGTGTCTGCTGCAGCTATTCTCGTGAACAGAGATGGGCATGGTACTGAGCACATAACATGACTTGGAAGCCAGCTGCAGACCATGCACTGGGGTTCCAATCAGCATTTTTTGTTACTATTTTGGGACACCAACAGAACACTTGCCATCCTGGAGTTCTGACCCCACAGGCTTTAGCTGACTTTTGTAAGTCATAATTAAGAAAACAGGAGGGAAAAAAGAAAAACAGTAGGTCAAAACCTGTGTATATTCCTTAGGAACCATTACTTCAGTGAGAGACTGTTAGCGCTACGAGAGGGAGACTTCCTGAGCACTACAGAGATTTGTCTGTTAACAAGAACTTTATGAAATGTTCATTATCACCACCTACCTACCAGGGGAGCTAACAATTTCACACCCTTTTTATTCTTAGCTGCACATTATACCCTCTTAACAACATTTTAAAAATAACTGCAGGAAGAACTGAATCACACATAATTTGAACAATTAGAACTGACAAGCTGTTTTTCTCATCAAGTAAAATATGCCCATTTGGCATACTTTGCTGTCTAGCAGAGCTCTTCTATTCACACCACTGTGGTCTCTAAGAAAGACAAGCTATTGTTATTCCATTGAAGAAATGAACATCTGTGCTTTCAACAAAATTAATATATTGAACGCACCAGAGTTATTTTATAGACCCTGAATTTATTGTTAGGAAGCAGACCCAGGAAAACTGAAGACACGAGGCCAAGCAAGTGAGTCCTTGTGAAAGGCCTCCTTCCCTGGTCCGCAGAGTTAGCCAGGCAAAATGAATCAGCCCTCTTGCGTGCAGCATTTCCTATTTATAAACTGGGCCTTGTAATGACACTTGGTCATCCACTTAATAAATCTTTAAGCAGTTTGAGAAGGTAGCACACTCCATGCCAGAAGTGGCATAGCTGTTCTCTTGACAAAGTTCAAGTTTCTTGCTGAGCAGCCTAAAAAGGCAGGTAAGTGGTTAGTGGATCAAAAAAAAGTAAGGTGACTTAATGCTTTGAAAAATCCTAGGAAGTAGATTTCCACAGATTAATGCATTTACATCTTTGGCCTCTGTTACCCCATAACTGCCTGGTTCCTTGGGACAATTACAAGATTTTACTAGGAAATAAAAACTTCTGGCACATGATCATTGCTAAAGAAGGCTAATTAGAGCTGAGGGAGCTGACAACACCCTAGTCTGTGATGTCGTGTCTCTTCCCATAGGGAAAAAAGGTGACAGTGAGCTGAAGCATCTCTTTTTACTGTTTTTTGCATAGTGGTTAGCTTCTTGCCTCCAGACATCTCTGATCCACTGCTCTACTCTGCTCCTACCACCTGTCACATACACAGCTTATCTCATCCCACCGTCTTGGATGGTAATGGGAGGTTAATTATCCAGTGAGAGACAGCATGACTCCCTTCTTCTGTCTCTCTGGGCACTGACAAGGTGTTCATAATTGTCATATCTACTTCAAATAGCATGCTAGGTAATTTAGGAGCTGAAAAATGCTGTCTATTTGTGACCAACAAATCCTATTCTTTACTGCTTGATCCAAATCTTTCTTTCATTCATCTGTTTTCTAGAAGCAAATCAAACATGCTTTCATTGTGCACTCTATTAGCAGAAAAGCAATGTCTAATTCTTAAAAATGTGGTGTTGTTTTCCTGTCCCCTTCTGTTCCTTGAGACTAAGTAATCTCTTGTGAAAAATCTGACCCTATTATGATGGAACTGTAAGCTCAGAAGAAATCAATAAGTGTCTGCTTGCTGCTATGCCAAACCAATCTGGATAATGCACATCAAAAAGATAAGACTGATCCATTTCCATGGTCCCAAAGGGAGAGAGCTTAGTGCATTATCGTTCTTCCTTGCCTAAACTGTAATGACTACAGACAGGGGATCTGCCCGGTACATAGAGTTTCTGCCTTTCCACAAATCATTAATCTTATTCAACTTAATTCTTCACAAGGGAAATCTTATTTGAAGCTCCAACAGGTAATCCTGTTAGTACTTTGGTCCTGTAATGTAGTATTAGTAGAGCTGAACCTCTGAAACACCAAAGATCCTTCATTCTCAGTGCGGGCAATGGGAATCAATAGTCCCAGTTACTTTGCAGGGTCAGACTGCAGTTAATTCATTCCAACAATTACAGCTTGTCCCCTCAGCATAATCTTTTTTGTTGCTTTTGGTTATTAGATGTAGAATTCTAGTCTTCTTAGCTATTAAAAAAGTGTACTTAAATGCAGGTGAATTTGAAATTAGGTGTTTGATTCTGTATGTGGTTTGGGAAAGGTGGAAAGAGGGACTGCAGGCTTTGCGCCCAGAAGGAACTGGCTGCAGGAACAGGGAAATGAACGAAGTTACCATATGCAGTTGTAGAATGGAAGGGATTTGGAAAGTAATTCTTTGTAAAACAGTGAGATTCTCAGTCTAGGCACTGAATGCATGTAGGAAGCAACCCTGTGTTGGGCAGCCACACTGACTTGGTACACCTGTCTCCAGCAAGGAATATATATTAACAGCACTGTTACCAACACTGTTACTAGGAATAATCAAGGCAGTTTGCCTCAGGGACACAGTTTTGGGCAATAGCAGCCTTCCTGCCCTCTCTTCAGTTGAAGCAAGTCATGATATACAGGTGTACCAGCAACAACCACCGAAGCCCTCAGGCAACTGGATTACAACTCCGGCTGATGCACAAAGGATTGAGCAAAAGCTACACCTACTCTCTACCATATATATTCTACAAATGGCTTGAATTTCTTAAAAACGGTAAAAATTCCCCTGTGTCATATTTCTAATCTGCATAGGGCTGTGAAATCAGTGTCTACTGCTTGTGCAAATCAGTGCTTGTGAAATCAGTGTCTATTGCAAATGACTTATGATTTTGTGGGATAACCTAAACACTGAAACCCATGGCACAGATTATCTCAGGATCAGTTTCCACTGAATCCTAAGAGCTTGTGCTGGTAGAGCTTGTGCTTACCTCCTGATCACTGCTGCAGCAGCACATTCACATCTACATTTGCCCTGAGCCATTAATTTGGTTCCCAAAGAGGCAGGAGGGTGCCAAATTCACAAACCTGGTAAAGCTCACTCTACAGCTGTGTTATTAAACATCTGTGTTTTCTTTTTTGTTAAGCCACCGTCTGGGGAATGAATTAAGAGTTGTTGAGTTTGTGTGGGTTTTTTTCCCCTGTATAATGATTTTTTTATATTAACTTAATTTTAAAAAAGGAAAATATTTGCCATTATGTAAGGAATAATCTGACAAGTAACAGCCCAGCAAGAGACCGTCTGTTTGGGTCCATAGCTCTCTTTTCTGCAAACATTCACATCCACAGCCTTCGGCTTTCTTTTCTCTCACAAAGCTTTTTTATTGAAATTACACCAGAAACAGTCCAGATTTTTGGAAGTGAAAATTCATTGCAGAGCTTAGACACCCAAATGTCCCCATGATAGGGCAGGAGACCTGGTTGTGGGCGACACAGAAAAGGCTCAAGATCTGATTTCCTTCTTTTCCTCAGTCTTTGCTGTCAGTTTGCCTTCAGCCTTCCAAAGCTGCGTGCCTTGTGGCTGAGTTTGGAGACAAATATCGCTAATGGCACGGGAAGATTAAATCAGAGACTGCGTAAGCAAATGCATCAGCATAAGCATGGGGAAGTGTACAAGTCCTTGGGATGGGATGGCATGGATCCAAAGGTTCTGTGGGAGCTGGCCGGTGTCATTGTAAGGCCACACACTATCATATTTGAAAGATTATGGGATGAGGTCCCCAATGTCAAGTAGAAAGGCAAATGTCACACCTGTCTCCAAGAAAGACACGAAAGAGGATCTTTCTTAGCAAGAACGTTGCCAGCAGGATAATTCCCTCAATTTGGTATTCATGAGGCTGTATTTGGTGAACTGCGTCCGGCTTACAGGAGGGAGTCCAGCAGAGGACCACAAAGGATGATTGTGGGAACATGAGATGGGAGGAAACACTGAGACAACAAGGTTTGTTGAGCCGCAAAAGCTAATTGTCGTCCTCCCCTACCTATGGGGGGGTTATAGATGAGACAGAGACAGATTATCCTCAGACATGCATCAGAAAAGGTGCAAGAGGCAATGAACAGTAAGGGAAAACTCTGACTGGATATAAGGAAGGAAAATTTCATCCTGAAAGTGATTGTGCACTGGAACAGAAATCCAGAGAGGCTGTGTAGTCCCAGTCGTGGGAGGCTTTCAAAACTCAGCTGGTCAAGGCCTTGTGCAACCTCACCTAACTTTTAAGTTAGCCCTGCTATAAGCAGGTAGTCTGGTCAGATGGCTTCAAGGATGCCTTCCAGACTTAATTAGTCTGTGATTCTGCAACTCTGTCTGGTCTGAAGACCATTTCATGGGCTTTCTTTCCTGCATGTATTGCCGAAGAGTAAAAGAGAACAAGACAGTCAGGAAAGTATACGTAACTGTAAAGTCACAAAATAATTCCCTTACTTCATTAGAAAAAAACAAGGAAAGTAAAATACTTGCTTAAATGAACCAGACTCTATTCTGTTCTAAGCTAGCTGGTATTTGGAGAATTATGATTCCAGATAAAGGACATTGGTACTACCACTTACTATAAAAGTGAGAGTGTTTTGTGAGACACTTTCTGGCTTTTTAGCAGTAGCCTAAATTTATTTGCAATTACTGGAATTTCTTCCAGTTTTTCTGAGTGCTTTCAAATGCAAGGAAATCCAAAGTGATGCCGCTGATGGCTCAGTGAGGAGATCGTGACTTCTGATATGTGGAATGCAGCAGCATCTGACACATCTGTGTGCTGGCCTTCTGCTGGAATATTCTTTTCCTGCAATCTCAACATTGCATTGCATCATCAGCCAAAGCTGTTTTCTTTAACTCCTAAATTTAACAAGTATCTAAAACCTCCAGATCCACATAAAAGATGCTAAACTCTAAAAATTCTTCTGACATCTTCTTTTGATGCTGGAGTTCATTCATCTTAATATCTTTCCACTATGAAAGTGAATATACTGAGGAGAATAAAATTAACATGAGAGACAGATGAACACTAATTGATTAAAAACACTGCTCCTTATTGCACTTCTGTTTGGTATGGACATTTACCAGCAAGCATCATTTCATTAATATAGTGCAGCCAATACCAAGCTATAGCAATGACTTATGGAAAAACCATCTGCTTGCATGACGTTTTTATTAACTTTCCTGCAGCACACAGTAGTTTCACCACTTTCAATTCCGCTTTCAAATTTCCATTCTACAAGAATCTGTAGGAACATCTTGTATGCATTCCCCACCCACAGGAACACATGCATACATATGCTTAGTGTAAAATGGTCCATTAATGGTTGTTATTCATACGCTCTTTAGTCTCATCACATCACAGGTTTTCCAGCTCAGATGGCCAGCCTGGTTACCACAATGGCAGCACAAGTGTTGCCACACAAGTATTCATTCCCTCAGCAACACTGACAGAAGTGTTAGTGCAAAAGTGAGAAGTTACCTCTCTAGAAACAGCCCGAGTACCTGAAGGCAAAGCTAACTCTTTTTCTTCTTCTGAATATGAAAGGGGACCAAACTCCTTCATGTGCCTCAGTGAGTTTCTGGCTTGGCTCTTCTTCCAGACTTGAAGGAAATGACAAACTGAAGGTGCAGCAGGCATATTCCCAATGGTTTTGAATGTCATGTATCCCTCCCAGCTAGTACTCTTAAAAGCATAATAATGGCCTTAGGACACTCTTTTAGGACAGTGTAGATCTGTGTGGTGTCCCAGGTTAGGTCACCTGTGGAGCAGTGCCATACAGTCATTGCAGCAGCCAGCTCACCTCAGTTTCTCACTGGTGTTTGAACACCGTCCTGCTTGCAAGGCTGAGTTTTCCCAACTCCACACTTCCTCCTGTTGGCCAAATCCAAATTCAGTCCTCACTGAGCAGCCTCAGTGCTAATATCTTCCCATGAAAATATCTGCTCCTAAAATGCTGTCATTCTTTCCTGTTATGTGAAACGCCACTCCCATGAACTTCCCTTGAGAGCCTTACACACACCCTAAATCAAGCTTCGATTCATCCTGCTTAGATAGCATGCCTGATGATATGATGCTGTATACCCCACCTTATTAATACCCAAACTTTGAGTCTAGAAAAGCCCCTTCAGCAGCCTCATGGATTAGTAATGATTCATCTCTCTAATAAAAGAATGATTAAGTTTTTTTTGTTCATCTTATCTCTTGGCCCAGAAAGAAGGTACAAACATATTTTGCATGTAAAGCTGTCAAAACTCAGATGTCTTACACAAGAGCAGCTGCTTAGGACTTTGTCCTTAGCTGGCTGGCAGTGCAATGCTAGAGCAGAGCCCATTTCCTCCCCTCCTGGCTGCAGCACAGTTTTGATTACACAGACCCTTGAACCTGCAGGTTCTCATGTGACAGTGAGATCTTTGCTTCGCCTCCAATTGGCTTATCAAAGTTTTAGTTACATCATTGCCATGCACCTAATCTGGAGATGTCCGGCAGCTCTGAAAAGAAAGCTGTTCAAGTGGGATACTTACATACAGGTACATCTGCCAATAGGATGGTTTCCTCAGGTTTAAGGCAGAGGCTCCCTTCTGCAATTAATTTGTGCTTCAAACAAGAGCTATCCGTTCACTTGTAATGTCCTCAGCATCCCTGATGGTCTTACTGATATGACATGCTCTGTAGCTTAAATGTTTCCATTCTTTGCAGGTTGTTTTTGGGTTTTGTTTTGTTTTGTTTTCCCTCTGACTTATAGAAAATATCACGCCTTCTTATTCCTCCTTCCCCACATACCTTTTATGCTTCATTCTCCTTCTTGGCATTTATAATATCAAACCCTCATCAACCTGTGCTTAACTAGATAACAGCTTCATTACTTGTGCGTGTGAGTACAAGTCCCACCCCTGTTACTATGCCTTGGGTTTTCAGCTGGCAGCCTGCTGTGCATTGCACATGGACAGCCTCTCCAGCCTTGCACTTCTTTCCTGACCAAAGGATACACTCTTTCTCTTTTCTACAGTACTGTACAGAGTTTAACAAATAAAGACAAGACATCAACTTATATAGTTGAGGATACAGATGTAGAAAGCAATATTAAAGCTAAACATATGTTTCAAGAAGTAGAAGCAAAAATATATGCAGCAATTTCTTGTGCTGGATGGCATTCACACTCCGAAGTTCTTCCCAGTTGAACATTTGTTTTTTGATTACTGTAGGAGTTGTGTATGCAAAAATACACTGCTATTTATTTATCAACATATTTACACAACTGCAGTAACTCTGCTAGTGTGCTGTGGGGACATTCTTGTGCTGTAACAAGGCCATAAGCAAAGGGACCTGTGCTGGACAGTATGTGCCTGTATTCCTGCATAAACCTGTCGGCACTTGAGCTCACAGTGAGCTTTTGTATCTTGAAGGAAGCAAAAGCATTAGATCTTATGCATCATCCTTCTAAACTCTCCCCTATTTTCCTATCATTATTTTCAGTCCTTGATACTGCTGTAGATACTCTTTGTAACAGTCTCTTCTCAAGCGTTAATTCTGTAATCTAGCACTGGCAGCAAGCCCCCTAATCAGGCAGAATCCACAGGCTTGGATGGATGCAAACATAATATGCAAAACTCATCTCTCAAGATTGGAGTGCTAGTAAGAGATGGGTCCTTTGAGCACTTCTACCCTAAGATACATTCTGTCTCAGGGACCATCTTGTAGGAAGCCAGGAAACCTTTATAGTATTAAACAGGAATGAAACCAATAGTATAAAATTGAGCAGGGTTCAACAAAAATTGCTTTTAGAGTAAAGGAGGAAGGAAAAGAGGAAACAGTAGTCATCGAGGTGTGAGATGACAGTAACCTAGCAGAGAACTTCAGCTGTATACATGGAGATATCAGTCAGAAGCTGCAAGATGTAGACTCAATCAGTCTAAGGAGATAATCAATTGCATTGAATACGATGTCCAGGTTACAGGTCTATATGAGAAAATGATATCATAAAAAATTAAGGCAAAACATCCAATGTATTATTTAAGATTAAATAAGATTAAAATGGCAGCTAGGCACGACAAGCAGAAGTTCAGCTGAAAAAAGAAGAGAAGTCAGCAGGGCTGCAATAACTTTTCCAGTCCTCTGCACTCAGGTGGTCACTTCCAGGTAGGAAACACGTCTGCAGCAGCTCTGCACAGCAGTGTGGTAATGACTTTTCTCTCTAGGCTAAATCTGGATGTTTTTCAGAACTAAATAAAAAGAAGCGATCAGTGGGGGTGGTTTTAATTGCTGATGCCTCTGCGACTAGATCTGCCTTTTGCTTCCCACTCATCCATCAAGAAAAAAAAAAAGCCAGCCAATGCTGGAGACAATTCTCTGTTGCTGCATCAAGGATTCCTATAAATTGTGAACGGCTTCTTCCAACTCTAAACCAATGTTCACAGAGGAAGTACCCTCTATCAATGTGTTTGCAATACCAGTGGTGCTTGATGCATTTGTGCTAGCTCACCCTTCAGCATGAGAAAATAGAAATCCAGCTATTGAATAGAGACCACTTCAAGTGGTTTGCTCTTCTTTTATGTCTAGTGGTGGAGAGGACTTGTTCAGCTGTAGCAGGGTGGAGGTGCGTACTCTCTCCTGCAGCATAGTCCAATCTGGTGTGCACTTTCCTGACCAAGTGACACAGACCCACAGAAGTAACTGCAGCTCATTCACCCTTTCCCCCTGTTTTCAATGTGCATTTGACCATGTCTTCATGAGCTATTTATCCTCTGCCTATTTATCCTCTGTTCTAAACAGCAGCGACAGTGTACATCATAGAATCCTTTTTGAAGATCTGTTGACAGAGTTTTCTTCCCATTGCAGAACTCTACACCCCTATTTGCTGGCTGCTGAATTGCAGACTGATTTGAAGACTTTGTTATAGTTTAAAACTGCCTCAGGAAATTGTTTGTACTTCTTTCTGTTCAGGGAGTTAGAAATTCTGATACAAGTTGGTACTTTTGTTCTGATACATTTTGGACCTATCATCAAACTCAGGTCATCACTCCCCTTCTTTTTCTGAAAGCCCCTCTCTGCAAACTTTGCTTCTGGCAATAACTCAGAATGCAGCTGCATAGCTGTTTTAGTTGACTCCCACTACTCTGCTTCCCATTCCAGCATGTTCACAGCTAAGAGGGTGATTTTGATTTTCAATGCCTCATGTGTCAGTGTGCAAGTCTGAAGGGATCCTTTTGTAATTGTAGTAACAACTCTCAACAAAATCAATGGCACTTTCATTACTGGTATGAAGCATCCATTTTCTTTGCCCCCAAAGAATGGATGCCTTGTTGCAGAATGGTGTTACAATAAAGGCTGACCATCAGCAGTTACAGAGTAAACCCACATCATAAAAAAGGTCTGTCATGAGGCTGCCTTTGATAGGCAGCCAGCAGAATTTGGCTCCTATTTACACTAAATTCTCTTATCAGTAGATTTAGCATCAAAGGAAATATTGACTTCTAGATTTTCTGAGCTTGCCTGAACCTGACTGATCTGGTGGCCTGTCTTCACAGCAGCTCTTGCTATGAGTTAGAAAGTTGGAAAAGTATTATTGTGCCAATTTGATATGGGTAAAGGAGGTTCTCAAGCAAATACAAGGCGACACATCAGTGCAAGGACTGAAATTGCTCAACTTAATTTTTAGGCACTTGACTTGGCTCAGAGTAGGTACCTACTGTTGAATCTACATTCAGCAACAGGTGCCAAAGCATCTGGCTCATGCGCCATTGCTCAGGAGCACAGCCCTGCTCCGCTCTCGCCCATGCTTCTGGGTTTCTTTCCCATGAACACGGGGACAACAGGAAGAGAATGATGGAGGAGAGAGCCTGGTGCCTGCTCAAACTTTGCCCTGTTAAGGGCCTTGGACATAGCTGGGGCATGTCCTAGCCCCAGGAAAATGAATGTGTTTTCCAGAAGCACAAAGGCAGATTACGACACTGTAGGACATTATGACTACCCTAAACCAGTGCTGTTGCTTCTTCCCTCTGCTGCTTTGCCCTGCCCCTGCCAAGGGTAAACCAGTTGCTGATAGAGCTGCTTGTGTGGTCACTGTGTGAAACAGATTGGAAGACTCCATCTGAAAACTGATTTCCTTTTTGTTAGTGCATCCATCACAGTCATTTTCTCACTGGAGTGGTTGCGCAAGGCTGTTTACAGCACAGCTGCACTACTGAGGGATAGCGTGCCACTGGACCTGGACGGGGTGTAAATGAGAGAAGGCATCTCTGGGGAGAGGTCTGTAAGGAGAGGAACAAGATTATACTTTCAAGCAGAATAGCTGTGAAACTCTTTGTAATGTAAAACTACAGCCGAAGTTAGTTAGCTCATCTTCTTGGGCTTTTTCTGTGGTCACTAGGGAGAGATAAGCTCTTTCAGACTGACGGAGAGCAAGAATCCTTATCTCCCTTCAATGATTATAGATGGACCCCAGACAGTGAAGTCCTTAATGTTGTATGATATGAATACCCCCAAAGCAAGTAGTGAAGCCAAACTTCACCATCTCAGGCATTTGTCCTCACGCTGTCTTCATATTAAGGAAATAACTTTCATTCTTGTGCCAAGAGCCTGCCAAAATAGCAGAACCACGTTCCTGAGTGCAAAACTATTTTGTAAATCTGATCAGCCAATAAACAGGAATCTGAATCCTAACTACAACTGCCAGCCCTGACAGTTCTCATCTCCATTTTTTTTATTATTATTTTCAGAAATTATATAATGTTTCTCTGGGTAAGCCATTCCTAATCTGTGAGCTACAGTTCAGCTCTGAGGTTGCTTACCCAGCTCTCACTTTGTCCTGAATTCCGCTGCAAAATGTTCCTTGATTAATTCAAATGGAGCCTGGGCTAAAAAGGAGGGGAAACTGCACTATACCAACTTCTAGCTGAACTGGAACATGGAGGTTCCAGTTCCCTTTCCATCAATATCAGTTTCTGTGTCTTACAGGATCATGTGACAGTGCACATTTGATATGGATGAGTCATGAGATCAGGATGCTGTTTTGGGGCGTATTTAGTTGCAGGAGAGTGGATCTTAACTGCTGAGCTACTCCTCCAAAACATTTTGAACATCTTTGAGCCAGAAGAGAGAGTTAGTTCAGCTTCTCGCATCCTGAGACTGCAGTGGGTTTGATCCATGACTGTGTACCCTGAAAGTGGAATTACTACCTTAGGGAAGTCCAGCGCAAGAAATGTCTGTCAGCAAACCAAGTTTCCTGTGTTCTCTCGTGTGAGGATGGGATTTATACTCACAGACACTCTAGTCCAGCCATATCAGAATTTGCAGTGTTTATTTATAAAAGCTGAAAAAGGACCACCCAGCTATTGCGACCACACAGTTGTCAGCAGCTATCAACCAAGCAAAACAATTTTGCTTGTTAATTGACCACTGAATAGCATGCTGTGACTGTCTTTGCTTTGCTCATTCTCGCTTAGAATTACAGACCAAGAAATCCACCATAGTCGAGGTCTATTTTTTGACTGACAGATATGCAATTTAGTTCACACACACTGCACCCAACGTGGTTATAGAAAAAAATCAGATCACAGATTTTTTTAGATAAGTTATTCTACAGATGTAGGTTATACAATGGCTGCTCTGAGGTGCAAGTACCTAGTTAAAATGTACTACACAAAAGTATTTAATGCAAGATTAATCTATGTCCTAACTATATCAAGAACTAATCAGATCCCACAAGAAGATACAGTTTAAATACATACATGGGAATTAAAACACGTATCTTTCAAAGGGTTTGCTGTATTTAAATGAAGTTATGATGTTGTGTCTTAGATCATTCCAACCCCAAGTACTGGCACATGTAGTTTTAATTTATGTATGTCTTCTGTGGCATACATCCAGTGAAAACAAGACATAAGCCAATGTCAGAATGTCCTTATGCCGAATCACATTGTTTAAGTAAATCTGTGCAGTGTTGTACTATGTTAAACTGATACACCTTCCTGTTTAGAGCTTGCTATTCCCTTCTCACTTTCACACCCAGATATGCTTAATTAATTTTCCCTGCTTTCTACTTCAGCCCATGTTTAATGAAACTGTTCAAATAAACCTAAGAGCAAAGACATTCCTCTTATAACAAAATGAAAGATTATTCTCAAGCTGGTAACAGGAGTTTAAGCTATTTATAGTCAGTCAAAAAGAGGTAATTAACAGTACATAAGAGTTCCCTTATAAGTCTTTGCCTCTTACAAATTTGCACATGCTGACAAGGTGACCATTAGCAATTTCCTTCCTTCTCTTGGAAGAAATGGGAGCACGGAGGTGGTCATACAGCAACCTAAGCAACCTGGCAACAGTGCCATGTGAAGGTGGCACTGACCTGTCATGGTTATGGAAGCACCATCCCCACACCTCTGCAGACTGGTCCCTCACTCCTGCTGACACAGCTATTTGTGGGGCCTTCCCATGAGCTAGACCAGTGAATGGAGATGAGTTGCAAATAGGTGCATCTCTCCCTTCCCTCAAAGAGCTGTTTTCACTGAGGTTCATTTCAGTGCTGTGGCTCCCAGCATGGTCCCATGAATGTTTTATTGACACAGTGGAGCAGCTGATATGAACAAGCAGCTGGAGCTGGATGGGATGGGACTGGGGCAGGAGCTCCCCAAGCAGGTTCATTGCTGAAATCCCCATATTGTGGCAGTGCAGCCTGAGCAGATTGTGCAAGTGAACCAACACCCAGTCCCAGCTGAAGGTGAGGTCTGGCAGCTCAGTGCTGAACTACTGGCTGGCCATGCTGACTCAGGAGAGATAAGGAAAAGATGTGGGCCATTCCTGTGATAATGAGACCGTCTATCAGGCAAAAGTCCTGAGGGGAAAATATGACTTGTGTTTTAAGGGCCGTACCATGATACAGAGTTGTGTTACAGTAGCACTAACAGCAGAATGCTGTTTTCCCAAATAGTTATACACAGAGAATAAGATAGACCCTGTTTCGAATACTTCAAAAGTCAGCAGGAGATGATGGAAAATACTGCGTTTGCACTTAATTTGCACCATATGTCAGAGAGGTAGGCCATATCCTGAAGGATGAAACATAATAGCTTAGTTTTCCCATTTCAGAATTTTCCCGTTTTCTATCACTTGTCTGGGGGAGGTCTCTGCATCTACTGGTGACCCTTCAGTTTGGCCAGATGGCTGCTAGCATGCACTGTTACTCCCAGTGATACTGGTACTGGAAAACCCAAATGCCACCAGTGTGTAAGTAAGGTCTATCAGTTACCAAACGTAGGGTCTGGAAAGAACCTTCCCTCATTTCAACCTGCCAATAATTGTTTTATCTATCTATCTATCATCTATCTATCTATCTATCTATCTATCTATCTATCTATCTCTTTATTTTGTCTTTTCTGTAATGCAGGGTCACACTCCTAAATCTTGTGTATTGTTTATCTAATATATCCTCTATAGGGCAATAATGCAGGGCACCAGTAACACACTTTGATACCCTGATGCCTTCCTACGGCACAGTTTGTGTTGTAACCTTCCCTACAGAAGTTTGCTGTAGGGTACGGTAGAGAGATTTGTGGTCTGTGGTAGAGCATGGAGCAGAAGGCGTGTGGAGTCTTTTGGAGGAGAGGTATCTTACAGTATTGCCCGCAACTGCAGAAGTACAGAACCAATGTTGTTAGCCACAAACCAGGCTCTTTTTGCATGTTAAAGGGAGTGACAAAGCCGCTCAACATTTCCCCTTACAGCTTCTCTCTTCCAGTCTTAGCCCATCACAAGACAGCTACAAGGAATATCTCAGGTTCCTCAAACTTTATTGCTGTTTTATCTACTGGAGTTACAAAGAACCTTTCATGATTAGTACTGTTTCCTGCCTACAATGATCCTTTTCTTCGGGACCTCCATTAAAATCCCTTTGGAAATTCCACTGGCACTCACATAACTCAATATTAGACTCTCCCTTCTAGACCTCAGTCTTTCGATAGTGGTGCCCACATGACTATCTCATGGGTTGGTCTGCTGAGTGCACCACCTCACCACTGCTTTTGCATAGTCGTGATCTTCATATTGTCATTTTGAATAAAACACTATTTGCCCAAAATCAAAATATCTTTGTCACTCTTCCCAGGCTCCTCTGAAACTGAATCCTTCAGTATTTGTGATGAAACTGAAGCACAGCTTTAGTCCACTGCAAACATCCACACATCTGCTGTCCCCATGGTCTCTCCTGGCTGCCAGATCCAAACCAGAAACCATGCAGTTATGTTACCATGGTCCTGCCCCTGAGCACAGAAGCCTTGCTGAGAGGCAGAGGATTTGAACTCAGATGGAAGTGCCATGCTGAGGCCATTACTTCTGCATCAGAACTGGCTCACATCCAGGCAGCCCGGGGAGCAAGCAGACCAGCCCTGGGACCATCTGCACCCCTCTGTCTGGAGTCACCCTCATCATCGCTAGCAAGCAAAGGCTAAATCTACAAAGCAGAATGCTACTTCACATTGCAGACTCCAGCTGTCCTGACACTAAGAGTGACATGCAGCCCCAAATCCCCGAGTCCAATGTGACCAGAGAATTGAGTAAAGAACCTAGAAATGTTACTTCTGAGAATCACATCCTGAGGAGGAGAAATACAAATTTTACATCTAATGGTGTAAAAAAAATGTAGTCTAAGCAAGGGAAGAAATATAGTGTAGCAATGGATCATGTCCTAAAGCTAAACACTTAAATCATGTTAGCCCTGTTTAAAAAAATAAAAAATAAAAAAAAATTTAAAAAATAAAAAAAAAGAGAAAGAGATATTTGACTTGAATTGACTACTCCTCTACTCAGCATCTTCAAATGCTTTAATCTCTACAGTGCAATTGGGCAGAAAAGTTTCTCTGCAGATCAGGGATCACTATAGGGGCTTCATCCATTACCTATGCCACTTGGCAGCAATAGAGAAGCCCGTTGCAGCATCAGTGGTGAAATGCTTGCTTACTTAGGTGGAAAATTATTAGCATAGTTTTCTTGTTACCTAACAGTGGTCTGAATTCCTGAAAGGGATAAAGGAAGAAGATCATCTTCATTCTTTCCAGCTGCACCAAATAAACAGCATTCCTCTTCTATGTTTGTTATTGCTTACAGAGCAGGCTGAGACGCCTTTTCTCCTCTAGTCTTGATGCTTATGAAAAATTGGAAATTGTAGTGACACACCCTGCAGCTGCCTTCAGCCAACGAAGAGTTAATTGCAATTGCCCCTCCATTTGGCACTCCAGAGAAGGATGATAAAACCTTATCTACACTGAACAAAAAAAAATCACCAGAATAACAAGCATTGCATTCAGGAAAAGGAGATTCAATGAGCAAAGCCTTCTTTGCACTAGGAAGTTTTGCAGCTTTTACTGTATTTGTATAGTCAAAGTAAGCAACCTTTCCCCACACTTTATCACAAATACAAAGATATCAACTAAAAGTGCTGCTCAGTTAATTTGGTTGAGAAGCAATATAGTTTATATTAGTGTCAGACAACTTTATCTGGGGCTTCTAATGGCATAAGCGTTCGTCTGGTAAAAAACAAGATACTGCACTTCTGATCAACATACTTACTGATTCTCTGAGGTAGACCAAAACTTTTCAGTTTGAATCTAGAAAATTGCAAACATGTTGACACTAATGTAGCTCTCTCTTTACACTTGTGCAGTGCACCTGCAATTACAATTTGTAAATTGCCTTAAGGACACAGCGAATTCTAGCCATTTGTCCAACAAAGCGCTTAGGAAACTGAGCTCCAGGTCTGAGTTAGACCTCAAGCCATGTAATCAGGTTGCATACTTAGTCTTTACCTTCTGTAAATCGCAAATTTATGGAAACAGATATTGGCAACAATCACTGAACTGAAATGAATAAGTATGGCTACTCAGGACTTTGTCCCTTATAAATGTAACAATATAAAGTGCATCCAAATAACATCTGCCTTTGCTCACTCAGATGAGTGCAGATCTACCCCACTGTCTCATGTCATTCCAGCTCATCCTTTTTTTGAGCTGATGCCCTCTTTGAAGTGGTAATACTTCTATGGGACCTGTATCTCCAGAAGCCAACGCACTATACAAACATCAATAACTTAACTCCTAACACTCCAGATAGCAAGGGAGAGATAATGTAACTCTGTTTCATAGGCTTTAGTTCCACAGGATCAACTGAGCTAAGACGGATGTTGAGCTGAAGAGAAGAGGTGGGGAGAATTTGCATTTCCTCCTGTAGTGTTATCTGTTATATTCAGCTGTTCTCAAATTTTCCAGTGAATGGCTCACTTTTTCCTTCCTTTCAGAACTGCTTTCTTCTATTTGCAGTCATATAACATTCCTACAGTCTGTCTTTGAGGATTAACATAAGGAAAGTATTTAATGTATTTTACCTAAGGCAAGTACTAAGGCTATTAAAAAACTTTTATGACAGAAACACTTTTCTATCACATGATGTAAATTGAACTACACCAGGTTACTTTGGCTGCTTATCCTCTTACAATGAAAAAGCAGACCTGGAGTAGTAGAGAAAAAAATTTGCTTTGGCTTTTAATTTCGACATTTACATTGATTTTGTCCATTAATATAATTATACCAGGATAGCTATACCAACAATCTTCCTAATGGAGACATACCTTATGGGTGTAAACTAAGCAGCTGAATTAAATAAACTAGATGACGTGAAGGATTAATTTTCTTTTTTTTTTTTTTCTTTCCCTGTTTTTTCTTGTTCTTTTTTAACTTCACCTCAATCAGTAGATGTGTGACGTTATCTTTCACTATTTCTTCTGGGCTTGCATCCTTTTTCTTTTGCTTTCTATGAAAATTCTCACTGGTATATTCAGGTAGTTTAATAGAAACAAAGTCAAGTTGCAGCAAATATCAGATAAGTAAAAAATGAATATAGAACTTGAAAATGCAACTCTCCATTCCAGGAATGACTACACACAGGAACTGAAGAAAACTGAACATATCAAATAACTGGAAGGTTTCAGTGAAACCAGTTTGAAAAGTAGTAGCTGGGTACCCGTAAAACACATTTGAACTGGGGAATCTGGGGAATACAGAGCACTACACTGAGGCTGGACACACAGCATGAGGAACTGCACTGGCATCACTTCTTCCCATCTGCAGGTACAGAGTGACCTCCCCAGTGGCCTGTACCCTTGGAGAAAGAGAGGGAAGGAACAAAGTGGGGTAGTGGAGGTAGAAATCTTGGGTCAAACCTAAGCAATTAAGTTTTCATGCTCTGAATATTTGCCTTCTTATTCCTATCCCTCTAGATAAATCACATCCTGAAGTACCCAAGAGATTTCTGTGTGATTTACTTTTATCAGCTAGGGGGAGGAAAGGGGCACGATTCCTCACCAGTATGTGATGTGCCAGCAAGTATTCAAAGGTTGAACCAATTATTCCCCAAACAAAGTGTTTTTGTCAGTGCAGTTAGTTAATAGGTAGTTCACCATATCTGAATGTAGGACCATTCTACTGCTATAAATATGTCCTTACTAGAAGTTAGTATGGTATATGGATACCTTATGCCCTAAGTAATACCTAGAACAGCATGGCCCAAAAGCTATTTGCCAGAACCAGGCAGAAGATGAAGTTCATCTAAGACTCCACTGCTGCTGAAAGCAGAGGGTACCCCTACCTCTGCCTATCCTTTGGGCCAGGGTGATGCTCACTAGGGGATGCTCACAGGAGAACTCAGTGTGAGTTTTACCAATAAAAAGGTCAGGCCCCTGGCCTTGCTGACTGTGTGGACACAGAAAGACTAATGGCAACACATAGGAAGAGAGAGAACTTCATAAAGTGCAGCATTAAATCAAATGAGGATAATCAAGGACGTATATCTTAAGTCAATAAATAATGTTGATCAGTGAAAGAATTGAGCAAATTCCTTTCTGTTCATGACAACTATCCATGCAGAATGAAAAAAATGTGTCAGCTAGATGTGTTAGCTACAGCAAGGGATTGCTTCAGGTCTAGTTAAGAAGTTGCTTATATGCAGAGTAAGAGAGGAGTGATAAGACACATTAACCCTTGAATTAATGAACAGAATGTTTCAATTTTAGTTTGGTTGGAGAAGAAACAGAAATGCTTAAGCTGCCATTTTTTTTGAATGCAGCCCAAGATGTGGGCGGTAACAAAGCATTGAGAAGGTTGCAATTGATTTGGAGCATATGGCAAAACTCTTTGTCAAGGAAAAGGAGGGAGAAAAAAGTTGTTTTGTTTGCTGGAAGAAAAAGAAATGAGAAGACCAAAGCAATTCAATCTGCTGAGTGTGAAATGCATTAGGAGGATAGGAGTGTTGCACAGCTGAATGCTGCGCTGTCACTGCCAGACACTTCTCTGCTGGCTCCTGCTCCTGGAGCTCTGGGCTGTGGGGATAGGAGTATATTGCTCCTGCCCAACACAGGCAGAGAAGATCTGAGGGAGGTTTTATAGGTATTTTGAAACAGAATGGAAAAAGCTTTTTAAGTATTTTGAAACAGAAATGCAGGCAATATATACTTTATTCAGATATGAATGGCATTCACATCTGGAAACTGTACATCTGTCAAAAAAATCCAATTTTTTTCCTGTGTTTCCAGACTCCTGCATCACCAACACTGCCACTGTGGAGTCCTTAGCAAACCCCTTCCCCACATATCACCATCACTTCAGGTACCAAGTTAGCCTTGATAGAAAAAGAGGACCTGCTCTGTTAACTCTTTCCATCTGCCTAGTTTAGTCACAGAATCTGTCTTGCTTCTTGTGAAAGGGGATAATTGCCTTCTTTTTGCTGTTTTGGAAGAGAAGGAGGATTTGAGAGATATCTAAAAGTGAAAGCAACTCCATAGAAATTTCTAAAACTGCCACATGTGATTTACACTGCAATTAGGAAACCACTGTGCTGGTGATATAGGTTAAAATTTGTCTGCAAAGGAGCCACAGAGATGAAGCCACTGACTGCAGAGCCCAAAGCAACCCTGCAAACTTCAGTGCTCTCGATGGACTGCTTTGAACTTCAACTCACTGGGAATTAATAGAGACTGAACTTCCTCTACCATGTAGGTTTCATGATCTGGGATCAAGCGTACTATTAATGGAAAGGGCACTGAAGGTCTTTCTTGTTTTAGGTATGCCCCTTTATTGAACACACAAAATATATATAATTAATTTATATATCACTGAAGTTACATCTGATAATCTAAGTGTTGATCAAAGTGCCACAAGTGGTATAACAAGTCACAGCTTGGAAATCAGTATATGGCCTAATGAAGTAGTACAGGAGGAAACCTGAGGGAAGATGGACAGATGTCAGCCACAACAGAGCTTGTGAAGGGATGCCACCACAAGATGTTAGGAAGCCAACATTTTTTCCCTTTTTACTCATTCATGAAGGTTTTGTTCTTCCACTAATGGGTTGGAAGGTGTTATTTCTGTGGACGCTTTGCTGCTTGAATCTCTCTTTGTCCACTTTGCTCACAAAAGGCTTCATCTTCCCCTGAATTTAAATGGTTGATGCTGGAAAGTGTTGGTTTTGGCGAATCCATGTTCATAAATTAATAGATAATTATGGCAGAAGAGATTGTAACAATTCCCTTGTTCAACTTCTATAAAATCCAGCTGAAGAATTTTATTTTAGCACAAAGAGTTTATCTCCTGCTTACACCTATGGAGCTCTTTCTATACTGTAATAATAGAAAATGCTGGCACATATGCTTCAGAAAAGAGAAATTTAAGTCTTTCTCAGGGCAGATCCAAGCTGGTAGTGGATTATCTCTGCAGGACATTACCTCTGCAATTTAGCTGAGGAGCAAAGAGGAAAACAGGTGTTATAATTCAAAACAGCCAAATAGACTGATTTTTTTTTTCACTTTCTCCTTTTTTTTTTTTTTTTCTCAGTTTGACTGAACAAAAGTTGGACCAATCCATCTTTGAAAAAAGTTTTGGATTGCCTGGCATCCAAATAGACCCTGAAGTCTCAGAAGAAAAGTTTGCAGCACTCAAATAGGCTCTCACTGTCCTCCACTTACCATGAGAGAGCTGGGAAAACAGCTCTACTGTCTGTTCTCATAGTAGCTGGAGGGTCCTTAAAATGAAGTCTGTAATCAACCTTTATGATATGAAAATGTGTTTTAGATAGTTAATATGCAATTAGAACTTAGTAATTTGAAGTACTTCAGCCACTGACCAACTTTACGCAGTAGTTTAAAATGTGATGCTACTTTGAAATGTGATAAATAGGAAAGAAATCATGAGTGCAGACAACCCTGTAGTATGCTCAGCATTGTCTCGCATGATTTTAATGTTCTGTAGTGTTTTGTTGGGTTTGTTGCTTCTTTGTTGTGTTGGAGGGGAAGTGGGCAAAGAAGTAAAGTCATGAGCATACATGTTCCTTTCTGACAATACACTGCATTTGTCCATTGTTGATCTCATAGGACTGATCTATTCCATGTCTCTGAGATGCACCCTTGGTGGAAGAAGAGAGGAGGATGTAAATGCGGGACTGTGCTTTCAGGAGCTTCCCTAGGAGCTTGGCAAGGGGCCTGTGCAAGGATGTTCAGCATTAGCAGTAGATCAGAGAACAAAACTCAGGAGGCCTTGCTCTTGATCTTTTGTTCTAACCTCAAACTTATGTATTTACTGAAAAGGTGTTTCTATTACTTCATTAGTGATTTCAACATTATCATTTTAGTTTTTCTCCTGCTTTTTGGTACATGCCCACAAAAACTCGAAAACAGCACCTGAATGTTCTCTTATGTGCTAATGAAAGAAACTCAAATACCAGGAGAGCAGCTTAGGAGTGGTTCTGCTATCATGTAGTAGACTTATAGACAATGCTGGTTAATGCCCTTTAATGGTAGGTTCTTCTCAATATTACCCACATACCTGACAGACATAAATAAATACAAGCCATTTCTAAACTTAGTTGATATCTTAATTGTTCAAGAGGCTGACACCTGCTATGGTAAATAACCAATGTAACCACAGGAAAAACAGCGTGTCCGTTTGCTTTTATGTATTTATAGCGCACATACCTCCGTGGTATGCAAATATTTGGTTGCATCACATTGCCTATAACTTGGTTTATAACACACATTGCTCACAACACAGCCTGAGCTCCGGTAGATAATTCAGCTGAGCAAACTGTCCTGCTCACACTGACTCATACGAAAGAGAACTACAGCAAGCAGCCAGGTGATGGAAACTCAGCAGACCAAGAGGCTATTTTTATTGTTCTGAACAGTTTGGTTTACTTAATTTTTTAGCCCACAGAGTTTCCGAAGCACTCATTGATGTACTACAAAGGAAAGCCAAAGTACCATTCATACGGTTTAAAAGCAATTTATTCTAAAGCAAGATAGACTCTGAAGTAGTGAAAGACTGTCATAAGTAGAGGTACATTTCATCCTCTTTTGTATTTCATCATCTTTTAAATCATGAAACCCATGCAAAGATTATTTTTATATAAAAACTGATGCACACTTTTCAGTGACAAATGGCTAAGTAAGTGCTCCTTTCCAGACAATAGTGCTGAGAAATGGTTTGCCACAGACTTATTGGAGATTAGGTCTTTTCATTAAAAAAATATTAGCAGGAAAAGAATCTTTCTGACCTTCAACCATGTTAATTCAAATTCCTGTGTACATCTAGTTCAAAGGGCATTCTGAGTTCATCCTGATCTAATCCTTGCATCACAAGGATGAAGCATCGATGATTTAGCATCTCCCAGCTCAGCTTTCTGCTTCATTTTATTCCTTCTAGATAGGAAGACCTGATCCTTGGCCAGCTCCCACATCAGGGATTTGCATAAGTTCATTGACAGATCATATGTTTGCTGGGAGAAGGCATCACCAATGCAAAGTTAAAGCTGTCCACTGGTATTTATTTCATGCCCTTCAAGCATGCTTCAGGTATAATTCCCACATCTGGAAAAAAAAGGGAAATAAAGGATCAAAGAATGTATCTGCAAAACCTTGGCACTTGCCCTTCCCTGGATAGCACTGGAATCATGTGCCTGTATGAGGTGTGATTAGCCAGAAGGATTGGTCACAGCAGTTCAACAGACCTGTGATTCATGTTAAAAGGTGATCTGGATGGACCATTCCCATCTGTGAATGGGGTAGCAAATTCCTTGACAGGGACACTCATTTGATCAAAGGAGGGCTTCCTGTATCTTCAAGAGCTCCTACACCTCTTAGGCACTACATTGAATCTGTCCTATAAATAAGAATGTCAACAGCTGGCCTGTAGCTGTCTGTGCATGACAAGTTTAATGGCAGGTGAGTGTAGGGTTAGATTGCATCAAGTACATAAAGGCTAAGAGACTATAAAAAAGAAGCAAAGGGCTTATCAAATTTGAGAGATCTAGTGTTCTGGGGTGAGGTGCGCCAGGAATTTGGCTGCAGGGCAAGTGTAGCCACCCCCTCTGCACAGTTCAAAGTTACCCTCCAGTGTGGGAGCTATTCCCCAAGCTAGGTAGGGTAAAGGTTGCCTGAACATGTACTTTAATTCTTCATTCCTTGTGTTCATAAACTTGGATTTTTCTGACTTGATACTTTCTAAAAAGGCATGGGACCTCATCAGACAGTCTTAGCCATGCTTTGAGAAAATTATTTGAAGCTTAATTTCCTATCCTTATTTCTTTTCACTTTGCAGAGAGAGAAACATGATTGACAACGGTTAGACATCCTTTAGGTAGCCATAGCTATCACAGTTTTGCAGTAGAGATGCTATGGCAACTAGTTAAATATAAAGGAAGCTATGCGATCTCCAAGTGATTCTTCTGTTATTTATAGGAGTGGAGCCTGAAATATTTGAGGTTGCTGATATTGATTCCCTTAAAGAGACAGTGATATGTAATAGCTGTGATAACTAGTGTGTGACTTGAAAACTTTGAGCTACATCCTGCAACAGCGCATGCAACCGTGCCCTAGTTCAAATAGGATTACAGCAGTGATTGTGGGCCTCCCAGATCTACTGTGCATGTCTGGGTTTCAGAGCTCCTGTCAGGGACAGGCACAACTCATCAGGGTTTCTGTCTGCGTATGTATCAAACGACCCCGGACTGTCCATTAGTAGCTCAGATGAAGAATTCAAGTGTGAACATCTTTAAAACAGGCTAACCTATGATATTCCCGTACACTTAATCCTAGTCTTCTCTCACTTCATGTACTTCTTTTTTGCCTGTGTTATTCTGGTCTTCTGATTTCTTCCCATTAATGTACTAATCACATGCTTCATCCTCTTCATTCAACTATGCTTAAATCCTCTCTTTCTTTCAAGAGCCCTAAAACCATAGACTTTTGCCATTTGATCTTATCTCTCTGTACTGGCTAGGTAGTTAGCCTGCATGTGAAATCAGATTGCAAACTGAGGCACACTGCTTTTGGGTGTTTTCCAGCCTCCACAGCAGTAAGAATTCTCTCTTGGGCACCCAGCATGCTGCTGCTCTACTACTAATGTAATGTCACTGTGATTTCCAATAATAACAGGAATGAGCACCTTATTCTTCTGGGACCTCAATGTTACATGTTCCAATTTTATTGTTGAAAAAAGAGATTATATTTTTAAGTCTTATCTGGAGGACTAGGTGAATACTGTGTAGAAAATCATGCTGCAAAAGAGCTTAAATTAAGTAGGACATTAGCAACTACAGGATAGAAGTGATCTTACATAAATGATAGGTAATATCTGAGGATCACTTAAGTTCAACTTCAAAAGGAGAGGTACTGCAAAGCCTTATCAGATCAAGCAGTTAATTTTTCAGAATTGGTGACCTTTATGCAGCTGAATCTTGAAAGAGAATACTTGACTGTGCTGAGGTTCATTAGAGTTGGTTAATTATCTTCTAGTACCTTTGTAGAATATGACAAGCATGTGACGTTATGACACCCCTATAAAACGAATGACTGCTATTAAAGAAAAGTTCAGTGCTTTCCTCTAAATGAACAGCACGAGCAGGCTGGCAGTCTGCACACCATGAATTAAGTCTTTTGGGTGAAAAGTCTCTGCTGATCTCACCTTTCTGTTTTCTTTTCCACCGTGAAACACCTCCACTTCTTTCTGCTTACTAAGGCTGTTGTCTCTCCTTCCAGTTCTCTCCCAGAACATTGTTTCTGAAACATTATCAACCAAATACAAGCTTTTGTAGTGGTAAAAAAGTACTTGGGTATTCACTTTATCTAGCTGCCCAGCTGAAAAATGTCACTTTTGTCCTACCTTTCCCATTCCTCCATTTACTTTGTGGCTTTCACTGGTTGTCTGACATCAAACCTTTAGGTATATTCCTTCCAGACACCTGGGCAAATTTGATCTCTTCTGAGAAACACTGACACATTTACAGAATGATGAGCGTTATTTCTAATTATCAGCAAACAATGAAATTGCCCTTACTCCTTCATTGCAAGAGACTTGGAAACATGTGCTGATAAGGGTGGAAAAGAATATAAGTGCTCATACAGATCCTAATGTTCTGTTGATCAATATTTTTATTATTTCATTGCCTGTGAAACGGCCGTACCAGACAAAGCCTGGACCTCTCTGCTCTAGAGACATCTGACGTGGAGGCAGCCTGAGAGTGATGTGAGTCAGAACTGTAGTTAACATATGAAGACATGTAGGATTACTGTGGTTTAAGTAGTAGCAGATGATCATGACAGTCAGAAAGGAAAGGCTCAGGCAGGCTTAGCTGAAGAGCGGGGATTCTTATTCCCCATAAAGCTCAAAAAGTTTACTCATAATTTTGCTAAGTGTGTCCCCAGAAGCAGGTAAACTCCTGTGATATGACAATGCATGGACAAATTAAAAAGCCTTATCCATGATGGGGCTTGTTCACAGTAATTTCTTCCTATGCATGTGAGTAGTTCTTGTAACTTGATTTATAATCACTCAGACTGTCACTTCTGCCTTTGGCCATTGTTCCCATCCTGTCTCCACATTTCAGTTTATTCTCACAGCAGTTGTGCAGGACACACAAGTACTCTTCTTCTTTTTGCAGAGGAGGAACTGAAGCATTGAGACACCATTTGCACATAGCTTTATTGTGCAAGAAGTAATAACATGAATCAAGATTTTCTAAGTCCCTGATCACTAGTCCAGCCATTTCTTCCACAGTGACTTCCAGCTTCTCCTGATGATCACGTGCTGCATTTTCGCTGTGTATTGATTCCCTTCTAGATGGCCAATATCAAAGTAGGATTGTGGGCATCTGAAATATAGTGCCTTGTTACTGAAGAATCTTAGAAGACTCTCTCTCAAAAGGTTTAGAGACCTGTGATACTCAGCACCTAAAGTGTGTGTACCCAACTCCAGGAAGGGAACCCTTGTGCTGAGTGAGGTGTCACACACAAGAAGCAAACAGGGGCAGATGTTTAAAGCTGAGATTGACAATAGGCATCCCAGTATTCAGAGCACTCAGCCAGGCAGCAGGAAATGCTGAAGAAAAGGATATGGCTAAAGTTGTTTCGCCTCCATTTAGTAGTGTAACTCAGCTATGGAGTTACATGCTTTTGTGAGGCAGAACCCAAAACCAGCTCTTCAGCTTTGACACCTTAGTCATGCACTTGAACACAGGCAAATGAGGTGGCAGAACAGTCTGTTCCAGTGGCTCCTTCTTGTGTTGTCACTTTCTGGCCCTGCTCAGCCTCAGGGGCACTGAACCCAGGGCTGCCTTCCTGCACGACAGCCAGTCGCCAGGGCTGTTCCTGGTGGATACCTCCTAGTCTCTTGTTGATGGTAAGGGGCCAGGACTACAAAACTCATGCGGCAAGGAAGAACAGGGGCTCACAATAGGCCACCACAGTGTGTGGGGACTCGGGAGGGAGGGGAGGAGCTGTGTGTCCCAGGCCACCATTGGTTGGGTATTTTATATTGCTGATCAATCATACAGATAGAAGAGTGAAACTTGGCTTCTCAGTCCAAGCCATGTGTTCCCTGGCAGTTTATATGAGATTTGATTATTTGCTTCAAGTAGCTGGGAAATGGTCTTAAAAAGCTCTTTATGTGCCTAAATCCTGTTATGGTTCACACCATCAGTTGCTGTAATTCAGAAACTGTTGTTTAGTGAGAGTTAGGAGATCTCGTTTCTTTTTTCTTCTTTTTTTTTTTTTTTTGCTTTGCCGCAGATTTCCAGTATGACCTTGGCTATCAAATCAATTCAGATCAAATAACAGTGAACTCAATATTTAGGTATTGGCTATCACAAGAAAAGGGAATATTATGAACTTAATTTCCTATTTCCTATACAGATCAAGCAAACATTTACCTACTTTCTGACATTTTGTGAATGTGCAGACTAAACATGCTAGTTTATCCTGGAGTTTGAGATTATAATATTTTTGTACATTATAGGAAGCCAAATAATGTTTGCAAAGCAGTCTGAGATTCTCACATGCATCAAATTGTGTATAGATGCACGTGACTTAATGCACATACCTTAGTTAATAATTTTTAATCTTCTGAAGTTTCACTAAGTATATCC
Organism: Nesoenas mayeri; assembly: GCF_963082525.1. Lineage (NCBI taxonomy): Eukaryota > Metazoa > Chordata > Aves > Columbiformes > Columbidae > Nesoenas > Nesoenas mayeri. Next base: position 88,780,454 of record NC_137544.1, on the reverse strand, counting down.
ATATATGTGATATGGATGCTATCTTAAGCAATTGAAGTCCACAATACAATGTCAGTCTCTTCTTCTGGATCTGTTCCAAAGATCTGGGGCAACTATGACTTCAGACAGGTGTTATGATTATGGCAATGTCTTGACCTCATCTCTATGAGGAACCAAAGAGTCATAGACAGTGCCACTAATTAAGACATAACAATGTATCAACAATAAAATTAATGATTAATGTACTATTTATATTGTGGTAATGTTTACAAACCGCAGTCTTACAGCAAGACCCACTTCTGCTCTAAAAACACACACAAACATGATTTCTGTCCCAAAGAGCTTAAAATCTAAATCAGGAAATAAAAGCAGTTTTCAGGACTTGGAAAAGGAAAAAAAGTCATATCAATGATAGTAAAAGAATGTGCAAAGCAATTTATCTACACTGCAACATGAAACACTTGGTTTCTCTGCAAGGGAAAGCTACTCTCATGTTACTTGAAGAGATTGTAAACAATATAAAAGATTATGTAGGTACTAGTTTTTCAGAATGTTAGTGACTAATTTAAGTGTGGCTAGAGATTTGGCTAAATGCTTGTCTACATGGGATATATTTTTCTCATTATCTTAATATAATTAGCTAATGAAAAACTTGGTACAGTTTCCTCATGTAGGCACCCAGAAGGAGTACAGAGGTAGGCAATTATGCAACGAATGCAAGGAAGTAATATTGGCACCCTCAATTATGCTCCGGAGGCTTCCTAACAACACAGTATGTGCATCTCACTTAGATATCTCTGCTTTAGGAGTTTCATACTTCCATGTCTTCCCAGGTGTGTCCTGTCTTTCTGCCCAGACATTGTGCCCAGATGCCCAGTAGCCCATTTACTACAGTGGTACAACTCGGCCTGGACTGTCTGACAAGAAGAAAACCCAAAAAAAATTTCTACCAGTTTTGTACACATCAAATCTACAGTTTATGCAGTTAGTCCTGTGAGCCTTACTGTATTGGATGTTCATGTACTTCATGGCACAAATGTATTTCTATTAGGGAACTTCCATATAGAAAAAAAGGGAGTCCTCCCTAAACTAGACTATATACTACCCGTGCACTTTATTTTGTAGAAGAAAAATGTCTCTTCAATTTACAGTGCTGAATTATTCAAAGCACCCAAACTCGAGAGAAAAAATTATACATCAAAGTAACTGTCTGAATGGGGATTATGTCCTTCTTCATGGTGGGGGGACAGGATAAAATAAATCCCCATCACAGCTTTCTTCCTACTGAACAAAGCAATAAAGAGCAACGGGAGTAACTGGAGTCGTAGTCTTGAACTACCGCAGTGAGTTTTGTTGGCACTCATCCGTCAAAGCTGTGATGGCAGCGTCCATATCAGTTTCCTCATAGTGCACACGATGCACACAGAACTTTTCAAATAGACACAACATGATGTGGCATCAGCTCACTCTCAAATGAATATCATGAATTCAGATAGATTGAGAGGATGGGAAGACCAGAACACTGGCGTCAGTTCAGGCAGGATATCACATAGGGGCCAGGGGGCAGCTCCAGCATGGCAGCAATCGCCCTGATGCTGGCATGCTACTAAATGCTTCAGATTCCTTGTAGGTAAACAGCATGTGCCCGGGACATACCCATCTGAGTGTAGAAGGGCTGCAGACAACTGAAAAACATAGGCTGTGAATTGAACAACTGGGATTCCATTTTGCCTCAGGTGTCTGCAGTTAAGACCGCTTGTTTTAGCACAGTTATCCTGGTATGGTGTCCGTGGCATGGGGCAGAGCTGTGAAACGAACTGGAGCTGTTATTGCTTGGGACTGTTGCTGGAGGGCATTCAGCCAAGACAGGTATTTGCAGCTGCTGGAAGTCTGGACACACACACAGACACACAGGGAATTATCCCTCCCTACACAGTGTTTTCCTCAGGCCACAGTCTGAGTCCTCAGCAACCTCTTCCACCGTGTCACCAAGTGTCTGATATGCCTATGGTTCCTCCACTTCCACAGCCAGGCTCCAGATCCTCCACCTGCCCACCTCCAGTACCTCAGCCCAGGCACCGTGGTCCCCCAGCCTGGCTCTTCGCCAGGGTGGAGGCAGCAGATCACAATCACAGAATGGTTGGGGTTGGAAGGGACCTCTGGAGATCATCTAGACCTGTCTCCCCTGACAAAGTAGGCTCACCTAGAGCAGGTTGCACAGGAACACATCCAGGCAGGTTTTGAATGTCTCCAGAGGAAGAGATTCTACAACCTCTCTGGGCAGCCTGTTCCAGTGCCTGACTGCTCAGCTTTCCGCAGTGTCAGACGGCTGATTTGTAGCATCTTGCTTCATCCCAGGTCAGGGCCCAGCTCCCAGGGATGTTATTTACAAGCCTATCATTGTTCCCGAGGAATCTCTGATGCACTCAGACAGGGCTATTAAAATCCAGACTGTCCCAAGAGGTCATAATAAGCCTTGTGGAGTGGCAGGGCTTATCAACCTGTGTGCCATGGACCCATATTGCTTCTGGACCCAAGTGAGTGTCTTGAGTGTTTATCCTCCAAACACAGCCGTCTGGAGATACTAAATTATGAATCTCTGCATTGTCTTCTACGATTTAGTTTACACATGTCCTTGGATAAATGAAATTAAAATATGTCTTGCAGAACCAAAAGCCCAGACATAGTTATTCTGATGAGACAAGCATAATTACATATATCTATCTGCAAAAGTCTTTGCTCAATATTACCATATACTTTGGCTAGATGAACCCAAATCTTTATGAAGTCCATTTCACTGAGAAATGCAAAAGCAGGGAGTGGAAAATCTGGAGGTATTCTGCACAGCTCCAGATCTGTATAAAGACTGATTACAGCTCTAGCTCCTAATTGCATGTTAGAAATCGCATATTCCTGATCAGTACTATCTATACTGCTTAAGTCCCTGAGAAGCCCCACAACCTTGCTTTGCAAGACAGAAACTATATTTATCACTGTCGCCTTCCATTCAATTTTCAACAGCTAGGAATCTTTGGCCAGCACATTGAATTAATGTGTCAGTGATCTTCCACAAAAAGAACTCAAACATCAACCCTCAAACTCTCTGTATGAGGTAAGAAAATACCTTTGCTATATACATAACCCAGGATTATGATTAGCCAAGACAGTTAACTAACCGGATGATAAATTTCTACTTGCCCCTTTGGACTTCCGGAATGGCAAGGCTGGAATTACATTAACTGATTATGCACCCTCGTTGCCCAGCTGCACCGAATGTCCTGTCCTGGAGTTCATCTTCCAAAATGCACATTTACTTTTCTAAGCTTTTAATGGCAACTGCATTTCAGACCACTAGCATGGAAAGAAAACTGCTGCACTATGACAGTATTAAAATCAGTCATATATATTGTCTTCATCAGTGTTTGGAAATATTTCTATGTTATGACTGTGAACCTTAAACATGCTATTAGGAGAGATACTTCAAGATTTAAAATCAAAAGCACCTGAAAGTACTGATTAATAAGAAGGAGCTAAATAATAACTATTTAGGAAATATTCTCCTCAAAGCTAAACAGTAAGAACTGTAAGAAAGAACAGAGATGAGGAAAGATGGAAATCCAAATTCTGAACTAGAATACTCCATAAAGTCAATCATTAAAGGAAAAATATGTGCCTGTTTTTTCCTGTTGCTTTCTTCTGCCCAGGAACTGCATTGTTAGCACGTGGGGTGCTCTGCGAGCCAAAAAGAAATGACTCTGCTCCTGCTCTAGGTTAAACAAGATAATGCTGACCTGCCTCCCTGACCTCACTGTCCCAAAGATGGGCTATTTTGCTGCCTGAGGTCTGCTCCATACACAGGTGCACTCCGTACAGAGACATTTCTGTGGGAGGCTTGCCTTTCAGAAAGCTGCCCGTGGCAAAGAGTAGCTGAGACGTCCCTGGCTTTGTGTAAACCAAAGCCACTGAACTGGACTTGGTTTTAGTCCAAGTTTTGTCTCATTTTAGGTTTGCTTGAGAGCTGGTGACAGTGTGAATAGGAGGAAAACGGGGATCAGTGGCAGGTTAGGAAAATCAAAAGAGTGGAAAAACATTGTTGCTTGAAGGAAGGGCTTTGAGCCACCTGGTCTAAATCCCTGGTATAACAGAGGTTCTTTATGCAGTGCAATGGCTCTCCTGAGTCTGGCTCCATGGATAAACTGTATCGCGATTGCAGGTTATTGCCTCCTTCTGGAGAGGCGTGCTGTGAGGTTTTTACTCTGCCTTGTCCCCAGGAGTGGTTTTGGGGCTGGTTGTTGAAAAGGTTAATTTTCTGCTTTAGTGAGTGGGAGAGGAGAGGAACAGAGATGTGAGTGGTGAGAGTATTTGTGAAAAAGGACCAAGTACAAAACTGAGGGTAGCAGGGGATGTGTGTGGCCTGAGCAATGTTTGTGGCCTGAGCAATGGTTATGGCTTGAAAATCTCAGATCCTTTATGCAGATGAACTGAGGGGTCCGGGATGGGCTAAAGCAGAAATCCAACTTGGAAACAGCTCGTGAAAAATAGAGTGACTGTGGTAGTTGCTTGCTGTACAAATATATGGTGCAATACCATTCTTAGTAATTAAACCATAAAGAACAAGGCAGGAACAGCCAGGGTCAGAGCACATGTGAGGATCAGTGATTTGCAAAAAAAAAATACAAGGAATCAATGGCCATATACAATTTTGTGCCTACCCAGTGCAACACAAGTGCTGATACAAAGCAGGTATTTGTGCATCAGAGTCAAACATTGATCTGCATATAACTTCCTTTTTTGGTCCTGGAAGCCCAGAATTTGTGAATTTGGTCTAGGTGCCTGAACAGCTGTCAGACAGGGCTGTCTGCCTGTGTGCCTGTACAGCACAGCGATGCACCCCCCAACCCCAACACCTGAATCTCACAGTGGAGATATGTTAGGGACAGTAATCTATTGGTGCATTGACTGACACCAATTTTTCTTAGAGATGACATCAGAAAAACTGACTCTTGGAGATACTGTATTTTTAGTAGAAATACAATGTAATATTACTGTTGAAAAGCCCATTCAAACAGGAAAGTAAAGGAAATGTTAATGTAAAAAGCAGTTTCTATAGAATAATCAGTGGCAGGATAGGAAAATCAAACAAACAACAAAGGTGAAGCAAACAGAGTTTCTAAAACACTGGTTAAATAGTGGTATTCAGACTTTATCTTTAGTGCTGTCATGGGGGAACCCATGCTAACCTCTCAAATGAGGTCTACAAGAGCAAAAGAAAGCTCTGCGTTGTAAATTGGTTTATTATTACCAGTTATCTTGGGACTAAGCTAGAAAGTTTTAAATCCTTGTGTGTTTTGTTTGTTTGTTTGTTTTTGTTGTTTGTTTGTTTGTTTTTAACTGTGGGCAGTTATGGCTCTAATGGCTCTAGATGAAACTAGTAGAAGTTTTGAGAACTCTTCTCAGACCAAGATTTTAGGAAACAACAGGAGCTGAAAAGCAACAGCTTTCAGCCCCAAAGTAGCTCACACCACAAGTTGCATCTGAAGCTATATCCTCGAAATCAGTGGATTCACACAGACAATGTCTCCCTATGTGCAAAGAGGAACAGGAACAGGCAGACTGCAACAGAAACACCCTCAAACGTGTTATGAAAGACAAGAAAGTGCTCAGAAACACACAATTACTGGAGGGGCAGGTATGAGAATGTATTTCCGATTATACCTGCTTTTGTTTATTTCCACTAGAATAGTTCTTTACACATGTTCCTTGCATCAAGGAATATACCCCAGTCACAGTCCCAAGCAAAATCGTTCATCTATATAGAATTTGAGTGTTACATGATGCCAATTATGGTTCACTCTCTCTTCTCAAATATTAGTAATTGTCTGGCTGGCATAGATGTGGTATATGAATATGAGTTGGTGTAAGTGGGAAATGAGATAGTGTTATTGGGCAGGGCAAAAAAGGTGACCACATGGTACAGGATGATCTTGTGATAGTCAGCCTCTGAAAAAACTTGGGCTTCTGTGTTCAACACCACATACTGTCAGGTCTAGTCTGTGCACATATTTCATGGAAACTTTTCCAAACGCTTACAGATAAAATCAGCCTTGGTTTTAATAACATCTCAGATAGACAGATGGACACTAGTGAAGCAAAAGCAGTTTCTTTTTATTTTCTTTTTTTTGGGTCATATTTTCATAATCAGCATAGCTACCTAGAAGTGCTTATTAGAAAAAGGGATTTTATATATATATATATATACTTTTTTTTTTAATGCATGGATACAACTAGGGTTCTTAATCCTTATTTAGTCACTAAATTCTGCTTTTTTGGAACTAGCGAAATCTCATGCCTGAAGATGCCCAGGACATTTAGCACACTTGATGTCTAGCTAGGAACCCACGAGTTTAGGCACCCATTTTAAAAAACAGGTGAAGTTTTTCTTTCTATTTGTGTCCAGCTGGAACGCCTGTTGCACAGCATGCAGGGACAAGGACAATGATCGCAAGGTGAAGACTCTGGCTCAGGTATCAGGAAATCTGGATTCTGTGCCTGGTTCTGCCAAGCCTTCTTCAAATGAGTTGCATCATCTTTGTGCTTCATTCTTTCCCATCTGCAGAACAAGGAAAACAAATCCAAATTTACAATGGCATTGCAAGCATTAATTCATTACTGTCTGTAAAGGAGATCAATCCACTGATAACAGGTGCTAGAGGAATGCAAAGCATTTCTGATACATAAATACAAAAATGGGGGATACTGACAACGTCTGCCTTGGCTAAATCAAAGGCTCCAGTCCTTCTGAGAGCTGAAAAATGTCTGGTCTTTGGATATGTGGCAGGAAGTGTGAATTCTGATCAGGGCAGGACTAATATTTAGCACTAGTGAAAATTTTCATTAAAGGTAAAGTTACTGTTTCTCAGTGACACAGAGCACTTTACCATCTAGCTTGTCATGGCTGTGTGATTTGTGCTGCAAAGAATGTGTCTCATCTCTGCTATATATTCCTGCTGGCTTCTGTCAGTGAAAAGTACACCAAGGTACTCAAGGACTTCTAAGTGGTTCATCACAGCTCAATGACCCTTTTTATTTCTGACTGTCAAGTCCCATAAAGTTCTAGTGACAGCCATTAATTCTGTACGACACATTATGGAAGTATCATAAAAGGAACATTTAGGAAGAGACTGAGTGAAGCAAATGAGAAGATTTCTATTGAATATTGACCCCGAGTGAGAGTCAACCTAGGACACGCAAGTGCGTAAGCCAAGTGTAAGTAATAATAACGAAGTTGTTTTACAAAAATAAAATGTCCAACTTTTGGACTGTGGCTGGAGTCAGCTATACCTCAGACTTATGTGATTCTTTGTGTACTCCTATTCCATATTAAACATACCGTGTATTAAATTTGTAAATATTAGCAAATTATTTTCTTACCTTGTATTTGCAAGAGTGCAAATTTAGAGGCAAAACTTCTCAAGTGCTCTGGTCCCATGGGTAAAAACAGCTAGTAATGGGAATATGAGTAATTCCTTATTCAGCGGAGTGCCATTAGCAGGGTAGGCTTCTGTGCATTGCCTGTGCTAGCCTTTTGAGTCCTCCTACAGTCTGCCTCACCAGTTAGTCCTTCAACATCATTTACCATATTTCTAGTATGTACCTCCCTTTTGGCATCAGCAATACTCTGTAATTAGTCCAGGCCTCAGGCAATGGAGACTATTTAAGCAGCACAGACAAAATTGCCTCTTGACCCGGTAACAATTTTTCCACCAAAACACTTTTTTTGGAAAATAACTTTTTCACTGGTAACTTTTTTTTTTTTTCCCCCTGGAGACACAATGGCACTTTGAAGGCTTTTGGCAGAAGTCAGGCAAGTTGGCTGCCTGGCTAAAGGTGTGACTGCCTGATGGGCTTACAATCTGGCTAGCTTCTTAGGGAACCAGCCAGCTTCCTTGGCTTCCCTGTTTGTAGCTGAGCAGGTATTTTGGCTGCCCAGTGGATTGGGTTGCTCCCATTCGCTGGAAACTTGGCTGCTGGTGTTTTGTCCTAAGTACAATGTTAGCAGACTGGAATTTTATTGGGTTTTTTCCTTCCTGCCACCACTAGTCACCAAGAATATGTAGTACTAAGTTGTGCCTCAGTTATAAAGCTGTTGCATCCAAGCAGAAAGGTCTTGATATCACTTTCAACCCAAGTTTGTGTTTCAACTTTGTCTAAGGATGATGGCAGTAGACTGCAGTCATTTCTGGTGTGGTCTAAAATATGACCTGTTTTCACTAACTGATTCATTTTTGAAAGAGTGAAAAAGATGAAAGCCACTGTGTGCCCTCCTTTTTCCTCCTTGTCCTGTGATCTCTCAACATATTTCAAGAAGTCTCTCAGCTTAGATTCTTGACATGGAGAAAGCATTAGAATTTTTCCTCATTCCCACTACATGTGAATGCATGTGATCGTCTTGTCTATTTTTGTCTATGCAATGAAACATCAGTGCCCCAAAGGCACTGGTCATTCATCTACTTATGCCAGCATTCTTGACACTGTCTTGGCATCTTCCAGGCAGTTTTTTGTGCGTCAGCAGGAACACATGAGACAGCATGCCTTCTTGGATCTTTGTCAAGTGACCCCTTAAAAATTTCCTCTATTAGTCTTCTCTACACAGTTTCTTGAATTTAAACATAGCTAGTCGGTTACCATTTTGATAAGGAGAACTGAGATAACATATTTCAGAGGGTAGGATCACCATATTCCCAGTGAATTTGTATGAATACTTTTTTCAGAAGGTATGACTCTGTGCATCTGAAGTGTAAAAATGTTTAATGGCAGTCACTTTAATACAAAGTTTACATTTAATTTGTCTTGTCCAGCCTAGCCCAGGAATGTATTTCATATCTAATTAATATAACTCTCATATATTCATGCAGACTTATATACGGTAAACATTCAATGCAGCTAAAATTAAAACTTTTTGACCATAGTCCACCTCCACAGATCCTGCAAGATTTCCAGTGTCAGACAATATATATATAACACATTCCTTTCTCAAGAGTTTGCAAAGAAATTACCAGAGCTAGATTAATTTTCTGCAAAGTGTATTTGGATTCTTTATCCCAGTGTTATTTACAAATTGGCTACAACCTGGTGCTCCTTCTCTTTTACCACAAAGATAAAGGGGGATGAGACAGACACCGGATTTATCTGACAGACTGGAAGTAGAGTGTTTGCCTGGGATGTGAGTAAACCTGGATTAGCAGCAGAGGTCCACTTCACATAGAACATTTAAATATTACAAGAGAAAGACCACAGAAAAGTGTCCTGGAATGAGCCTTCACCTGATGTGTGTGATAAACTCCCTGTAAGGCTGGAGTTCCAGTCTTTGCTCCTGCAAATGTTTGTCTGAAGTGAAAGTGCATCACTAGATAACTTGAGAGCTGCTCTTTAACCACATGTGGTGATCATACCACTTTTCTGGGAGGTGAGCAACGGAGAAAGAGGAAAAAGCTGCACCTGGATAGCTGGTGTCCTGCAGAAGTGCTACAGCCCTTGAGATACTGAATAAAGGGGCCACCGTTTCCCCCAGCAGCAGTTCTCTCTACATATTTATATTTCTGCTTCTGTGATAATTCTTTAAATGACATATTTCGCGTTATCTAGAACATGATATGTCGAATTAAATCAATTTCTAATTTTGGTTTGGCAAGAAGATTCAAATTCTCTTCAATCTCAGCTGAATTTTCCCCCAAATTTTTATTTGGCTGCCAAGCCACAAAATCAATTATTTGGACAGCCATCTAGTAGACGTGTCTGATGAAATTGTTCAGAACAAATCTTACTGAAAAATCACACTGTTTTTCAGCAAACAGATAACCTCCTTGATAAATAAATATTTTAAACTATTTACCTTCCCTTTGGCTCTCACAGTTCTGTAAGGCTTCAAGGACAAGCAAAATATCCAAACGTAGCTTGTCCTTTTCTGCTTGGATTTCCATGCTCAACATGTGGTACCCTCAAAAGACCTGCAAAACAATCTTTGTTTCTATAGATGTTTTTATCAAATGTGTGTATTTTCTCATTATGTTGCATATACCACTGAGGAGCCAGATAAGTGCTATCACTTTCTTTTGTAAATACAGAAAGTGAAACATAGATAGGTAGGTAGATTGTTGGCTTGACTCTACCCAGGCGAAGTCTGCAGAAGTAATAAGTGTGCAGAGTCAGATGTCCCCTTATCTTCAGTAAATTTAAGGAGGTAGCAGCCCACAGAGCTTAGTTTCGCCCCATTTCAGCTGAGCTACAGTAACTAATCACAGCCATAGTAACAGTCATAGCAATGCAAACTAAGCACACATGTTTAGATGTCCCCTAGAAGGGGTCTAAAGCTCTCCACACTGAAATAGTTGTGCTTTTTCAGCTGAATCGGTGGCAGCTGCTAGTTGCAGGGTGGTGGTTGGAAGCTGAGCAGTGAAACTGCTGTACAAATGCATACGCCCTAATGTTTGGTCTCAGGTGCTAGACCTCACCAGCAGCATGAATTAATGTGGTTGTGTTACCAGAAGCACCGCCTGGGAACTGATGCAACAGCTCTAACAATCCAACAACTGCATGAAAAGTGGGCAATTCAAGCTTACATTGGAATTATACCTGCTTCCTCAAACCTGCAGTGCTCCACCTGCATTGGAGTGCCGACCATCTGTCCAATCCCTTTGTTCATAAGACTGACCTCAGGAGTTGTTTCAGATATAGTTACAAAGATTAACTGAGCAGATGGTTTTAAATAAACATCCACCCAACTGGTTAACATGTGCTAATCAACCCAGCAGAGCTAACAGTCATGTGCTTGCATCTTTTGCCATCCAGAGTGGACAGAAGTCTGTTCCCCTGAGTGGTGCAACTTCTGTAGACCCCAAAACAGGTACTGACATAAACTCTGGTTTAGTGAGGCATTTAAATATGCACTTAAATATCACCACAGCAATCAGATTTGAACTTTGAATGAGCCTTGTTCAATTACAGGAATACAGGAATGGCTATGAGAAATCAGATTGAACATCCAGCTAGTCCAAGCCCACCTGAAACTGTGGTCAGACTAGAGATTTACAAGGCAGGCAGAAGAAACCTGCAGCAGGCAGACGGAAATGCATTTACTCCAGAGTGGTTTAAGTACAGGGCTATAAGATCAAAGTCAGTTTCCTCTTCTTATAGCTTAGTTCCTAGTCTCCCTTTTCCAGACCACTTGGTGTATTACATATTTTTCTCATGTAGCTCTTACTTGCCTCCAATGTGTGAAAACATCAGCCTTTCCAATCTCTCTTCCTGTGAGAGGTTTTAACCCTTCATCATGGTTTTCTGTTCTCCATTCTAGATTTGCATCAGCCTTTGCAAAGGGGCTTTCCATGGTCCTGTGGCAGTCCCTGGGCATCCTGTTTGGTACCTGGCACCGCAGGGTGCCTCTCCACTTTTGTTTACCACTAGTAACCAGAGGGGTCAGGGAGAGCGATGGAATTTCCCAGCTCGTTTTTGTCACCATGTGTCACCTTACTGCTGCAAGCTTTGATCCTGAAAACCATTTGTAGTTGAATATGTAAAGTGGTTTTAAGTAAAGTGTGCATTAGTGATAGATGCAATCTGAAGGGTGCTGGGGCCCTGGGAAATTAATGAGGTTTGGTTTCTCTGACAGAACTACTAAAATTTCAGATAGATCAGCTCAAGAAGCACATAAATTTCAGCTCATTTTGCATTGGTCTCAAAGCAAATGCATGTGAGACCTTGAAAGGTATTTGCTGAAACTCTGAGTAGGCTTCCAGGTACCTTGAGCTGATTTAAGTTAGGTCAGCCTTAGTCTTAACTTCTCCTTCCTCTCCTTCCCAGCATCATATTCCTTCCTTCTTCATTGTACTAGAAATAATATTTCTATGTCTGCAATCTGATCTATATGGTCTGGTTTAAAGAGAATAACTTTTTAAAGTTTGTTTGTCTGTTTGGGGTTTGGTTGGTTGTTCGGTTTAGGTTCTTGATTTGGTTTTGTTTTTTTTTTAAACTGCCAAGGCCGCTTGCAGACCTGTTGACCATCTACATCCATTTTCTGTGGTTAACGGGTTGTAAAAGCTTCATAGGCTTTGAATTCATCAGCCACAGAAAGACACGTCTCCAAACTCTTCCACTCAGCTGTGGGAAGATTTAAGCTTCTAAACTTCCCTATTCTAATAAGTGGTATGTCTAATTAATTTTTCTTAGTGTTCAAAGCTGCACTGCATTTGGAAGCACTGTATTTGCAGAGCAAACTCTTAAAGCCAGAATCAGATCATACTACTGGTGAGAGGCCACTAGAGCAGGAGACGCAACAAATCTATTTATAAAAGGCATTTTGTCCATCAGAAGAATGTCTACAGACAAATTACTGTAACCTGCCTGAACCAGCTCAGGTCTCCTGCAAATGAAAGCCCAGATTGTATTGGGAGTGTTTGTTTTGTCATTTTTAAAATAAATGAAGAAATCAATGGTGTATTCATAGCAGCCACTAAAGCAAGTAGTCATTTTAGGTGGACAGCCCCAGAACGGTTACTGCTGGCACTAAGTGACTTCAAGTTTGGCTGGTATCAGCATTAATCCTACCTGGGTAAACACAGATTTGCTTGAGTCACAAATTTAAGCTGTATTAGCTGCCATGCATTCATCTACTAGTTTCAGGAATGTGGTTTCTGCACTGGATCCATCTGGAAATTACCACCCCAAGACAGATTGCTTGTCAGTATCTCCTTAGGGCTTGTCTTCAGTGCTAAATGCTGCTTTTTCCTTTTTTTTTTTTTTTCTTTTAACCTTGGGGTAGCTGATGTACATCAGCTATCCTAAGATGAAAGGTAAAGAATACCTGCAGCCACAAGAACAGTTGCAGTGGGACAGGGGAGAGATGCTGGCTGTGGGGTAGAGCCCCAGTACAGTGGGACTTTGTGATCTTAGGGACATACCTGGGAGCTGTCTACCAAGTCATCTCAGTCATGCTGACACATGCTGGGTGAATGAGATTGAGGGTAAAGGCTGTACAGCATGCTCAGAAACACACAGACTTTTTAATCGTGATTCCAGAGGCCTGACTTTTCCATTTTGAACTGTGAAAAAAAAATGTCATTTCTGTACTTTTCACACTGTTTCATACACATTCATTTTTGGTTTCAGCTACGTTCTGTACCTTCGTCTTGGTAATTTTATTGTATGATAGCCCTCTCTATTGACAGAGAAAGTTTGTTGCTGTTAATATTTTCAAGACAGTGCACTGGAGAGGAACATGGGCTGAAATAGAAATGGCCAGCTGTCCCAGAACCTCAAACAGCGTCCCAAAAGTTCACACTGCAAATACAAAGAGCTACTGTGGTCAGGCTACCAGGTCCATCAGCAAGCCCTGACATGTTTCGCCATGTTCCACTAGCAAGACACAGAAAGAATATATTCTATGAGTCTCCTATGTAGATATTTAGATATTTTTCTGTTGAAATTATCTTCCTTCCTTGTGGAAAATACTTGCCTCTCAGAAAGGTAGGATTAAGGCTAAAATTGTTGTCATTCACATTACAAAGTGAGGTCTTTAAGTTTAGACAAGAACATATGACAATGACATACCTTTGTGTCTCAGATTTTGAACTGTTACCACCATGTCCAAAGGAGGTAGAAGATTAAAGTATGAAATCTTCTTGGCTATTAAATTCACCAAATTAATGTACAAAGCAGGGAAATAAAATTAAGTTCATTAAGCTGTCTTAAGCCATGCTAACGTTTTGCTTTCTCCGTGTATTGATGTTGCCAGAAGATAACTCCCCATTCCTAACTTTTCATAAGTCTCCATATTACAGGATAGCTTAGCAGCTGTCTTTTAAGCCTGGATGTTTGCAGATCTCTCTCTGACTTCAGTTTCACTTTGCATACCATTTTTCCCTCTTCCACACCCTGCTCTTTACCCTCAACAAGAGATGCAAATACCAGATAACGGGCAGTTTAAGAACTTGTGATCACCACTGGCTTTCATGGTTGGAGATCGTAATTAAATGAGACATTAGAAATCTCCAGCCATGGAAAATGTATAGCTAGCTTGGTGTTCAGGGCTCTCCATGGTCCTTACGCCTGGAGATCTGAGATTGCTTAAATGTTAAAGTTCCTGTCGATTCTGACTGTGAAGGTGACCTCGAAGTGGTCACTGCTCCGAACGTGCAGCCAGGAAATTTTAAACAGTCCTAGTTAGAAATGTGAGGTCTCTCTTTGATCTCTCTGAACTGTTAATTGTTTATCCTCAATTAAATATTTACTTTGGACTTGTTTTCTAATCTAGGGCTTTGTGCTGCACAACACAGGTGCAGACTTTTGCCATTTTAAGACCACCAATATCATTTTTAAGATAAGCATAAGCTTTAGTGTCTTGCAAAAAGACTGAGGCTCCTAGAGATTCGAGTAATTTCTAAAAGGAGACTTAGGCTTCTAAATCAATGAAGTGTGTTTGTGGACATAACCCCTTTACAGGAAAGAAAACTGTAATGATTAGACAGAGTGCACCCTGAACCATAGGAAGTTATGAGTGGCTTTAAGGATTTAGCTTAAGTCAGTAGGCAATTAACTGAAGCTAAATCAACATAGAGAATGCTATGTCCACTGAGATTACATCAGTTTAACATCAATATCTATACAAATATAAGACTTACTTGCCTAACACCTTTATAGCTGTGTGAGTGGAAGTTCACACAAGGAACTGTGCAGAGAATTGTGAACTCTTTCAGTGACACCAGCCCCTCGATCGTCATTGCTATCATGTCGCACTGCACCCTAAGTTAAATGGGTATAACTATTTGTTATCACACTCATTTAGAATTAGAACACCGATGTGGTACAATATGATCAGCCACAACTTCTGGGAGTCCTGAAGTTCTTCCCAACAGAGAGACCTGATTTTACAGGGACTCCCACATTCCCTGCAGCGGCACTCAGAAACAGTCCCTGAACAGAACTGGCTGCCAGAGCTTGCAGTGCTTGACCTGAAAGGCAGGAAGCATGGAAACTTCTAGACCCCTGGTTTTGAAACACCCCGTATGGTAAGGCAGGGGACCTTGGAGCCTCACAGTCTAAATCTAAGCCACCCAGTCGGCACTGGGACACTGACTGACATGGAGCTACGGACCTGGAAGCTCAAGTTCTTGGTTACTTTCCAGACCTATTGGCTGGACTTCGAGCAAGCTGGATGTTGCCAGTGGATCCAGCCTGCTTTTCTTCAGAAGACCACTGAAAATATTTTGGTTAAACATTTTGGGATTTATAAGTATATATTTTCTAATAAAACCCTTTTATATGAAATCTCTCACTACTGTCAACAGTTAAATCTTCACAATCTTCTTTTGTTTTATTTACACAGTCTGTCCCAACATATTTGATTCATTTGACCATGCTAGTGCTTGGAGATTGCCTAAAAATTCATTTGCAAGGAAGAAGGACAATAAAAAATTAAATGTAACCTTCACAAAGATTCTCATCTTTCTCTGACTTTGAGGTCTGAGTAGATAAATTTATCTTACCTATGTTAATGACACTATTTGCTTCAGCATCACGTCACTGCCCAGAGATTTTATGGTTAATCCATATATAGTATTTCCCCACCCCCATAATTCTTGTTAACTTTGTCATCTGTCTTTAGACTATTGCCTTCCCGGAATAAGCATAATCCTTTTCTGAACTCTGTCCATCTATTATATAGTGCAGAATACTATAACAATAGCATAATATATCATTAATATGTTTTAATATTGTCTTAATACATGGTTTTAAATAGTTACTATTTTATATGCATTGTATCATTTAATGTCTTTCCTGGTAAAAAACAAGTATAATAAGCATTGTGCTGAATCCATTAGTAGTTCTGGAGCTTGAAAATACGTAATCTAAAAGGAGAATGTATAAAGGCATGTAGGTATTCATTTATTCACAGGGTTCTGATTCAGCAGAACTCTTACGCACTTACCTAAATTCCTGTGTGGTAAAGCACTTAATCTTAGATTAACTCAAGATTTTAAATACGTCTTTTCAAGCAAACACTTAAACTAAATATATCCAAAATGAAACTGAATTAGAACTCCACATTGACCAGGACAGCCAACTGGATTTAAAAGTATTCATGAAAAAGTCATTTGGGCCATGTTTCCACCCAGAAATTGTACTGCTCCAACTACCTTCTAAGGTGCAGATGAAGATATATTGACAGTGAAGTGCATATATCAGAGTAGTTTAGAAAAGCAGAACATCACATCTGCTTTTTTTTTTCAGCTGCATTCTTCCTATAGGATTCAGCTATGCAGTTCTGGTAGGTCATGTCTTGGACCAAAGTCTTTTACTAGTACTAAACAGTCCACACTGGAAATGACAGAGAAACTAATAACCTCATCTGTCAAAGACATCATGAAGTTGTGAAGACAGAACTGGATGGAAAAATACTTGCTGTGCCTGAAAAAATGTTCCTACTTCTTAGTTAACTAAAGAAGTCCCAAAGTATTAGGCTTTTGGGGGTAAACACAAATGCAGTGTATCACTATAACAAAATAAAACAAATATGAAGATAGTAAAGACTGAAGTAGGGGACTAAATGAAGATATAGATTTATAGCTTTATCTATATTGTCAATGTCTTTCATGCTGTGGTTTTTGTTTCCATTCACATCTTGCAAATGGCATAAACAAGAGACAGTAACTGAAGAAATGAAACAGGAGCACACCAGGAGGAAGCAGCACTATAACACAGCAACATCATACAATAAAGCTATATTCCAGCAGTAGGTAAAAACAAGGGCAGCTACCAACAGCCAAAAAACAGCAAAGGACAGAGAGTACCCGTAACAGCACATCTTCTGCAATAATCAGTGGACAGGATTAATATTCTTTTTGACACTTTCTTTTTTAGGATTGAAATTTTCAAGTAAAGTAACATACCCTGACCTTAAAGTGATTTACAAAGGGAAAATAATAGTTTTTCTAGTTCTCATGAGGTTATGAAACTTAGAGGAATTGTCGATGCTATTTTTTTCTGGTTTACCTACAGGACTCTCTGGGGATGAGTGAGCTTTTTATTTTTGTTTATTTGAATTACTGGCATCAGTGTCTGACTAAATAATGTGACAGAATGGGAAGGAAGGAAACATAAAGTCATCAACAAAGCCTTTTTTTGCCTCCTAATTCTTTATAGGGCATCAGAATTGGGAATTTGCAAACCAGAAACTGAGTTTAAAGTAGGCAGAAAAAACTCCCCACCACCTCAATTAATCAGCATTCATTTTTCTAGCTGGTGAATGTCCTATATCAGTGTCTGCTCACTGGTATAGTACTTCTTCTGAAGTTTTATAATTCTTAAATTTCTATTATTTTTTTTCCTCAAAAATAAGCCAAGAAGACAAGCGAATCCATGAATTCAGAGGTATTCTTTTGTTTGTTTTTCTAAAGAAAAAGTACTGAGATCCTTTTTGTGTTATGACTGAAGAAGAGTATTGAAAGGTTGTTTTTTTTTTTTTTCCCCAAAATTTGCTGGGAATCTTTGAGATTAAATTTTAAAGGCCACGTGGTAATAGAATTTGAGGTAAGTACATTTCATTTAAGCCAAAACCAGATCAGTATAAGGGAGATGCTCATGGAGAATTAGTCAAGTGGTTTGATCAATTCCTAACATCTTATGTTGATTAATGTTCTTTTATTTGACAGGGAATAGTCAAATATATAAACCTATAAACCTATATGATAAACCTATGCCTATAGGTATACAGGTAAAGCCACATTCATGGCTCCTAGCAGTAGGCCAATGGTTCCTAAGAGAAATTTGAAAAGCCTAAATGAGAGGCGTTATATTTTTTACATATGAATAACTGGAAGATATTTCTGTTCCATGAGAAACTGATGAGAGTTGAAATCTCTAAGGCTAGGTGAAGTATCAGTCATTGAAACTACCCAATTTTATCTTGGACTGATTATGCAAAAATACTTCCGGTTTTTATTATACTATAGAAACCAGTTAATACTGACAGAGAGCTGTCAGGCTCACACCTTAAGCCACCTTATTTTCCTACATTCATCTGCGAAGCTCAGAGCTGCATGTTTGTCTGTTCTCTAAAGAAAACAATATTAAAAAGTTTCAGTGCCAGAAAACCAGCACTCACGCAACCCTTTGCTGACAACTTGGTGCCAACGAGTGGCCAGTGGGACTGGTGACACGCTTCCTTTCTGAGCGCTGGCAATACAGAATCTGAATAGTGCATTGCATAACCTGAAGATTTGCATGCAAGAAAAATAGAGTAAAAGTTACAATGATGAGCAAACTGAAATCCAAACACTCAGAGGATGAAATCAGCTATTCTCATGGGTCACTACCGTTTTTAAAAATTGCCAGTCTTGCTGTCTCACTCACTTTCCCAGAATGTGGAGCAGAGCTCCACCGTCCCATTCTCAATTAGCTAAGCAGCCATACAGCTCCAGAAGTGAAGTGAACACAGCCAGATACGTTCTGTGCATCTTTGTATATATATATCTATATAAAAATATACAGGGTTATAATTTAACGTGACAAAATCACATTAGGGAAAAATTAATGCTATAGAACAGTTTTCAGATTCCCCTCTTAACTATCCATAATGCACATATGAGTCCATATGTGAATGCAAAATCCGTTTACACATGAAAATTGCATAACTGATTGAACAGTTGCCAGAATTATGTTCTCAGGTGGGGGATTATTTTAACATCTACTGCAAATTGTGTGGATGCAGCGTAGGCATTCTGCTGAGTTTATGACTAATATCTCTCAAAGGAGAGCTATGAAAGGGAGAAAAGAATCTGTCAAGAACATACTTAACTTGATTAGTTTGAGCCTAAACATTTGAGCAGCCTTTGAACCTGAGCCGAGAGGGTTCCAGGAACCTTCTCTAATACAAAAGCCTCTGACTGCAGGTTCAGAATTGTTATCTCTTCCTTATTAAAGGAACATATTCTACAAGGTATTATGCTGGATCTGGAAAATATTTTACAAATATATAGCATGTATTTAGATACCTAAATACTACATGCACTTCTTTCAGACAGCACTGTGTATTTAGGGCATGATCCTACCTCAGGAGGCTACATATAGCAGGATTTGTTTGTTTTTCAGTTCCATTGCTTTTTATGTTTCTGCTCACCACCATGTGCAATTGTTCCTCTTGCTTTATACATCCACTGACTGCATGCTGCTTCTAAGACAGTGTAGACCATACATTTCTATGCAAATAAGGGACAAATTGTTGGGTTTGGTGAGGTTTTGTGTGTGTGTATTTTTGTTTCTTTGGTTTTGGGTTTAGTGTGCTGTTTTTTTGTTGTTTTGGTTTTTTGGTTTTTTGGTTTTGTTTTTGGAAAAGTGTTGTTTCTGCTCATATGCTGGACCTTGAGAGGGGAATGTACCTTCAGAAGTGACCAGCGCCCTTCAAATTCTTATCTAAAGGAATCCCACAGGAAACCTTGGAGCTCTTACAAAAATTTGGACTGTCTGTTATTTATCAGTTTTACAAGGACACTAGTCTTTGGCCATCAAGCCCTCTTCGAGGCATCAACCGTCCTCTTCCCTTCTCCTTGCTTTTAACAGTAGAGGCAAACATTGACTTAAGTTTGCTTCATGCTATCAATCTGTAGTACCAACAGGTTAACTATAAATGTTGGCAAGATCTTAGCTCAGTATTAGCCCTGAAGCCCTGACATCAGCGCCTCATTATGTCAAGTTACAGGCTCTCTAGCAACTGACAACAAACATTTGGACCCAGCCTTCACTGGGTGGGGAAACTGTAAGAGCATCTTTATTGCCAGTGGTCTGCTATCATTTCCCTAGTTTGTTAGTCAGAGCCTTTAATGCTTGCACATCTCTCAACATCTTCTTAGTTACAAAGTTCCTGACGTTAATTTTTCTACCCTATGAAAAGATCCAGACATGTTCTCTGTGGCTGGTTTTTGTGACTGGAGTAACCTCTCTTGAGCAACAATCCACAGGCTTATTATAAAACTACCTTTTGAGCATATTGCAATTGTGTCAATGTAATTACATGCATGTAAAGCACTGCGCAAACATCCAGTGCTTCTGAAAGATAAAAGGGATGGTTTGACAGGAACAGCCTATTCTAATACCTACAGAACAACTGAGTTCACAGACTATTCCTAGAGTATGATAGTACAGTTTGGGCTTCTCTGAAGGGACACATTCATATCCATCCCTGAGTGAACCTGGTAAGCATTCAACAAGGTGGCAAATGAAAATCTCAAAAATAACAATGACACATTCACACAACCATATCAGAGCTACCTGTGAAAACACATTCCCATAACTCAAAGCTGTAATTAGTAAGCTTTAATTAGTGATAAGTAATGCTTATAAATTAATTTGGGACCATTAGATAAAAGGTATAAAACCACCATATTTCTATTATTATATTAATTCTAAGAGCTTCTGATGGTATACTTTGGGCCAAATCCTGCTCTGTTTGCAACTCAGAGCAAGATAAAAGCTTTTTCAGCCTACAACCATTTGGTATGATTTCCAACTTGTTCAAATATATCCTGTTCACAGCTGAAGAGTTCCTGATGAGTCCAGCCTGTTTTAACTGAAGAGTGCTTCAGTTTATGATGTTGTTATCTGTACAATGTGCAGACCTACATGGTTAAAGTTCACTGTTTTAAAGAATATATCTTCATATGTACCAGTCCCCAGCTTTCTTAAGCATATAATTTAAAGTGTTTGAAACAACAAAATTATTATGGTCACTGCACTCACAACTCATTTTTATACATTTTTACCTTGAGTAATATCTTGCACATGCTATTCTATAATAAACAATCCACAGCAACAGAGGTCAAGTGAGGGGATAACAGAGCTGGATCTGCTCCAAAACTCCAGTTCTGAATGTATCTGAACTTCAGCTGGTTCAAAGCAAAGTGCAGTGCAATGCAACTTAGCCCTTTCTCAAGTCCTTCTTTTCCTAACTCTTCGTAGGTTCCTTTCATTTTCTGTGATACAAATTAGTCCTCACTCAGGACACCTGCATTTGCTTCTCTGAAACACAAGTTTAAATTGAAGCTGGGGCTGGGAGGAGCATCCCGCTGGCACAGAGAAGAGATCTGGTGGTTCAAAAACAGAGCTGGTGGTTCCTCTTTTTCTTGCTGGTTGAAGGGGCACTGTTCATCTCACTGCCTCTCCTTCCTTCAGCTGGCGCCATGAGATTTCCTCTCCTCTTCCACACTTCTGCAATTGCTGACACCCTTTTGGGAGCACAGAGAGCCACAGTTTCTGTGTTTGAACAGAAGTGCTTTTCAGTATATTAGCTCTAAAACAGAGGAAGCCAAAGAACTTGTCTATTCTCTGACCTCCTTGCTATATATATATCTCTCTATATATATTTATTTATTCTTAAACGTACACTGATCCCTTGACAAATTTAATGTTTTTCTAGGGAAAAGGGAACAATATTTGCTTTGTGAGGAAGCTACAAGGAACTTAATAACCTGTACAGTAACAGACTCTCATGAAAGGAGCCTCTTTAGCCTAACATGACCAAACTAATCTTTCAGCAATAAGATACAAGACACAGCATTTTTAGGAGATTAGAGAAGGCCTTGGGCTGACCTAGTAAAAAGAAACTGAAGGCTGACAGGTTAAAACCATCTGGCAAGCCAAATAACATCCTAGAAATATGTGGTTCAATATATGAAATTTCTCCATTTTTAAAGGAAGAAGTCATCCTTCATCATTATTTCTGCAGTTGTGACAGCCGTGACATGATCTGTTGATAGATGCCAAGAGGAGCCCTGCTGAGCCTGAGGCATTTTGAGTGAGATTCACTCTGCTGCAACTTCTCTGCTGCTCCCATCCCTCCTGGTAGCACCCACCAAGGTAAGAGCTGCCGCCAGCACTGCGGCTGCAGGGAGGAAGCGCTGGAGCCCGGAGCTGGAGTAGGTGGAGGAGACCTCACAGGGACCCATGTGCAAAGCAACCTTGTCAAGCAGCACGCGTCTGCTGGCAGTGGCACGCCCTGCGCATCTCCTCTGTGCAGGATCTGACATGTCCGGTGTCAGATCATGTATAGGAGCTGAGATGTGGGGATGCATTCTCAAGGAATGATTCCCTCAGACCTCCTCCCCTCTCCCGTGACGCAATTACTCAGGAGCCTCACTGTTCCAGAATTTTGACAGTTTAGAGGTCTGCACGGGGATGAGCTGGACTTGTTTTATATTAAGAATGAAATGCATCTGGGAAGACAGTTATACATCTATATATAAGATCTGGGGTATGAAAGGCTTGTATCCATCCCCTGCATAAACAAAACTACCTTCAATAGATAAATCAGGTTCCTGTCTGGACCAATAGAAGAGAAAAAATCTGAAATAATTAATGGGCTGCTTTTCAATTAGATGCTTGTTGGTTTTCGCTTGTCCTCTTCCGAGACACTATTTTTGGAGAAATACATTTGCTTCGACAAGTGCACTTGGGAGCCTTGACCCATGTCATCACAGCCACTGTACTCAGCTGAGCCCTTTTGCAGCAGGTTGGAAAGGCAGACCAATGCTCCATGCCAGGCACCATGTACAACAGAGTGTTCTGTTAACTATTGCAGCATGTAGCAGAAACTCAAATGGGAACATTTTTGAATAGAAACTGCACTGTACAAGCACGAACAATGTATGGAGGTCGTCACTTCAACAGGCCAGAGCTGCGGTGTAAAAGCTTTCCTCTGCTGTAGTAGTTGCAACTTTGCTTCTTGGTCTTCATAGTTCAGCAGGTACAAGGGCTTTGGTGGTTCTTTCCAGACTGAGAAAAAGAAGGAAAAGAAAAGGATCTCCACTCTTTCCAAATAATCTTTAGTTCTCTTTAATAAAATTTTTCCCATATGCAGAAATGTACCACAAGTGTTAAACCAACCTGAGGATCAGGTAGAACTCGGATACTGTAGTAACCATATCCTGGCCCTGCACACAAGGCTGAAATTCACTCATTATTGTGCTGTGCACAGTCCTTCAGTAAGAAACTCAATACAAGGAATCAAGAATATACCAGTATTACCATTCTTGTCTTCTGTATGTATCTGGTTCCACTGTCTTCCCTGTTGGCCCAGCAAGTGTTGATATTAATACTATAGCAGAGGCAGCTTGTCCAGCTAGAAGACGAGCTGGCTGCAGGACTGGCCATAGAGAAGATATTGTGAGAAGAAACAGAATATGAGAAACTGTCAGAGCTCAGTGGGAATAAGTTGTGTGCCTAAAACTCCCACCAGAAGTACAATAAATCTTTCCAGTTTGGAGGATGTTTTAGCATAGAGGACTTCAGAGCTCAGCTTTGCGAATATGAGTTTTTCAGCTGGGGTCTCTGCATGTCACAGGTGGCCTGTGCTGGTTTCAGTGTTTTTTCACAGGTGCCTAAAAGATGATTTGTGAGTTCTGATATGTTGCCTGGAAGTGGCCTCCCGTATGTGAGATAATACTTAGTGTTACAGAAAGATATGACTTTTTGTGTCCTGCATTCCAGTTCATGTGTAACCTCCCACTCTCATTTTTACCTACTTTACTAACATATCATTTGGATAGTTTTAAGAAATATAAATTTGCTGGGAGCAGGGAAAGTTCTACTGACATTTTCCTCTATGACTGCATTATGTCTCCTTTTCTGTGCAGCTGACTTTAAAAGTTGGATCAGGTGTGCTGGAATCTCTTCTCCTATCCAGTCTGTTAAAAAACAGGCATAAATGGTTTAAAGAGACTGACCAAAAAAGGCAGAAAGCTGGATACGCAGCTTTGAAGTTAGTTCAGGAGAATATCAGAGTCATTCTTTCCATTGTTATTTGAACGCTTTCATTACTGCATGGTACGGTGTATTCTTTGGAAAAGGAGTGCATATGGGGGAACAGATTGGACAGTGTTATAGTCTAAAGTTATTTGCTATTCACTCTGCAAGGTACAACTGAAAACATAATTCACTGCAGTGACTAACTGAAAGGTGCATATTGCTTCTGTATGCATTGGCAAACTCTCAAGCTGCTAGTGCAAGCTCTTCCTCACCTCTGCACCCTGGCCCTGATGCGGGGTACTCAGCTGTTGTGAAAAGCCTGTGTGAGACTGCAAATGTCACACATAGAAAAGACCAAGAGGTTATTTGATCTATCTCCTTAGCAGTGCCAGATTTTACCTTTTATATTATTCAAGGCATTTTTATTCTACTTTTTTTTTTTTCTCTCTGTCACTGTTTGAAGGTATTAAAACGTGCCATCCACACAGGACTGAATTCAGGCTTTACGCCTGAACCACGATCAGTGTAACAAAAGTAGATTTCTGACGTGGAAGACTGGTGGACTTAGAGGCATTTTTCACCAAGTGGAGACCAAAAGGAAAGAAAATGTTCAAATTTGAACAGGATCCTAAAACCCAGCATCTCTGTTCAGAAACAGATTTGAGTTTGCATAAAGATTAAATGGAGAAAAGACACTTTAGTCACTCCAGATACGAAAGCCAACTTTTTTTCTGGAAAATAAAAGTGATAGGTGTAGTAGTTGTTCATCGTGTGGCCCTGTTGCCTACAAAGTCTCCAACGAAGGCCTCCAATGGCTGCCAGCCTTCACAACCCTTCCCACAGGCTCCAGTGCCACCCCTTCTTACAGTGCCCACCTTATTGCCCCCGCAGCCTCCTTACCATGTCCTGCCAGTGAAGGACCATAGCGGCTTTTCTCCTTCTTCTGTACTAATGACATTTGGTATCAAAGTCCCCTCCTTGCTTTCCCTATGAGTCTCAGTAATGTCCTTCCCAAACTGCTCTGTTAACAGGTGCCAGATTTCCACACATTATTGTGAGAATGTATATTCCAGTTGTAATCTTTCCACATTGCTCTCCAAGCAGATTTAGATGCCAGCATTGCAGCATGCCCTACAAGCAGATCAACTAGAAAGAAGGGCAAAGAAATTTAATCTCTCTACATTTCATACAAGGCATCTGAACACTCTAATAGAGAGCTGCAAAATAACTCACCACTGCTGGGAATAATTATTTGTTAGATAATGTATAATTGTGTAACTAGAGCCTTTCCCAGAATTAGAAGGAAGTTGGAGAGGCAGGTCTTCAGCTGATACAGCAGGTTTAATGATCTTGTCCCAAGTGGCTGTAAAAGAGTGTTGAGACAATCCCAGAACTAAATGAGGACTTGTTTATTAAGCACTAGACAGCACAGCGGAAGACAGATGTTTCTGACGGTTCTTTCATTCAGATGGCTTAGACATGGCTTATTTGTCACATTTTAATAGATGTGTGTCAATTATCAGCTCATTTAGTCAAAATTAAAGTTGCATTGTAATCTGTTTAGAATACACACACATTGGAATAACATACAACACAGTTAACATCAACTAGCAGGTTCTGGCCACTTCTGTTTAGTGAAAGCAGCATGTTTCTTCAACCTAGCTAAGGAAAATGATGTTTTCAGGAGGGCAGCGGCAGCCATCCCATGGTCTGTTGTACATGCAGTACAATAACTTCAGCAAAGCAGCCCAAGCCTGTCCATATGCTTGTGACACTAAAGCAGTAATGCAAGACTGTACACTCTGGACTATTTTTAGACTTATCTTGGAAGTGGCAGGGTGGAGAGTTGGTGGTGGTGGAGTTTCTGGAGGACACATTTCTGCACTCAAATCTGGGCTGCCATAATCACATCTCTCTGATTGGAATTAAGGGCTTCAGGCTTCTTGGTATATTGTCAGGACAACCTTGACTTGGGCAAAATGTTGCTGTTCCTCCTTCCCCTGTCAAAATTTCATCACAAAACATGATGATGCAAATTGCTTTATAGGATCATAGACACACCTTTTATTAACTCTGATTGTCACTGAGTTGCAAAAGATCGGGGGTGAGAGTAGGGAGTGAAGCAAGGGTAGAAGATGAGACAGATCTAAGAGCCAGGCTCCCTGACCTGGGGAATCTTTATTGTTACAAGTATCCCCAATCAGTGAGAGTTCTTGAGCAAAGGCTGCTGATCTGAGTGTTTGCAGATTGATCCTATTATTTGCATACGCTTCCTTGTTCCAAAGAAATCTTAAACACTTGCAAGGAAAACAATTTTCTGTCCTGACTGAAGCAATGCTATCTGCAGAGTTCACCCATCTCCTTGCTGACTCAATCTTTTAAAATAAATTAACTACCCATGTAGCTTTTATTTCCTCCTCCTCCCTTTTTCTCTTTCTCTCTTTGACAAAATAAATAACTAATATTGAAAGGCAATGAGTTGTGAAACCTCCAACGGCCTGCTAACCATTAGTTTCTATAACGCATGTTAGCAATGCAATATTCACTGGAGACCTCTGGCTGGCTCAGATGGTCCTCTTGAGTGAAAGAAGCAGCTGGGGATGTTCATCACTGTTTGGATGCCCGTAGAGAGCACCACATCACTTCATCTTGATGGGGTCAGTGGTCCTTTCCCCATCCCTTTTCTCTTCCTCTCCCCACCAACTGCTCCACAGATTTTTGCAGATGTTCCATTCACTCGCTGCTTCCTCAGTTTCTCCATACTTTTTTCCAGTTCTGAGGCCAAGAGGCCATTGGACAGAATGAAAAACAGAGGACTGCTGAGGTGCTACACAATATGAGGCAAAACTCCAGCATCTGACTTGCTTTACCACTTCAGTCATGGGTTATCTTGCAATTGACTGTACACTCCACACATATCTCTGAAAAGCCATTGAGAACCAAGAGCATGATGCTCACCATGAGACCAGGACCAGTGTAAGCTATAACTTGCAGGCAACTTTTATACTTTCAGCAGTGACAACACTCTAGCTGTTGACTGAAGCACTAGACCAGGTGGATTTTTTTCCTGATGCTCTTACTCAGTCATTTTTGTGCCAGGTTGCCTCCCTAGAGTCATATCTGCTAGTGACCTGGATTTGCTTGCTACTTCTACACCGGGTTTTGCCATGTGGGAGGCACCATTGGAAGAAAACAAACATGGTAATCCAAGTTCCCTCCAAACTCTCTTAATATCTACTGCTGATATTGGTCTAGGAGGGTACAAACCGTAAGTTAAAAGCCACAAACATCTCGCAAGCCCTTTGTTTAAAGGATAGCTGTGGGTGTTATGGCTCAGCCTTTGTTATCTTTTTTCCCAACAACCAAACAGGATGGAACAGGGACCACAAGGGACTAGGTAACAGGTGAAGGGGCTGTGGAGGTAGATTATGCCGGAACTCTCGTCTTCTTACCAAACTCCTTTAAGCATGCCTGAGGCACATGCCTGGAGACAGTGTGGACCAGGACCCTTCTTTCACTCCAGGGCACCAAGCACAAAAACAACTAGTATCCATGGCAAAAGTTCTTTGAAATTCATACTCCTTTAACTGCATGTAGCCAAATCTCTTGCTTGTTCAGTTGATCTTTTTTTCTCCCAGATAAGACCCAGTCTAACCTCACAAGCTCTTGCTGCAGGATTTAGAACAGGATAATAGATTATAAGAATACGATCTTTTTAAATGTTTGTAGGGTGTGTACCTGTCCTCATTTGTTATCCACAAGACTCTATTCACCCGAGGGAAAAAAAAAAGCTACATCAATCCTCCCTCTGCTTTTCCTCTGCCAAAATGCATGTGGTGACTTTGTTTCTATAAAGGGAAGAGGTAGGTGGGAAAATCTCTTCAGGCATGTTGACTAAAAAATGTGATCACTACACGTTGGGCATGGAAAGGAGCCCGATGTGGGTATGAGAACCGCCCCGTCACACACAAGGTCCTCCATTTCACAACCTGGCACACAGACATGCAGCTGTGCAACCCAGCTGGGAGATGGAGGAGGCCAACATCTCCATGAATTCTCTCATCACATTCAGGCAGACATCATAACACTGGAGAAGACTTTTGTGCTGCATGACAAGAGTTTGGTAAAAGTTAATTTAAACTGGTTCGAGAAACAAACCTCAGAGCAAAGTGCAGACATTCATCCATATTACTATACACAAGTAGAATTTAAGTCCTTCTTAATGACCCAAAATAAGACTCAACAGTGATGTTTTACATAACAAAATAACAGATCACTGCATTATTCACTGACTGTTACCATGGTGCTCAGCTAGCCTTGAGCTAGCTAAAACAGTAATGTGCTCTAGGTATCATAATGGTAAAACCCAGTCTGAGACTGACTTTTTTGTACAACTGTGTGCTGAACTGTCTAGATCATTGACATGGATGTCAGTGTGAAGGACTATCATAAGCATTTGGTACTACCAGTGTGCATCTGCAAGACTGAGACCACGGTGAAGCAGAAAGAGAAGGCCACAGCCTTTCTTTGTAAAATATTTTGAAGCAAACCGGGTTTCATCATTCTGTTCCGAAGATGTGACTGCTGCAGATGGCTGAGGAACAAGGCAATCAAGGAAATACATGCAGAAAAAAAATGTTGAAATACCTGGGCTTCCTGATGAAGACATTTCTCTTGAACACTGCAGGTATCTCAGTGAAAAACAGATGAACCAAATGCATATTTTTCCTTGAACGCATTACAGCCATTCCACACAGGTATTGTACTCATCACCAGTTATTCATTAAGCAGCATGACTAACATCTGTCATGTGGTGTTTGTTCACTCATTATCTGTCCATGGGTGAAGAAGTCTGTTGCAGTGGTATGCAGGTTGTTTCGGTAAAGGTTTTTATTCTTTTTATTATTATTGTTATTTACTATGTCTCACTGTACATTTAGGGCACAAAGTGTGCTATGTATACTTACTTCAAGAGGTATGAACAAACCCATGGAGAATTTTTGAACTTTCTACAAATGCCTCATATAAAATTCTGCACCATCTGCAGACCAGCCACACCTTTTCTGTACACACTGGACTGTACCAAAGACACAAAACTGCTTGTCACAACAGTACACCCCTCAACTTACTTAAAACCATACATGGCTAGATGTATAACACTTGAAGGCAAAGTTGGAGGTGTCCAAATTTCAATAGATAAAGTGAAAGATGCAGAGTTGACAGGCATCATTGAGAATAGAGCCATCAACCAGCCAAAAATAGGCTTCCAGCTGAAAAATGGCACAAGCTCATACTCAGTACAACAGTCTTTGCCACTACATGACAGGTCTTCTTTGCCCAAATAATGTCTTTTATTTGCTTCATCTAAAGCATTTTCTGACATTTATTCATTTATTTCAGGCTGTTCTAGGAAACATCTGTACAGCAAATGTGTCTTAAACATACAGCTTGGATGAAAGAGATTTCCTTTTGGACTGGACAGCCTGACATAATGACCTATGCAAATAATACAAATGATTGATATTTGTGGTATTGCTCACCACAGTGCTATCTGCTGTTTCTCCCCTGATTTTTTAAATTAGATTTAAAAGACTTTGAGTGAATAACCCCAGCCTTTTCATTAACTTAGCTAGCATGAAAAGCTGTGGGGCCTATGTGGCAGGTGCTGTGGGTTAACAATAGGGGTACTGTTTAATCCAAGGGAAACAGAGTAGAAAAGGGCCATGAATAAAAGGATATGGGATCTTTTATGGGGTCAGGAGAGGCATTTTGGATCAGGAGGTGCAAAGAGAGGCCAGCTACAGAAAACATTCCTTCCTGCCATGCTCACTTGGACAGTAGCATGAAATTATGCCTTGTAATTTGTTCTGCAAAAGACTAAGGAATCAAAGTGAAATACCTCAATGTGAGAAGTATGTTGATGCTCAGAGTATCACTTTTACTTGTAGGAGTAGTTGGCTATGGCTCCTTGGGGAATAAATTGTTCTTCAGGATGGTGTTCCTTACTAGGCTCACCTCTGAAACTCAAAGAAACACAAGGAGACAGCCCAACAAGTGCAATAGCATTTCAACACAGGGAAAAAAGGTATGTCATTTACAGGTTTGTTTGTTTTTAAACACTGACTGACTCAGTTACTGAGAGTGCCAATTATGCAATCAGTGCTTGGGAGTTTAGAGTGGAAAGTAGAAACGTTCGAAGTTACAAACAAACTTTATATAAAATGCCTGAAAGTGGTTTTGCTCTCATCTGTGCTGTGTAAATGTAATAGGTTCAGGGTCATGCGTGTCATTCCTTGTGCCTTTAAGGTAGTGTTTCAGTGGTATAAATGGGCCTTTAGTGACTCAGAGACAGATGGAGACGAGTACAGTTTCAAAACTTAATCAAATACCTTCTAGTTACGAATCACAGATGTTCAGGGTCAGGAACACACAAATGTGATATTGCTATAATGTGTCAGGCTACTGATACTGCTGTTGGAATAACCTAACCATTTGCAGGTGATTCTGAAGGTGTGAGAGCACCAAAAGGAAAATTATACCCTAGTTTGCCTATAGGAAGACTTCTTCCTCCATACTTTCAGTATTTACATACCTTACAGTTTTTAACTTTAATTTTAAATCAGTAAGTGAGGCAATGATGGATGGTCACATTATTTATTTATGTGGCCAATGACTTTTCAAGTTTTGCAAAGGTCTTGGGCCAAGTGATAACACCTGGGAATAACGTTCATGTGGTAATTATGTATCACGAAACTCTTTTTTTAATTAAAATGCTCTGCCTTACAACTTCATGAAACATCCTCCATTCATGCCTTAAAAAAAAAAAAAAAAAAAAAATTACTGTAGTTTCTGTAGAACACTTGTTATTTTTTAAAGTGTTTACTGTGATGCCTTCTACTCAATTGTTCCTCTAACACATAATTTTTTGTTGTTGTTGTGGGTTGGCGTTTTTGTTCGGGTTTTTTTTTTTTTTACTACTATGGTTTGGTAATACTTTTCTCGTCTTAACGTTTCCTTGATACAACTGGGGAATCCAATGCAAAGACAGTGATGCTGATCACATAACATGCTTGTGGATTTTGTAGTTTCTCCAGTCCTGCTTCTAGGCTGCCAGGAACCTCTTGCAGATGTATTTTCACTGAGCACTATACACGTTAGTAGGAAGGACTGCTTAAAGGCCATGTAATTTTCCGTGAGTGATCTCACATGAGCATCCATTGGGCGTGATTAAAGTTTTACAGATAGGTGTCTGGGTATCTCCTAACCAAGGCAGTTCCTTTGCCTTCCACATGCTCTCCCTTTTGTCTTCTTGTACTCTGTTGTGTACTTTCTACTTGTTTCTGTTCTCTCTCCCATTCTCCCTCCTACTGTTTTAACTATATCTGCATGAGAAATTTCAGCTGGCTCATCTCAGCCTTTTTGGTGTGTGGACTCCAACTGACATACCTATACATCCCAAAATCCTTAGTTTTGATGCAGTTGATATGGACAACCCTTTATTTTTTAGTGTTTTCTTCCTGGTGGGGGTGGGGAGCTGGAGAAAGCAGAAAATAAGTTATCCCCACAAAACCGGTATCTAAGAAGAACTATGTCCACACCATGAGCCCTTTGCTGGGGTGCATAACACATCACCTTAACCTGTCACTGACTTGTTCCTTCCCTGACCCATTTAACCTCATTTCCAGCCCCATTCATTCACATCAGCTGGGTTGCCTTACTTCTGCCTTGAAGTGTGAACATGGGAGAACATGTACTTGTGTACGGCCATAAGCCGCTCATGGGAAGGACCTCATGAACACTGCGAGCTCCAAGAGGGCTTCTGCCCAGATGGGGTTTTGAGCATCTTGTGGAAAATCACCAGCTGGGGTCTCTCCCTTGCTCCTAAACTTGCAGGCGTACGGGGTGTGCATTGGAACATTTCTTTCGTGTAGTTTGTGTGTTCAATAAATAAGGGAGATAACAGTTCCTGCTGTGAAGGATTTGTAACACACACATGTGGACAATATCTCGATGAAGAGGTGAAACCTGCTGCCAGCCCCCTCTTTTCCCCAGAGCTCCCGCTGGCTTTCCCGCTGCACGTCGCTGGAGCCGAGGAAGGCAGCTCTCGTTTCACAGCCTTCCCGTGCCCCAAACGAGAAAATCCGCTGAACCGGGCAGCACGAAGGAAAAAGGAAAATAAATTCGAGGGACGTGACCCCTTCTGCCCTTGACTCACGGAAAAATACGGAGGAGAGAACGCGGCTGTGGGCGCAGGGACCACCCCTGCTCGGGAGGAAAGAGCCCGGGGCCCCGCTCACCTCCGCGGCCCCACACCCGCCCGCAACGGCCGCGAGGGCAGGGCGGGAAGCGGGGAGGTCGCGGCCCCGCTCCCCTTCCCCCCGGTGGCCCCTCACGGGTGGGCGATGGCCAGACCCAGCCGCCGCTCTCCCGCCCTTCTGGAGCTGTCCGCCCCGCCACCGGGGCCGCGGGGTCGGCCCAGCCCGCGGCGGAGCCGGGAGCACCCCGGGGCGCCCCGCTGGCCTTTCCCCCCGCGGCAGCCCCGCATGCGCGGGAGGGTTGGGGAGGAAGCGGGAGGGCACCAAATTCAAATCGCTGCTGAGGAGGGAGGGGAGAAAACCGGGGGAAGGAGGCAGCCGGGGGGAGCGGAGCGGAGGAGGGAGGAAAGAGGAGGGAGTGGGAGGGGAGTGTGGAAGACTAAGGGAACGCGGCAGCGGCTGGGAGAGGAGGCACGGCGGCCGGCGGGGAAAGGCAGAGGTGTCAGGAGAAGGACAGGGCGGCTTCGGGCACCCACGGCTGCAGCGCGGGGCAGCTGCCCCAGCCCGCCCGCCGCGCTCCGCCCGCCCTCCTCCCGCCCGCCCGCCAGCACCATGGTGGACAGGGGCCCCTTACTGACTTCGGCCATCATCTTCTACCTGTCCATCGGGGCGGCGATCTTCGAGGTGCTGGAGGAGCCGCACTGGCGCTCGGCTACCGACGACTACAAGCGGCAGAAGACGGAGCTGCTCAAGCAGTTCCCTTGCCTGGGCCAAGAGGGGCTGGACAAGATCCTACAGGTACGGCGGGCGCCGCCGGGCCGGGGACCGGGGGGTGCCGGGCGGCGGCAGCAGCAGGTGCTGCCGGGCGCCTCGGAGCGGAAAAAACCGCGCCTGCGGGCGGGGTGAGCGCTGCGGGGCTGGGAAGCCATCGGCTCCCCGGGAAAACCTGGCCGGAGCTGCGTCCTCACAAAGCCCAGTGCCTAAAAACTGTCCCTCGAGCGGGAGCGCGGGAAAAGCTCTTAATAATTCCTAACTACTTAATGATAGAGTGATTAAGTGGGTCCGCGTTTCCTTCCCTTTCCCCCGCCGTGGTAAAGGAGCTCGGGGTTGATGTCGGTTTTAGCCGGCTGGTCCTAGGGGCTGGAGGACTCGGAGTGCGCTCCCGCAAGCCCGCCTGCCGCTGAGCGCAGGAGCCGTGAATGCGGCTCTTGTTTTAGCACCCGGGGTGGTTTCTTCTGCCTCAATGGATGTTGTGTTACAAGGAGGGAAAGGTGAAGCCGAGCTTCTTGATCCTCTTCTGCCTGGTCTGATTTCCTCCCCCCCCCCCCCCCTAATCCTTGTTTGTTTGTTTGTTTTGTAATTTTTCGTACCGAACACTCTCGTTGTGAGGAAAACGTGTCTGGGGGTCCGGGTCCCGGAAGTCAGTGGGGGTAACTGAGGGAAAGGCTGAATGGCTCACACCGAGGGATGCTCGCAACTCTTGTGCTGTTATTCTTGCTTTAAGAGAATGACTTCTTTCCAAGCCATGAAGAGCTGATAACTGCCCCATCTCGCTCATCTGGCAGAACATCTCTTCAGAACTAATTCTTAATTAACAGCATGTATTAAATCATAGAACGGTGTAAACTTGGTTAGTGCCTTTTTATGGATGCGCTATCCATTAAAACGTGGCAGCAAGCAATGGTGAACCATGAAAAATAGGCTGTCCAGGTATGTGGGGCTCCAGTGGTGATAAGGAGTTGTTTGGGACTTTATTTTAGAAATGTTTATATTGTCTCGATCTTCTGGTAATTGTGTTTTGATATTTTTTTTTAATTATTATTATTTTATTTTTAAATTCACTAAAAGTCTACTGAGATGCTAAAATACAGAAGACTGGGAAAATGGCTCATTAGTTCTATTGCTGTAATCAATTCTGTGCAAGCTTAGAAGAGGGTATGGTTGTTGATACTAGAAGTTTGTGGTCTAAATTCTCTCTCTTCAGTTGGTGGCTGTTTTCTGTCTGCATCAGATAGCAGAGCTCTCTGGTATTAGTGTCCTTGTTACCATCTTAGTATCCTATTAAATGTGTTTTTGTGGTATACAGTGGAACAAATGGGTGGATAAAGTCTTAAAACTATGAAGTGATGTTGGAAAATGAAAGACATACTATGTTCTTCAAGCATACTTTTGATGTTCAGGGAACTTACTGAAATATTACTCTAGATTATATGCCAAACCCGTTTTAACCTCCTCAAGAAAAAACCCTTATTTAGATTGACATGCGCATTAATCCTGTCATAGTTAACTTGTTTTGTTGTGTTGTTTGTCCCCCCTCCTACTCCCCCATGTTTCTTGTCACAAATAATCCTAAAGCTGCAGATTTTTTTTTTTTTCTCCTTAAATACAAAATTGCAATGAAAAAAATATTGGGCAGTTCATTAGAATGGACTGTATGATAGAGCACCCTGTGGAATGGGCATGGGCGCAGCAGCAGTGAGGCAAACTATGGCCAGATCAAAATACTTGGTTTGAGTATCTCTCCCCAGCACAATGTGGAGGGCCTTCCCTCTTTGGTGTGTCTGTTGGCTCCTAGTGATATGCTCATAGTTATGTGGTTTCAGTTTTGCCTCTGTACTACTTTCAATCTTACCTCGCTTTCCATGTCCAGTCTTGCTGGTCTGATGATCCCTCATAGATATTATGTTGTCGTCTTGAGCTCAGGTTAGCTAAAACGTAAGTCATACTTTGTGCTTATTTCACTCTTACTGGTAACTGGAAACTTGACTACTTCTTTCTTGAAGACTTGTAGTTTTGTTTCCTGTTGTTATTCAACTTTTAAGTGAGAAGTGATGAGAAGAAGAGGAGTGGCATTTCTTACAGAGGAGGATGGCAGGGTGAAATCTAGTCTAGCTGAAGCTACCTGTACTGGAGGGAGTCACATGAGGACTTTAGTATTTCATCCTGAGTAAGCTGTAAAGTATATCAGAAGTAGTCTTCATAGTTGTCCTTTCTCAACCACTCTCCACACTGCTTCTAGTGGGTTCTGCTGAATCTTTAAAACATTACTAACATCTGTTTTCTTTTGGCAAATCCTGGTCATCCTATATTAAACCTTCTAATTTATTCTCTTACAATATATCTAGAATGTTGTCTATTTGAAAACATGCATTTCCTCTCCCTCCAATCCCCAGCTCTGTTTAGTTCCTCTGAGTCTCTTCCTCTAGCCTCTTCCATGGACACCCTGCACTTGTTCTTGGGGTTTTACCCGATTTGACTCATTTCTCTGCTCTTGTCTCCTTTCTTTTTTTTCTTTTTTCTTTTTTTTCTTTTTTTTTTTAAAGTGGCCTTAAGTCTTCATCTTGGAACCTTTTCTCTTGCTCTGCTCACAGTTCCCACTGACACTCATGTCACTCTGCAGAATCACATTAAGCTTTGCTGTTACTTCAATGACATTCTTTTTAATATCCCCATTTAAAACATACTGGATAAAGCTCTTCAACAAACATCACCAACAGTGATTGTTAGTAAAGGGCAAGGTTGCCAGGAAACATTAAAGTTGAACTAACAATACCAATTTTGTTTCCAGAAACAGCCTGAAAGGTGACAAGGACTGACTAATTCAGGGACTGATCTCTGCTGCTCTTGTTCCTCACCCAGGTTAGCTCGTGTGTTCCTCTGAGCTTCATGTTAGCTGCAAGGGCGATGGAAACTGTGTGGGATGGCTACAAAGCTAGGTCTGTAGTGTGATCTTAAACACTTAAAGACAAGTAGGTTATCAGCACAGATTCTCAATTCTCTGTACCAATGTTTTAAGTGATTATTAAGTGAGCTGTATTAGGTCTAAATACTGTCTAAAGTTTATATTCTGTAATAAATATTTCACAATGCGTTACAGTAGAGATACACGGCAATAAATGCTTTCTGAAATATGTTTAACACACTTTCAGAAAACTCACAAGCTGAATATTGTAGGACATGCCAAAAATAAAGCGTTTTCCCCCAGTCCTAACTGAGAAATGCCTAAAAATAAACTTGTTTAAAAGCAGCTTTTAGAAGTCTATTGCGTGAAGAATCCATTTGCTTTTGATTAAGTACCATATTACTTACCATAATTGTTAAAGAAAGTACTTAAACTCTTATTGGACTAATGCTATGTAGACCCTGATTTTAAAGGTGACTCACTGTGGACAGTTCATGGGCTGGCTGCTACCTGCCCATGCTCTTCTGGGTAAAGCTGATTGCTCAAATGAAAATGTGGCTGAGATTCTTCACATGACAGTTTATGTTGGTCAACCCCCAAAGACACTCAACTATAACCATGTATTGACACAAGGAACTTCGTAATCTCTCCTCATAATGTACAGTTACCTTGGAATAGAAATGTCTCATAGCACTGTGGAATGTCTGCAAAAATAACCATTTTTAGTAGCAATGTAACTATGCTATATTTGTAATCATTATAGAATCTCAAAAGTAGTGTAACACCTCTGTCTGTTCATAAAAGTCTATGGCTTGTCCTTGCAACTTGCTGCTGTGACCTGAAGTGCTGGGACTCTTTAGAAAGGGGGAAAAGACAGTGATCCACAGTGATTACACCTTAGCTGACTTTGCTGTAGGAATGAATTTTGGAGACTGAAGCAAGTGTCAGGCAATTCAGCCATTCCCCTCTTCTCTAGTTCCTTACTTTTACTCTTTATTGCTCCATCCTTATTGTGAAACATCAGCTTAATGATAAAGGAGCTATTCACACAAGGAGGAGCCCTCTTGACCCTCATCTCACTATTCACATGAGCAAAGGTTTGCCAACACTGGGCCACATCTTATTTACTGGGAAATCTCTTGTAGTGGCCCACCACAGTCATAAAAAAACTAAATGCTTCCCATTGATAAGCATTAAGACTAGTGAAAAGGAAGGGAAGAATCTGAAGATGAGTGAAAATGGTTACTTTCAAAACAGCAATAAAAGGGAAAGAGAAACTGCTAGCTCTGTTTAGGAGAAGCAGACAAATATACTGAGTATGAGAACAAATAACTAAGGTCTTTATTTGAAAAGCATACAAAACTCCAAATAGGCCTGAGAGATAACTTTAGAAACCTAGATGTTTAGACTTAAAGCCCAGTGCTGTGAACAAACATTTAGAAGACTTAAAGAGAGCTTCTGCTGGAGTATACTTGGCACACAGGAGGTTTATGCTAAAGGAAATAACAGGTGGCTTAATAGTGGTTTCTCCTCTCTTTTTAAAGCCAGGATGTTTCCTCCACACAAATACCAACAGGTGCATTCATAAGATCTAGATTTGTGTGTGAGGATGCTGAAGTTTGCTTCTAGATTTGTTTATTCTTGGAGTTTGTCGGTTTAATTATGAAACTATTAAAATATGCTCCAATTCTGAGCATTGTTTTCCATTTTACTTCCAAGCTGCTACCTCAAGGTTTAAATCTATGTGCAATACTCCCAAGAGAGTTTCCAAATACAGTTTCCTTAAAAACTATTTTTTGGGGGTTTTTTGTTTTGGGGGTGTTTTTGGTGTGTTTTTGGTTGGTTTTTCTTTTTAAGGTAGGTTTTAAATGCTTTCTGTTAGTTCAACATGTAATAAAGAGATTGTTTTTTGCTTACACTGATTTGTTTTGCAGTGTAAAGTTAATAGGAGCCTATTTTTCATAATCTTTCCCTTTCCCTGTGTTCTTCGAGAGGTGCAGAAATAACAGTCTACACTACTAGGGTTTGTTGGATTGGCCTTTATCTTTTTGATTCCTTTTCTCTAAGGTATTGAAGATGGGAGAGACAAAGAGGAGACTGAATTCCTTAGCTGGAATTCCAGATGAGCTGTCCTTTTCAAGACTAAGACTTTTGCATGGGCCGAACAAATTAAAAGCTGAGCAGCTGTCAGAAAAGGACAAGTGGAAAATCTTTAACTGCAAAGTTGTTAACTACTCCATCTAATACCTCTCATATAAAAACTTGACTGTGCAAATTAAGTCTTATGCCTGAGAAATAGATATTGCTAGATTTTTCAGATAGATATTTTTAATTATGCACCTTCTAAGTTCAGCAGAGATGAATAGAGATTAAAATGTAGGACCACTGTCCACAGTTTTCTGTAGTATCTCAGACTATGAGTTATGGATATTGCCACTGCAGAATTAGGAGAAGAAAATTGAGGACAAGCAGTACTATGTTACTCCACAGCTGTTCTCTGTCTGTTTCTACATGCAAAATGAAATGTAGGCAGACATGGTTTTCTGTTGTGTGTTGGGTTTTTTTTTGGTTTGGTGTTTTTTTGGTTTTTGTGTTGGTTTTTTTTTTGTCTTGTTTAACCATTACATTGTTTAAACTTTCTTGGAACATAGTTAAACAAAGCTGACAGTGCATACACTGCAACTCTCTCTGCTGATGGAGCAATAGCAATCGATCAGAAGTTATAGTTTTCCTGCTATGGGTATTTCCTTTTTCCTGCTTAATCCTTGAGTGCTTGTAGTATGTTGTCCTTCTGTTACTTTAGGACTGAATGTTTGTATTACTTGCCATGTTACCTTCTGCTACTAGGTGTGTTTTCTGGCAAGCTCTGCTCTGGAGACTGTGGAACGCAAGAAGATTTCGCAGGTTATCAATAGCTTGTTGTCCCAATGTATCTTAGCACCTCTCCTTTGGTTCATACTGTACCTAAGGTTATTGCAAGACACCTTCTGTACCCAGTGAAGCTAAAGTGTAGTGATGACTTTGTACAGATTTCCTTTTTTTAAAAACAAATTGTTGTTTTTGCTATTCATACTGATTAAATAAAACAAATTGTTTTGCTTTTCTCGGGAGGCTGTTGACCTTCAGAACGATCACATTTCATGCTGGTACTGCAAGTAGATGTCAACAGAATAACATACAACCAAAACCAAACTGGATGACAAGTGGCAGTCAATAGTCCGATTACCCGTGGAGCAAGTGAGAATGGTTTTGCACTTCGTTGCAGTGAACCTGCTGATCACAGTACCTGTATCTGCAGGGATTTTACTTTGTGTTGACTCTGTATGATCCTATGGATTGAAGGCCTATGAGCAAGTAGTTACAGTTCTTGATGGAGTATGCCTTTAGGTTTTGTTTAGTCTAAAATGTGTTCAGCTCATAAGCTCTAAGTGTGCTCTGTAGTATGAAACAAAATCTGGCAACAGGGGACAACTGGGAGAGTTGCACTGTTCATCTAAATTAAAACACTGCTGTGGTCACACCTGAAGCTCCTTGTGGTGACTTCATCAGGAGAGCCACACTTAGAGGCATGCTGAAGTCCTAAAATATGGCATGCAGTACATACTCTCTATTTTTATTAGCTCTATTTATTGAAGGGATGGCTTAGGCTCAAAGGCATAACTCTATCTTCCTTTATTTCCTGTCTTCATTCTGACTTAGGTTCCTCAACATTGCTGCTGGTTCTAGTATTACTAGACCTCTTCTCTGAAACACTAGGTTCTTCAGCAGGGAACAAAAGATTAGCAGTTTGTTTTCTGTGTCCAGCCATCTTATTATGTCTTTGTATTAGTGTTCTTAGATATTACTGTTTAGTTATATACTTATGAACATTTTAATTGTAGGCAGGAGAGATCCCTCCTGGGCATGCCTTGCCCTAGCAGCTCTATTTACAGTCAAATCAGTAAGGAAGTTATGATTTCTTTTTTTTGGCATTGTGTTGTGTGAACTCTAGTGGATCAAAGGCACTGTTAGGTACAAAGTAGCTTCTGAAATGTTTCAACTCAAACCTTGTACACTGTTTTCTTAAGAGAAAGAAACATGAGTGATGAAAAGTAAGTAGGAAACTAATAATAGGTTGTATATCTTAGCCTCTGAATCTCAAATCAAGTTCCTTTTCTAACAATATGTGTATCTGTAGTATTTCTTGTGATGGATCTGTTTTTTTAATCCTTGTTGTGGGATCAGTTACTACATATCAGCCCATCTCTAGGACTATAGTTCTGCCTTAATGAAAAGCAAGATGCATATCATGATTGTGCAAACTGGCAAATACTAAATTGACTCTGTTCTGTGCCAGCATCTTACAAATATTGTGTAAGCAGGTTCCAGCTGCTGAGAAACAAAACCCAGACCTGTGTGTCTCTTTGGGGTTGCAACGAATGCAAAAAGCTTCTCAGTTGGAGCTCTCATAGATCTCTGAACTCTGGTCCTTCTTAAGAAACAAAGATGTCAGTTATTTAACATTCATTTGGACTCCAAAGTCAGTTGTTAGATTGTCAGATAATGGCAGCTAATGAGTGATAGCTAGTGGAACTTGGAAATAGTTGTACAAAGGGTTATGAGCGTCCTGAGGTAGAAAGCATAGTGAGATACGATACAGTATTTTTGATGGCTGGGCTAAGATGTCAAATTCATCAATGATGACTTCTGCTGCTCCTCTTTTCTATTCCCAACCCACTCCAAGGGAATAAAAAAACTTTGGAGAAAAGTTGCTCAAGAAACATGTGTGGTCCTTTGGTAGAGACACGGCAGCTGGAACTGCGTTTGTTCTGGCCTATGAGGGAGGTAAAGCTGATGAGTCTCCTCCAGGCAGCAAAGACACAGGAGATGTGTATGGAGCCAAGTAGAGGTACAAGGAAAAGGTATCTAGTCAGACTTACTGGTGGTACCAACTTCTCCCTTGGCTTCTCTTGCATCAGTCTGGCTGGAACCCTCCATGCTTAGCTGTTATAGTTGCCGCTAACCAGCTTCACAGACTGTAATGCAAATATTTTAAAATCAAGTTAAATCATTGACCTATGATAACTTGCCAGTTAAGTTAGAATTTCAACCTTCAGGCCTGTGTAAGTGGTGTGTACGTGACTGCAGAATGACAGCGGGCAGTTTTGTAATCAGCACTTGCCTTGTTGGTGCAAGGGCGTTTGAAGGGCACTGCTTTATGCTTAGAAAAATCACTCTTTCTTATTGGTATTAGTGCACTCTGAAAGATTTTCACCTGTGTCACTATCCATTTGCCCTTTAAACTTATTGTTTTTACAGCTTTTGGGGTGGAAGGCAAGAGAAACAAAAAGCTTTAAAGTTGTGTCTGTTGTAGGAGCGAAACCTATAGCTAACTTTGTGTCTTTCTGTCATCCATTACAGTAATACTAGATTTTCAAGGTAGTATCTTAGCTGGATTGTGACTGTAGGATAACCATGTTTTTTCATGAAGTTGTTACTTAGTCTCTGCAAGGTCCTAAAGCTGTCAACTTGACTAACGAAGTGAGTGTAGATCTCTTTGTCTTACATTTAAGAGAAGTAAAATATAGCTCACACCCTGAGAGTGTTTTATTTGCATGTGCTTTAAGAATGCTTGCTCAGCTCTGCTACAATTAGACAGTCAGTTATTTGACAGATGTCCCCACAGCTGGCTGCTTCTTGTTATTTCCTAGCAAAGTAACACTGCAATAAAGTAGTTTCACACTAGGCATTGACTAGGTGCTTTCAGCTGAATTCTGTACTTCTTAGGAAAAGTCTCACTTATTTGAAGTAACTGCAGCTTTTCTATGGTTTTGATGACTATCTGAGCATCTTGTATGCTGAGCGGCTTTTAAGGGTGAGTGTTCTTTGCTTGGCAGTGTGCAAGTGCTTCCTTTGTCTCAGCTTCTAAAAAAGTAAGAGATGTCTGTAGAACAGGGAGACATGGCAGTTGCAGGAAATTCAGGCTGGGAAGTAGAAGAGTTTAAGGAATAGAAGACAGCAACTGTAGTGCTTCTGCCAGCAGATCCCTCATCATTTTAATGCAGTAGCAAGGAGATAGCAAAGTGGTTTGGCTTTCATACATCCTCTGGGACATGATGTTTTTTGTCAAAGTTACTGACTGGAAGCTATCTTGGGAAGAAAGCCCCTCCTCCTATGTACTGTGTAATATAGTACTGAACATAATAAAATAGCAGAAGATTGTGTTCCAGTGTACATGTTGTGTGTGTGGTTTTTAACATTCTACTATTACTGCAAAAATGAGGTTTGTGTGTATGCTGACACAAGTGTGTTTAAGAGAGATTCTAATGCATACGCAGCTCTTACCAGCAAAGTGATGCTATTACCAGTCTAATTCACTCATCCAGTAGAAGAAACAAGGTAGACTAGGCCAGATAGACTATGCTACCTTGGGCACTGAAATTGTGAAATGATTTCGTTTTCTGTTCTTGGAGAAGCAAGGAGAGGGGTCAGCAGAACTGCTATCTTGGACTTCAGAAGGGCAGACTTTGATCTGTTTAGGAGACTGTTTGGCAGAGTCTCTTGGGAGACAGTCCTGAAGGGCAAAGGAGGCCTGGAAGGCTAGTCACTCTTCAAGGAGGTAATCTTAGGGGTGCAGGAGGAGGCTGCACCTGTGTGCTGGAAGATGAGCCAGTGGGGAAGAAGGCCAGCCTGGCTGAATAGAGAGCTGTGGCTGGAATTCAGGAGTAAAAGGAGAATTTATAACCTTTGGAAGAAGGGCTAGGCAACTCAGGAGGACTATAAGAATGTTGTGAAGTTATGCAAGAGAAAATTGGAAGGGCCAAAGCTCAACTAGAGCTGAGCCGGGCTACTGCTGTCAAAGGGAACCAAAAATGCTCCTAGAAATACGTCAGCAACAAAAGGAGGGCTAAGGAGAATCTCCACCCTCTGGTGGATGCAGGAGGGAACATAGTGATGGAGGATGAGGGAAAGGCTGAGGTACTAAATGCCTTCTTTGTCTCAGTCTTTAATTGTAAGACCAGTTGTGCTCTAGGTACCCAGCCCCCTGAGCCAAAAGACAGGGATGGGGAGCAGAATGAAGCCTCAATAATCCAAGGCTGGTGACCTGCTACATTAGGCACACAGAAGTCTATGGGACCAGATGGGATCCATCCATGGGCACTGAGGGAGCAGGCAGAGGTGATCACCAAGCCACTTTCCATTATTTCTTAGCAGTCTTGGCTAACCATGGAGGTCCCAGTTGACCAGAATTTGTCAAATGTGATGCCTTTCTACGAGAAGGCTCAGAAAGAAGATCCAGAAAATTACAGGCCTGTCAGTCTGACCTTAATGCAAGGATGATTATGGAACAGATCATCTGGAGTGCCATCACACAGCACATACAGGACAACCAAGCGATCAGGCCCAGTCAGCATGGGTTTATGAAAGGCAGGTCCTGCCTGACCAACCTGATCTTCTTCTATG
Organism: Nesoenas mayeri; assembly: GCF_963082525.1. Taxonomy (NCBI): domain Eukaryota; kingdom Metazoa; phylum Chordata; class Aves; order Columbiformes; family Columbidae; genus Nesoenas; species Nesoenas mayeri. The sequence continues at coordinate 88,737,305 of NC_137544.1, read as the reverse complement.
ACACAGTGACCTGCTTAGTGGATGAGGGAAAGGCTGTGGATGTTGTGTACTTAGACTTAAGTAAAGCCTTTGAAACTGTTTCCCACAGCATTCTTCTGGAGAAGCTGGCAGCTCACAGCCTGGATAGGCATACTGTTTGCTGGGTAAAGAACTGGCCAGATGGCAGGGTCTAAAGAGTTGTGGGAAATGGAGACAAATCCAGTGGTGTTCCCCAGGGCTCAGTATTGGGGCCAGTTCTGTTTAATCTCTTGATCAATGATCTGGCCAAGGGGATTGAGTGCACCCTTAGTAAGTCTGCAGATGACACGAAGTTGGGTGGGAGTGTTGATCTGCTGGAGGGTAGGAAGGCTCTACAGAGAGATCTGGACCAGCTGGATTGATGGACTGAGGCCAGTTATTTGAGGTTCAACAAGGCCAAGTCCTGCACTTGGATCACAACAACCCCAAGCAGTGCTACAGGCTCAGAGAAGAGTGGCTGGAAAGCTGCCTGGCAGAGAGGGATCTGGGGGTGTTGATCAACAGCTGGCTGAACATGAGCCAGTAGTGTGTCCAGGTGGCCAAGGAGTCCAGTAGCGTCCTGGCTTGTTTCAGTAATAGTGTGACCAGCAGGACTAGAGAAGTGATTGTTCCCCTGTATTCAGTGCTGGTGAGGCCACATCTCAAATCCTGTGTTCACTTTTGGGCCTCTCACTACAAGAAAGACATTGAGGTGCTGGAGTGAGTTTGGAGGACAACAAAGCTGATGAGGTGTCTGAAGCCCAAGTCCAATGAGGAGCAGCTGAGGGAACTGGAGATGTTTAGCCCTGAGAAAAGAAGGCTGAGGGGTGACCTCACTGTCTACAACTACCTGAAAGGAGGTTGTAGCATGGAGGGTGTTGGTCTCTTCTTCTGAGTAGCAAGTGATAGAACAAGAGGAGATGGCCTCAAGTTGTGCCAGGGGTGGTTTAGATTGGATATTAGGCAAAGTTTCTTCACGGAAAGGATTGTCAGGCATTGGCCCAGGGAAGTGGTGGAGTCACCATCCCTGAAGGTGTTTAAAGATGTGTAGATGAGGTTCTTAGGGGCATGGTTTAGTGCCAGAGTTAGGTGAATGGTTGGACTTGATGATCTTGTGGGTCTTTTCCAACCAAAATTATTCTATGATTCTCAGTTATGCTATTACAGGTCTGAGAGCGTCTAGAATAGACTGCTCCCAGCACACTTTTTCTACTTACTAATTGCACTTCTTTCTATCCTGCCATAACTGTGCCAGCAAATCTCTGTCTATATTCAAAAACATTTGTCCAGAGCAGCCTCCTCTCTTTCCCTAATCCTCCTCAAAGATCAGTCTTGAGCTAATATAGTGTTGAAGGGATGTCTAGTGAGTAATATAACAAAATTTTAGTTCAGGTTAAGCCCTGAATAAAGCAAGTATGTAGTAATAGAAATCTCAAAGCTAATAGCGTTTCTGTGGCAGGCCTTTCCCCTTTGTTACTCCTCTTAACATAAGACTGTCACCTTGTTATTCATGCAAAGCATCCTGGACATATTGGCACTGGAAGCCTGCCTTGCTTTGCTTCCTTCATCTGCTTTCTGATGGACTGACACAGGGAGAGAGACTAGCATGGTTGAGATTATGTAAAATTTTGGTTGACCTTGGACACCTTGTTTGTTTGTCTTAACAAGGTGAGTTAGTAAAGGTTCTACCCCAAAGAGTTAATAGCCAACACTATGACTTTTCTTACTCCTTTTGTGCCATTCAAAAGTCTATTTGGTTAAAAATGTAGTTACACTTAGTATTCTGCTCCACCCAAGTCTGATTGCTTTTAGTTTTGGCTCATTGATTTGATGGTCTTTGAACAGAAAAGATTTTTATTCTAGCATTTGTAAGCTCACTGAACCGTCAAACAAGTTACAGTTGTTTTACCAGGACCTGTTTTTTGGGGGGTAGGTTGGTTGTTTGGGGTTTGTTGGTTTGTTTTTTGTTTGTTTGTTTTTTAATTTGTTTCTCTTTAAGACATGTTGTAAATTAGAAAGTGTGATATGTGATGCTACTAGCATGCTTTCGCAGCAGCTTCTAGTTTGCCTGCAGAGAAGCAAGACCCCTAATGTTTTACTGAAATTTGGGGATGAAATACAAAAAAGTTTGTGAAACCAAAAGCCTATTAACATTTTGGTCGTAGCTACTAAGAAACAAATTCCAAACAGTCTTTAGGGTGTTCTAACAGAGTGACTTTCAGTAAATTTGCTAATCTGAAGCGTGTTTTTATGCATAGCTATAAATGGGACAGAGCATAATATGCTTCTTAATGCAATGCTACTTCATGCTGCAATTCATTCACTGAGTTGAAAAGCTTATTTAGGCCTCTGTAAGCCAAGATGTCAGGCTTGGATCACCTGTGTTTTGACTTGTCCTAATGAACCTCACTTATACACTGAAAGCATGGGGGCAGAGAGGAAGCTTCATTTTGAACTCAGCTTCCCCTTTTACTTCTGTATAGTATCAAGGCTTTTCTGTCCAAATATTCCATTTTGTACCATTTTAGGGTTCGGTGGAAATCTGTAAAGATTAACTAGGTTGCTGCTCCAGGTCTTGAGGACTTGTTTGAATAAGGGGGAAAAAAAATGCAACACTGTGAGGATATGGTCCAATCCCTTCTCATCTAGTAAATTCATCTCAGTAAACTGTTTTTATTGACAGTAGGATTGTTTTGATTTAATTTAAATCTACTTAAGTCAATTGCAGCTAAACTGAAATATTTTGGAAACTCAGGCTGCTGCATGGGTTAGCATCTGCTTATGCAATTGGTACCAACTCTGTTGCAATAGTCTCATATAAACAGTACTTGGTTCTAACCCTGCCTAATATAGGTCACCAACTGGTGTGAGGACTTGATTAAACTCTTGACTCTTCTGCTTCCACTCTCTTATCTCTAAAATGGAGACAACAGCATTTTCCAAAGCCCTTTTAAAGGGGAGTTGGCCACATTAGTCACCATGTATGTATTCCGATAGGAAGGAAGCCTAATATGGTATTATAGATTATTCCAACTTCTTCATTTCAGCTGATGCAATGTAAAAGTTGTTGAAATACTTTTTCTTTTAAACCAAGGTGAATTGTGTTATAAGCAAATTGACGTAGAAGCCCTCAAAAATAATTAAGCTGTATTAATGAAAGCTATGAAATCATCTGATACGTTTTATATCTGACTGAAAGTAATCAGAGGCCAAAGAAAAGTTGGGGCACTCAGCATCTGCAGAACAGCTGCAGTTCTCATGCAGCAGTAACCTTTAGTTAATTTGTCTTCAAAATATGTCTATGTGGAACTTGGGAAAGTGAAGAGGAAACAGTTCTATAATTGCATTAATCACAAGAACAAGGGAATGCTGGTAAAGCACTGAACGTGCTTTTCATCAAAATATTTTATTAACTAGTTCATTAAACTGGAATCTAGTCCTGAAATTAGTAAGGGAAAAAAATCCATATCAACTGTTAAATTCTGTAGTCATGATCTGTCAAAGAAGCCAGCTGCCTTTTCAAAACTGTTGGTGTTTGCGACCGTTGCACACAAGTGGAAAGGAGAAATAAAGTTAAGCAGCATTAGTTCATTCAAGCATCTGCAAGTATCACAAGTAGGTAAGCTGCAGTGTTCAATTCTGAAATGACAAAATTGTTCCAGTTAACTTATTTGCTGAATTATGAGTTTCACTTATTATTTAACTCTGCAGAGAGCCACAAAAGGGAAATAACCTTGTTGATCTCTTTCCATTAATATCGCTCACATTGTTTGTCCTATGAATTATGACTTATAGGAAAATTAACTGTCCATGCTATACATCATACACAGGCAAGTCTTAAACAGCGTATGCTGTAAAAATATTGACATGCCTCCAAGAGGTTAATATCCCTACAGATTAGAACTTTTTTTCCAGAGGAAACAGTAACACGTATTTGTACTGGAGAATAGAAGTAGAGCTCCATTTGTTCAAATTATTGCGTTTTTGGTTTTGTTTTTTTTTTTTTTAATGGGCTCTTACCACCTAAGTCTCAATTGAATTCCTGTTTCATCCTAAAAAATAAACTATTTCAAAACTTGTGGGTTTACTGCAAAATTAATTCATTGTGTCATTACAATAGTTTACCTTTGGTTGCCTTTTTCACACATCTGGACTGGGAGGTCACTAATAAAGAATGCTGTTTGCTAGTTGTTATGGCAAAAGGAAGGTTAGCAGCAGGACAGCAAGGGTTGGTAGTGAGGTGAAACTTAATCATTGAACCATAATGGTTCAGTTTGCTGAAAAACCTCAAAATTCACCATAGTAGCAGCTTATGACTGCCTGATTTCTGATTAGTGGCTTTAAGTTCTTCTGTGTTTTTTCTTAGCCGTTTGATTGCATGCTTAATTTAATTTCTAAGAAAGAAAACTGCCGATGTAGCCACGAGAGAGCTCATTATCACACACTCAAGGTACAGAAACAGCAATAAATATTTCCGAAGGCTTGACTAGTGAGAGCTTTTCTGTCAAATCAAGTGGCCTTAACTTGCCTTGGTAAGGAAGAAGGAGCACGTGCTTAGGTCCAACCTTGTCTGGGCTGAATATCCTTCTGTGGCACTATTCTTGAATTTACTGTGGAAAACTGAAGCCTCAGACTTGAAGCATTCATTTCAGTGGAGGTGGTTTGGGAAAGCAATGGGGAGTTTCCATGAGAATGGAGAAAAAGGCAAAACACAGGACTTGTTGGAGACCATAAAATCAATAAGCATTATCCAAATCTCAGCTGGGCAGAGTACAACAGGTTTCCACAAACACACATGTATACAATGTGAGGACTTTTTAGAAAATGTTTGTGTCCGTTGGCTGAAAATTTCCAATACTGCCGATTTTTAAAATACTGTTTTGTAAAATAAAGGTTTATGATGGAAAGCTGCAAGGATAAATGCAACTCTTGCTTTTTACAAAACAAAAGAACAAAGACCTACCTTTCCTCACTCCTCCCCTGCCCAGTTGTGTAGTGTTTCTGCTGCAATCCTTGATTAGTGTTCTGTTTCCATTATCAGCTGGAATATTTTCATGCAAAATTTGTTTAATCTGAAGAGGATAGCTCTTGTGTTATGTCTTTAGCTGTAGACATAACAGCCATCTGTAAACCTTCAGTAGAATAGCACTTTGTACAAGTAACAAATGCAAATTATCATTATAAAATCACTAATCTTGACTTGTACTTCTCTTAAATCTAGCCTTAAGATGAGGCTTCACAAAATCAGTAGGGCAATGTGTCCACTTTGTAGAACCACTTGTGTACTCAGTAAAGGAAATGACATGTATTTTATGGTGTTTGAGCCTTACTGAAAGACCCTTTTAAACTCCTGCTAAAAGTCTGCCAGGAAAAAATATAAATCAAGCTGGTGCTGCAAAAGTTTGTGTTCTATTTATCAGTACAGTTGTTTCTGTCCAAGTAATCTGTTTTACTCTTAGGATTTCTCTTGCTTGCTCTGCATCTTGTCAGTCCTTGAGGAAGAAGTCCTGAATGCCTTTTCATGGTGCCACAGAAAATAGTGAAATTCTGTACTTTTTCTCACAACTTCTGTCTGAAGAACTCCTTCTCTCTTACTAAGAGGATTTTTCTATAGTAATATGCTCCCAGATGCATTATAATTGTAACAAGGATTTCAGGTCCAAAAATCTTACCTGTTACACCACATTGTAGAAATACTTGCATTAAACTAAACCAGTCACTGTTAAGCTGGATATTGGTTTAGACAGGGAGGTTCATCTACATTACCATGATGAATGCCATAATTAAAAACTATTGCACAGGTTGAGAACCTGTTTTAATTTACAGCATGGATTTCAGTCATGCTCAGTGTTTTGTTCTGGGTTTTGGATTAAATGTCTTTTGTTTGTGGTCTTGTGTTGTAGTTTCTGATGTAGTACAAAGGAAAGCGATGCTATTCCGTCTCGGCCTTTATTTTTGCAGTACAAGTTGCTTTGGCTGACTCGTAGTAGTCTCCTCATTTTTCTAGCTCTTGCTGCATCTGTTCCCATTTCTTGAAGGCCGATGACCACAATTGCAGAAATTGCACCAGCTGAGTTGAATTTCACCAATGCTTTGCAGAATGACAGGAAAGGGATTTCAGGCATCTAGCTTTTGTTTTTATTGATGTGCTTTTGCTGTTGAGATGACTGGACTGATGAGATGTAATGACATAATGTAGGTTATGACAGCACTTTTATGTCAGAGAATGGGAAAGGAGAGGTAGAATAAATTGTAGTGGTTGACTAGGAGATATTAAAGCTGACTTTAAAAATACACAATTTGTTCTTCATTAAGATATGCTATCCTTGAAACTAAAGCAGTAATGATTTAGTGTACAATTGGCCAGGAGTGTTTACAGGTCTCTCAAATAGCTGAGCAATAAATGTTTGAAAAAGGTGTTTGCATGTTGAAGGCATGTCAAAGTCTATAATGCCACCAGATTTATAAGGTGCCCAAGAGCATGGGTAATATGAATGAAAGGTCTGGTGCTATCTTTGCTGATGTCTGAAATTATGCCAGTAAATGACTTTAAAAGATACAGCCAGTGTGGCAGCTGACTGCTCTGTCATTACTTTTCTTAAGCTTACGGCACTGCCGGGGCTTATCACAACCCACGTGCTACCTGTATAAGACCTTATCTTATCTAAATAAAATTGATGACAAAACCTATATTGCTTTCAAGGGCAATAAGATCCAGTCTTGAGATACAGAATTTCTGGAACTCTCCTCCTACTTCAGGCTAGTTGACAGGGTGATTCAGTTCACAGTGTAGACTGAAGGAGGAAGTTAGGGAAAGTAGGAAAATTTTGAGCTGTATTTTGCTGGTCTGCTCTCTTGTGGAAGGATATAATTCAAGTCACTCAGATGTTTTTTCCAGTGGTTCTCTTCTACAGGCAGGCATCTTCTGTTGTTTAATCAACACCCTTTCCTAGAACTACTGTTTTCTATTAATTTTCAGATACTGCAAAAGTTGGGAAGCCAGGAGGGTTAAGTGGTGCATTTGTTCCCCGCCCACTTGTTTGTCCCAGAGGAGATAATTCCGTCCAAATAGTGATTATTTCCCAGGATATTTTCCATTAACTTTAAAACTTTCAGCCCTTGTTCTCCATGCCAAAGGACAAATAGAAGAAAAAAAACAAGTGCACTTGCATCTGGGGAAGCAACATGTCCTCAGGCAAGCTCTCTCTATTAGATTTATTACTCAGCTGTAACTTTCCATGCAAAACTCAAAAATACCAATAGGTTTTGTGAAGCTTGTGTTCACCCTGGTGGGAATGAAGAGGTGATGGTGCTAGTTACCAATACCAATTGATAGGTAATCTTGCAGTACATTACAGCAATGCTAAGATTGTTTCTCCAAGTAGAAGCAAACCAAAGCCTTGTTGTAGCTAGAGTAGAAGTCATTGCAGTGATCAGCCTTTACATTTGCATGAGCTACTAAAATGGTCAGCATGTGAATCCCTGGGTTTAATTGAGGGAAGGAGGCAAGGGGAGGGAAGAGAGAAAAATATTCGATGTATCTAATGGTGACAGTATAGAAGTGCCCAAGATATTTATCATTGCTTCTTCTGTATCCTGTTTCATACTGCTCACGCTTTTTCTAATTTTGAACATCTTTCAAACAGGGAATAGCTGGCACAATTATTTACCTTTTCCATCCCGAAACAATAATATGGAATTAATTTGGCTGTAGACTCACAAATTGTTTCAACTGGACTGTGTCTTCAGGCCTCCAGACTCATAAATATTAGCCACAATTAACTTTGTACTTGCTTCAACCTGAGAGACTCATAAAAAGATTGCTCTTTATATCTCCTCTTAATTCATGATTTATTGTGTGGCCTTCAGATAACAAGCTAAAACCAGGGTAGAGCATGCATCTTCCTATTTTGCATGTAAAAACCTTTCCCCTGTTCTTGTCTCTGGCTGATTAGAGCTATTTCTGGCTAATAAATTGGGAGATTGTGCCTGAAGAGCATGATTTGTTCTGCCTGATACAGGTTAATTAGCAGATTGCCTTTCTAAAGGATCATTTAGTCTGGTTAAATTTTAATTGAAAAACAAGAAAACAAATAAGCACTTAAAAGAATGAAATAACAAGTGTTCCTGTCTGTGACAAATGTGCATTCTCTGCTCTGGTTCTTTTTGCCAGCTGGGAATTACAGAGTAAAAGAACCCAGCGGCAAGAAGCCTGTAGTACTGTCTTCAGTGAGAACACCCTCCACACGTTAAACAAATTATCTTTGCTCTTCACGGGGTTGTCAGCATCAGAAGTTGTGCATTAAGAAAGCTTGATGCTTGATCACTGTGACAAATTTTAGTTTTCTAATACTGTTCCCACACACGTTGCCCTTGCAAAAAGGTAAATGAAACCCAGGAGAAAAAAAACCTGAAGTGCCCGGACTTCTTCAAGTTTTCACTCTGTTCCTTTTGAGACTCAGTCACTGAAGAACTTCCTGCATTGTTTAACATGCATCGTCAGTGGAGTGTTAAGATATTGATGCCGGAGGGGGGGAAGTGCTGTCATCACTGCTTGGAAAAGGTGGGGAAGAACTCCTTTCCACTTAGAACAGTTAAGAAGGTCTTTTCTGTAAGGTCTGGATGAATTTTTTGGCCATTAGCCTAAAAAAGGTAGGGATCTGTGATGGTATTATCTCTTCAGTTTTATTTTATGATGGCATTGCAGCCAAACCAAATGTTTTTGAAAAACTTTGCTCACGATATTTTTGGAAAGTCCTGGACTCTATATGCAGTAGTACGCTAACCCATAGCAGGGATGCTCTTATTTAAATCCTCTCTGTATATACAGGTTATTCAGGGACTGGGTAGTGTGACTTTTTTTAAAAAAAGCTAATGTGATATAACTTTAGGTGCAAATAGGAATTAATTGGTTTATCTAAAAAACTATCTCTTTTGCAGGGATATCTCTGAGCTCACTGTTGAGCCATTCCAGTTCGCTTTAGGGTATTTCTGAGTTCTTCCTCAGTTCTAAGAAGCAACTATATAAACCTCAAGCTTCCTCAGAACTACCCTAAATAGCGAATATTTTCCAGTGTGAAAGTATGTATGTAGGGTTAAGATGTGAATGCTTTCTGGTTCCTCTTCAAGCTCAGTCATGTTCTTCAAAGGACATACACAGGCTTTCTTTACAGCAGAATGATACAGATATTTAGTTGCGTATCTTTCCTCTGCTGAAGACAGTTTCTGTGTTTCTATGCATTTTGTATTATCTTGTATGCCTAACTGTACTTAGTGCTATGATCTTCAGGTGTTCTTACTAGATAACCTGTTGTGCTTTCCTGGCTAATCAGTAAATTTAAAGGAATCTGCAGCTCTTATCCGTGGCTTTCTTTGTAGCGTATACTTAATTACTTTCACTGGAATCTGGTTTCAAAGTCCAGTACAAGACAATGTATTCCACTCTGTGCTTTCTCCATCTGATAAAACTAGCAAGGCTGCTTTAAAAGAAAAAAAAATAGTGATAGGCACATTTAAGTCTAGGAACAGGAGTTTCCCCAATAATAATAAAAAAAAAAAAGAGCCCAACAATAAACATTTGTGACAAAATAGCCTAATTAAGAAATCAAGACCAGGACTCCTGTCAAAAGCCCTCTGGGCGTGCTGTATTCTAAATTAACAGGCACAAACGATGTCTGGTTTGCTGTCCTGTTACATAACACAACTATGCAAAGTGAAAACCAGGCATGTATTTACGTGCATTCTCTAAATATCATGCTTAGATGTAGGGACAGCTCGGTATGAAGTGGCATGTGCTGGAGGCTCTGTTAGGTAAGAAAAGGTATGCTTAGATGGAAGTCCAAGTTGCTGACAGACCAAAGTTAAGTGCAGTGAAGGGAAAGCAATAGAGTGCCTTGATTCTGTAATTCCTTTATAGAAGCACTGTTGCATGAATAGAATGGAACACTGAAAAGTTGCCTGAGTAAATGAAGAATCAGTAAGACTAGCTAAACTTTCTCTGCAGAGGAAGGTCAATCTAGTTTATAATCTTTTGGATAAAATGTGGTATCTACAGTGGACTCGACCTATGTATGTACCTTTGTATTTTGAATACCAAGATACCGGTGAGTTGTTTAAAGTCACTTTTAGCAAATTTAAATAACTTATAACTGAAAGGGAAAAAAAAGAGAAAAAGAAAAAAAAAAAACAACCCACCCAACACTGACACTGATATATTGAAGTGGTTAAGAAGAGTTGAGAACTTAAAGTTCTCCTATTTCTGAGGACTGTGGAAAACTGACAAGATAACATTTTATCTGCTGTTTTAGTAGGAGTGTGAAAATACCATCTCATTCTGGATTAAATCTTGCTATTGCTGGAAAGAAAACCCTCCTCTGAAGTATGTAAACCAATATTTTGCCAGAATATTTTTTTCCCAAGTGGGAATTTTCAAAAGTTTGCCCTTTGATAGGAACTGTATTTTAAGATTAAACTGTTGATCGAAAAATGCAAAATATGTTTTTACTTGCAATAACACTTAATCAACCATTTTGTAAATGCAGTGTATGACAGCAAGGGGAAAAATTCGCCCCCACTATTTGTAGTTGATCTCTGTAGGAATGTAAACGCTGGGACTAACACTTGCTTTCCAGGGTCTGATTTTTATTTTTGTTCTAGTTCGATTCATAGATAAGGGGGAAGGAATCCTGCATACCTGTAACAATCTCTCTAGTGCTTTGGGTGATGTTCATATATGCTTTTGGTTAGGTTTATTATTTATCTGTCAACACCAAGCATGAGGGTTGTGGAATTTTTATTATTTTAGAAGTAAAAGTTAACATTGTTCCCTCAATGACTATTTCCAATTTTTTGCCTCAGTTTCAACTTTGGCTTTGTGGTAAGTAGGTACTGGCCATAACCCCATTGTGCTATTATAAACAAGCTATTTTCCCCTCAAATTTCACTTTTGTTAAAATAGACTATACAAGTTCCAGGGTTATTGAGAGTCTTGGAGAGCCTAACAACTCTTAGTATAAGCCAACTTGGAAGAAATGCCATGCACAGCAGTTGAATTAACTGTGGATTCACTCCTACATGCTTTGTTGATCCGGAATCAGACTTGTGTAGCCAACTGATGTCCTCTTTAATAAATGTGGAATTTACTAAATCCCACCGTCCTTCTCACGCAGGTGCTGCTGACTCATATCCTGCACCTCTTGCCCCAACCACCTTCCAACTCAACTTTCTGCATAGGTCAGTAAAGGACAGTAAAACTTTCACAGGTTAGCAAGACACAGGGGTGTTGCCTGTTAGACGGAGACAATGTGGTTCACTCGTCTTATTTTTCTTTCTACAAAAAAGGTCGCAAACCATTCCCCGCAGCGGTGAAGTAGGAAATCCAGGACTCAGCTGAAAGACTTCTTTCTACATCTGGCATGGTTCTTGTCCTGACAAACATGAAATTCGTATTGCGAACGCAGATAATGCTGAGGGGGAAATGAGAGGTCAGCTAGCCGAAGTCCTGCTGCTCGGCGTAGTCCTGCAGAGACTGTCAAGTGGCTGGGGCAGCCCGAAAGGCTCGTTCGCCTGCCCCCGTGCAATGGCCCTGGTCATATGCCAGCACGTCTCGGTCAGCTGGAAACTCAGAATGAGCAACCAGAGTAAGCCTGTCATTACACTGGGGACGGGAGAGGAAAAAAAGGATGGCAGGAACCACAAGTGTGTGCTTTTCTGGTGGATTGGAGCTGCTCTGGAGGGGTGGATACTTCCTACCATCCCTCTCTGAGAACTTTTGCCTTGAGCCAGTTACGTACTAAATGTGCCAGGTGCCAAGTTGCTGCCGGACATATGTGTGTCCTAATAAGGTGCTGCTGTTTTGTATTCCTGGCTGTGGGTTTTTTGCATTCTAGTTCTCAAAGTGATTTTTTTTCTTTCCAAGAAGTAGTGAGCTTTAATTTCTCTGTGGACAGACATGTGGATAGCAGCCCGCACAAAGATGACATTGAAATAGCTGCTTTTTTCCGCTACCTCCATGAAATCGTTTAACCTTATGTGTATTCTCTCATCTCTCTGCAGCTCTGCCACGTTGTGTCTCTGGTTACCAACGTGAGCATCGTGGCACAGCAACATTTTCTTAACATTAGTCCAGCTCTCTTCAGAAGTAAAGGCTGGGAAGAGAGGTGAAATATTTTAGTTTCAAGAATATATAGGTTAATATGGAGGTTTGGGAGAACTGAAACAGAAAACCTAAATAAATCACTACATGTATACAGCTCATATCTAGACATAAAAAGTAATTGTGGGGGGAAGGTTTCTTACTCATTGGTAGAACCATCAGTTGCATAGTTTCTCCTTGCCTTTCGTTACCCAAGCCCCAAGCTGCCAAGACACTCTAGTAAGGAAAATATTTTCTCTGGTGGGCAGTATCCTTCATTCAGTCAGGACACATTGTAGGGGTGTGGAGAAAGCAGTTGGCTTTAAATCTTTTTTTCTTTTTTTTTATTTCCTACTATAACTCAAAACAATAGATTATAGCATTTATTATTATATTAATTATGTATTTGCTGTTTAACAACTAGACACACAAACTTACTCAATAGATGAGCGATAACAGCTGTCAGTCAGGATTAATATATTCCCAGTTTGACCATGAATCTGCTACTTTTGATCTAGCCATAAAGTACTTACAGATTCAGGCTGTCTGTGAAGTAGCTTCTGCTGCTTTTCATATGCTTTTCAGATGTCAAAGTGCAGTATGCCAACAGGGCAGGAAATTTCTGGCCATGGCCGCTGTGTTGCCTGTCTGCATGGTAAGTGTGAGGATGTTTTTCTGTCCATCTAGCTGCAACCACCCACAGACTTTTTTTCCTTCAAATGGGGTACCGACTGAGAGGGCTTCTTTTCTCTTTATTTACATATCCTGAGACAATATTGTCTAGGTCAGCAGAACCTTGTAATGTATATCTGACCTGGAAGTCTTAACGTGTGACTCAATTTTTTTTTTTATTGGCAAGATAAACATTAACAATTAAATATGTTTTGATTGTATTTAAAAATGTGATTATTATAAACAGCTGACTGCTACTGTAACTTTATAGCTTCAGCCAGAAAACCTAGGTAACTGTAAAAACCATGAGGGACAAATAGAAGAGTGTGCAGTTTATATGGCATAGATTTTTTTAAAAGGAGTTACTTTCAAGCCTTTTCTTTATTTCAAAAGCCATGAAGAATGTCCATACAGCTTCTTGTACCACTTCACTTATTTGTTTTGCTTTGCTGCTGCTGGATTTGGTTAAAATGAAAATCTGCTTAAAGATGAACAGCAGTTTAGAGTTTCATCTGATATTATACATTTAAACTTTATTACTCTGAACAATTTGATTATGATTGGCTAAATTGTTAGTATGGCATGTACCCATGACTAGATAACTACTGCACAGCTTTCTAGTTTCTTCAAATTGTATAAAAGATTTGGATGTCAATATGAGCAGAGATTGGTGTTGAAGCTTTATTCCTTGTAGGATAGTCTCTAAAGTTTTTGATAGATTTGTAATTCTCAGTGTTTTTTCTATGCATTAAATCTTTATGTCCTCGATAAAAGGACTTGAGAAAGAAGCAAAATTATGCCATTTTCCTTCAGAGTCAGAGGTGGGGACAAAGCCCTGAAAGGATGCATCAGTTATTGCTTTAATGGACTCTGCTTTTGGATTCAGCAGCCAGCTGTGATTGTCCTTTATGTACATGGTAATACTCTTGAGAGAAGAATGAAAGCCACTGGTTCTGATTTCAGGCATAATAGTTCAATTACATCTCTCTCTTATGGAGCAACGTTTAGCTTTTGTGAAAGAGAATTGTTCATACCACTGGGAGAAGCTTAAAACTACCATCAGACTTACATGTCACATCTCCAGGGAATGCTTTGAGGAGGATGAACCCTCCCATGTTCTTCAAAAGAGACCTGGTGCTGACCAGTATCTGGCTGCTATTCTTGTAAGTAACAGGGTACCTATGGGGCAGGATCTGTTGTAACTTATATGACCTGGTTTTTGTCTCATGTCTTTAGTTTGGTCTATCTGGCCGTAAGTAGCTCAGAAGTCCTTTTTCTTTCCTGTTGCTCATTGTTATCAGACCAAGCTAATCCTTATTAAAGTGTCTAGGATTTCATTCCAAATACAAAATTATTCCTACCTGATATGCACAACCTGTATTGCAGCTGTCCTTGAGTCCTTAGCTCTTAGAATAAAATCACTGTGTGTGGTTCCCCATACCAGTACATACTGGTGCACACCTAACTGCAAAAGCAACTTTGCAGAAAAGAACCTGTGGTTCTGGTGGACATCAAGTTGAACACGACCCAACAACGTGCCTTTGCAGCAAGGGTGGCTAAAGATATCCTGGACTGCATTAGGCAAAGCATTGCCAGCAGGTTGAGGGAGGTGATCCTTCCCCTCTATTCTGTACTGGTGAGACCACACTGTGGTATAATACAGAAGAGACATAGGGTGTGCTGGAGAGAGTCCAGCATAGAGTCCCTAAGGTGATCAAGGGACTGGAAGTTGCTCCAGTCCTCCTATGTGGAAAGGCTGAGAGAGCTGGGACTGTTCAGCCTGAAGAAGAAAAGGCTCAGGGGGATCTTATCAATGTATATAAATACCTGAAGGGAGGGTGTAAAATAATGTTTTCTTATTTTTTGTTGAAATAAAACAAAGCCTTGTGTACTTGTCCATGCTTACAGAGGCAGAAGGTGGTAGTTTTGTCCCATTTTTCCCTCTTCTGAAGGCCAAGAAACCAAAGTAAAATGGCATATACCACATACCTAGTTATGATAAAGCTCACTTGGAGGTGCTGTCCAATGTGCCTTGTTCTCTTTGCTTTGGACCCCTGCATTACTTCTACAGGGAATAAATGTAAGTCTGTTGTGAACTGTTTTACCTGGCAGTAGTATTGATCAAATTTCAAACGTAGCCATCCCTCCTGCTAATAAAAAGTCAAGGGTGACTAAGATGGGTCTGCTGACTACTGCAAGCTTTTAAGCCACCATAGAGACTCACCCTAGCAAACCTTGACAGGCCAGTTTGGGAAGACCTTGTTGTTCTGGTCTTATTCCCAGCAGAAAATGGAGAAGTAGAATAAATAGAGGTAGGAGCATATCTGTAATATCTATGTGTGTCAAGGCTGCTTCTTGCTATTTCCAAATTGGTTTTGAGAAGTTTTCAGCCCTACTGTTACTTATGTAGGGAGACACAAGTGGCATGTGCCCAAAGCATCTGAGAGAAACTCTTATCTCTTTTGCCCAAGATAGATGAGATTTAACAACTAGCTCTTGGATATCTGGTAAATCTTGAGTGAACCTGGTTGTCATAGGGTTAATAAAAATGTCACCAAGCCCAGGAAACACAAGGCTGTACTACAGCTGTGCTGGGATTTGTCTGTAGGGAAGCACCTGCAAATGGAGCTAATTGTCTCTTTGATTATGTTCAAATGGCATCCCCTTTCTACCTGTGTTAATGTAATCAGAAGATGTATTAGTTTTACCTGTGTCTTAAATCTCCTTCTGCAATTGCAAATCTGTTTACTTTCAGCAATAGCTCCAGGGACTTTAGATCTTCTTTTCCTTTTTTTCTTTGCTGAAGTGCAGAATTGGAGTGATGAGGAGTGAGGGAGAAGAAGGGGTTTGATTCCTGTCAAGCAGAAGTCATTTGACTGAAAAGAAAGTGCTGCCTTTATCAGTAGAAACTGTCATGAGATTGGGTCTAAGGCAATGTGTAAATTAATAGTTAGCTAACCATTTTCAGCCTTTGAAATTGGTCATACTTGAAAAGGTATTTTCTAAATGACATCTTTCAACATATTAGTAACATTTGCACTATTTACCCTCTTATTCCTTTCCCTCCTTGCCTCCTATTTTCCCATCTGAAGATTTTCTTAATCTACAAAAAATTTGCTCCAAAAATTCAGCACAGGCAATGTGGGGCATTCTGTATCCTAGCATATGAAAGTAAAGGCATCTCTGACATTGCCTTACAGATTTACCAAGAAAAAAATTGCTGTTCGGTTGTATAGTGTCCACTCACATTGTTTTGTTGAAGCCAAAATATTTGATTATTTCAATATGGGCAAAAGTTATACTCCTTGGAAAGCAGCTACCTATTTCCCACTGCACCAAAGCTATCTAAACATGTTTTGTAACCATCTTTGTTCGTGCAGCTGGGATGCATAGCGTGCATTCAGGCTTATTGCAGACATAAAGTAACTTAAAAGACTAGACTGTAGATAGTAAGTCATTATGTGCTGATAACAGCTGCATGCAAATAGGGACAGGAAGAGGGTGGCAGCTTTGGCTGGAGAGTATGTCCGATTCTCTATGTAACTGGGAGAGCTGGCCATCTCTCCCCCAAAACGTGAACTGCCTGGGTGTGAAGGGCAGCTGCGTGCTCCTCAGTCCAGCAGCTCCTTCCCTGTGGCTGTGGGCTCCCTTCACACCTCCAGACCTGAAGTGCTGGCAAATCTGAACGTAACTGTATGTACTGGGGAAAACTGAGCTCATTAGCTCAGTCTGAAGGGGTGGAGTAATGCAATGAGATAATGGCCAAGTGACAATGGAAACAGATACCTCAGTGTGTCTCTTATGAGATCAGTTTCCCCATGAGGAAATAACAATTAAAAAAAAATTGAAGTTCACTTACAGCATGAAAAATGACCAGAGAACTGGTATTTGATGTAACATGTAGTGCAGTGTTGCTGGGCAGTGGAAGAAGTCAAGGCATCTTTTCAGGGATAATAGATCATAGAGTGGGTCTACTAGGTGCTTTGGTTGTCCTTTGGGACTTTGAGGAAGTTCATCTGCAGACAATAGCAGAAATAGGTGATATTGCTTTGATTCCTCTCTACTCAGAAGAACTCTTGCGATGCATAGTAGCTGCTTCATATATTGTTTCTGGAAGGTGGTGGCATTGTGTGTTTACTTGCCTGCTTTTGACCTGCGTGTTTTAGAGCTACTTCTCATTTCAAGACTACTTTCTTCTGACAAAAGACTGCTTTGGTGAGAACTCTCTATCCTTTTCTATCCAGAGCCTGTAGGCTATGGAAAGACGCTGCACGCAATTTTGCACACACATTGAGTTTACCAGGAGAAAAATCTAGTTCTGTACCTTTATTCACTTTCAATGCTTCTCCTTTTATCTTCTGTAATAGCTTGTATGTTGAAAGTGCATTTTTAATTAAATTGTTTGCATCTTGTATATGCACAATACATTCACTTTGAGGGCATTTTTATTACAGGAGGGTGGTGATATGTAATAAGTCTCAAGAATAATTAAGACTTGTGTGAACTTGTGTATGTTTTCAGTAATGATTGAACTTTGTGTTGAGTCTGCTGGGTCCAAGATCAGATCTTAATCAAGTAGGAAGGAAGGAAGGGGTGAGGAGGGAAGGAAAAGTTGGTTGTAGTTACCTCTATAAGTTCTTACAGCTTTAAGATAAACCTCACCTGTCATGTTTATTATTTTTAAAAAATGCCTCCAATTTTAGGTATTTAGCTCAAGATAGTTTTTGTCTTCAACAGTTACTGAGGGAGAAACACAAAAAGTGGGATAATATCATGAATCAAATTTTGGAGATACCTTCACCTCTCCTGTATATGGATGCAGCCAACCTTGGCTTACACTGAAGGGAAAAAAAGCAGAGTAATCTGAGAAGGCTTTAACTGTAGCATGAGGTGACAGAGCAAAAATTTAAATAACTAGGGATTTCTAGGAAAGGATATGATAAATCACTTTTCTCTTGTACTCTGAAACTGTGACTTTCTGCACTAAATAGTAATTAGTTTTTTTATCGATGCATTTTCTACCATCTAGTTTTGGAAAGGCAGGGCAGACGGGGTCTTTCAAGTCCTGTCATACAGAAGGTGTAGATATCTGGTCAGTAATTCTTGAGCACCTGAAGCCCTGACCAGATGTTAAAAAATTGACTTACTGAATCTGTGGAAATGCTAATAACTACTCTTGCTTCCCTATAACATTGTAAACAAGTGCTTTGCATTCATCTACTTTGCACAGTAGATTCAAAGATGGGTTAAGAAAGGGGCCTGGTTCAAGGACAATTATTAGAGTCTTGCTGCATGAGATACTTTGGAAAAGAGTTAATTTGCCATTGAAAAGTGCAGTTTTACATCGTCTTGTTGATGGTTTGACTTTGCTAGGGACAGCAGGTGAATTAACATTAATCACACTTGCTTTGCCAAGGGTTCTATGACGTCGTGCTCAAGCCCAAGTCAAGATGAGGCATGTAACCATGTTTTGAAATGGATAGTAGTTCTTAGGATGTGCCTAGTATTAAACAAAATTCAAGAACTGCACTGAAGGTTAAATGTTAGTTCAGTCTGGAGGAGTGTGTTTGATATCTGGAAGAGATCCATTTGGGTTAAACTGGTAAATCAAGTAAAAGCTTATCTAATTAAAATCCCTTATTTAAATGTTAGAGCACCTGCACTACTTTTTCCTAGGTGAAGTAAGTTTTTAATATTGCATAAAATTGTTAGTGAATATACTAGGGTAGCCTTCACAAAAACTTGAGTGACTATTTTGAAATTATGAACAAATGGGGAAAACCTGAGAGGGACAGACACATTTTCAGGCTGACAGGATTTTCCAAGAATGACTCTAAACTCCTTTCTTGCAGGTTGTGTCAAATGCCGCTGGACAGGGGGTTGCCATCACTGGGAACAATACTTTCAACAACTGGAATTGGCCTAATGCTGTGATCTTTGCTGCTACTGTGATCACTACAATCGGTAGGTATCTGTTATGTCAACTTTACTAACTGCAGTTTTCTTTATGCTCTAGTGTGTTTATACTCTTCCGTTTATGTCGTTCATGTGTCAAACTAGCCACTGAATAAAATCACCATGGCTGGACTTGCCTAGAGCGCGTGTTCACCTGCAGGTTCATAGAGAGGAAAAAAAACCTGAACACATTTCTCTTCTGTATACCCACGAAGAGAGTGCCGTTTCCAATAAGTAACAGATTCAAGGTGCTGTTGGGGATGACTGGAGTCATTCCAGTTCCATTAATTCATGCACTTCAGTATCCAAATCATAAAATCCCAAAACAAAATCACTATAAAACATTCCATTAAACTAATACTTAAAAGCAGGAGCATGTGAGGTTTTTGTATAGCTGTCCTGTTACCCATGTGCATCTTCTTAAGCTACCGAATTATCAGTGTTCTTGTCTGGCAGAACAATCTAGACTTTTTATCTATCTCTTAAGGAAGAAAAAGTATAACAAATATCTTCTGAATCTCCCTACTGATTTGTGCTTATAAAACCCTCTGCATTGAAAGATTTCTTCCTCGTTTGATATACAAATTTTCAGAGCTCAATATCATATGCCTTCTGCTCTTACAGAAAAATAGTTGCTACATAATGTTGCTGTACCGTTGCTACACCTACAATGCAAAAAAACAGGAGTGCAAAACAACCAGAGAGGGCTTGGAGGCATACAGAAATGGAAGTCTTACTGTTGAACCGTATGCAGTACTGTGGTTTTCTTTATTATTTGAAACTCACAATACAAAGCGTTTAAGTTATGACAAAAAGTTGAAGAGGGAAGTCAGGAACACACCTAAATAAGAAGGCTCTGGCAGAGGTTCAGAAAATAGGCTACTGATTTTAGAGCCTGAGTTCGTAATGCCCTGTTGGGCTCTGTGACCAGCAAAAAACTAATCTGAGTTGAAATACCTTGCTGTGTCACAAGTTAAATGTGTATAGTGGATCTTTTACATGGAAGCTAGCTTCAGGGTGAATTTTGAGCTTTTATTCTATAGAAGTGGTTCCATCAAGTTTTTAGCAGTGCTGCTTAAGGTTGGGGAATCATACTAGAAGTTTTGAGATGAGCTTTATTTCATATTTCTCTCATCCTGTCAAGATGCAGTAAATCTAGGAAACACTTAAAATGCAGTAATCCACTCAGCCTGCAATAATGGAACATACGTTTGCTAGAGCAGAATTGGAAGGCATCCAGATTCAGAAGATAAGCAGCTGGAGTAAAGCCCTTATAACTGATGAAGTAAACAGCCTCTGATACAGCAGAAGCCCACGCAATGTTATTTTGTGCATAGGTAGTATTGCCTTGAATTCTCTGCAACAAGAACAGGCTGTGCACTGTACTTATCTCTTCTTTTAGGTTATGGAAATGTTTCTCCAAAGACACCCTCTGGGCGTCTCTTCTGCATATTTTATGGGCTCTTTGGAGTTCCTCTCTGCTTGACGTGGATCAGTGCTCTGGGGAAGTTCTTTGGAGGACGTGCCAAGAGGCTGGGCCAGTTTCTGACGAAAAGAGGAGTAAGCCTGGTAAGGCCCTCTCTTGTTTATCCTCATGCTGTGTATTTTTGATGCATGAATTAAGCTTACAATTCTTAACTTACCTGCTAATCGTGGTGGTAAATGAATACTTGCACAAATATGAATTTTCCGAAATGGTGTTGCATAGAAATACCTGAAAAGAGGGACTGAGTCTGATACGTAAGTTCTGCAAGAAGTTTTAGCAAAATGAGATCTTGTAGAAACCTTTGCTATTAAATATAAATCTTGCAGCTTCTATAGAGACATGTATCTCCTTACATTAGAAACCTGTAGGACAAATGTAGGTGAGGCTCCATTTCACTGACATTCCATGCAGGCTCCTCTAGCACAGAAGTAAGCTATCCTGCTTTGTTCCCACCTTCTGTGCTAGCACAAGTAGTTCCTGCTGTGCAGTGAACCAACTGGAAAATGTTTTGTTCTGAGTTACTGGCTTGTGTGGGGTTTTTTTTGTTTGTTTGTGTTTTTTTGGTTATTTTTAAATGGTCATTTGTGTTCTTTTTTTGGTGTTCCCTTCTCCCCCCAACCTGAATGAGTTCTATCTTAGTTCTGACTCTCTACAGAGATGGGAGGCAATGCAGGGCCATGCTGTCTGCAGGACAATGGGACTGGTTTAGGTCTTGGTTTCAGAAACAGAGCAAGAACTTTCTCAGTTCAGCACCTGAGAAGAAAGTACAGAAAATGACTGTGAAATGTGTGTGCAACTTTGTGCAGAGGTTGCATGAGTGGCAAAGGGTAGGAGGCATAAATAGGGGAGAAGCATCTTAAACATTTCTGATCCTCTATACTCAAATGAATAAAAGGAAATCAGAGGAACTGACTGCTCTTTAGACTAGAGTGCTAATGTCTGTATCCCATGCCTGTTCATAAAATATCAGGAGCTCCTTAAACTTTTCAAGAGTGTGAAAGAAAAATATGGGGAAATAAACCCATTTGAGCAAGTAGTTGTAAGAATAGTGAGTTCTGCACAAAGGAAAACAAATAGTTGTGTGTTTACTTTAGTCAGTGACTTTTAGTCGTGGTAGGTAAACTGTTAGCACTAAACTCTGAAATGTCTGTTGTCAGATAATGCTTGATGCCATGGATGGAAAAAATAACATTTGGAGTTCTTTCCTGATTCTTTTTTTCTTCTTCTTTCTTTACAGAGGAAAGCACAAATTACATGCACAGCTATTTTCATTGTTTGGGGTGTCTTGGTTCATCTGGTTATTCCTCCCTTTGTCTTTATGGTGACTGAAGGATGGAATTACATTGAAGGCCTCTATTTCTCATTCATCACTATTACCACCATAGGATTTGGAGATTTTGTTGCTGGTCAGTAATTGTATTTTGTATATTATTTCTCTGCATGCATATTGTGGTGATTCTGTTTTCAAACTCTCATTTGAAAAGGTGCTTTCTAAGCTTCTTCCAAAACATTTTGCTAAACAGAAGATTCAGTTAAAGCTGGTACTGATCCAGTGGACTAGATCTGGCTCTTCAGTCTTGGTTTAGATACTTAAAGCCTTTATTTGGCTAAGTCTGGAGCCAAGATCAGGTCCCTATTTTAGGCAAGGTGCTATCCTATCCACCAGGATAGTTAAGCACCTTTGGGTGGGACCTAGTATGCTTAGAAGGCCACATAAATACTGGGCAGGGCTCTCTGTGCAGCTGTCTAGAACTAGTCGACAGGAAACACTGAACATGCTGGTGTCTCCCTCCTGAATCTTGTTGTTCTCTAAATTCCACTGCCTTATTCTCTAATATCCAGTGCCTTGTTCAGGGCTTTAGAGATGGTCCTTTAAAGTGGGATTATGAATCCGTTTCTCAAGAAAGGTGCCTATATTCATGTCTCAGTGGCAGGGAGAAGGCTTGTAATTTTCAAACAGGAAAATGTTCACTTTTATAGCTAATAAGGAGAAGGTAAACATCCTGTCATTTTATGTTGTAGTCCAGTGGTCAGAATATACTCAGCCAAGAAGTAGAAGACCTGGGATCAACTTTTTCTTTTAGAAGAATTTCAGGTCCCCACTTACCACCTCTCAGAGCACTGTTCAAACAACTGGGCTCTGTTAGTGTGGAAGGGAGTAGTTCTCAGTGTCATAACTTCAAAGGTTTATCAGCTGTAAGAACTCTTTGAGTAATATTCTTCTTTTTAATTCTTTGTAGGTGTAAATCCAGATGCAAACTATCATGCCCTTTACAGATATTTTGTGGAGTTATGGATCTATCTGGGACTAGCTTGGCTTTCACTCTTTGTTAACTGGAAAGTCAGTATGTTCGTGGAAGTCCACAAAGCAATCAAGAAACGGAGGAAAAAAAGAAAAGAGTCATTTGACAACCATCCTCGGTCTAAAAAGCCCCTTCAAATGGGTACTTCAAAGGATGTCAACATTTTCAGCTTCCTTTCGAAGAAGGAAGAGACCTACAACGATCTTATTAAGCAAATTGGGAAGAAGGCCCTAAAGACAAGCAATGACAAAATTATTAAAGTAGAAAATGGCAAACAAAATATGCAGAATGCCAGTATAGATGTCCAGGTGACTTTCACAAAGACAGAGTCATTTGAGTATGAGGAGGCTTCCCTGGACATACAAAATGGTCACGTACTGAGACCTCTGCATGATAAACGTATTGGAGACAGCCCTCTAGAGGGAACCTTGTTTGTAAACCAACTAGACAGGATTAGTGAAGAAGAAGGTGAAGTGTGGGATTCCAGAGACTATCGACCCTTAATATTTGAGAATGCCAATATAACATTTGTAAATGAAGATGATGATGAAGAGGAAGACATTTCAGATGATGAGGAAACGTCAAAATCCTCCATGGATGATAATCTTGCAGAGGAATCTGAAACTGCAAAAAAACTGGTAAAATTCCCATCCTCTGATGAATCTACCTTTACCAATAACGAGCTAGAACTTTCTGTGCCTTATGAACAACTGATGAATGAATATAATACAGTAAACAATGTGAAGGTTGCAACGTGAAGCACATTTGACAATGGTTTTCTGAAAGTGTTCACTGCATATTGAACAAATTAACAGAGCAAGGAGAAAAGCATGTCTTTGCAGCTTCTCCTGTCTCTTTGAAAACAAAAGCAAGTCCCAAACTAGTAAACTCCAGTGTCCTTTTCCGGTCCTAAGTGGGTTTCTGAGCCCATCAGCTCTGCTTATCTGAAAAACTTGTAAAATAACAGTTGAATTTGGAGTCCTCCTTCTTGGGATTTATGGTTCTTGAACAAAGTGGAAAAGACTAGTTAATACACTGGACCTGCTCTACATTTATGCATTTCATTGAGGAATTAGTTTGGGAGTGTATCTATACTGTTGCAAAGAGACTGTTTCGGGGTATCAAATGTGTTCTTTTATTCCAGTAGCCTTTCACCTCTGAAAACCTGGATTTGAATCCTGCTTTGATCACAAATGAAAGCAAGGGATTTTCTTTTTTTTTTTTTTTGTTTTTGCATTGCCCCTTGTTAAATTTTTACCACAAAAAAAAAACCCAAAGTGGTGCAACCACTTGTTGTACTTAATGAGAAAGTTTAGGTGGAATACCAGGACACGCAGATCTGAGCTGAGGTGCGCTGGCAGACTGAGGAGGAAGCTTCTGAAACATCTGTCTAGAATATGTCAGTGCTTGTCAAATTATAGTGAATTATAATTTCATAAATAAAATATTCAAATTAAAAATTCCAAAGGAATGGATCAAGAAGGAGCCTTCTAATAAGGAAGAATCATCTGGGATGAAGCTTGCCAATTGGGCTGCTAAACTGCACATCAGCCCCAGAACTGTTAAAGAGTAAAGTGACTGAAGACCTATTGATCAAAGCATGTGTGAGCACAAGCAGGATGGAATTAACTTCTTAAATGTTGAAAGTGTCCTGCCACTGTCCCATTTCCTAGAGGAAATACTTGAATGAACCTTATACAGTATCTATGTACAGGTGAAGTTTTATTGACGTAGTTCTTTTGAGGAAAAAAATCACCTTGGGAGGCACAGATATGCTCCAAATGCCCTGATGCCTGTCAGAGGGGACCTGTCGCACTGCTGATCTGTGCGGTGCGTTAGTCAGTATTGTTGTGTGATGTTCCTCCCTGCCTTGGTACTTCAGACTAGACTTGAATGAGAGATGATTTTTTTGAAACAGTTGATTACACTTTGCTTTTTAAAGTTTGACCTATGTGCATATATAATGGTTATTCTATCCCACGTTCAGGAAGGCTGGGCAATGTCAAATCTTGGGCAAAATGAGATGTGATTAGGTCACTCAAGGCCGTAAGGCACTGTTAAAAAGGAACTTTGGCTCTAAGCTCCTGGAAGTATTATCTTTTGCCTTGGAGATGGGCTTGTCATTGAAAAGGAAGTATGTCTCTTCGTTACATTTATGCCCAAATTGTTTTGGCTACAAAGAAAATTATATCGTGTGGTTTTTTTCTTTCCTTTTCCATATCTATGCTTTAACCCTGACAACTCTTTCAAACAAGGCTCTTGATTACATGTTGGCAAAAGGTACTGACTTTGGTTATATCCAGTATAGTTGGAACAGAAAGTAGCCAAGATTTTTGAACCTTAACATGTCAAACTCTGTTCTGTTTAGTTTTACAGTAATTTAAGTCGTTCCAGTATGTCCAAAAGTTTCCAAAGTTCAGTGAACAGTTAAAAGTTGTCTCAGTCTTGTTTTCAGTATAGTGCTGGCAGACTCACTAGCTCTTTAAGAAGACCTTATGGAATCTTGTGAAGCTAATTGTTAATTACTAGCTGTTTCTAATAACTGCAAATACCAGCTGCAGGTTCAGTTGCCGGCCTCTTCCACAGAAGAAGAGCATACAGGAAACTGGCACTCTGGCTGGGTAGCCTGTTGATGGGAAGTTTTGAAGTCCTGTACTACGAAACAAGGAACTGTCTTTACTAGTCTTTTTTTCAGAATTTTCCACATGTATGACACCTTTTCAAACAAACTGAACACAAGGCTAGGGCCAACTCTTATACTGGCAAAAACATGTAATATACATAATTAGATTTGGTAGTTAATCCCTATTTTTTGATAATATCACTGAAGAGACATTCTAATTTGAAATAGAATTTTATTACTGCTATTTGGAACAGGGGTGTCTGGATTAATTTTATTTATATCTGACAGGAAAGAGGCAGAGGCCTTGTTGATAAGATTCTAATTTACTTCTAATAAATGCCACCCCCCCCGCCCCGCAACATTTTAAAATGACTCCAAGCCCTTCAAGTATTTAATATATCTGAGGCATTGCGGTTCACAACTATACATTTTAACTGTAGGAAATGATAGGTAAGACTACATGCATGATTCACAGAATGTTTGTGTAGCAAGTCTAGCCTTCTCTTTTTTTTAAAAAAGTGCACATTAACTTAAAAGAAAATGAGAAAGCACTCCATATAGCTTTTGTTGTCCTTCAGCTTGTCTTCCATT
Source organism: Nesoenas mayeri (assembly GCF_963082525.1). Lineage (NCBI taxonomy): Eukaryota > Metazoa > Chordata > Aves > Columbiformes > Columbidae > Nesoenas > Nesoenas mayeri. The sequence goes on along the minus strand of NC_137544.1, from coordinate 88,711,545 downwards.
ATTGATGCAAAGATCACAGCTTTAGTGACAGATAGAAAGCTACAGGACAGTGAGGAGAGAAGAGGTTTGCTGAAAGTGCATGAAATAGAAAAGCATAGTCCAAACTTCATTTAATACAGAAATAATACAACCCAGACACTTGGCTGGGCTGCTTTGATTGGAAGTGGGTGTTGCACACTGGAACCCAGACTCTCCATTCTCTGTAGCAAAGTGTACTTGTACGCCAGAGCTGAGAATGGATGGGATCTGGTTCATATTATCAAGTTAGATGTGTCTCTCTGGCCTTTTCCAGTGTAGTCAGCATGGACTCTATGTATGCATAATAAGTATTATGGGATTTAAAGTAATAGTTTAAGTTTATTAAAACAAAGTACAATATTACCACTTTTTTGGGGGGAAGCATGATCACACCTCACAAAACTCTTCTCAAGACATCCCACCATGTGCCTTAATGTAATCCTAACACTGGGAAAAAATTCCTCCTTACACAGGGGCTGACACAATTTGTCTCACTAAGCCCTACTTGTTCTCAGTGTTTTGGAGGGGTTTAGTTGGCGCAGAGCTTTCATATTGGCTCTCTCCAAAAAGCTGTACCATTTCCCAGGGTTTGAAAAATTATGGTGCCATCTCAGAACTGCCGAAGTGCTAAGCAAGACAGCTTTTTGCCTGCCTGTCTTCCATGTCTTGAGAAAAGCAGCTGCCTTGAGGGACTTAAATCAGTGTTTTCTTCTGTCTTCAGATTTACCTGTAGTGAGTTAGAGAGGTGTCCAGGCTGGATTTTAAGCTAATCAGCCCCAAAAGTGCCTCTGAGTGAATTCCCCAGTGCTACTTGGTAGGGTTTGTAGTTATTTCTATTATTTGGTTAATCTGGAAACATTTTCTTGGCTAACCAATAATGTTAACAGCTCTCTTAATGCTATGGAATTGGTTTTATAGGTGAGACGGATCTCTTCCTGGAAAGAGAGGAAAGGGGATTTTTAAAAATAAGAAGAAGGAAAAAAAGAGCTTAAAAGCACATATAAGGAAGGGATGGAATAGTAGAAACTCTTCTTTATAGCTATTGCCTTCAAGTAGATTGTATTTCCAGTCACATGTGAAGCATGGGTCCATTTTCATAATATAGATTTGCTAATTTTGCCAAGAAGAGCCAGTACTTTAATTTTTTTTTTTTAATGAAAAAATCCTGAAATGTGACAACAAAAGTCTGTTCCTACAAAAACCCTTTTAAGTGCTATAAACAATGTGACCCCCATCCTTCACGCCATCATTGTGACACTTCTTGGTTTTGTCTTATATGCTATTGAAGCCTATTTTTACCAGAAGGGCATAATTTTCAGATACATATCTTACAGCAGGCAGTCTAACACATCTGATACACTGGTACGAAATCACTGAGGAAATACAAAAAGTGTTGTGTTAAATTTTTCTGAATTAATGGTTTGTGAATCTGTTGCGGGCAATGGATGTCACAAAACATGCAGAAATAAAACCATAGACTGATAACAGATCCATGGTGAAACAGTTGTATATGTTGAGATTTTTTTTTCCTCTCCAGTTGATCCTGGGAGATTATGTACAGAGACAGACAAGCGTCGCTGATGAGGAGAACAAAAAGCAATATACAAGTCCGTTGACTTAAACAGAAAAAACACAAGAACTCTGTTGTAGACTTGTAACTTTTGTGCCTCGTGGGATTTATTCCATTTGTGATGGATTTACTTTTAAAAAATGAGCTTGTCTTTCATATGGCTTTTGAAGTTTGTACAGTTCTGACTCCTACCACTCCATAATATGCCTGTCTGTCGGTTCTTCGTTGCTAATTGTCACTGGAATCACACTGTATGTAAATATTTGCTAAGTCTTTGTAAAATGTAATTTATTTTAATATTTTGCAATAAAAATTTTACAATTTATCTTCTCTATCATGAGGAGAATGGCAATCAAGAAAACAGATTTCTTTTAACAACTCCCTACACTTGTAGTGCACCTCTCAGCTGAGGCTGGTCCTGGTCCTAAGAGCTCGAAGGTAAGGAGCTGATGAAGCAAGTTGTTTTATGCAAGCAGGTGCCTGCATTTGTGGGGGCTATTGATGACTTCAGTTCGGCAGCATTTGTTCATCAGTTAGATACAGCATAGAAAAGTAGGATTCAATGAGGATTTTGGACAGCTGTTGAAAGATAAACACAGTTTATTCAAGGGGATGTGTTTTTTCAGGGGGATGTTTTTAAAGACACACTGAGACAGAAAGTGTTAGAATTTACCAGTACTACAATAAGATGGGTTAGGACTACTATCTGAATCTTTTGTCAGAGACATTAAAATACTGAGTAGCTGTTTATGAATTTTGACAATATTTCTAGCAGCAGTGCTCACCATTTTGCAGGCTAGAAGTATTTGCAATCCTTCAGCTCAGCAGTTTCCTTAGAACACCTTGGAAAACAGGTAACTACCTCCCATTGAATGGGTAGCAAAATGTGACTTGGTGATACCCATGATAGAGGTGGAGACGTCTGCAGAAAAGGGGACAAGCTCAGCCTGAGAGTGAAGGGACTGAACCTGAGCTTTTGGGCAACTGAGTGAAATTGCTGAGGTGTGAGCTGGGAAATGCAGAGGCACAGGAGGGAAGGGTGGATGTTATTGTGATTTGAGTAAGGGCAGCTGATCTCTACTTTTTCCTTCAGTCCCACAACAGAGAAATAGTGGAAGGAGGAAGAGGTGCCTGATGCCAAAAACTGCCAAAGCGGGAGGTGTGGTCCCCTTGTGAAGCTGAGGGCAGCGCAGAACAGAGTCTGGTGAGCACCTGATAACATTTCTATCAGCTCCCAGCAGGTTGGAGCACACAGACTATTGTTCACCTTCTGCCCTCAGTATTTAACAGAGTGTTAGTAATTTACAGGGTGTAGGGTAGCAAGGAGTAGGAAAACAGGATAAACCTGTATCTGTTAAGCTCCTGTTCTTATGGTCTGTGCTTGGCTGTGGGTTCCTCTGAACACAATAGCTTAACGGATAAAATCGCAGAGCAGCTGACACTTAAAAAAACCCTGAAATCTTTTAACTGAATGCTTATCATAGGTATTTACAATGTGTGGTGCAACATGATACCAGCAACCTGCAGTTCATGGAGATGGAGAATTCAATCCTTTAATCCTGGGAGATGAAGATGGTGACATAGCAGGAGGTAGAGAACTGCTGTTCAGGGCTGTTTTATGCGGGAAAATGCTACTTCATTCCATTCAGGGCAATTTCCTGTAGCTGGGGTTACGTCTCGAAGAACCCATAAAATCTCTCTTTCAACTTTTATGCAAGGACCTGCTGGGAGGTGAGGGAGGTCTATCCTATAGTTTGAGCAGGAAGGGCTTTTCCTTTTGATTTCATGACTTGTACCTTGTGCCTTTCAGCAAGAGCTGGGTTGGTTTTGTTTGTTTTACTGTTGTTGGAGTTTTGAGGGATTTGTTTTGTTTTGTTTTTAAACAAAACAAAAAAAAAACACACACAAAAAAAAAAACACTAAAAAACCAACTTTTTTTAGCCTCAACTTCCCTGTGGTACGATAACTAATACTGTAATATCGAGGAATAAAAGGTTGGGCTGAGCACAGCGCTCATTATATTTTGGTTTCTTTTTGTTCCAGAAAGCCTTCAGAACTCCCCTGACCTGCACATAGACTGGGATTCCCTCATGTGCCCTACCTGGTTTCACAGCATGATTGCAGGCTGTGGCTTTATTGTGTCCCCACATCTGAGGAGCGAGGGGGAGCAATGGGTGGGTGGGAGCAAACCCAGCCCTGCCAGGGCCAGGCATCTCGCTGAGAGCGAATCCATGGTGTTGCTTTTCCCTGGCAGGCCCTTCCTTAGCTCTCTGCTCTAATACGTTTGTCACCTGCTCATCTTGTGCAGCCTGGGCTACTGGAAGGGCTTTTCCCTTTCCTGTTGGCAGATGCCTTCTCCTGTGATGCAGCAAATGCAACTCTTGCTAACTCACAGCACGCAGGCAAATGCTGAGGGAAAAGGGGTGCACTAGTGACCTTGACTGCCTTGATTTCCATTTCGGCTTTGAAGAAAACCAGATTCGTAAGGGATATTTGGGGGCTAGTGATGTTTTGTGGAAACACAGACAGGTGTCCAAGCAGATGAAGTTTTTGTCTTGAGATGAAAACAAATTCAGGCAGTGGTTATCTTGGACTACACAGCTACCCTAGCACAGGGAGTGGTACTGTGACTGATAGGAGCACAGAGGTCCAAAATGAAATCCCCACAAAGACTCAGCTTGCTGACCAAGGAGATTTGCTATTTCTCATCTCAAGGGCTTATCTGGAAAGGGAGAGCTCAGGTGGACTGGGATGCTGGAGGCAGCAGAGGTGCTCTGAAAGTCCAGTAACATGCTGTAGCTGGGAGGGCTTCCTCTAATGGCTCAGTTTCCAGGACATTGTTTAGCCTGAACTACTTTTGATTAAAGAAAAACAAAACTATATATATATATGAGAAATATTCTGATAGAAATATTTTGTGAAATCCAAAGTGATTATTAAGTTGAACTGAAACAACTGTGAATAAAAGGGGTTTAGTTTTCTATTTTTTATGGGGTGCCAGAAGTTATCTCCCTAATTATCGCTCCTTGCTGCTCATATGAAAGTGTAGAAGAAAGATGGTGACAATTTGCTATTGATATTTTGATGGTGGTTGTTTTCTACATGGATGAAGTTGTGGAAAATACACCCTGCCCCCCTTTTTTTCTTACTGGGGAAGCAGAACAAAATCCTGAAAATATGAATTCTGAAATTGGGGTGAGGAGGTTAAAACAAAAAATATCTGAAGTACAAGTTAACATTTTCCCATCGATGTTTTTTGCATTTCCTATGCCAACTTTAATACAACTCCTTTGGATACTTTCTTAAATATGCCAAAAAAAAAGTACATATGTTTTCACAGAATCACAGAATGTTAGGGACTGGAAAGGACCTCAAAAGATCACCTAGTCTAATTCCCCTGCCAGAGCAGGAACACCCACATGAGGTTACACAGGAATGTGTCCAGGCGGGTTCTGAATGTCTCCAGAGTAGGAGACTCCACAACCTCCCCGGGCAGCCCATTCCAGCGTTCCGTCACCCTTACTGAGAAGAAGTTTTTTCTCAAATTTAAGTGGAACCTCTTGTGTTCCAGCTTGATCCCATTACCCCTTGTCCTATCATTGTTTGCCACCGAGAAGAGCCTGGCTCCATCCTCATGGCACTCACCTTTTATATACTTATAGACATTAATAAGGTCACCCCTTAGTCTTCTCATCTCCAAGCTAAAGAGACCCAGCTTCTTCAGCCTTTCCTCATATGGGAGATGCTCCACTCCCTTCATCATCTTTGTTGCCCTGCGCTGGACTCTCTCCAGCAGTTCCCTGTCCTTCTGGAACTGAGGGCCCAGAACTGGACACAATATTCCAGGTGCGATCTCACCAGGGCGGAGTAGAGGGGTAAGAGAACCTCTCTCAACCTAAATTTTCCTCAAATTAGATCTATGCATTATTTATTCAAGAAAACAACAACAACAACAAAAACCACAAATACTTCGACATACTCTTAATCATCTTTGAGTATAAAACTATTCCTCTCAGCCTGGGACTTTCGCCAACTCCATCTCTGGCACGGCTGGAAAGGAAGGAAAAATAGTAAGCTAATTGATCTGCTTTTTAATTGCTGATTAGACTGGGAAATGAATACAAAAGCAGGAGTAAACAGTATGCCTTGGACATGTGAGGAGGTTGCTGCCATCTTTGGCTCGTTTTGTGGCTGTCAGTTTTCAGTAAACGATAGAAAAATGGTGGCTTAACTCCGTGAGGAAGGCTTGCAAGGGGGGGCTTTCATGTAAGGATGACAGCCCAGGTTTTAAAATTTTTCATCTGTCCCGTGTTTCTTCAGAAGGCAAAGCTTTTACAATTAACCTATCAGACTAGACTCTGAGATGGACAACAGGGATGAGATGAAGGTAAGAAGGTATAGCAAATACCTGGTTTTGAACGTTAACCTCCAAGTTCTCTGTACTGTGGTGCAAGTCCTCCATCCTTTACAGCTGCTTAGATTGAGGAGGGAGCCTGACATATAGCCCCCACTCTGATAACCACAGCATGCCACTCAAGCCAAGTTAAAAGAATCGGTGTTGAATTGAGAACAAGTTTTTTAAGGGAAGAGTCGACACAATTTGTATCAAGTACAGGAAGAATGAGAGACCCAAAGATATAGTAGCTGACAAATCTATTCTTTGTGGGGAGATTTTCTCTAAAACACTTGGAAATTGCAGGAACAGTGATCCTGCAAATACTTTGAAGCAGTTTTCTGAAGATGTTGTCTGGCCAAGTAATGTTGACTTTTTTGAGGGTGTCTAATTCTATAATGTTTATGAGTAACTGAAAAGTATAAGCTTCTGGGGAATGAACAGCTGAAAGCTGCAAAATCTGCAGGAAAGAATTGGCTGCCTGTTAAAATGCGTAGGATTGAGACAGATTTTTTTTCTTTCAGAGAACACTATTAAGACAAAAAATAAGGTGGAAATGGATTGAAGCTCTAACTGGCTTTTATTTAAAAGTTTCTGACCCCATATATTACTGTGCCTTCAAATGCTATGTAGTTTTGGAAATGCTTGGGATAAACTTAACTTCCTCTGGCACAGAGAGAAAGGAAAAGGCTTTGGGGTTATCACAGTTTGTTTACTGTAAAATGATCATTCTTTAAAACAACAACAAGATTCAGGATGAGGAGAGCAGCGACTGGTTTAAAACACTATTCTGCTCAGACCTACTCAGTAATGACCCAACTCATTTTTCACGGAAGGATATCGCTTCCACTCCTTTTGTCTGCCTCTTCTGCCTCCCACCGCTTTTCTCCTTGCTTATGTGTCTTAATTTTCCCTTTCCTCTGCTGTGTCGCATCCGTGCTGCTGTCCCCCTAGGAGCCCCAGGGCTGCCTGCAGACAGGACACAGCAGCAGCAGCTTGGCATTTCAGGCTGGCAGCCAGAAGAGAGATTTGGCTTCCCTGGCTGGGAGAGCGCCAGCCTGAACTGCTGCAGCGAAGGAGGCAGAGGTTGGACAACCAAGGCACCCAGCTGAGTGGTCATGGCTTCCTCCAGTGAAAAGGTTCTTCCTTCTGCACATTTTCAGCCATGCTATTTATATCTACTGTAGATTTAGTCTTACTGGGAGGTAGTAAGACATTAGTAAAGCTGTGGTAAGAGCAGGGGTAGAACTTCACTATGGGGCAAGTCTATCTAAATGCTCACAGAGTTTTGCGAATGAGGTTTGGGTTCAAAATAGTTTTTGAAAGAGGCTGTGCCTATTGTGAGTAGCTGCAGGTGCACCCTGTCCAGATCCATATTCCTCCTCCCTTTCTTCTCACCCTAGTTCCCTTCTACCACCACTCCTAAATTTCCTGGTCACTCTTTATGACCACAGTTGTTCCTACCTCCCCAGCCCCTGAACTGGGAGGATAAAGCTTAGCTCTCCTTTCTCTGGCATTCTCCAGAGGCTTCCAAAGCCTTAGAAAAACATAAGCTTGCTGCTGTGTGTTCAGACAGCTTGACATGACTACATTTGTCATGTAGATGTGACCTAGAACTATGTTCCAGTTGCACCAAGTAAGCAGCAAAGTTATCACCTGTTTAAATAAACCCTTGGCTCCTAATCAACAGTTCAACAGAAGAAAAGAAATTGAATAGAACAAAATATGTTTGATTATTTACTAAAGGCATAATAGCTTGGAGACTGAAAACAAAGAGTGGGACTGAGAGCCAGATGGCAACCAATATAACCTAGACAGCCTATGTATCGAGTCTTTAGAGTACAGAAAACTCCCACAGTATAATTTTTTTAAGCACTAGAGAAATCCATATGTGCTACTTTTCCAATTACAGTCATTCCAAATAAATGCCAAAACTGTGACTTTAAAAATATTTTATATCGATGTCAGGAACAATTTGTGTATATCATAAAACTGGAATGCAGGTGGCCCCAGAACGCCAGTGAGAGGACAGGAGTGGGAATGGGGTCTCACACCACATCTGTGCAGAAGGCCCCATCAAGAAAGCTGCTGTCATTTTAGCCAGGAGTCTACAGAATGCTGGTAATGTGTGAGGGCACAAGCTCTCATGGTGCCAGGGAGTGTAAAGGGAATGTTTTAGACAGGGACAATCAACTGATTACAGGCACAGAGGAACAGATCATGAATGCCACTGGCACTGGCCCTGGGCAGAATTATCGGTGACATTCACATAGTTTGCATATTTCATGGCTGGCTAGTCACTGAACTGAAGTATGGGAGTCTTCTTGAAGCAGGAGGAGTAGCAAGCACCATCAAAGTCATTTGTATTTGTACACAAAAATGTAACCCTGGGAAGGAGGAACAGGGCTGGTTGGGAACAGTCATAATCTAGAGTTTTGGGAAGGAGGACAGTGGGGGGACCCTCACTGAAGAGTATTTGCACATAGGTACTCTGCACAAGGAGAAATAAAAAGCCTTGTTAACTATGGACCCATGTCCTGCTAAATAGACCTTTGCTTTGGCTTATGTTTAGGCTTGGCTGATATTTGAAGTGGGAAAGGTAAGATCACAAGTTTAGGTGAATGCAACAGGTTTAGGACACTTTCTCTTATTTTTCTTGTTGGAGATGAAGGCCCCCTCTTCAAGTATCCATGTGCACTGTGGCTCTGGCATGTGGTGTGTTCCTTAAGCACAAGTCCACAAGAGACGAGGGCAGAGCATGTGCTGGGAAAAGAGTTTGGGGAAGCAAAAATTAGCATCTACTCGCAAGGAGCAAACAGGAGAGATAAGTGTTTCCTCTCTTCCACTGAAAAGGCACAGTGATCCTCAAGGGTTAAAAGGAGCTAAACCTTCATCTTCACTAGGTGACATTTAACCAAATGCTGATGTGCCTGTGCTTCATGAGAAGTGTGCATCCACTTGTGTAGAACTCTCTTTTCAGGAGAGTGACTGACACTGAGGTGATAACTTTATTCACTGTTGCTCTGAACTATGAGGTATCTCATGTCTCGTTGCTGCTTCTTCATTCACCCTTCTTCTCACAGAGGAGGCAGTGGCACTGGTTCACTCAGGATCAGATCAGAATCTGGGTTAGTCACCTTCACAGTGTCCTTAATGCAAGTTTTCTCTTGGCTGTTCGACACTCTTTATAACCTTGCTATGCCAAAGAGTGTGAGTCTTTGCAGTAAGCAAACCTGTACAACTGTGTGCTGACAATGAGTAACCAGCTAGTTGTAGCCTTGGCAAGATCTGCTGGTGGTGTTTCCACTACCTCCCTTAGCAATTTTTTCTTTTCAGGCAGCTCTCTCAAATTTAATCTCATTATCATTTTCTGTTCTTATTAACAAGTGGAAATAATTAGTTCCTGTTCTCATCTTAATTTTAATTTTTGGCCGCCCTAGGTGCAAAAGCCTCTGGGCAGCAAAATAGGAAGAAATTAAGAACAGAATTTATCAGGAAAAAAACCAGCATTGGACAGTATAGAACACAGATTAAGAAATCCTTAAAATACCACCCCCCCACCTTAAGAAAGTAATCTGGAACACTTTAAAGATAATTAAAATCCAATAAAAGGTCTAGAATAGCGTCAGAATTTCTACTGCATAAAAGGATCTGGGAGGTATAAGAGTTCTCCCACCGAACCCGCGTGATGGCTTCCAAAAGGATGAGGGTTATCCTGAGATGTATGAGCAAAAGCAGCATGTGTGAGAGATGGGAGGTATTGTTGCACTCTCTAGGACAGTGGGGATAGTATGGGCTTTTGTATGGGCTCAGATCACCAGATTTTAAAGAAGCTGTAGATAAGCTGAAAGTAGTCTGTATCACAGCAACAAGAAAATGTTTTAAGCAAGCATGATGTTTGAGAAAACCATTAGAAAAGGCTGAAAAATGGGTTTATTCAGGCTAGAAAAGAAAACAAAACAGCTGGTACATGTACGTTTTCTGACGGGTAAAAGACTGCTAAGAGTGCTAAGTGGGGTCTAAATGGTTTCTTGCTGACCTTGGAGAAAATTAAAAAAAAAAAAAAAGAAATCTATCCACATTGCAATAAACAAGGCAGAGCCTGATGCTGCAAAATGCTTTCCAACTGTACAAGTGATAAGGTCTCCTAGATGGATGTAGACTTGAAACCACTGGAAGATTTGAGGGCAGTTTGGGCAAACAGCTGTCAGGGGTGGCCTTGCTGCATTTTGACTGGACCCCAGTACAGAAGGGTGGTTTTGGTGAGCTCTTGAGGTCCCTTTCAGCTTTAAATTTCTATGATTTGTGTCTCTTTCTAAGAGGTCTAATATACTTTTCTTGCTCCCTAACATTATCCCTGTATTGTACAATTAGGTTTTCTTCTTGAAAAGAAACAAGCGGGTTTTTTTTTTTTTATTTTCAAGCAGTTTATCCTTGAACAGTGCGTCCTCCTTGCCTAGATTTTGCTCCCATTCCTTGTTCACCTTTTCAGCCCCATGTAGTTTTTTGTGACTTGAACGAAAGGGTTTTGGTGTACATTAGTTATCATGCATATGAAGTCACTTCTTGTTTACAGTCCTCTGGATTATGAATTGGGTTGTGTTTCACTACTATGTAGCATGTCCCTACTCATTTACCCCACTATTGAATAGAAGGGATGGAAAAAAGAGGTAAGAAATTCTGCAAAAGTCTCTACCTTCCAGAGTAGCACAGATGCTTTGCACAGCCACAGCTAAAAAGCAGCAACCAGTATCTCAGAAGAATGTAATTCCCTTTGTGGGTGAGAGAACTGGCAAAACCTCTGACTGTTGGGAAGTTCTATAAAAATAGCTCTATCAGGAAAAAGAACAAGAAGCTTATTCACAATTCACTTCCAATTTTATCCCTGTGGGTTTTGTTTTGTGTTTTTTCTTTTTATGAAAGTTTTTACATCAGCTCCTGAAGCAGACTCCTACAATATTATAAAATGTTAAGCTATTTCTGTTCCTAGAGCAGAGGAATGAAGAATCTTTTCAGATACCTAGGATTTGCTTGTATGTAACAGAAGCATATTATAATGAACTGATAAATGACCTGGTCATGTGGCTAAAAATTGCAGTAAAGAGAAAAATTTGCTCTACTAAGTTATGTGAAAGACCATCTAAAATATTTATGTAAATCATATTTTATTCAGCTCAGGAAAAGGATCTAAATAATATCTGCATTTCTGAGTCTTAATATCTTGGGTTATTTGGATTACAAACCATTTAAAGATTGTTTGTATTACAGCTAACTACATTGCCCCGGACTAGAGCCAAAAAAAACTTATTTACTCTTGTATTTAAGATTTATTGGTAAAGAAATGGGAAATATTCATCTGCCACAGGGTCCCACATGATGCTGATGGAAGACCCTTCCCTGTAGCATGGGTTAAACAGTTAATTCAAGAGAGCCAGACAACTGGTGGAGAAGTGAGGGTTGGACCAGCACAGCCTCTGTTTATACTAGATGAAGCTGCTAGGCCTGTCCCTTCCCTAGGATGGTGAGGACCAACAGCACCTCAGCTGGAAAGGGACACATCTGTCCTCTGAGGATAGACAGACTCCTCCGGGTCTAAGGCTGACAACCCTGTGGCTCCTGTAGTACTCGCATGGCAGCGTGGGGCTCAGCAACAGGATTCATGTCACTTTGCTGTGTCACAGGGAACTTGTGCTCACCGGACAGAAAAAAGAGCTAGGAAAGCAATCCTGGGACACCTCTTCTTCCCAAATACCCACTCATTTTTGTATTTGCCCCTAACGCATGCAATTTTTCTGCTTTGCAGGGCAACCTGCGTGATTTCTCACATCAAGCCTAAAGTCATCTTTGCCCTCTACTGGCATCCTGTAGAAATACAGGAGCACATCAGGTAACAGCTCCAACACTTCAGCTGCTTAAAATCACCAGACATGAGAAGAGAGTACACAAAACCTACATGCAGTCAGTGGTGGGACCGTGCTCCTGGAGTGGGGAGCAAACCTGTGTGAAGGCTCAGTGAGCAGCTTCCTACAGCTCCTCTAGCAGTAACATCCCGGGGCACAGCAGCCCCTTCCCCTTATTCTGTCCGGATGCTTGCAAGGGAAAAATCTGTCCCTTTTTAAAGTGGTGTCTGATTTCAGGTTATTTATGAGCAAGCCAGTCTAGAAGATGAGATGTGGCTCTGCTAGTTGCTGTTCATAGTGTTTCTTTCCTTCATTTCTAGGTATAATGCACTCCAGCTAGTTTGCAGGCTCAAGGAATAGGAGCAAGAGTGGTCTGAGAAGTTGACTTGAATGGCTGCCATGAATGTGAAAGCAAGCTGATAATCTTAGATGGCACTTTTAATGCTGCAGGATCACACAGTACCTGAACATAGCATAGACTAGAAACATTGCACTGAAACTTGCTAGAAAGCCAGCTTCGGGGTGGGAGGCAGCGGCTGCTCAACAGCGTGTAAACATTTGGGACAAAGTGGAAAGAGCATTTTATTCACTTGAAAATATGAGGGCATGTAGGCTTGGCAGCAGATTACTGGATAAACGGAGTCAACACACCAACACTTCTGGGAATCTAGACCACAGCTTCAGGATTCAGGCTGACCAATTCCTGTCTTGCAAGTTATGGAGGGTTCTTTCATATCAGCCCTAGCTGCGAAAACCAATAGATTCAGGTGCCTGATAAATTCACTACAAAAAGACTCACATGAAAGCCGGATGATATAAACCAGCTTGCAATAGTTAGGTAGCTAATGCTAAATAAGCCACTGTTAGTCACTGTCATTCTTTCTTATTTGTAAAATTCCATGTATCAGATAAAAATATGAAACTACATAACAGTAACAATTTTCAGAAAATAAGTATAATTGTTCTCTTCCCTCAATAAGAATTAGCCAGGGATACCTCTAGCAGTGGCACAAAGAGCTTAAAAAGAGAACAGCAGTTTTTTTCTTGGAGAAGAAATGTTCAAATGGCAACTAACTCAGAATTTGTAATACCATTTGTACTCTTTAGCTGTGTGTGTTTAAAACAACATTATCAAAACAGCTTATTTTAATCAGGGCTTAAAACAGCAATTAGAAAACCTGGATTATTCTTTGAGACATTGTCAATGTGCACATTACTGCAGATATATGTGCACACCATGTGCCAAGATCAGACACTTTGCCTTGCCAAAACATAATATAGCAATGCCATTGGTGCTGTCTTCCTTAGCCCTGATGACAGGAAGGGCAGTGCAAACTCTCCATTCCTCAGATTCTCTCAGGCAGTTCCTAGAGTGCTTTTCTGCAACCCATTTTGATCAGTCTTCAGCCTCCACACTTAAAATGGACTTCACCTCCACCTTTTTCCTCTGATTCTGCTTTTTAGCAACCTCAAGTTGATTTCAAAAGCTCAAAACTGACTCTGAACATCTCTCAACACCTCAAAGGCAGCAAGATCTTCCTGAAGAGCTTTCTGCTTTGGCTTTTCCCAGCAGAAGCTGCCATTGTGGTAGTACACCACTCTGAGCCAGAAAGGCTCAAACCTGCCATTGAATCCTGACCCAGCACTAAATCAAGTTGGTTTATTCTCATCTTCGCCAGGGAAGATGTGTTTGTCCTGCTTATGTCCACAGTGACTTTGCTGTACAAGCATTTACGTCGAAACTACCTGATCTATCAACACATGGCCTTGCAGTAGCACTGGATTCTCCAACCCTTTGCATCATCTTGCCACCCAGATTTGTAGCTGAGACAGATGTAAACAGAACTTCACCAGGTCCTACCAGCACCTAGTGCAAATATTCTGCATTCTCCACCTTCCTTTGAAACTGCACCTGTCTTTACAACAACAGATACTGGTTTTTGGAACATGTTTTGGCAGAGCCAGGATGTTTAACTTTGCATCCCAGACCTTGTTCCCATGTGGCTTTGCCCTTGGAATCTCTGATGCTCTGATGGGCCCCAGAGAGACCGTATGTCTCAAAAGCTTTGATTTTGGCGTAACCTTTAAAACCTGCTTCTTTTCTGTTATTTGTAGCACTGATTTAATTAAAAAATCAACCTTTGTGCCCTGTAGAAGCAATTGCTACTCTGAACTGAAAATACAAGTATAAGCATCTGAGATTCTTTGTTCAGTTACCCAAAAGGCCATGTCTTCTTCTTACTTATGCAGACCTTCAGAAATGCCCCATGTTACCACTAGTGAACAGATGAAGATGCTCAACTTTTTATATCATCTTGATCCTTATCTCCAGCTTCTGGTCTAGCACTCTTTTCAATATAGAGAACTTTAGATCCTGCTGCATTGAGATGTTTCTTTGCTACTGACTTCTCTGCAGCATCAAAGAAGCAGCAGAGAATCTCTCTGCTTTGGGTTGTGAATATTCACATTAACATTGAGCTTCACCGCAGAAAAGATCTAAGGCTTTTGGTGAGCTTGCATTAATTGCCAGACATTTCATGGGAAGGGCAGTACACTGGCCGACAAATTAGACAGCCAGTAATCCAATAGACATACAAAAAATGAGTCACAATATCATCTTATTTATCAAAGCAGCATCTCCTGGATTGCTTCTTCACTTGTGTGTGATAAGATCCAAATGTACCCTGCTTCCATGGGATCTAAGAAATGACATCTTAGGTAATAGAATTTAATTTAATTTGAATAACAGCTGAGAAACTGAAATTCCCACCCCTCCACCTCATTTTGTAGAGGGTAACAATTTATTTCAGATTGACACTTTGGTCACCAACTTCTTCACCTGGAAATGAAGAGAACTATTTTTCCTCCGTAATTCACAAACAAGGCTTTTAATTCACCAGTAGCAAGAGTTCCAAGGATGAAAGCGAAGGAGGCATCTGGTTTATTGAAGTCACTAACAGAACTCCCACTGCCTGCAGCATTGTCAGAATTTCACATTAAGGATTAGGTATATCCTAATCTCTCCTGATCTTTTATGTAAAAGACTGGTAAGACAGCATTTAAAGTTTAATCAGTTTAAACACACGCATACTTAACAAATCTAAGGCCTTTTAAAGATAAATCTTGTGCCTCTAGAAGACCTGAGTCATGATGATGTCTGTGTGTTTGGAGGTTGTGACTTAATTCTGCTGAGAGAGTTACCTTGTTCTGCCTAATGATCTCACTAGAGCTGATGCCTGAGGAATGGTGTTGGCAGCAGAAAAGACGTGGTTTACCTCAACAGCCTGATGTAGCAAAGGTTTGGCAAGCCTGGTAACCCACTGACTGTGCTGCCCTTCAGATTCACCAGCTCCCATTAAATGAGATATTTTGTTTCCTCTTTCCTGTTGCTGGCTAGGCACACTAGGGAGGATTGCTTACACTCCTATAAACACGTATTGATAACAATCTTTGCAACTGATAGATCTAAACTAATACTGTCTTGGAGGAACTCAGCAAGGCCATTTCCAAAGAGATAAAGTTTCTCCCTTTTATTCTTCACACTGTAGGAGTACATTCCTGGCTTCTTTTCTTTGGGGACAAAACACAGAGTGGAGAAAAAAAGAAGTAACTAAAATACAGCATGGGGAACAAGAAGTAACTTTTTTCTCTTGCTCAATATTTGGTTTTGCTTAGTTTGACTGATAACAACTCTGAGCTTCATTAAGACCATGTTTAAACTGCTACTGACAGACGTGCAAGAAGTGCACATATACTGCCCTGTAATTGTAGGGCAAAGACATCCCAAGGTGTGTATCTGGCCTGTGTACTTTCTGAGATTTTTTTCATGCTGCATCCAAAACAAAGAGCTGAAAATACAAATGTCACAGCAGAGAGTGTCTTCTGTGTGATCAGGCATATTCCATGGGTATCACAGGTATCATTTGCATGAATACCTCCGGCTTCCTTATAGAATTAGTGAGGGAATTTGACCCCAGAAGAAGGCTGTTCCAAATTCTCATTCCTCTGGCGTTTGGAAACCTGGTTTCCAGCACAGGTTTCTGCTTGACCAGTTCTTAACTATTTTTAGTAAGCTAACATTGTCCTTTAGCTTAAGTATTCTCTTCCTTTCCTCATGTTATGTCCTAGTGTATTTACTTACAGTAATTGTATCCCCATTCTACGTATTTGTCCTTATTTTGCTAGACTAAACAAGCTGATGTCCTTTATCTTTCCTTAACTAGTATATTTGCCTTTCTCTGTCCTGTTCCTATATGTGCAGGAGTAGCCAGGTATTTTTACAGATTAAAGTTCATCAAATAAAGGCTCTTTTTTCACTCCATGGAACTCAATAAGGAAAACTATATTGTAGCAATAAACTCTTGGTACTATTGCTATTGATACTATTGCTATTCTATCAATAGCAATAAATTACACTGTATCTCCTCTTCATACTATAATCAATTAATGCATTTAGTTCCTTCTTCTCCCCTTTCAGTGTACCCTGAAAATGCAACAAGGCTGTAGTATCATTCTGAGACATTAGTTTACTGGCTGTTGTTTTTCTGCAGCTGGAACCATAATTCTGGAACCAGAGTCACTTGCTTTTTAATGATTAACACTGTATTTTTAGCACACTTCAATGTATGACAGATGACATCAGATTTTAGGTCAGCATTAACTCAGAATCTACCTAAGCTTTCCTGAGCTTCTCTAGTGAAACAAAACCAAACCCCATGTATTCCAGAGAATGACCCTTACAAGATGCAGAGGAAATATTGAAAGCAAGACTTGATTCCCTCTACCAAAAAATTGTTTCATGTCTCAGTTAGGAATGTGGGAGGGAAAACTACAGTAAGTACAGCTGCAAAACTCTTGATGCAGAGTAATAGCAATGAAACATCTCCTTCTCTAGCATAGTTTACACCGCATGGGGGATTGACTGGAACGATATTAGCAAAGAACTGCAGTGTTGTGCCTTCTCTAGTGCGTGCAGGTTGCTGACAACATTCCAAGTCTAGAGAAAAGCCCTAAAACAGAGTAGCAGTATTTGGGACAACACTAGGAGCTAGGGACACAGACTGAGCACGGAAGGCAGACCCAGAAAGGCTCTAAACATCTGAAATGTTGCTCCTAAGAGGTTCCAAAGGCACCCTGTGAACAGGGATGCTGCCCCCGGAGTGGAGGGAGAAACTGCGTTCCCTATAGTGCTTCGTGCCACCGATGGCTGGACTGCTGCAGAAATCTGCTGCTCTGGTCACCAGTCCCTCCTCCCAGACACTGAGCTCACCTTTCCTGAGAGTGAAGGCTGTAATCCCCAAAAAGCCTGGAGAGGAATCATCCAGGCTTCACAGGTCAGACTTGTGCATTCTACATGACTTCTGTGACCCTGAAAAATAGTATTCCCCCTTCATTTAAAATCTGTGCTCAGAAATTAGCCTTCATTTATTAAAAAGTTAGTTTCCAACCGCTGTCATTGTCGGGAAAGCTGAACACAAGCTGATGCAT
Organism: Nesoenas mayeri; assembly: GCF_963082525.1. Lineage (NCBI taxonomy): Eukaryota > Metazoa > Chordata > Aves > Columbiformes > Columbidae > Nesoenas > Nesoenas mayeri. Next base: position 88,694,177 of record NC_137544.1, on the reverse strand, counting down.
CAGTATTTACTGCCTGAAAAGTAGTACTCTGGCTACTATTCTCACCTTTGCATGATATGAGTGTTAGAGCTTGTGATGAAAATGAAATATTGGTGGATTTTTAGGAAAAAAACCAACTAATTTGTTTAATATCACCATCCCACACTGTCTCTCATTCCTTCACAGCTGCTGAAATAAGCAGCTGTCCTCATTCCAGCTCTATCTCCTTTCGATAACTCTCCAATACTGTCATGTTTTCAAGCTAGTTTTTCAGCACATTGGAATTTTGCCAGTGTGAAGGACTTATAAACCAAATTGCATTTATGCATAGAATTATTGTTTTGCCAGCTTTCTCCAATCTATGCTCAGTTCAGAAAATAAATACACATTTAAATGATCAGCAGCTGAATTTTCTCCCTTTCAATTTGATATTCCCCCAAATCTAAACACTGTGCTGTCAAAAGTGGGTCTAATTTGCTAAAGAATACTTGATCTAAGTAAATATCGAATGTGTTTGCACTGCCAGGATCTTTGTGGTGAATGAAGGAATTTGGTTACAAAACATCGTTTTCCTATCATAAAGTGCTGCGTGGGTGAGTTGTGTACACCTTGAAGAGAGGCTTGAAGGAAACATGTAGGGCTCTGAAGTGCAAAATTTAAAAAGCACCAGAAACTCCTACTCCCCACTAAAATGTTCAGTCCATATAATCTCCATAAACACATCAAAAAAAAAAAGGCATTTAAATGTGTATCTGGCTACCTTAGCATTCCAGAGTTTCTTTGCCCTTAAAAAGTAAGACGAGTGAAAATACTTGGAAGTGCTTTGGGGAGAAGGAACAGCAGCATCACAGAGTGAGCTGCTTAAGGGACCCTGCTGTTCTTCCAATGACTCCCAATGCTTTCAAGAGACACTTTGAGGCTTCTTCTGCTTCTGGAAGAGTAGATTCATTGAACTACCTGCAACACAGGCCATCTGAATGATGACATCAACCCACACTGGATCTGCTTGGCATATCTATCTTTTCTCCCAGGGACAAATATCTTTGATTGCGACAAGTCCTTAGTCCTACACAAAACTTCAGAACTGAAACAGACTTTCAGAGCAAGGATTCAGCTTTGAGTTTCTTCAGCTAACTGCTGAGCATTCATCATGAAGACACTCATCAGTCATTTTTTAATACAGGTTTCAAAACATTTAGAGAAAGAGAAAGCAACAGCCACAAGTGTTGGGAGAGACTCTAATGGAGCTTGAAAGGACATGCCAAATCATAGAGTCCTTCCTACCGCGTATGTGAGCCTTGCAAAGACTATGTACGTTTGCTTCCCTGAACATATGTCCAAGCCTGAGTTACACAATCTATGTTATTTTAATTAACAGGAAAAGCAAGTGCTCTTTGGAGTCCTGCCTCAGAAGTCCTTTGTGTCTCACCAGGTAATTTTGAACACATCCTGGTACATCTCTGTGCCTCAGTGTCCCAGCTGAAAAAGGAGGAAAGCACACCAATTTCATCCTGGCTTGAGGTGCTTTGAAATCTGCAGGACGAAAACAGCTTTAAAGCAAAGGGCAATATTATCATTCTACTATATTGGCAAACTCGTGGTACGTATTGCTAATTGCTAGTTGCTTCTTGTCCCCATTCCCTCAGAGTGGCAGCTCCAGAAAAGGCAAAGCAGGTACTACATATCTTATCAGTGGTTTCAGATGAAGACAGAAAGAAATAGAAGGTGGAGAGTCAGAGACAAACAGAGGAAAACCACCCCATCAGTTTGCATCCTCACTTCAGATGAGATTAGTCTTCACTGGGTGCTGGTGTACATCTAATCTGCACATTACCCAGAGGTTTATTTTGCATTGGTGAGAGCACCACAGCCCGTTGTGCCACAGCTGAGGCTGCCCCATGGTTGTCAGTCTCACTGATACAGACAGTAAATTATGAGTCCCCTGTTTAGCCTGAACTTGCTGGATCTTGCCATCTGCAGGAACATGTCCTGAGCACTAAGTGATTTAGAACAATGCTCTGAATAATCAAAGGAATAGAGTGTGCACCCAGTGTTACATTATACTGATGAGCATGATAAATGAATTGACCTGTAATTTCCCGCAGCATTAACTATAGCAAGTATTTCCTTTTGTAGATTGCATTTATGGAAACCTAACTGTGGCAGGTCAGAGTGACTTGATACATGGCTAAGGCAAGCAAAGATTTTAAAGTCAGAAAGGCTGAGAAGCAGCTTTTCTCCCATCAGGTTCAAACATGTTTCTGTCCCTTTATCTCCTGTGACTATAAGAAATCCAAGTTAAAAGTTACCGTCAGTCACATCACAATCATGCAAGGATTGTCACAGTTTAATTATTTGCAGCACTCAAGAGGTATCTATTCAGAAATGCCTTTGAGAGGATCACTCCTGGTCAGCGATGGTAAAGCACTGGCACCGGTACCAGTTTAGCACAGGCAAAAATTTGGACCAGCCAAGAGGTCCAATAATTTTTTAAAAGAAATTTGATACCACACATCAGAAGAATTTACTGCCATTTATCTAAGTAATCATTTTTTGACATAGACAATACGAAGGTGTGGCTGTGTATAGGGAGAGTAACACTTTTATACATTTGGGAAACAAGCAAAAATTCACATAAGAAAAAATAATATACTAAAAGCAACTCTCATCTACCAGCTAGAGTCTTCATGCAGCTAAAATAAATTAATAATCTTTCTGATTGCAACCAGTCTTTTAAAAAAACCTAGGCACTCAGTATGACTTCTCCTGATTCATAGCAAAGCCTACTTAAAATCTCCAAAGGCCTTACCAAGCGGAGGCACTCTCCTTTTCCACATCTGTGCCCCACTAGGACCCAGCTGTGCTATCAGGTCCCTGTCCTGGACACTCTCTAGGAAGCAGGCAGCAAGAATAAGTGTTACCTCAGCAAACTTCACCACAATTGTCTTTAGTTAACCGAGAAGTTTACTGAAGTGACAGTAACTGGAGGCCCTGTTTTCCTATTTGTCTTGCAAGAAGGGACTGTGCAAAACATTCCCCACCCTCAGAAACAACCCATTTTTTGAGAGTGAGTTGTACATATTTTGAAACTTTGTATTACAAGTAACTCTCTAGAGCTCTGTCACGTTCCAGCCCAACTGACCAATTCCAGCAAATTTCTAATATGCCACCCTATGTCCCCTGTCCTATCCTTTATTTGCTCTTCTCTCCTCCCTCTGCCCAGACTGCTGGGAGGGTTCCAGTAGCTAACAGGAGAGAAATGAGGAGCTCACGGAGGCGGGGAGCTTGCTCTGAACCCTGCCCTTCCTCCCCCTCCTTCCTCCCTCCTGCTTCTCATCTTGGGGCGTAAGGAAGGGGCATCCAATTGCCAAGTCTTCTGCTTGACCTCCTCTAGGGCAGAACAAACCAATCCTCCTCATGCTCAAATCCCGTCCTCTAGCACATGATAGGCAACTTCATTGCCCTCCACCTCCCGCTGTTTCCCTCTGCTACCATGTGCTGCTGCCCACAGTAGGTGAACAGTCACCATCAGGGTGACTGTTGCTGTATCCTGATGTTGCTGTGTCTTCCTAACTGTGAAAAAGTCAAACCCAGAAGTTCTGCAGAGGGGTATCTCCATTAGAAAGTGAGACAGTGAGCAGGCAGCGTGGCTGGAAAAGACTGAGAGATGTTCCTGTTGCTTCACTACAGCCAGGATCTGCCAGATGTTTTTTGTGCAGTTCACAGCACCACCTACACTGATGCTCCTCTCCTGCCCCTCTGTAATTCTGAGCTAGGAAAAAAAGAGGCACTAAACTGCTGCTGTGATCTTAATAGTGCAATGATAAAAGCTTACTGGCACATATGCAATAAGCCTCCTTTTCTCTGTCTGCTCAACATAAAATAGCCTGCTTCAGCTTACTAAATATTATCAGGAAATTTCGGACTGAGATCACCACTCCCTTAGTAAGAAATACACTATCTCCACCCAAATGGAAAGAAAGGGTAATTGTTCCTTGGGGAGGGTGACTCAGGGTTTGGTGGCAATACAATGTGCCTTTTGATCAGCACGTTAAACAAACAAAGTCTACAACGGAGAATGCCAATAGCTCTAACTGCATGAGAGGACGATTAACATAGTGTTGCCAAACACTTGCACAACATTCCCAACTGACAGATGTCCAAATGCTGTGTAAGATCAAAGATTAAAAAAATACTCAAAATCATTAGTAAATCTTTGCAACATACCTGTATTATTAATCCAATTTTACTGCATGTTAGATAGAGGTATGCAAAATCAAGGAATTGTCCCTGCTGTGGAGAGCAATTTAATAACACAACCACAAATGGACATCACATAAACACTCAGTCCACTGATGTACAACTTAATGATAGAAATATTAATCTGTGATGTATCTCCATTGACTTTTGGCATGTTGAGCAAATGGAATTGAAGGGAAGTTCAATGAATTAACATGTTACTGAACAGAAATACTTTATGAGGCTGTCATCACAAATAGATATCTATCTTGTTAGGAAGAAAAATCATTTAAACATGAAGTAATGCAAGTAAGTATATTATTATAAAGACACTCAAACCAGCACTTAGAGAGGAAATAGTTTTCCCAGTCTATAAACAGAACCTCTCAAAATTTTGAAATCTCAAATTTGTACAAAATGAAGACAATGTAAAAATGCATCCCTTCAAAATTCTTTTGACAAAGGCACCATAGTTCACGACAGATATCACAGATTTCAGTGATCAAGAAGGATGATAAGACCTATGCAGAAGGTAAAGGAAGTTTGAAGGAATGTATTTAGTCCAGATAAAAGATGTCAGGTTGTCTTAAAATAGATTTCAAACATATGTAAAACTGTTTCAAAGATGACAGTGATCGATCGCTCTCCATGTCCACTACAGGCAGAACATAAAAGTGAAGAGATCAGCATGCATCTGCAGAAATTGAAAAAGCTTTCTAAGTTCAGGAATAAGCTACATAGCACATTTTAGAGATTCTGATATTGGAGATTTTTATAACAACTGAGATGTATACCAGGGAACATCTAGTTCCAGTTATTCTTTCATGGATTGGACAAGCTGTAGGTGGTATCTTGATATAGAGTTAGACTTCTATGATTCCAAGACACTCTCCTGAAGCTTCAGTTTTGAACATTTGCCATTTTCAGACATTTAAAAAAAAATTAAATAAGGCTATTTAAAGTGGTCTCTTACTGTCTTGGCAGAAGAGAAGCATCAAAACTCTTACTGTGAGGTTTTCCCTAATCAGTTTAGGTTGCTTCTAGTTGCTGCCCCCAGGCTGAGGGCTACAGAGGCCTCCAGCAAGTGCAGCTGGATGGCTGCTCAACACCAGCAGCTACTGCAGCTGCTCTTCTTCCTGGACTCCACTTGTAGCTCTTGGTTAGTATACAACTAATGTTTAGTCTAGCCCTCACAGTCAGAAGAAACAACATATCAGAAATATGCTCCAAGTAAATGACATAAAACCAAGTAGATTTTAAAACCCACCAAGAACATTGCTGCAAGAAGTTCTTTCTTAGTCACCGAAACTGAGGGAGAGTCTCTAAGTGACTTGAAAACCTGAAGGATTGGGGGGTGGTGGTGTGGTGTGTGTGTGATAAGGGTGTTGAATTTACTGAAGACAAGGAACCTGTCTAGCACTATGAAAAGGCTGAAGAAATCTAACAGAAGGGAACCATGGCCATTTTGTCTTTAATCACCTTTTTTTTTTTTGTTAAATTAGCTCAAATCACACAAAAAAACCCCGGATATCTCTTCTCAAAACATCTGGGGAGCTGATGTTGGTTTCCGCTCATCAATAAACTTCCAGAACTGTACATTTTCATAGTCACCTCATACACACATCTTCAAGTAAACAAGTGTTTGTGGAGGAACCTCAGCAATCCAGCTGATACTTCTGAAGACATGGGATTATATGGTGCCTTAACCTGATTCAAGAAGCTCACTGCTGGGGAAATCTTTAACTAGAAAATGTCGAATGGCATGATTAAATCTTTAAATAAAAATCAGAGATGGAGGAATTATTCACGTCTGCTGCTCTCGGCTTCTGGGGAATCCAAGCGACCACGTTCTATAGATGGTAATGCCCATGTCCATGCCGAGCTGCATGCACTCATCATTCCAGCCCTATGGACATTGAGAACACTGGCCATAAAGCTGGTGGGAATGGGGGGGAGGGCAACATCAGCTGATGAGCATCATGGTCCAGGAAGGGGGTTAACTATTATAAGGGACTTGACTCAGGAGAAGCAGTACTTGCTCAGGAGATTGCTTGGGTAAGGGAGTCTGAGTCAAATCCTGTGCAAGGAAGGGTGCATCATATACCTGCACCCATATTGCTCTTACTTTTACAAATGCTACTGCTGGCATCTCTACAAAGCCTGAGAAAGATTTAGGTGACTTCAAGCCCAATAGCTCACAGAGCTATTGTAGCACATTGTAGCACAGCTGCAAGGAATGAGAGCAGGGCCAAATAGCGCAACGGTTCCCATCAGTGAATGATGCTGCATGCAAAAATGACCTAAGATTTGTCTTTCAGGTCTACGTACAATGGCAGGGTCTGAGCTGTTTCACTTCTGTCTTTTTGCTGTCTTACACTATATGCATCAATGAGACAGACCACAGAGAAGTTGGAAAATAAGCAAAGAATTATTCTCCACTGAGTCACAGTATTGAAACAACAGGGACATAAGTGAAAACCCAAGCATGCAATAATGTGGTTATACAATATGTTCATGATGAACGCAGCTGTTAAATAACATTCATTAATTGCATTTAAATAGCTATGATTAGCCACCATAATGTGGTAGTCTTTAAGCTGTTTTACTTCAGGTTCAAGCAGCTATATGCTCCGCAAAAGATGCAGTCTAAGAAAAGAGCAACAAAATTGTTTTGTGCTACCTTTACCCTTGGATCCCTGTGGACCTGCTCACCCACTCACTCTTGTGTAAATTACAGGAGCTCTGGGTGGGTTGTTTTAATTTCCATATGGCCCATCAGCATTAAATGTTGGTAACACAAATGCTGCACATGGTTTGGTCCTGCCCCCGTAGCCGGGATGGGAGAGCAATGGCTGAGGGGGGTGGGCAGCAGCTGCTCTGGTCCTGGGCTGAGAAAGTTCCCTGTGTTTATTGGAGCTTTTGCGTCACCAGAGCTGGATTTGGGCAAAGCAGAAAGGATTCTGAATTGGTACTTTAACTAACCACTTAAGCAATTCCAAATCAAGTAATATAAAAAAGAGGCCGTTTTAATTATGCACTTTCATGTTTGGCAAGCGCAGGAATGGATAAACTCCCCAAAAATGTCCTCACTGAAGTTTCAAAACAGTAAAGGTTAATAGTGTAGCACAAATGTTTCTCATTCTTTCAAATGTCTCCTCCTGACTTTCGTAAAAGATTTGAAATGTATTAATTTTTATTTCCCAAGGAGATTTAGATAAGATCCATTCCCTTTCTATGAAGGCTTCATTGTTTTCAATGTACGCTACGTGCAGTCTGCAACCATTTTTTTCTCCACAGAACTTTTAATGTTCTTGGTCCAGGTACTGTGTTTTCTTTTTCATTCATTTTGTCCCTTCTATTATAGCATACCATGTTACCATAATTTTCTGACTCCCCCTTAATAGGAGTATAAAGCAATTCTTCCTACGAACCAAGTAGTTGCAACTTTCTGCATCCTACTGAGAAGGAGTAACCATGATGTCTGTCCTATCAGAAGAAGGGATATGTGTCATTCACTGGCATCTAACAGTAGAATATTTATGTGAAGCCTGTGGTTAGTGTTTTCTCCTCAAATCATAAGTAGTTAATATTTAAGCAAACTGCATGAAATCTTTCTTTGTTGCACATAAGAACAACATTACCAAGGAAGAAGGGGGAAAAAAACAAGCCACTGAGACAGACTGAGGAGTTTTATGACTAAACCCATCTCCTTGTGTTGACTTTGGCCTCAGGTCTTGACTGGACCAGACACAAAGAACATTTCTTCCATTTGGTGTTTACCTGCCCTTTTCATACATGTTTCAGTGCAATTTGCAGGACCTGAAAAAGAGCACGTAAAGCCCCCAGTCCAGCGAGTTTCCTTCTCATCTCACCATAGACAGAGTTTGCAGCTGTTCATGTTTGCAGAGAGTTTTATCTGATTTTTTTACCTCCCAGAACAAGTTCTGTCACAGTAATGCAAGTTATTTCTTCATATGCACACTTTTGGTAAGAGCAGTGTCCCTCAGGATGAGATGGCTTAGCATCTAGCAGCAGGTCCACCCCTGACAATTCAATTGCCTGAGTATTATTTTCTGATATTGTATATATCCCCACATTACTCCAGGGGCTCTTCCCTCTGTTGAAATACTGACAGCTTCATTTCAGAAAACAAACGAACAAACAAACAAAACCACACCAAAACCTGTTCTTCTTTGGTTTGCAGAAGAACAAGGTATGAAATACAGCACATTTTGAAAACTGGATACTAACATTGCAAGTCTCGCATGCAGCAAGCTTGCAACTGCTACTGTGTGCAGTCTCTTATACTCATGGACCAACTCTAGCTTTAATGAGGTTCAAGTTAAAACTTTTACCATAAAGACTTTGAACAGAGGAAGTTAGCATTAGTTTATATTTCCTAAGTAGTTTCATGATATAAACTACTTGACACTAGCTCCTCTGTCATCCAAGTTCCCAGTAAATGGATCTGAGATTCAAGAGGAAGAAGAGGAATAAGAGAGCTTAATGGTTTTCATAGCTGCCTCTTAAGTGAGTCACAGGGTGACAAGAAATGACATTTGGTGGCAGTCTTGTGGTTGGGACACTGTGTATCTCAGATTGCTCAAATAGTTTTCATCCACTACTGACTAAGTTATCACTGAACTTGCTTATTCCTTCAGAAGCCAGTTTTTGGATTATTTGTCAGTGCTGAGTCAAGAAGTGGAATAATCTCTAAAGCTATGACAGCATCAGTGCACCATTGTACGATAACAAATTCATGTCACTTTTACACCACAAAACCTAAAATTGTTTTGCCGAGCAATTATGGGCTATGAATTTGACCTTTATCCTTTCTCAACTTGGTGCTTTGCCTTTTTTGAGCGTGTAGGTGCATTTGCACTTAAATAGCAAAATATGCTATTTTTTCCCAATGCAGCAGCAGTATTAGGAATGTTGGTAATAAGCCAGGTCAGTTTACAGCTTTGGAAATGGCACTATCCAACCGTGGGACAGTAAACAATAATTTTTAAAATGTCAAAACTATGCTTTTTGCAAATATGTGGGTATGGAAGAAGTAAGAGGAGGGAGGGGCAGAGAGAAAGCCTCTACTTCAGTCCCCATGGACTGTGTCTTTTGTATACTGGGGCACTGTGAAAAGTTGGGGAGAAGCTTGTACATTCCTTTCTGTACTATTGAGCCTATAAAACTTCCAAGAACATGTTTCAGTGCTCCCTGCTTTTACCTCCTGAGGAAGCTTCACAGTAGTAGATAGCCCTGTGGTGCCTCTGATTCTGCAGAGGCTGTGTCCAAGATAAATCTATCCAACATTTCTGATCACAGAATCACAGAATGTTTGGGATTGTAAGGGACCTCAAGAGATCATCTAGTCCAATCCCTCTGCCAGAGCAGGAACATTTAGATCCACTCTACATTTTCTTAAAAGTTGTTTTGAAGAGGATTAAAGAATATATTTGTGCTGAAATACAGCTTGGATCATAGATTCCATCTTCGTGGTATGAACAGAGGAGCACTAATTGAAAAAAAACCAGTAGCTTTCAGTTTTTTTCCTGGAGGAGTGGCTGTGGGATTTTGGGGAAGGTTTTAGGGTAAGGCGCAATCTGTTTTGTAAGTTGTGTGGGCTGGGTAGAGGAAGTGGCCAGTCTGAAAGCCGTAAGCATCACTCATGGAGAGAGTTTAAACACCCCCACCACACACAGGTTTTGTATCAGAGGGCGGGGACCAGAGGTGCTGCCAGAAGTAAAGCTAATGAAAAGAATAATGGATCAAAAAAAGTTCATCAGTAGGTATACCTGCATCCTAAATATTTTTGTTGTCTATGTGTTCCTCTGTGTGAATTCAGAGCATCATCTTCTGTCCCAAACTTTTGTGGCATCTTCTTTAAGTTTCATCAAACCCATACCCAGCTACCCACGTGTTTCCTTCAACAGGAGGCCCTTCTCAGAAGTTTAACTACGTAACACATCCCAGTGACTGCAGCACAAGGAAAAACCCTCCACATAATCTCAGGATTAGCTGTTTTGAAAGTGATGAGACATGAAGGTGGAACAGTGAAGACTTTGCCAAAAACCTCCTCTCCCTCCTTCACTGCCATGATTTTGCGCTTTTTGAAGGAACAGAAATGCACAAAAGAACCTGCAATTAAAGGCTGTATAGAGCTTTTACCTCTCGGGTTTTCTTTTCACCTGGTAAAGCTACATCATCTCAAGTGCATATGGTTTATCAAATCTCTGCCATAGCTAACACACAGAGAAGACTTCTAGCTGGCAATCATATTTAATTCCAGCAGATAAAATTAAAGGAACTGATGGTGATATCTGAATTATTCTAAATATGTGCCTTAATCAAATATGTCTGAAGTTCTGGCAGAGGCAGAGAAGCGTTGTATTTTTCTGGATTGTGGGACCAAGAAAATAAGAGGAGCCAATGAAGAAAACCTGAATGGAGATTAAAGAAATCACTTCACCTGTGTATAATTAGCTCAATTTTTTTCCCCCCCACACCCCTCCAGTGTTTACTGATAAGTCCAAAGAAAGACCAGGTATGTTTTCCTAGAGCTGTTGAAGATATCTAGCACTATCAGGCATTGATTGTAGTTAAAGAAAGCCACATGTGGTGAGGTTTTCTTTCACTTGATGATTTACTTTATTAATGATATTACACACTGCAAACTGTAAGGCTGTTTTACTATAGTCTGACAAAATCTGACTGTGGAGACAAAATGGGCAACTAGATTTATAAATAGATGAATATGGAGATTTATAAATGGATGAATATGAATATATGAATATCCTTCCCTTTCAATGGGAAGGATAACTTGAGAGTTTAAGATTGTTTAATGGTGCTGGGACACTCACCAACAGGTTGCCTGGATGTATTGCAAAATCAGACCTTCCTGTCCTTTTATACAGCCGCCCAGATCAAGCAGGGAAGAGAAAGTATTTTCCCAGCCCTGAAGTAGCTCAAGCTTCATCTGGTTAAAATGCTTCCCCCAACTTCAGACTATCTATAAAATTTTGTAGTTTAAATAAACAAGTTCTTCCTTGTCTGCCTCTCATATGGGAGGCAAAGACCCTTTGGCTGCTTGTTTAAAAGTGTAAATAAAGTTGCAAATATGACTTTCCTCTGCTATAAACAGAAGCATTTCTTTAAATTCTTTTGTTTGTAGCCCATATCCATTCACTTCGGTCCTTCTAAGAAATATTCACCCAGAGAATAGCACAGAGGTTCATCTCATTGTGAAGTGTTCCTGAGCAGGGCTTCATTTTCCTTGAGTGTTACACAACGTCAATGCCAATAACCTGAATAGCCTCTATTTCCAGCGGATACAATTACTGCTATTCTTCTCTACTGAGCAACACTCCTGGACTGTCCTTCACAGACATGTTGTCATTGCTGATTTGGTTGTTTCCTGGAGGGTTTGAACACGAGATGTCAGAGCTTACAGAGAATTTTACTGCCTGGCCTAATGCTGGTTATCTGATACCTGAAACTAGAAGGCTTCATGGGCTCAGTTGTGCTGTATACGTTGATTACTGCTGATTGTGCACTTGCTTGCTTGCTTTTAGTTACAGGTAAAGTATCCATTTCTTCCTCAATCAGACCAAATTTTTAGTATCAGATGCACAGAGTCAGGTCTGTTTTAGCTGTTCTTTTGTTGTTGTTGTTGTTATTTTTTAATATACTATTAGGTAGTGACCTGCAAAAGCAATGATGGTTTGTCAAAGAGAGATTAAGGGACAGCAAGTGAGTTTCAGTTACATCTTATTTGTATTGCACTGAGGACCAGAAAGCTTCCCAAGACCAATAAGGCTGTGCTGAAAAAGGCTATTTGCCTCTTGCCTCAGCCCTCTCTGGTCTCCAGCTGTTCTAGAGTGCAGGAAAATGCACTCTTGTGCTCTCCTTTCAGAAAAGCCAGATGTAAAAGTCCCTACAAACATGGCAGGAACTTCTGCTACCCTTTGCCATGGTAGTTTGGACCTCAAGGAATTAAAAATAGCAATATTGCCTTCGAAGTACCAGTCATATCTATAACCCATGCTTTCCTACAGGCGCTGTGCACACTAGGTAGAATTCATCCTGGCTGAGTCTGTTTTGCAAAACTAGCTCTTCTCTTGTATAAAAACTGAGCAGAGGAACAAGCAATTCAGGACCTGTTTGTCTGGGCAGGTTGGAACAGGAGGAGTTGCACAAAGGCAGCTTCAGCCCAAGCTGGTCTAGATTTGGAGCAGTTCTGCTATCATGGGGGGACCTGGGGGTCCAGGAGTAATCATACCACAGGTGCTTCTGGCTGAGGATTGGGAAGCAATGGAGTTATTCCATTTGAGGGTTTCAGAGAACATATCCCTTTCTATGAACACTTTGACTTTAGGGGTGTCTGGCCAAAAGGCACCAGGGCTGAGAACTGAGCACAGATTTGGGGGCTTGTTCTGTTTTGTTATTTTGATTTGTTTTGCTGTTGTAGAACTGGTCATTGAGTTACTGGGTTCATCTACTCCTGCTTACAGACACAGTGTTGTGCAACCCAAAAGCCTTTAGGATCCTGTAGAGGCAGAAGCTGTGCTGCAGCCGTGTGAGGTGAGGGAGACTTAAATGAGAACAGCAGATCAGTGCCAGGGTTGTTCCTTATATGGCTTCTAAATGTCTGTAGTGTGTTCCTTGGTATATGGCTTACCGTAAGAAGCTTCAGGTGCCGTGTTCTTGCACTGCTGTATATCAAATGCTATTGCTGAGGTTGTGCTGAGTCTGTGCCAAAGGAGGTAGCTGGGAGTCATTCAAATGCTGAAGCATTCAACTAACCAGCCCTCATATGGTCTGCAAAACTGCTGACAAAAATCCCTCCCTTGTCAGTGACTGACAAAGGTGGCAAATGTTAATGGGGAAGCCTTGTCCTGCAGCAAGATGAGTGTCCCCTCACAGAGGGGGTCTGCTGTCCCCTCTGCAGTTTGTGGAAGCAAACACAGCAGGGCTCGCCCAGGTGTGGTCCCCAGAAGAAACAGAACTTAGCCAAGGGCAGACCACTTTTTGTAATGGGTTTCAACTTTTTTTGTTGCTTTAGTTGAGAACATCTAAGAGGAGTGCTCTTGTTCACGAAGAGGAAAATTAATCTGTGAATGGACTATAGTGTAATGCTGGCTGCTGATCTGTGAATGATACTTGTACATAATTTGTTTTAAACAGCACCTATTTATGTTTTCAGGCCTTGTTTTTAAGCTTTCTAGAGTGCACTACTACTGGCTATCATCCACTGGCTCTGTTTCTTTTTGGGCTTAGCTACAGTGAATCATGCTCAGAGAACGGGCCATGTTCTTGATTGCTGAAACATTGCTTTTCTGCAATACGTTTTTTTTAAAGTGCAAATATTTGCAGCTTTCCCAAACCCACAAAAATACTGTTTATCAGTGCCCTAGAGATCAATGTTTAAACCAAACAATTTAGTGCAATCAGGAGGGTGTTTTGACTTATGAGAAATATATTTTAAAGACCAACGAATTACTTTATAGATACATGTATGCCTACACACACAAATATATATATATATATATCTAAGGGACAGAGATATAGATGGTCCAGGCAACTATGATGCTCTAAAGTCATGGCTTAAAATATATATTTTACAGCTGTGATAGTATGAGGTTTTCACTGAAGATTACTGAGTTAACATTTTTACAAATGTTTGAGGCTGCAAATAAAACTTATTTGTTTCATGTCGCAAATGCCTGCCAAGTACTTCTGATTCTTAGGGGACTTAAAAAGTGATAGGCCTCATCTAACCTTTCAGTAATTCTGCTACCAGATTGTATAGTTCGATTAATTGGGTTTTTTTCCTCATTCTTATCTGAAATACTGGATTCTCTTCTTCATCTGTTCTTGAGTTTTGCCTACGCTGGATGTTCTTATATCCTTGTTACCACTGTAACTTTTGCTATAAGTCATCCCTGGAAAATATCAAAGCTCTCTCAGCATTGGTTTTGAAGCAATTGGCTGTTATTTCACAGTACAGCTCAAGTTGCCTTTGTTTTAATTGTAGCTCCCAGGATCTGTGACAAGGATAGTGCAATCTCTGGTCTTTTCATCCTTATTAAATTTTAAATATCTATATGCTAAGAAAGCAAAAGAGGAGGCAGTTCCGTGATACACCCAGAAATGAGCCCACCTAGGGATATGTACTGAGCACCCACGCTCCTCTACCAATGACCAGCAGCTTTGGAGTTGTAGTAATAAAGCACTGTGAAAGCATGTTCAAATTACTTCTTAAATGGTTAAGCTAAGATTAATTAAAACATCATAAACCATGGTTCTTGAAAAGGAAGTGAAGAAGGCTCTGACTTCTTGTTTTTACAGTTTGTGTAGGACAGTGAATTGTGATGAAGACTTCTGACCACAGCGAATTCCCAGAGGGAAGAGTTTTTAAACATAACAGCAGCAAAATGATAGATGTTAAATCAGATGTTAGTAAGAACAGCTAAAAATTATATGCTCGAGTTTGGATGAATGTACAGACTTGTTTGGAAAATGTTCAAGAAAAATACTTGAATGTGCACCGTTTTTTTTGTGGGATTGTTGGGTTTTTTGTTTTGTTTTTACTTTTACTGGAATTTGATGGGCTCCTCCAAGCTCTTCTAAAACACCATGATGTTCACTAGCTGCAGGTGGGCCGGGCTGCAATGTGAAGCAGGCAGCATTTGCAATTAAGTTGTGATCTAAAAATCTTGTATTTGTCTTGTTGCTTTCTCCCATTCCGCAGAATGAAGGCAATTTTATGTAATTCCCCATTTTATGGGGACTTAGATTCAGGGAAATCACGATGTAGGTCTCGTATTTCATTAATAGCAATATTAAAGTAGTTTGCCTACTGTGATAAATTACACATCTCTGCAGAGGCACGGAAGCACAGGGGTATACAGTAGAAACAGCTGTATAAATTCACCCCAACAATCCTGACTTTCTAGTCTGTGTTTTCATTATTATGAGATACCTGTTATAATGAAATGCAGGTTGTGTACAAATAATGTATAGAAGGATAAATGAAATCTGCATCTATCACAAAACTATTCATACTTTAAACCAACCTGTAGTTCCCAAAGGCTGCAGGTACATCTTAGGCTCAATGGTGAACAGAGTTAGGTTTTTTGTTGTTTTTGTTTGTTTGGGTGGCTTTGGTTGTTTGTTTTGTTTTTGCTTTCGGTTGTGTGGTGTTTGTGTTTGTTTTTTCTTTCTGGTCTTGTGGGGTTTTTATTTTTTTGGAAGATTTTGGGGGGAAGAGAGGGGGCTTGGTGTGGTTAGGGGTGTTTTGGCCTTTATTCCCTGCTCCATATCAGATCTCCTCCCTTAGCAGAAACATGCTGTTATGGGTTTAACCCATTTGCCCAATGCACTGAATTCTCCATGACAGCTCTTGTTATTCTTTGAAACCACTTGGCACATTCCCAAACTATATTGGGCAAAATATAAATAAATGTAGGATAGGAACAGTCTTGCACTTTTCCCAGAGAGAAGACCTAGATAGAATTGAGGTATTTCATGATGCTTGTTAAAGAATGTGCATGTATATGTCTACTGCATCCCAATAGGGGTACAAAGAAACAAAAAAGAAGGTGAAAGCAGATGCTTCAGAAGGCATCTGTTAGTGCATTTTTAAAAGAGATAAACTGGACTTCTGCCAGAAAAATCAGCTGCTGGAGCTATTTAATAATATTTTAATCTCCTGTGTTGAACATTTCATCATATTTTGAGTCTTTCCATGGTTACCTTCTTGCACATGACTTATTTTACATTTCTTGTTCCTGCTTGCTTTCTATGCAAGTCAAACCAGCTTGTACCTCAGGCCACATCTCTAATAGCCACTGTCAAACGGGGTGATGACAAAGGACCCAATGCAGGGTGGAGGTGGTAAAAACTTTTAATTCACTAATTCTTATAGAGTGTTCTGTGAGCTCTGGCTAATGGATGGTATAGAAACACCTAGTATTTGTAGGCTACTATTCTTAGCTGATTTTGGGAATATGAGAACGCTTTTAAAAATAAACTTTCAGCTAAGCACATGTGCCTGTTACAAAAGCCAGAGCAAGTTAACCTTGCACAGAGTCTCTATGTCACCCTGCTCTTAACCTGTAAATTCTTTTGTTATGATCAGTCATTTCTCATAATCATCATGAGGAATCATTTATTAATGACATTCACTAATAAGTGTTATATGTGTGATAACATGGACTGAGAATAAGTAATGTCATCTTTTCTAAATCTCTTTATTTGCTTCTTGTGCCAGATTAACAATTTCAAGGGACATTCAAAGGTTATAGAACAGTTCTTGGCTTTACAGGAACAAAATGTCATGGAAATGCCACCTCTCAGCTCCCTCCCCAGCAGCAACAGTAAATATTTGATCAGCACGTACTTTCCATTCAGCTCAGCTCCTCAGGCTGGTTTGGAACTTCTGTTCTGTTGGAGAAGTCTTACGTTTGTGATAATGTAATCACAGAATGGCCAAATGGACCTTCACTAAATAATTCAGTGTGATTGGTGTAGAAAACAAAACAAGAGAAAGACATGGAATGACTTCAATGAAATGCGTGAAAACATGAGGGCATTGGTCCTCTTGACTTCATGTGTCCTTAAGGTGGATGATACGGTGGGGCAAATCATCTTTGCTTTCTGTGATTTCTCCTGGATTTGTATAAAAATTAGAGATGTCCCATGCCATGATTATCACCATTCTTCATGCTTCTAAATCATTATGGCCTGGGAGCAGCCCAACCCATAGTTCTTAAGCAGTATTGTTCCCAAATTGATGCTCTGGCATCTGACCAGCAAAGGTGTACCAGTGGGAAGTTGTGAGCTTTGTAGGTCCTCAAATGTGAGATACAGCACAGCAAGAACCACTGAGCTTGAATTTGCTCATTTGCTCTTGAATGCAGCTGCTTGCTAGTCCCACCAGGCTGTATCTCTGCAGCACAAGAAGCTCCACCACCTTCTGCCTGTGAACTACTCAGAGATCCCCACCATCAGATCCCGAAGATACAGGACATGTGTCTAGTGGCTCTCCACAAAAATCTTTGCACAGGAGAACAGGAAAGGGAAAAAATACTCAATGCCAATTCAGTGCTACAGAGGGAGGCCTTCTGTAGGTATTCTGTGGGCTCATCTTGCCAGAAAGCCAAAGCGTAAGCGAGAATCAAACCAGTTGCCGCTCACTCCAAATATGGGCAAAAAGTATACAGGAGCAGCTACATGACACACTATTTCCTTGAAGGAGTAGAAAAAGGCTTATTCTTTTAAATCTGTACAGAGAAACTAAATTCCATGGAGAAAGCACTGATAACAATCTGTTATAAAACCAAGATTAGAGTCCAGGCAAAGTAGACTTGTTCTCTAAACAAGGAATTTATTAGCCCACACAGTCCATTTAAAAGAGCCTCTCACCAGGTAATTAGAGTCTAAAATTCTGCTTTCAAGGTTTTGTCCTATATTACTCCCTGTTTGTTTTTTATCATGCAAACTCAGACACTTCAGTGATAAACTGTTTGCTCTGTGGCCTTGCTGTGGTACATGGAAAACTTTCCATGACTGTATTGCTGTGGAACAGAAATAGCTAGGCATGTCCCAAGCAGCTTTCGAAATGCAGTTTGGATCCTGATGAAAAGAAGAACTGTTCAGAGGCTCATCAGTGTCCCATACAACTTGTTTGTTTCTCTTTAAATGTGTTATATGAAAGAGCCTGAAACTCTGGGAAAGGTTTTACTTTGTGTTCTCTCGATAGCTTGTGGGGGTGCAGAAGGCTGTGCAGTTCTTGGAGAAAATTTCTTTCAGGTTTATGCAGGGGATGTTTGTCGTGTTGTGGGGTTTTTTTCCCCCTCAATGCTCTGCTCCTTCTTCCACACTTTTCAGGAAGCACAGTTGTCTTTTTGTGTTAATTTTACCCCGATGTATTGGGAAATTGTTTGTTTTTTCCTTATGGAGTTTTCTATAGGCAAAATTCTCTGCTGGTATAAAGTGCATCTTGGTGGCAGTATGTCAGATACAGAGAGATGAGAGGAAAGAGACCACTATTTTCTGTCTCAGTCACTAATGTTGAGATCAGACCTGAGTTAATTCCTTCCTTCTGTCCAGAATTTCTTGGGTGGTTTCACCTGACTCATCTAGCTGCTTCATGTTTCTTTTCCTTCCTGAAGGACGCTTTCAATTCCCACCATCTCTGCTTTCTCTTTGTTTCACTGGGACGTAATCCACAGGGCTAAAAAAACCCCAAGTAGCTACAGCTAATGGACAGCTGACTGTACCTGACTTACTTGAAGATTGTATCAGGTAACTCCTTGTTTTCCAGACAGCTACAGTTGGCACCTGTGGCTTTTATCTCTAAGAAACAATCCTTTGTATTTTATATGTGAAGGCAAAAATACTCATTACTCAACTTTTCTTCCTCCAGATCATGCTGAAACTTCTCAGGTAGTTTTTTTGGTCTGACAATGTTTAATAATCTCTCTGGTTGATCTGATTAATCCTAGCTGGCCCGTTAAGCCCTGTAGAAAATTCTATTTCTCTTTGGAAGCTTTTTCTAAATGTTTTAGGTTTGGGGTTTTTTTGTTTGTTTTGCTGGGGTTTTTTGTTTGGTTGGGGGTTTTTTTGTGTAGCTTGTGACTTATTTTTTTTCCCTCTATGGATGCACCTTAAGTAAGTTTCAAGAAAATATTAATCTCAGAAATGAACTATAGTCACTAAAAAGGCTTGGGGGAAAAACTGAATTATTCTGTAGTTGGTGAAGAGATGTGGCATTTTGCATCTCCAAGGGCCAGGCATAAAACTCCTGCTGGCTTTGGGTTTCGACATTAACTAGATGCTGGTTTTGTAGTAAGTCTATTAACAGAAATTTTGTCCCCATTAGCTATCTCGGTAGAGAAGAGAGTATTTAGACAACTGATGCTAGACAGGCTAAACTTCCTTCCCTGCAAATGACTTCATCCAGAATCATTTGTGGAAAGTGTATGCATTGCTGTTCAAGTTTACTCACTTTCTGAAAAACCTGAAGGCTTGAGTCCCTACATCTATCCAAATTACTTCAAACTAATCAAATTATTCTTCTATCATTCTTGCCATCTGTAACCTCATAAAGATGCAAGAACACTGAATTCCATTGGACAAACAGGAAAAAGCTGAGCATAAGGGGTTTCTGTATAAGAGGCTTCTTCCATGCACTTGTCTGCACAGCTGCATTCTCTGCCTTGATGCACTTTTTAACATAGTATATGTTTTAGGAGATTATTTTCTCAGTTATCCCTCTGGATCTCGTTTGATCCTAAGCCTGTAACTCCTGCTCTACCACAAGCAATCAGTGTCTATGTCACACATCTGCCCGCCACTCTCCCCCCACCCCCAGCCTGCACTTATCTGTCATCAAACTTGGAATGTTTACCTGTATTTCATAAACTTCAGAAGCCTGTAAAGACCTCGTGGCATGGCAACATGGAAATGTAACCCTGACTTTGGGGCTGGAAAGACTTTAGCTTCAGACACTGTGCTTTTCCGTATGCAGTGCTCTCACAGATCGGGTTTCCTGAAGAAACCCTATATAGAGCTTAGTACCAAATCCTATTCACAATGAATCATGGGAAGTGGAATCTTGAGCTAAATACCCTTAGGAGGAAAAATTCTTAAGCATTCCAGAGCTTTTGAGTTGGAAACTTGGAGATCTTGTTATGATGGATTCAAGGTTTCCAGCTGTGACACTGTGACCTGCTGTTTCATTTCAATGATGTCACTTCATAGGATATAAGCAACTTTAAAAGTTTCCCAGGATATCATAATGCTGTTTAATAAACAAATAAACTAAGATTGTGGCTCTAAACTCAGAACAGTTAAAATGTTTTTGACTGTGTACATCTCTGGATACGCTCAGGTTCTGTGAGCCCTCTGAGGAAACACGAAGATGCTGGTCAGGTATCTTCCCTGCTCCTCCTAGGGGCTGTACCAGAGGGTTAGAGAAGCCATATCTGGTTGTTCAAACTCACAACTGAAGTTTAAGGCAGATGTGGGGATGTCAGGGGGAATAAAAGGGTTGGAGGATACAAGATTGTGTACAAAGATGAGGAAAAACCCTTGCCAAACTGACTCCAGCACGACTTCTGAGTTTTGCATTTGGCAAAAAATTTTCCTGCATGGGAGCTGCAGCAAAAAGTCTCCCTGAAAACATGATTCTACCTGATGAAGATAAACAAAGTAAAGTGGGGAACAGAGTTGATTTGAGATTGTAAGTAATCCTTAAGTAATCCTCTTGCCCTTTTCCAGAGATGGCACGCGTTGCTTTTTGGAAGGTGGAGGGATTCCTAGGAAATCCAGGCTGGGGTATCTCTGTACAGTGTTTACTCAGTGGCATTAGTGGCCTCTCTCAGGAGCTGCTGGCAGCTGTTTCATGGGCACCTGGCATTAATGTCAACAGTACAGGTAAAAGGCAATGATAACCAAGGTCATCTGTGTACCTGAGAGTCAGGACGTTAGGACAGTATTTAGGCTGACACTTGTTTTGAGGTGCTTTCCTCCACCTTTTCCTACGATGAGAAAGATGGCATGAAAGGATGGAGCTGGTTGTAACGTTTCATGGTTGAGCAGAGAAGCTGTGCTGGATGAAAGAGGGAACCAGGGCTGGAAAGAGGCCGTGCTGTCAGGACGGGATAGGAAAACAAAGAGCTGAAATAGCAATTTTGTTTGTTTGCTTGCTTTCTTAATAGCAAGTTGCATTTCTGGAGTCTGCTAAAGGCTGGTGGGGGAAGAGAAGGGCAAGCACAGGGAGCAAGGGGCTGTATGGTGAGGGTCTCTGTTTAACGA
The DNA here is from genome assembly GCF_963082525.1 of Nesoenas mayeri. Classification (NCBI taxonomy): domain Eukaryota; kingdom Metazoa; phylum Chordata; class Aves; order Columbiformes; family Columbidae; genus Nesoenas; species Nesoenas mayeri. The sequence goes on along the minus strand of NC_137544.1, from coordinate 88,673,141 downwards.
CATTTCCCCTTGTCATCTAAAAGGACAGTCTTAAATCTCCCATGCAGTATTTAACCTTGCCTTTTCCCACAGCACTGCAAAACTGGGGCACCTACATAGCCCTCACTTGTTTAAATATGTCCTACAAAAAACTTACCTTTTGCCCCCTACATGTAACCAAAAGAAAAGATCAGTGATTTTTGAGAAGACTTCAGATGAATATGGAACTGTGTCTACACAAAGCAATAGTAGTGAGGAAGGGGGAGCTATTTTAATAACTTATTAAAAATTTATTTTCTTGGGACAAATGTCAGAAGTGAGAACCTGCAACTTACTTTGAAGAGGGGAGAGTTTTAAGCATGATGCATTATGAAGAAATGAGTTGTCTGCTTACAAAATCCTGAGCCATTTAGCCAGGACACCTGAGAAACATCAGAGACTGTGTATTGTACAGATAATGGAAAATCACCAGCATGTTCCAGAGCAATGCTGCAGCTCCAGAGCAAGTCCAGGGTTTGGGGCAGGGAGTGGTTCGAAGGATGCTAATTAACCTTGGATGAAATTGTAACTGAATGTGCTGGAGACTTTCTGCAACAGAAACTGATTTTATCTTGTGTATAGATAAAAGCGGATGATCAGAAATGTTTCTCTTCTGGTGAAGTTTTTGCCTAGAGCTGTAATTTACTGCAAATCAGGGGAATAACTTTTTTTTTTTCCGCTAAAGATTACAATGTAAAAAGAAATAGAGGATTTTATAGTAGGGTGCGTTTTCAGGGCTGTAACCATGGAGTTGTATGCTCCAGTGCTGTTACAATTAACCTCTTCACTGCTGTCAGAAAGCATGTGTACTCTGGCAACATACTTCTCCTGACAATATTCCCCCTTTTAGGGATTATTGTTTTGGGGTTTTGTCTCATGCATGTGCTGAAAAAAACAGCTGGAGCATCCTGCAGAGAAATGTGTTGTATTGGGGGCTTTTTAAAGCCTTCTGTGGTCATAGGAATATTTGTGTACTTCACTCCTTTGCAGCCCACCATGGAAAGGAAAAGGGACACTAGAGGAGACATAATAAATAATACTAACAAAAGTTTGGAAAGGGCAGTACACTTCATACTCTGGGATTTAGCCCAATATTTAGTAGCTGGTGATTGGTAGGGAGGGTGACATTTTCTCACACTTGCCTACAGGTGGTTTCATTAAATTTTTGTTAATTTACTTCTTAATTCATACAATGAAGTACTAAAGGAGGAGGATTTTCTTTTCAAACACTTTTCAATGCCTTTGATTCTCTCTGCTGGATTCAGAGACACAGAGAGTGCTTTTGTTGATCCAGTTTAATGCTGAGTTGTGTTTTTAAATTCAGTGTTCTAAGATGTGACCTGGGTACAGGCCTGTCAAAATGTGAACAAAACTTGGCCTGTAGACGGCAAAATCTGCTGCATTTATTTTCAGCTGACTGTATTCTGAGGTACCATGTATGCATGGCTGTATATGTACCAGCAAGCAAATGTGCCCTTTTCTGACTGTCTCTCAGTGAACAACATTGCATTCTTGCTTACCAAGCTTCCTTTGCTGGAATTGCTGTGAAAGGGTCACTGAACTGAAAAAAAAAAACCCCAGAACTACCCAGACTTTTATTTGCTGATTGTCAGCTGATACAATACAGTTCATTCAATCCCAGGCTAATAAAGTCCTGAGGAAACATTGCTATGAACAAGTTCTGACCTAAGTGTTTTCTCATTTCATTTAAGCTTCTATAAAATCCTGTTCAAAGGACATTCTAATGGAAATAAAGCATTAAGACTTAATCCCTAGTGGAAATTACCCAAACAAAACATTTAGTAGAAGCAGGCATTTCAAACTGCTTTCACTGACGGGCCAAGATCAGAGGAACTTTTCAGGATTTCAGTTTCATCTCACTCTGGGAATGACATTTTCTGATATTTAAAACAAACTGCACTATAATAAAAAGACAAAACAAAGAAACACTCTGAAAAGAAGAGGAAATGCTTTTCCCTCCCTAATACTATTTCAGGGTAAATTCACCTGTGCTTGCCTTCCTTTCTTTCATGCGGAGTGAGACACCTTCTTCCCATCATCGTATTTTGCAGTACCTAAAGAGGCAGCCATCAGTGGTGTGCTGGCAGTGGCACACAGGGTAGGAGAGAACTTCTTTTGTCTCTCCATGATGGTTTTGTAAAACACAGTTGGTAAAACCCAATTAAATGTAGCCCTGGAATTACAGAAGCATCCGGTTACTGAAATGACTATAACATCTCCTGACTAAAGACAGTTGTCTGCTTATAAGCGCATTTAACTGTGGTGATATGTTCAGACAAACAGCTGAGTTTATATTTCCGTGTAACATTTATGCATTTTTCAAAGGCAATGAGGCTTCTTTCTGTGTTTCTGGGCCTGGAAGATCATGGCTGCTTCTTCTGGGCTTGGGCATTGCAGCCAGCACTTAAACTTAGTCTCATTACTCATGCCTCACTTTGGCTGAAGAAGGGTTACAGCTGAAGTTAATTTGAAAGCTTAGACTTGGGTGACACTGCTGCACTTGTCCTTTCAGAAAATAACAGCTTTCACTGCAAAACCTCAAGTTACATTTAGGCCTGCATTATATTCTCCATTGCCCCTTCCCTATACCTTTCTGATTTAACTGCAAATTGTAAACAGATTTCAGCTGGAGCTGCCTTGGCTTAAAAGATGAAGATCTGGGAGTCTGCAGTTGATGCATACAACTTGTTCTGGAAGGGCACTAGAAACCTTTTTCTTTTTCTTTTTTTCCTCTCTGAGTTTCTTGAACAGTGTTTTTTTGTTGTTGCTTTTTCTTTGTTTGTTTGTTTGTCATCGTTTTGTTTGTTTTGTGATTTTGTTTGTTTTTCTTTTTAATGCTGCTTTTAAAAAGTGGGTTTGTTTGTCCTGAAGCCCACAGAACAGCCTGAAGATAGATTTATTATTTAAACTTGTACATAGAATTAGTTTCTACATAAAAATAAGCTTTTTTTTTATATTGCCAGAGTTGAATCCTAATGCTGTGTGCCCACCAGTCATTCCGTTCCAAAAACTAACCGTGCTTTTCCTTTGAACTCAATGTTCTTGGTGACTGTTTTTTCCTGGCCCTTGAAGCTAACCCTTGGAGTACAGCATACCATCATCTTGCAATGTATCATGCTGCAGAGAACTTGGGATGGAGTTAAATGTTATGTTGGTCAGTGAGTAAAACAAGGTTTTCCCAACAATTATTTTTTTTTCCTCTAGTAATCACTAGTGACTTTAAAAAAACCCAAAACAAAACAAATTGTGTTTGGAATCAAAAGACCAGCTCTCAGAGGAGTTAATGTAATGTCCATGTTGCAGAAGGACAAGCGTTCTTTCCTAGTTTAGTCCTTGCTTAACTGCTTTCTTCAAAGCTGAGTATTCTGGGATGTATTCTTTGGTATTTGAATGTTAGGAAATGGAAAATTAAAAATAATAATGGAGGAAATTCCCATCTGGGAAATCTGTTGTGTATTCAAAGCACCTTTAGTTGCAAGCTTGCACTTCGTGGCCTTGACGCACATTGTACCTAAAGATCAAGTTTGGATTTGCGTTTTCCCAGGCTTTTTAGCAAGGGGGTGGCGGGGCTGGAAGGGCATTAATTCAACTCTGCCTACCACCTTTGCTCTCAATATTTATGGTGCCTGGTCAGTGTTCAGATTTTACTTCTTCAAGGGGAAAAGAACACAGAACTTGCCTTGAGTCTAGAGCGGGGTGTCAAACTCATTTTCACCAGCAGCCACAACACCCTTGCTGTTGCCTTCAAAGGGGCAGGTGTAATTTTAGGACTGTACAAAGGCAGGATTTATTTGAAGCATGATGTTGTAAGAAAGAAGGAGCTCTTGGGGCACAGCTACTAGCTGGAAGGACGCTTGGCATCATGAGCAAAGAAGGTGCATCCTCAAATGCTCATTAGTGCTTTGCTTATATATTTTGTAAATAAACACAAATGTCCGAGCTTCCTAGATGGGCAGTGCTATAACCAAACTAACCTGTGTCACGAAGAGATGGGTGTCTGAGTTTGCCTGAATGCAATCCTTTCAGGTAATATTTTCCTTCTTTCCTCTGTGATGCTATGCAATCCAGAAACAGGCCAAAATTCAGATTTAAGAATAAGCTAAAATCTTAGCTCTGGCTCTTCTCAACTTTAAGTTAATTTTCTTTAACGATTCTTTGATATGTCTTTGACCTGCTGAAGGCAAAAAATGTATACTTTTCCCTGAGACCACTTTGAGCATGCGCATGCCTTTGAAGCTAATGAAACTGTGGTACAAGAATCAGATCACTTCAATTTTATGTATTTGTATACTTAAATTTAAAAAAAACCAAACAAACAAACTAAAAATAAGTTGTGCTATTGAACTTGTTCTTACTTTTGTACTGTTAGTCACAGTTGCGAGCTTTCTGGTTTTACTCAGCAGCTACAAAGTGTGTGGGCAGTGCAGGTAGCAGGCCGGTTATCAATACAGTGAGTGCTTCACTGTTTCTTTGCCGGTCATTCACTTCTGTTGCATTTGGCAGTTTTAAACTTCTTTTCCAAAAATGTCTCTAGAGTTTTGCTTTCATATTTCTGTAAATTCCTATGACTTTGAGTTTTGGTATTCAGGTCTTCTCCATTATCAGGCACTTGTTTGATCTGTGCGTTGAATCCCTGTGGGTCTCATTTAAGTTTATAAGATCTCTGAGATCAGACATTTTGCCTTTCACCTACCTCACAACTGTTGGAAATGGACTTGAAAATGTACTCTCTCCTTGAGCCTTTCAAGTCACGATCTGTATCCTTCATTCAAAATAACTAATACAACTTCACTTAAATGCTTCATCTAAGCTAAAGTGGTGCCAATCTAAATGTGCCCATTCCTGAAGTTATCTTGCAGAGCTTTTCCTGGCCTTCTGGGAGGGGGTTGCAGCTGTTGTTTTCCAGTTGCACAGTTCCAGTGATGCTGTTCCCTCCCTCGACCTGGAGCACCACAGTCTGCCTGCCAAACCTCAGGCAGGGACACTGAACATCAGTCCAGAGGCCAATGCAGAAAGCTGCCTGGTTTGTTGTTGGCTTTGGGGTTTTGCTTCTGAACAAGGGTGTCTTTTTGTAGCTGGACTAAATGTGTTCCTGTCATACTAATAAAAACGTGCCCTTGTTTCTCAGGCTTTGTCACCTTTTGAACACATATCAAACATAATGAACATATTAAACGTAATGAACTCCAAGGCCAGGCTGGATGGGGTTCTGAGCAATGTGATCTAGTTGACGATGTCCTTGCTCATTGCAGCAGGTTTGGACTAGATGACTTAATGGTTCCTTTCAATCCAAACCATTCTATGATTCTGTGAACTCTGCTGGGGCTGACCCAGAAAATGTAGTGATCTATTTATGTGACTTACAAAAGTCCTACTTCTTCTACCTGATTTAGAACTTTGGATGCGTTCTCTACCAGTTCCAAGCTGTTGTATCTGCTGACTGTCAAAGCATTTAAGGATCTCCTGATAGTGAGGGGTTTGGGTTTTTTATTTATTTATTTTTTATCTCAAAGCAAGTGTACATTTCCTTCTGTAGTTGAAGATATTACTTATCTGTCTGCAAAAGTTATTCTTTGTTGGTTGTTTTGCATACAAAACTATATGTTTTTTTCCCCTCTTAATTTACATGAACCACTCATCTATTGACATAGAAATACTGAGAAAGTTAATTCTTTATTGCAGGGGAGTATTGTACTTCTGCAATACCTAAATCTTGTGAAATAATCCATTTGCCTAGTGTGCTAATTCCACCACCTGATTCAAAAAAGTGGCACAGAATACCACTTGTGTCTCACAAGCCCCATGGCAGGGCTGGAGCAGCACAAAAGCCATCCTCTGCAGTGGACTGCCTTGTTTGTACTTGCTGCTGTGTCTCTGAAACAAATAAGAACACGGGAGAGAAAAAAAAAAGGAGAAGAATATGATGGTTAATCACATTTTTGGATGCCCATGAGCAACGAATATGAAGTAGTAGTAAAAAGACTAATGCACTTTTAGGGTACACTGGGGGAGTTGTTTTTGGCAGAGATATCCAAGACAGTGTATGTGGCAATGATGAAGTTTCACGTACATCTGAGATCACCTGTCTTTAACAAAGCTTAATGTGAGTTCAAACAGGTGCAGATGAGGATTAGTAGGTCAGTTAGAAGAACAGAATGGATTACACATTTCCCTGTTATTCCTTACAAAGAGGTAGAAATGCCTTGATTTGTTTAGCCTGGGAGGCAAATGCTTATAAGGGGATAAGACAAATATTTGTAAATGGGTTGGAGGGTTCTGTTTCAAGGAGGGGAAAAAAAAGGTATATAAGACGATAATGTTACTCCCAGATCAAATGTTTATTATCTGGTCATGAATACATTTAGGCTGGAAAGTGGAAGGTTCCTGAATGCTCAGAGAGAAGCTCCAAACAGGACTGGAGGGAGTGAGGAGTTTAAATTGTTGGGAGATTGAGTGTGATAAGCCAAATGGAAGGGATTGTGTAACTAATTTGGAGAATTCCTGAAGATAAGAATCCATATGTATCTGCTAGGTTCAAAAGGAAACTGGATTGCTGCTTGCACTGTATTTATTTTTGGTAATCCTGTGCTAAGACTTCTGCCTGTTTCTTGTAGGGATCAGCAGAGATTTGTCCCCCTGAACAATATAACACACTCTGTTTAACAGATTTCTTGCATGTTGCAGGGATCTAGCACATCAGTGGTGCCTTCAGTCTCTCTTTTGCTGTCTGCTGTCTACAGCTGTTTTGTCTGAGCTGTTTCTTAGGTCCTTGTTTGGTTATCAATTTTGGGCAACTGTTGCATGGAAGTGGGTACCTGGACATGTGTCACGTGCTTTCCTGGGACTGCAGGAAGCCTCGCTGCAGGACCTGCATCCCAGTTCTCCTCTCCTATTAAGGGAGAGATGCTGATTTACTTTTCCCTCAAAAGGTGCTGGTAATCCAGTAGTGCTCCCCCCACCCTGTGTTTATACAGACAGTTTGTGTCTTTAAAGGCTCTTTATTTTTTGGTTTGAACATTTCATGACACACATCGCTGTTTACTCAAGCAAAGGGCTGAGTACAACTGAGTCCTTGTCATGATGTACTGATTGAACACAAATTTATTTTCCCCCCGTTATTCCTCCTTTCTGATGCATTAACAAAATAATTTAAAAAAAAAAAAAAAATCAAGGGAGAGAAGCATTCTCTGGATTCCTTAAATATTCCCTGTGTCTCAATATTATGGCACAGCTCTGTATGTAACCGTAATGACAGCAGGAGGATCCCCCTCCTCAGGATGCACAGACCAGGAACAGAGCGATTTACTTTTTTCTCTGATGGCTCTTGCACAGGTAAAATATCTATGAAACTTCAGATAGTAGCATTTATACCTTTATCTACGAGTTTACTTTGCTCAATAATGCATAGTTAATTCCTTTTTTTTTTCTGTAAGGACTAGTGTTTAAAAGCAGTTGTGTACCCAGCTATTGTGTATGCTTAAAGCTGAGCAACAAAAACATGCTGCCAGCTACAAGGTCTCGCTGCTGTACTTTTCCTTGCAACCTTTAATATATTCAAACCACTGTTATTGTGCATAGAATTCAGCAAGGCTATAATCACCATTAAAGATGGTGGTTGGTTTATGTTTAGTTTGTGTTTTGCTATTTTAGGATAGACAAGAAAAATATTTATGTGGTAGGTTTTTTTTTTAGGATAGGAATAATATTTTCTGTTTACATTTGTGGAGTGAGCACACCCTGGTCCATGCAGTCACTGGGACTCCAGTACCACAGTACACAGTGTTCTTACTTTTCTCATCCACCATCATACTGATCAGTGGATTAGCAGGTTTCATCTGAGTGAAATGTCTAAATACTTAGTAACAGTTGCAGTAGAAAGAAAATATTTTTCTTCTGAGCAGCAGAAATCTAGATCCCCCAGGTCTTGCATCCTACATCTCAATCTTCTGCCAGTAAAAATAAATAAAGAATTTTTTTAAAAGCCCTCCAGATTTAATAGTTGCACCTCTTCTAAGCACTCCACCATTATGTTTCTTCCCCTTTCATTGCTCCATGCACACACACTCTCATCTTCCTCTGAACTACTGTAGGGGCAAAAGGCAGCATGTGTGATGTCTTGTTCTGAGCTGTATGTGTCCCCTCTGACCCGCCTCAGTAGGGAGCTGCCGATCTCCCATTGCAGCCTTCCCCTCAATAAGGGCATTTACTGGTATCTTCTATCCCCATGCAGATCTACAGCCCTGTAGGAACTTAGGACCCCCTTAATCCATGTGTCAAATGTGACTAAAACTGCCTGTCATGTTCAGAAGCCATTAGGAAATGAAATGCTGGACAGATATACAGCACTATTGTAAAAAGCCCATTTCATCAGTAAAGCATTCTAAAAAGACTGGATTTCCAGTTGTAAAATATACAGACAGATAAGTATTCCTACCCAGATATATAAAGTTAACTCTGAAGATGTACTTTTATGTGCATTCTGCAAATAGGTAATTGAAAAGTGAGGAAGAAAGAAGAGGGATGTTTGTATCATCTCATGGCAGGTACAAATGTCACAGCACACCTGGGTGCTGCTGACCTTGTTTCTTACACAAGTGCTAATGAAATATTTTGTGGTTTAAAACCAAAACAAAACAAAATGCAAACACTTGGAAACCCAGTATCCAAAGGGTTTCAGAACTTTATTGTATGAGCCAAATATTTCCAGCTGTTGTTGCCTTCCACTCATTTCCCACAGCATCTTGGCCTGGGTCTGCTAGTGATCTTTCTTTGTTGATGGCATGAAATGTTAGCTGAGCCAATGTTTATGCTGCTGAGAAGGATATTCCTCAAGCCTACTTCATTAATGATTTTAAAGCTTGTTAACCTGTTTATCTTCAAAGGATGGAAACATTTAATGCTAAATAATATAGACAGAATTTATATAGATTTTGATAATGAGTACAATTGGATATCAGTCTCCAGTCTGTGTGATAAACTAGGGGCCATCATGCATACTTCAGTTGCTTCTCACTGAGAGGAGTGAGATTAGATGGCATACACGGGTGTCTTAAGCAGCATTACATCTGCTGTTTCCAATCCATTGAGTGTTGCCAATGTACAGCTTCATCAAAACAAAACTATTGCTAAGATAGTGGAAAACGTGGGGATAGTTTACTATGGGTTCTGTAATAATCTGTGGATTACCTTGTGGCATAGCGTAATCTTGTGAGTGGTTTAATTTAATTAAATCTAGAGCAGAGGGCGTATCTTGGATGTTGTGGGATCAGCTGCTTTCTATCATGAGACGTTATAAAGTTGCATATGCAAAGCAGTTGCAAAGTTTAACTGTTTTAATTTTCTTATATATTAGCCTACAGTGCTTTCTTTTAGGGTTGATGTCAAGTTACTCAAAACCACAGTCTGGTTGATTGACTGCTTTTTGTTGTTGTTTTGGTTTCCAAGCATTCATTAGAATGGCAGGAAGTTTTTGCTTTAATTTTATTTTCCACCACTCACAGTAGTGCTGCTTGTATTTTACATTTCTTTTTGTTTTGGTGATGAAAACATCCTACTTGGCTGTTAATTGCTGTAAACATTTACTTAGCACTTCAGAGTCGCTAATGAATTAATCTCTCTAATGCTGGGTAAGTGCTATGTGTATTTTAGAGCTCAGGAGTGTGGATGAGACATACCTAAGGCCATAAAGTGTGTCGGTAGTGTAGATGAGGATTAATTTGAGAACCTTTCTGTGACTCACTGTAGTTAATGTGTTAGTAGTGTCAGTTTGTGGTTTTTATGTATGAGCCAGGATTTGCAATATTATAGAGATTACATCTGTCTTGTTCTAAAGCAGCTCTTTCAGGTTGCCTTCATTTTCCTTTGAGAAGTTGGTATTTTCGAAAGCTTGCTTCCACCTAACTGAAATGTTAACTTTACTTGTAAGTCTGATTCACAGCTAAAGCAAAACATTGCCCATTCCAATATCAGCCCTAGAAGTCAGACTACAAAAGACTAAAATCCCTTCTACTTCTGCCACTGACTGGGCAGAGAGAGACAACCAGTTCTCTTTTCCACTTGCCTGTTTGCAGGGACCTCCATAACCAGCTTGTGCTGCTGAACCCCAGAGGTGCTCCCCAATCTCACATGGCAGAGCTATGGGTAGCACAGCCTGGAGGAATCCCACGTCCCATCCTGTGTGGGACAACACAGCCTCAGAGGGAACAGACCCAGGGCTGAGCAGCCCCTTGGAGCCAGCACAGACGGACTCTCTGCCCAAAAGGCCTCTTTGCACCCAAATTTGCAAACCCAGCGCCCGCTTTTTCCTGGGAAGATGAGGGGAAAAAAAACCAACCAAACAAAACCAAACTAAAACAGAACAAAACAAAACAAACAAACAAAAAACAAACAAAAAACAACAACAAAAAAACCCCCACCTTTTATTCTAAAAATAAGAGAAACTTCGAACAGAAAAGGCGTCACTTGCTTTATTACCAGCAGCTCAGAGCTGGTAGAACAGAACATAAGGCTCCATTGTAGCGCTGGGTTATTAGAGTTGTAACAGGAGGAGCATCTCTACTGGGATATAAGGTGCTTTTATTTCACACTAGCTGTTTCTGTTATTTAACAGACCTGAGGATACTGCTGGATCTATATTCACAGCCTGGACTTTACCACTTAAGTACCTATGACTACGGTTTGTTTGTTTTTTAACAAATACACTCAAAATTGCTTCAGACTCTTTTTCAGAATTCTAGGTGGAACTAAAAATTTGCTGAAAGAGATACATGGGATGGGGAGGGGAAAATAATTTTCCAGTCATGTATTACTTTTTTTTTTTTTTTTCTGTTTTTCCCTCACGTCTTTTCCCAGATGTTGCTAAATGAAATTTAGGGCTCAAAAATCTATAGGTCGGGTTTTGTAGATGAACTATGTTTAAAGGCTTTTTATTTGAGTGAAGTAACAATGCCAACTAGTGGTCAGATCCTTCTAGAGAAGAGACTTGGTATTCTGGCAAAAAAAATGCTTGTTGTAATAAAAATATGTGTAAATCATAACGGCTTGGAAGGAAAGGAAAGGATTGTATTTCTTGGGGTTTGTTTAATAAGATATTTTGATTAGTCATATAACAAGTATACCAGTAGTTTAATGACGTTGTCATTTGAACATGCATTAATACACTATTATGCTTTTTTTTTTTTTTTTAAAATTAGTTTATCCCACTTATAAACTGATCACCTGTGCTAATGGTTCCAAAACCAAAGAAAGGCCTACACTGTTTCACAATAGTATCTGGGTTCTCCTTTCCTAACCTATAGATGTGCAGTGGAGCTTGAATAACCCATCTGGCTTTCACTTGAAAGTGCATGGTTATTCTAATAGCAAGGGATCTTCTCTAACATCACTGAAATATTTTTTTCTTTTCTCTCCCTCCCTCAGTGTTAAATGTATATCTCCATATCAAACTTCATGAGGTGCTGTGCCACCAGTTGCTTTTTTTTTCCTTATGTTGCTTAAGGACTTGTCTTTTATCAAGATATTTAGTTTTTGAGATGTATGTGTAAATATTTGTGCCTATAATCTGGAACCACTATCTAAATATAAATATCCTCTTTATGCATTAAAGTGGTAAGACTATAAAGCAGCTATTTGGGTTGTATTTTAGGCTTTGGGGTAAGGATTTTTGCTGTCAAAACTGTACCCTTCTTATAGTGTTCATCTAGCACCCCGTTGTTTCAGAAAACTCGTGCTAATTAAGAAGACAATTTCACTAGATGATATGGGGAAAGGCACAGATCAGGGAGACAGTTCTCAGAATTCTAAAAACTGGGTAAAATTAGGGTATCTTTTTACTTTGCGTCAGCTAGAAGTTTTCAGTCTGCAGGTCCTGTGTCTTCAGTATCTACAGTTCTCTTGATGTACAGGTTTTCCAGCAGCAGTCTGAGATTGGGGTACCCTGTTCTTTTAGTGTTAAACTATGGGAGACATTCCCTGGATTTTCTCCTAGAAATTGGCTTGACTACCTACCTGGCTGACTTTTGAAAAGCAAGCTTTCTACATGTTATCATGTACTTAAAATTATTAATTTTGCATTCCTAACAATTCTGAGCATATCTATGCTATTTATCATGTGTTATGGTTTCTGCAAATAACGGTGACCTTTTGCATTCTGTGAAGTCAGCTGGTTTGTGTGTGCCGCTTATTCCTTATAAAGTTATCTGTATTTTATTGTATCCAAAGGCTAGCCCAATTCACTTCTCTGCTGTGTACTGAGCTTTGGATCAGCTCCTTGATCTTCACGTGTTTAGCTGTGTTGCTGAGATTAGGAGCTCTGATTCACTCTGATCTGCATAAAAAGGTGGACCACACTTAAAGGAAATATTTTTGAGGACAAGTTTTGCTTCGCACTAAAGCTCCAAATCTTTCTTACCCTTTTGGCAGGCTTTGATAAATGCTGTCCATTTCCACCGTGGAATAACTTGGACACACAGGTTCCCTCTCCTTCCTGTGGCACCAGGAACTGGAGCCTGCTCTCTGTGGCTGTGAAGTTGTGCAGTTACTGTTTATGGTGCTGCTGCGTGTTGGCTTTGTATGAGCATTCTTATCCAATGTGCTCCTTCAGCTCTACTTTTACCTCTCTGACATAAATACTGAGATTTGGCATTCAAAGCACCATAAACTCCAAGGCAAGCCTGAAGTTTCCCGTGTGTTTTGGAGGAGTGTGGGTGTACACCCCATTCCCTGGCTCTTCTGCACCCCCACAGGGTTTCTGGGTTTCTCTGTGTCATTCTTCTGACTACAGACCTTGAGGTCTTGATTTTTCTCCTCCTACCTTGATTGTTCAGTGCTGACAATGCTGGAGACCACACTTAGAGCAGCCACAGCTTGTTCATTTATTTTTTAATCGGTGACTTCTTTGAAGATCGCTTACTAACAACCATCACAGAAACAACCTTCTAGCATTACTGCTGAATTTGGAAGTCCTCTGTGTTGCTAGCTGCTCAGCTATCTTCAGACCTGTATGTTTGGGTTTATTTCTTTTTTCTTTTTCTCTCCTTGAGTCCAACCATGGTTTGCATATTGCTTTTATTCTCCACTTCATTAATTTATTTATTTATTTTCATTTTAGCTCAGAGACATCAAACACTGACAGCATTTTTTGATATATGTATTCCCTGCTTTCCTGCCCCCTGTAGCCTGAAGGCAGCCTAAGTTCATAACTAAACTATGGCAAGATGGGAAAAGAGAACTGTTTGCTCTGTGAACTCAGCAGCATTAACAATTAACTATGCCTCTGTTTATTTATTTTTAATGAGGGAAGAAGGAGAAAAATTAATAACATCTGTCCGTCATCTGCATTGATATCTGGGTTTTATGGAGATGGGAAGCTAGAGAAGAGAAAGCAAGATGCAGCCATTGCTTTCTGTGATCTTTTCCACCTGTAGTCCTGAAGAGAGGATTCTAGAATGTATTTCACCCCACTCCAGCTTTTTCTCCCCACTCCCCTGGCCTTGCCTTACCACCAAATTTAAAGAGAAGGAGGAGGGAATAGAAAGATGAAGCAGATCCCAATCCACCATCCTTCTCCCCATTGCAGCCTTTCCTCTTCCCTTCCTGGCAGAAGAATGCTGCTTTCTTGCTTTTGGGGTTTCTCAGTTGCTAGGAATTCAAAATATTTGTGGCTTTTTAAAAAATAATTTTGGAAATTGCGTCAGTGCTGAGGCCTTGGGGCTGGAAATGCCAAGTGTTACCTAAGTGGAATATTTGGCAGCCCAGCATGGCACTGTGTGATGGGTGATGAACTTGGGGCAAGAGGAGCCAAGTGCCAAGGGTAGCAGAGCCTCCAGCCATTCCTGAGTCAGCGTCAGGCAGACGAGCAGTGTCCTGATTGCAGAGGGGCGGCTGCTGCTGCTCGAGGTAACATTTGTCCTTCACAAGAAGCAGCCCACACACAGATCTTGGTGGCAGAGGGAACCCAAAGACTACATGGAGAGGTGAGCAGAAACATTAGCCTGGTAGGAAGAAAAGGGATTCTTGAAGAAGGGCAAAAGCTGAGGGAAACCCAACTGGTCTTAACCTGTCATGCTTCTTCCTTTTAAGCCCGATGTTTGCCACAGGAATCTGGCCAAACACAATTACTGTTTGTTTGGGTTTTTTTCTTTTTACCTGTATGAAACTGTCCTATCTAGCAGATTCAGAAATGAATGATGAGCACAGCCAGGAAACAGGGAGCCTTTACATAGGAGTCTGAAGACAAAGAACTCCTCACTGGGAAATAAGTGGAAAAAACCCAAGGAGTGATCTCTCCCTCACATGGGCATAACAGGCAACTCTGTGGAGTAACACAGAAACCAAGGGAATCCTGCCATCTCTAGGGAAAGCTTAAAATGTTAAAATTCCTGTTTTCTTTGGCATGTGAAGGAAATATTGTTTGTTGTTTTAAAACCAATATTCCGGTAATGCCAGCAGAAGAATTTACACATCACATGTACAGTACTGAGGAGTGTAGTGTTTGTGCACGTGATATCTATGAGAAAGATGGGTTTGAATATGTCCTAGCCATCTACTGTAAATACTTAAAGTTTGTTAAAGTAGCACTCTTTACAATACGTTGATCATTTGGCTATTTTGTTTCCCTTCTTCAATTTGAATACCTGCTGTCAGCAGAAATTACTCTCCTCAGGTCATCGTGAAGAGCCCCTTTATTCTCTAAGGAAAAAAATCTTACATTGTCAAGAAATTCTACCCAAGCAGAAGGGAGACTGTCTTTCTTTTCTTCCCCCTGCTCTCCCCACATCAACTGTCCTTGCAAACAGCTACTCTGTAGTTCATGCAATGGTCTGACTACTTTGTTCCTCAGCATTGCCTGGTATTCTGAGAAAGTTTGGCTAAACCTGCACAGAATTAGTCACTTTCAGTGGTGGAAAAATGTTCAAGGATATACTCATAGATATTGCTAAGTACTGTTTTGCAACAATATATATGAAGGAATTCTCCTGTTGCCATCATAATGCCCTACAACTGACACTGGGCTGCTTCAGTGCAGTTGTTCATACATAGCTCTGGGGAAATTTTTATGGCCTGTGTTGCAAGTTTCTCAAAATCCAAACCAGAAATTCACTCTGTTGGTTCAGTTCGGTCCCCAATGGCTTGCTTCATTCTGTTTCCAAGGACTTGGGGGTCCAGGGTCCCGTTTCCTTCTGTCCAGATACAGAGCTCAAATATGATGCATGTAGGACAGCTATGCTTCTCTGGATGCCTTGAAGAACACAAGTGTAACTCAGACTTGAAGGAGATGAGAGATGTCCTGCTCTGATCCCTTCTACCATTCCAGGGCTTTGCTTAGTGGAATGCTGATGTGGCCAAAGTTTTCTGCCCTACTTCTTCCTCTAGGCAAACTCCCTTCTCCACTCTCCCTTTTATGAATTAGGGACAGATACCTGGACTGCATAGACTTTTCTTGATTAATATGACTACCTGACATCCTCTTCCTCACCTCTCTGTTTTCTTTTGAAACCTATTTATTTCTTGTTCACATCTAGTAAGTGCAGACTGAGCTTTTGAAATCCTGGATAAAGAAGGAACTCTGATTTCTTCCTTTTATCCTGCAAGGACAGCCAAGAAAGGGGGAGGCTTTAGCTGACCACCCAGCTACAAGGGGAATAGTATGTCAGATGGGCACATCACCAAAGCCAAGCAGAAAGAATTAAAAAGCTGCAGCAGGTTTGGTGATCTGAGGCAGGGACATAGGTGAGAAAGGAGTTGCAGTTAAGGGGCAGTGTGTGTATGGGGTGGGGGTTAGCTGGAAGACAATTTTGGAGCAGGATAGAGGATTGGGGGTGAGGGGAGGAGTGAGAAGAGGGTGGTAAGAGGGTCCAGGTTGGGTTGCAGGGTCAGGACTGAGAGTTTTAAACAGGAGAGGGCTTAATGAGGAGATGCTCTTGAATGGGAGAGACTGAGGTCACTGTGGTTAACTTATGGGACATCTAAGGGGAAGTGTGGTATTTGACACAAGAGTGGTGAGGAGGGATTTGGGATCAGGGGAAAGCTGGAAGGAAAGGAGTTGATGAGGACAAAAGAAGGACTTGCAGACTGAACAATGCAGTTAGGTCATTTGAGCTCTTAGTGGGTCACTGCAGTGCAGGGAGGAGAGATATGACATCTGGATCAGAGGAGGGAACGTACTGGGGACTTGGAGTGTGAGTCAGAAGCAGGATAGGTCAGAAGAATGCTCAAGACCACAGAGACCTTTGACTCAGGAGGGACTGTGATTACCAACCGGCTAGTCTTGTCCCTACTCCACCCTTCTCACTCCGACACCTCGAAGCAGGACTCAGGAACAAGAAACACCCAGACCCACTTTCTTGCCTCTCTGCTCTGCCCTTTACACCTGCTCAGACCAGGAGGAGCCAGCTGTGAAACCCTCCCTCCACCTTCACTTTCTCTCCTATTCCCTCACTGTAGAGGTGGCACACCAAGCAACACAGCAGAAACTTAAACTCACATAGTCCAATGTTCTTGGTGCTTCCCATTCCCTGAAAGGTGAATGTTTGATCTTGGGCTGCTTCTTTCAGGTAAACTTGGGCTTTAAATCACATGTTCAAACATGTAGAGCCCAGTTCAGAATTCTAACAATGGCCTTGATCATGATTTCTTGTTTCTAAATATAAACTGTGGTAGTGGGAGATAAGAACAACTCCATCCATGTTTCTGTGCATTCCCATACTGTTTGCTGTTACTGCCGGTGCAACACTACATTGAACCAGCTACGCTTCTATTCTCAGATTAAATGTCCGTTATTTAAAAAGTCTGAGTATGTTTTAATGAATCTGTAAAATGAATTCTACAGAAATTACTAAACGGCATACGAAATGCAGTAATTGCAAACATGACCTACTAATTTACTATCAGGTAGTGTGAGAGATTATCCTCCTGTCCTTGCAAAAAAATTGTTCTAAAAAAAAATTATATGCATGTAACAACCAGAAAAGAGCACTATGCATTGTTTTAAATGAACCTGTGATTTGTTAGGAACATTTACTAAAAATTGGATAGGAAGAAATGTCAGTGTCTGTGCATGCTCTGGCAAGCATAAACTCATCTTGAAAAACAGTGTTTCTCTTGTCAGAGGACAAGACAGTTCCCAGGTATGTTGTACCTTCAGAGGCTGCTGTGACTGTATCCTTAGGCTAGTTTTAATATTACAGTCTGTTTCAATTAGGTTTCACGTTTCAATACTGGCAATTTTAAATAGATAGTTTGTAAAAGTAGAGCAAGAAAGTGAACAAAACATGGAATGTTTTATTCCAGAAGCTTTAGCCTGAGAATGTAGCCTGTAGGCAGGAAGCTGAGGAGTTGTCCATGTTGTATAAAGGGAAATTCAAACTCCCAGGCAGAATGTTGATTAAAAACTACTGAGATGCATTTACATAACCTCAGTAAAGCACATGTGCAGGTAAAGTAATATAAAAAATATTGCAAACTTTTTTTTTCCAGGGCCTAGTACACAAAAATAAAGGTTTGCCTTCAGGTGGTATGCGATTACTAGATACGGACTAGGAAATTCTCTGGTGGGACTCAATTAATACAGCAGCCTGAGGTCCATCGTGTTGATCTTCACAATATTTTTCTAACAAAATGTTAAGTTTCGTATATCCTCTTGGCCTTGATTACTTGCCCTAACTGGTGCTATGTTGAATAAAATGGCATCCAGGACTGAAAAAAATTGAAGGTGGCATTGTACTCAATATCCGTGACATACAGGTTAACTTCCTAAAGAACTCAGGCAAGACACCTGCTATTTGTTTTTTTGTTGTTGTTATTTCTTGTACAGTAAAGAGCAAAACTATGGATGTTATGTCACTTAGAATGGAGAATTTTATCTAATCAATGTAGTGGTAAATAAAATTAAGGAAAGCCAAACAACTTTACTTGCAGACGGATTTCAAGACTTATTAGTCCATCTTCAAGGAATGTCTTCTTCTCTACTAAGGACATTCAAGCTCATTTTTTTTTACTAAATCCATTTCCTGCATTCAGCTCTGTGTCATGTAGTATAACATGGTACATTGATCTTCTGTTGCCTTTTTATAGAATCTTCCAATTCAAGATCTTAACATCTTTTGTGTTAGTATAGGAATCTTCTGTGTTTCCAGAGTCCTACAGCAAGCTGTTGCCAGAATCCAGAACAAGAGACTGAAGCTCTTGATCCAACATATTGTTCCATTTACCTTCCAAATACTTGAAAAACAATCATGCTCAGCTTTGCAGGTAGGTGAATGCTCAAAGTCAGGGCCCCGAGAGTCGCATGAAAACACTCACTGGCTTCATGTGTCCTAATCTCCTGAGAAATACCTACTTGGAACTTTTGGAATAGCAGATAGAAGTGAAAACACACATCAGTAAGATAATAAACATCTCTGCTCTAGTGTGAAATGTGGATTGGGAAATATCTCCACTTCTTTTTATATTTCTCATTTTAAGTTTCTGCAAAGTAAAACATGGGAAAAGTTAAGCTTTTATTGTCAAATTGGGTTCTGATATGCACAAACATGACTTTCACTGCCCTTTTGAGGGGGGCTATGGACTTCACTGAATACAGCACAGAATAGCATAGACTTGGAATGGGAAAGTTAAGTAACTAAAAGGGACATCAAGATATTTATTACCAAGTCAGAAGTACGTGATGAGCAAAAAATGGCCAGTTATCTTAACACTGGGGTGTGGAATAGATAAAGACAGTAAAAAACATAAATCATCAGAATCAACGCAACATCACAAAGCCAAAGAAAGAGGATAAAGGTCAACAAAACCAAGGATGTCAGGAAAGCAAAAAAAGACATGACAAAAAAATGGCTGAAGACTGTGAAGGCAAAGTGGGACTTTTATAACCATGTCAGGAAGAAAAGGTCTGTGAGAAACTGCTTACGCCAAGGGGAAGTTGTTCACGTATGTGCTAGATAGTGCTGAGAAACACAGCAGTTTCTTCACCTCAGCATTCACCAGGAAGAAAGGCAAGAAACCTGTCAGAACCAAAAATACCTGTTTGTAAAGCCCAAAATGGAAAATTCCTGAACACTAAGTCTGCCCACTACAGCTGACAGAAGAGTAAAATGGCATAATAGAAAGGTCCCAGGGCAGCTGTCATCCCCTCTTGCTCCCCAAAAAGGTAAAGATGGCAAGCAGTGACCGGAGGACTGGCAAGAGCCAACTACAGTATCTGTACTGTTGCAGTACACTGTGGGTCATACCCAAAGAGCAGCTCTCCTCTGCTTCCATGCATAGTGTGTATGAATTTTGGTTTTGCTTTCATTAGTGTGTGTGTGCGTGGAAAGCCTTTGGATTTAACTTTAATTGAAGTCCTCCTCCTGCTTGCTTTCTTTATGATCTCTCTTTAAGATGTTTGCTTATTCTTACTCAGGCAGTACAGTGTGCTCAGAAAATGTTGATTTTTAGTTTCAGGGCCCGTATCCCCATTTGTCTAGGCTCTGTGCTTACCCAAAAGCTTTGGGGCTCATATAAACAAGGTCATGTTACATTTATGAATAAAACCATGCATGACTAACTTGTTCATCTGATGGGAGAAAATAAGGTGACACTCGAGGCTGCAAAGCTCATAGGTACAAATTGAACAAGGTTAATGAAATTGCACAGGGCAAGAGAGTTTATTACTACAGCTGCTCCTGGACCATCACCCATGAAGAACATCATAACAGAATACTCTGTTTAACTATGGGATGGGTATGGTTCAGGCAGGCACAAAGAGAACTTTTTTCTTCTGCTTGTGCTCTAACCCTGATTTGGAGGAAGCCTGGGTAGGCACTAGCACAGAGGCAACCAATTATTGAGAAGGTGATGCTGCGATCACCAGCCCCTTCTTTTTGGCAGGAGATAAGGCAAAGGTATTAAAATTCCCATTAGCATGATACATGCAGCACATGCTTCTGGTCACTGGATAACTTCCCCCTGACCAAATCTAAAGTCTACTAAATCTGTAAGCTACTTAATTGCATGACTTACTGAAAATATCCACATTATTTCATAAATGAGCTAGTCTATCTTTAGTTCCTAATTAACTCTCTGGTGAACAAGGCCAATCTCAAAGAAAGAGGCCTAGTGGACTCCTTGTCTGCTTTCTGAATGTCTTTTTCCTGGAAATTAGATCAAGATCCTTCAACTCTTGTAATCTAAATTGCTGCTCTCTGACACTTTGGCAATTGAGAAGGGCAAGATTCAAAACAGCATCTTGGAGGTGAAAGGCTACATATCCTGTCAGTGGGAAAACTTTCATCTCCAAAAGCAAAGGTATTTGACATCAGGAAAAGCCTTTGTGAAGTCCACCATAACAACAGAAAAGTATTCACCTTGATTTAAAGCATTCTTTTTATGGTGAAATCTAAAAATGGAGCAAGACAGGGTTATAACTTAAATGCAGGAACTGTGACAAGTAATAACTTATATGAGGAAACGGAGGTGCCACAGGGACTCTGTTCCAAGGCAAACTTGTCTTGTGAAAAGAATATGAAGTAATGGTCAAATAAACCAGGGATTTTTTTAATTGTGTTTTTAATATTGCCTTTAAAAAAAAAAATAGCAGAAGTACAGGAGTGCCTGACATTCAAGAAAGGGTTGCTTGTGATTAATATACTGAGGAAACTGCTGAACAGTTTATCCCCATGAAAGTACTATCTCTAGGATGTTGCTAAGATCAGGAAAAATGTGGATTACTGATTACCTTGCCTGTGAATCAAACCTGCAGGAATGCAGGAAGGAAAATCTAATATAGTTAATCCTCTTTGACTTAGGACATTTTCTGAATTTTTGCTCTTGAAACAATTCACTTTCAATGAAGAGTTACTGGTTTAGTTCTGTTTGGTTTTTCCCTTGTGTGCTTTTCTCTTGTAGAACAATAAGAACTCCACTAAATTGCAGTCTGGTAAGGATTTCTCTCAAGAAGTCTGAACTGCTGCAGCTTAAACACTGAGGAGCCTGAGAAGAGAAACAAAATGCGTCCTTCCCAGTACTACTTGGTTGGTACCAAACAACTGCACAGCTGTTTTCCCATCCTTTCTACTAGGCTACAGCAGTAGTTGGGATGTTGTATGTGCCCAAGAGGAGGTCAGGCATTTTGCTGAGCTTTGCTTTTTTGACTCTGAAATTGTGGCCTTCCTGCTCCATTCACGAGAGATGATTGGGAGTTCCTGGAGCAATTTTCCAAATAAAAGACGCTTTTTTTTTTGGCAATCAAAATATATTCCAAGAATGTTTCAGCGGAAGATTTTTCCTGTAGTGTGGTAATTCCAATCAGTGTGCTGAGGGAGACTTTCAAATAAGCAGAGGCTAGTTAGAGACAGGCTGCATCACGGTGTCTCATGAGGTGACCCAGTAGCACTAGTGTAGAGGTCACAGTCTCTGGTAAAGCTGCGCTTCGAAATCAAGCGCTTGCTCTGAGTCAAGCAGGGCTGGGATTTGAATGAGAGATCCTTCTTAGTTTATTGTCTTTCTTTTCTAATGTAAATGTCTTAATTATTTCAAGGCAATTCTTCCACTCTCTTTCCACCAAAAATAACCTTATCTTCCATTTAAAAAATACTGAGTTTGTGCCTGTAAGGAAAATGAAAACTTCTCAAAGATCAAAAGTTTCATTTTTTTCACTAAGCTCTACTGCAGTGTTACAGATGTGGAGCAGGAGATCAATGTTTGTGTCTCTAAGTTTGCTCCTGAATCTTCATCCCAACAGATGGTTAATTTATTAATTGTAGGTATTTTGAAATGAAGTAATAATGCCATCAGAACACCATGAACAGCCTTTACCCTACTCTTCTATTTGGACCCTAGTACTTTCCCTAGGGTTGGTCTCACCATATGTAGCACACTCTGAAGAAATGAGCTGAACATGAAAACCTCCATGCTTTGACAACTTGTGTGTGGGACAGCATCACCCCTCTGCAGGTTTAGGGGTTGCTTTCAATCGAAAAGTCCCCAAACATTCCGTTCTCCCTATTTTGTAGCTCTGAAAAAGTAAAGTATTTGTTGCAACTTGCCTTGAAGTTTGAGAAGCATTTACTCTTCAGCAAGTTGCTAGTGCAGGTTCTACACCAGGCGTGTCAAACTCATTTTCATTGGTTACTCCTACATTTATATAGTCCTAACATTACATTTGACCTTTTGAAGGCAACCACGAGGCTGATGTGGCCCCGGTGAAAATGAGTTTTGCACCCCTGATCTACACAATTGCTGCTCCTTAGGGCATCTGCCCCACCTACCCACCACCATGAGCAGCTTGACTCCAGGGCTGCCCTGCAGGCACGTGTGCGCTGGTGGACACAGGAGCCCTGGAAACGCTTCCTCTCCCATGTAACGCCTTTTTGCTACCACCTAGTGGGCGTAAGCAGATGTGATAAAACAGACTAGTGGAGAGGTGGATGTCAGTAACAGGGAAAGAATGTGGAGAACTGTGTGCAGACATTTTCCCTGAATTTCTTTGCTGTAAGATTTTGCTTTGCTGTTCCTGGGACCTGATCCCAATGCTGTTACTGTTGGGCCATGGTTCCGTGCTGGAAGACCAAGGTAAGAGCAGTGTTGGGCCCGTATCTGAGATCTGCCTGCCATGATGTTACAGCTCCTTCACCCGGTGCTCCTAGGTGCCCGATGCTTGTGTTTAGCTGCTTTGGGGTGATGCATGCTATAAAACTGCCTAAGATCCCAGAAGGTCCACAACACTGTTTATAGTGAAGGAAAGACCACAGCTGTCTTCTGACACTGCACTGAGTTTCATCCAGAGATCAGAGGAACCTTTGCTTAATGTCCTAGGCCTTGACATGAAAGCCACATTTCAGGAGATGGCAGTCAGCAATAGCAAAACACCATAGCAACTTGTCTGAAGGCCACAGAACTGTATGTCAAGTCAAGAACCTTGATTTATATGCTCTGAAATGTGGCCCTTGGCCTAAAGAGATTACTATCTATTAAATGGAGAGAATACTTTTGTCTTAAACTGTATACATACATCAACACTGTAAGTGAAATAAAGAAACGGTTACAATGAAGCATCTAAGTCTGGTTAGATGGAAGTGGCCTTGGAAGTGTTATGGCCCTGCTAAGAGTTGAGGAGGGGACAGGAGGACCGAGGCTGTGATCTTTGAACGTGGCTTTTCTGCAGTCAGCCAAGACTGAAGAACACAAAACATAGAATGAAGAACAGTCGTGGCTTCCAAGACCACTTCCATCTAACCAGACTTAGATGCTTCATTGTAACCGTTTCTTTATTTCACTTACAGTGAATGAAGCCAAGACTGAAGAACACAAAACATAGAATGAAGAACAACAGGAGAGCGTATCAACCCCCTTGTGAAGCAAGGTTGAGGTGGAGTATGACAACCAAAGACAGACCCAAATCGTGATGTGTCTGGAGACATGGTACAAGTTCTGCCTGCAGGTAACAATGCATAGTAAATACAAGCATAGAGCAGATACCATTTTGTTCATTGTCTTACATTTTTTTTTCAGGAATAAAAATAAACAAACACTGAATTGAGACAATCAGATGGATCCTAGCACTAGGCCTGTACCTTCCATGAGGAATATTGGGCCAGACACTTGCTAATGTATATGTATGCAGCGCTAGTGATTTTTATGCACCAGCCAATGCTCACTGAGAACCTAGTGAGTTCTGTTTTGTTTATTCATCATTGGTTTTGTTGTTTTACAATAAATCTGGGCAATATCAGGGAGCAAAAGCAATGCTAGGATAATTATGTGTTTGTCTCAAGAAAAATTCTATTCTTTCATGTATATGATCAGTATTTACTATGCACTGATCTACTTAACATCACTTTTGTTCAAGAAAGTGAATGAGCATTTACACCCAATGTTTTAAAACCATTACCAGCAGAAAATATTATTTTAATGGATACATGAGAATTTTTCCCGGGAGGAGTGGGGGAGTGGTGGTGGAAGATGACAAAATTTCCTCTGGATAGAAAAAGCAATAGTTGTGAAACCTGAAATTAAACTCCAAAATCCATTTACTGAAACAGATATTAAATATACAGGAAGACTTGATCCATTTTTGGCTCAATGCACCACATAAAGTTTCTAAAGAAAAGGATTTTCTTGGCATTTGTCCAGAGTTCTGTTTTCAGTATCCCACAGTCTGGAGGCGCTGATGCTTTTGTGTAGATTACAATAACATAAATCAAATGTATTTCACTCTGTTCATGTGTGAGTGAATTAAAAACAACTTGAGATCTATCAGATCAGTTCTGCAGCAAATAAGTCCATGCCTATAAATGCATCATTAAATGTATATGTGATTTTACTTTTAGTTTTCCGTTGATCCCAGAAACACAAACAAATGCCCATCTCAGAAGGGGCAACAGGAATTAGAGAAAGAGGGAGTGTATACTCATCCGATGTAACGTAAATTGTGCTTCAGTCCCTGATCCTGGAACTAAATCCCTTCAGGACCCTGTAGTCGATCCACAAATATGTCTTTGGGAGATCAGTTTCAGAAGTGGCTGCGTCTGCAGCAGGGAAATGGAGGTGTCATCTCAACTTATTTTGTGCAGTTTTCCAGTGTCAGCTGTATGCATTACAGAAGTGAAGATTAAAGCTTTCTAGCTCTTGGGCTTGTCAGTCAGAGAGTGGGTTTTAGAAACATATGTTGCAATTCAGTCTGCATGTGATAGAAACCACTTTTATTGAAAGAGAAGGTATATTTTGAAAGTTCAATCTTATCTCACAGAAGCAGATGGCATAGATTTAAAATTTCAGTTCTATTTAGATCTCAAAAGATAAACTAATCAGTGGAATATTACAGTCATTTACAAAACTATAAAATAGAAATAAATCACAAGGCAGTCACAGCCCTTCTAAAATGAATTTAAAATTATGAACCAAATATTCTGGCAGCTTTTTTCCAGGCAAGGTAAAACTACTGAGATTAATACAGACATCTTTAAGGTAATAATCTAAAATGACAGTAGAGGGTGCTATCATTTCTCCTTCGATTCATGGTGTCATGACTCATGGTGTGTGGCTCTCTTAGCCCTCGAGTTGTTACTTTCAAGAATCTTCAAAAAAACCCAAATTCTGAAATTCATTAGAAGTTATCCAAAAGGGAGTTAGAGACCATGGACGGAGGAAGAAAGTATACACTGGTATGTATTTAAGGCTAGAATTCAACTTCCAAATGTGAAGGTTCTGCAACAAGCACTTCAATTTTGCAAAACTAAAACGTAGAGAGTTTTGCTGTTGTCTGTTTCTCTTTTCTCTAGAAACATAAATGTCAGACCTTTTAATCTCTAATATTTCTCCCTCATTACTTCATACCTTATCTGCTACAGACCGTTGCCCTTACTGAACTGCTCAAAAAGAAATGATAAAATAATATTGCTAAATGTTTGCAATGTCCTGCCTGTGAAAGACACTTAGTTAACCTTTGGAAGAACTGACAAAAGAAGGTATTGCATCCTTTGCTGCCCTCTGAGATAAACAAATGTTACAGAAACAGTCCTGGAGTCTTTTCTGCCATCTGAAATCTCTACTTAACCAGTACTTATGACTCATGGTTTCCTTGGATTTGGGTTTTCCCTGCCTTCCTTTTGAAGCTTGATTGCTCAAAGCATGGTCTGTGGGGCCCTGGTCAAGCAAAGTATGTAACCTCTGGTCCAGTTTGACTGAAGTGAATAGATAGCCCAGGCGTAAGGTCGTATGCTGAACTTGCTGCTGAGGGTGCAATGCTGAGTGTCCTTCAGGATAAGCCCAAAAATACCAAAACACAGCCCATAGTTTCTAAACTTACTAGAAGCACTAGAGTACTCTTCATTCTCTTATTGCTCTAAAACCAGCCAGACCCAGTTTTGAACTTGTCCTAAATAAGTTGTACATAAACATGCATAAGGTACAAAATTTGTGGGAAATACGGTATAATAAACAGAATTAATTTCCTGGATCTGTCATGGTTAAAAAGTAAAAGTTCCTAAGTTGTTCTTGTGTTGTTTTTAAGGGAAATGATGTGAAGCAATTTTGTGTGAGGCCTGCAGGTCTCATCAAGCAGATGGCAAGGTATGAGCTCAGTTTTGTTCATCAGAAGATATAATCTCAAAACCATTGTAGTTCTGGCAAATTTCTCACTGACTTCCGTAGCAGCAGGATTTCACATCACAGGAAAGCTGAGGGTCTGGCTCGGTGTCTCCATTTCCCTCAGAAGCCCTAAAGTATCTCTGTCCTCACCACTGCTGTTCTTACATAAATTCTCTTGTCCTTCTCTCCTACCTGGGCATTCACCTAGTCCCAGCTGACTGGGCTCTACACCTCAGATTTTGTGTCTTGATAGCTAACCAGAGGAGACTGCTGCTGAGTCTGCTTGCTATGGTGCTTGCTATAGGTCTGTGAAGAACTGGGTTGTTTCTGGGCTTAGAGTCAGGCCCAAGCCATGGATATAACCCCAAGAGAAAGTGGTAACTGGTGGAAGACTGAGGATTTTCCACTTTTGAAGATGTCAGAAGTAGGTTTCTGCATTATGTCTTGGATTTTGAAATACTGAATAGATTTTTTTGCAAGTCAGGGTTGGCAATGTGTTTCATTCAAGGAGTTATTAACCTGTTTCATAGGCAAAGTTGCCTCTTACTAGCTTTCAGCAGTTAGCAAATGCTGTCTTTCTGTGAGTCTTTTATGGATTTAAGACCTACTTAGATCTTGCATCTTTTTTCCATTTTGCCTCACATAGGCTTTGCTTCCATTTATTCCATTTATTAGAATAGAAAAATACTCTGTCTGTGAATTATACCCTATTACGTTTAACTTATAAGGCAAGAGATTCAGATTCCTAAGAGCTCTGTGCCACCATTGCACCTTTTACTTTGGTTGTATCCCTTTGGGTTCATGCGTTTTCTTTACTGTCATGAAGATAAATCTGTTGGTATTTTCTTAATGAATTAAAAGTCAGCTTTTGGGGACTAAGATCCAAATTAGCACGTAATTACCTATAGTGGGGCTGAAACTTCAATTAGGCCCTTACACACAGATCAATTGCCCTCTGGACTCTGACTTGATCCGAAATGACAGTTATGAGATATTAGATTAATAGAGCAGGGGTAGTCAATGAAACATGGGTGAGGGACCTGGACAGAACTTAGATTACTTGGCTGCAATCCAAGACAGCCATGTGTAAAATCTCTGCCCTGGTGATAAGCCAGGCTTTGTCCAGAAAGCTTTCTTGGATGCTCCTGTCTTAACTGAGCAGACCATCCTCATGTCCTATTTTCTATAAATTTAATTTGGGATTCTCATACCACTCATCCCTAAGGGTGGTAAGCTGCTCTTGTACACAGTTCAGATACCTGACAGCTCTGGTTTCAGCACAGAGCACTAATAAAGTAATCACCACTTCCATTAGAAAATGAATGAGTACTTGGGGAAACTTCATACTGATGGTGGCACCCACAGTTGGTACAACGGTATAACAGCTAGAGCATTTCCCCACTGAACATGGGGATTTTCACAGCTGATTCTGATGATGCACCAGCCTTCACTCATTGCACTGGTGGGATATAAAGCTTTCTTCTCCTGCCTTCCTCCCAGGGTCACAAGCCCATAGAAATCCCTTCCATAACTGACAAATGAATCTGGAGATCAAGTTCATTACTGCTGCACCTGTCTTTTTTTTGTGTGTATACCACCCACCAACTTTCACTAGTGGACCTTCTGCTGCAGTGACAATCAGTTATTTGAACTATTCTGTAGCATAATTTGGAAATAAGCAGATGCTATGTCATGTGTTTAAATAGCATTTTGGAAATGTGTTTTCCTAGGTCATGCTGAAAGGCTAAAGTTCTCTTGGTGGATTGATGAGTTTATTGCTGTCTTTGAAAAGACTAGGGAAGGCCCTAAAATATTTGGGCTTGGAGTGAATATATATTTTTTTAATTCTAGGTTTGTCCAGAAATCTTTCTTGGGTGCTCCTGTCTGTCTACACAAGTGCCCCTAACCTTTCATCATCTGTTAGCTGTGATTTGACTGAGTAGTTTCACTCTGGTGACAATCATCATAAATATTCAAAAATACAGCCTAGCAGTTGTGGCTAAGAGAAAAGGATGATGGTGATAAATTGACCAAAAGACTAAACCAATAGTATTTCAATAAAATCTGGCATTTTGTCAGAATTAAGAGTTTGGACTTCTGTCCTGTGGATTATGTGGAGATATACACATGCATCTGTTTTATTTTAGGTAAGCTCTTTTCTTTCACTCAGAGCCAAGGAGGAATAGCACTGCCATGGTGTCTCCCTCCTTTATCTTGTGTTCTCTGAATAATATGTGGGAATTAAGAAATAGTGCTAAGCCCTAGCACCTGGTATACCTGCCTGTCTCAGGGGTGCAGGTGCAGTCTCACCCCATTTGGTTTGTTTCTAGGCAAATTATTTTTATCAGCAAGAGCCTGAGGCTCCAAACAGTGGGCAGGAACACATGTTGCCAAGTGTGATGAGAGCTCAGTGCTCTTGGGTGATGATTTGCCCTGTCATATAGGGCAGAGATGTGAAGGCATGAGAAAAGGTTTTTGCAAAGCCTTTCTGTGCATTCTGCTCCTCTAAAAATTAAACTTGTCAGTGCTCTGCTCCTCTTCGCATTTTTGTGGGAGTGGCTCTGTAAAACCAGCAGTCAACACGAGCATTAAAGTTTACAGTGTACTCTTAATAAAGGCTTCTGAAAAGAGAGTGTGTAGGTATGTGAGGGGGTAATATATTCCTCTTTTGTCTTCCTGACTCTTTATTCACCTTCTGACATATAACATTTTCTATATTTTAAACTCTGATGGACTGGAAGGAAATAGGTGTGGAACCAGAACTGAGATCTCGAATCAGGTTTAAGATGTCATCTCATGTTTGCTTTACTTCATATTCCCTGTCTGTGAAACAAGGGAACTGCTGTTACAGCATCTAGTTAGGCATTGTTGTGGTTAAGTGCTGTGCAAACCCAGATTAAAAAAAATATTCATGCCAAGCCCAAAGAGCCTTATGTATTTCCAACTTCACGGAAGTGCTTTGATAGTTAATGTACAAAGTTAGGGTTTTTTAAGTTTTGAGAAGAGTGGACTGGTTAAACCAAATATAACATCGTTGACAGATCAGAGAGACAAATCAGGCTTCCTTTCACTTCAGTTATAGTGAATTTCAGGTGGCAGCTGCATTATTGCCCACTCTGTATGACAAAAATCAAAACACAGTATTCTGACCTTTTGAAGTTCTGTAACAGTTTTCAAAATTTTGACTTTCAAAGAAGATCAAAGCTATGAATATGGCAAAACAATCCCAGCTAGAATGCTCATGGGGTGTTATCTTCTAAATATGATAAAGTAGCTTATCTCTCTTTTCTGTTACAATGATTTCACTAAATATCTGACATTTACAGTTGGCATTGTACCAGTGAGGGATACTTACTGTGCTCTTTTCTCAAATTGAAGTTTCCCATGAAATTATAAGGAACATTTCAGAGTTGTGACAGAAATATTAATAATTCTGCTTTGCCCATGTTTTAATGTCTTTAAATATAGAGCATTTCAGCATATAAAGCAGTAACATAAATGCTAGTATCTCAGCGCTTTTTAGCATATACTGCTGAATATACAAATGGACGCTTTTGGAGACCACAGAGATGTGAAAATTTGCAATTCAGAACCTAAACTCATTCAATAAAAAGATAGACAAAACATTTCCTTTACGTCTGAAAGCAAAGTACCCTGACGCTGTTATTTTAGGAAATAAAATTAATGAACACTTTTTACAAAGGAAGCAGCTCTTCTCTGCATTTTAGAACTGATTAGTAAATGGATATGCAGAAAGCTCTGTAGGGTATTAAACAAGTATGAATCTGTGCACTTCAATCTATTTTATACGTGTTCTCCAAGACCTCAACAACTAAAGCTAATGTTCCCTCAGCTCCATTGAACTAATTAAGCTAGGTCGTTACATTAATAATGCTTTGCCTTTCTGTCTGCATTTATGGCACTTAGCAAGTCAGCGTGTGTGTGTGTGGGTGCTTATCTCATGAAGGAGAAAGCTCCTGTCAATGAATTAGATTAATCTATCAAGAGAATTAATGCGACTTGATTAGTGTTGATACATCTGAAAAAGCTGGTGTGCATGAACAGTTATCTGCAGCTGTAGGAAGTAACAACACTCCAAACCACTGACCAAGGCCCTGAGCTATTGAATAAAGAGGTTGCTGATGCCAAGACGTGGTGACGGGCTGCTGCTGTGATAAATGCAAAGGGTGCCACAGGATCTGAGTGTTGCTGTCAACACTCAGTTTAATTCAGTTGGGTTGGTATTGTGCCACAAATAGTTCTAATGCCTTCTGTCATGGAAAAATGTCTCCCCAAGTTAGTTTTCAGTTCTCTTGCTTCCTTAAGGAGCATGAAAGAGCAGAGTCACTTGAAAATTAAGTAAGAAAAACTCTGCAGTCACCCTCCAAAAATAAAAGATTGACCGCACTTTGGACATGGCTGTGTTGGTTTTCTTGTTTTGTCAGTTCTTTCAGCAGCCACTTCATCTCCATCAGTGCTCTTGCTGATGGAGAGCCATACCCAAGGTCACTAATGGTTTGGAAGTTCCCTATTACTGCAAAAGTAGTCCCTTAAGCCAGTGATAACTGGCTGAAATCAGAACGCTAAAACTCTTCTGTGTCACAAGTATTAAAATGTAATGAAAATTTGATAACTGGGATAAAGGAAAATGTTTCAAAATTGCTGAAGTGGAAACATATGAAGAACAATACATTTTCCTCTTGGCAGAAAGAAATGTGCGTGTGGGTTTCTTTGCATTACAGACATGACAATTATGATTTAGCATGAAACCATGAAACCAAGTTAAAAAAAACACAAGTTTTTAAAGTTATCTTAATGCTGCCTCCTAAAAGGAGAGCAGTTCCAGAATTTCAGTTATCGAGAATGCAGCATTAGTGATCTATCAACAGCACCCAACATATTTGATTAGTCATTGACTTAGCAGCAGCAAAGGGGAGCAAGGCTTGGCTCATAGTCTCACACCTACAAAAAGTCTATATTCAATTTCATTTTCTCATAGATAGTTAGAAAGGCATTGACCAGCTCAAGAGTTCCAGAAAGGTGTCCTTCAACCTCTTCATGTTACCCCTGCCCTCCCAGCCACTGGCTGAAGATCCAAAGACTAGGCTTGGTGAACTGCCTAGGACCTTTGTAAGCACCGGAGTAGGGAACAAATTGTCCAGGAGGTTTGTTAAACAAATAAACACAACTAAGTGTCTATTCAGTTAAGCTGTTTGTTTAAAAACAGGATATACTGAAGTCATTTAAGACTTTATGGATACAAATTTATTTAGATATTTGTCTGCAGTATAACACTCATTTACAGATGAGGTTACTGAAGTGACTTAGGCTTCAAAGGCACAAGTCATGGCATGCTTTGACATGTTTCCTAACAACACATGGCAATATAGGTGGCCTGACACAGCTGTAAAACAGCTATTTGGATGCAAAATAGCAAGTATGTACTAAAACCAGTACATTTGGAATAAAATCTGAATGCAAGTAAATCACTGGGTGCAGCTTGCAAAGGTGGTATTAAACTCAAGTATAACCATTAGTTTGACTAACAATGCATGTGGAACATAACATGTGGAATTACCCAGCACTTCCTGGAGGAGCTGTTTTCATGAACAGTAGTACAAGAGGAAGGAAAAAAAATCAAAATAAAATCATGTCCTGTGCATGCTACCTTAAAACATTTTTGACTGTTATTTCAAAATCAAATTTCCACAAGTAAAGAGAAAAATGTCATACACTGTGGCAGTTTTTTGCAAAGTCGGAAGGTTAAAAGAAAGTTATTTTGTAACCAAGCATAAAATAGGCATTTGAAAAATGATTTAGTTAGAAAAAACACAATTTTTTCCACATTAAGATAACTTAAGAACACCCAAATTGATTTTTATTAGACTTCTCATATTCACTTCTGAGCTGACACATGCAAGAGATATTCAGCCCTAAAGGTCACTTCTGAGAAAGCTATAAGTAACTGGAAACAGCACTGCAGGATGAAATGATGTCTCATCGCTAACTATTACTGCTGGAGAGTGATAAATATTTTACTCCTGAGGCTAAGAGCTGGCTCCTGTAAATAAATTTCTATTTCTCGGTTCTACTGATAGCTGAAAGATGATCATAGAATCATAGAATCATTTCGGTTGGAAATGACCCTCAGGATCATCGAGTCCAACCATAACCTAACCTAACTCTAGCACTAAGCCATGTCCCTAACAACCTCATCTAAATGCCTTTTAAACACCTCCAGGGATGGTGACTCCACCACTTCCCTGGGCAGCCTGTTCCAATGCCTGACAACCCTTTCTGTGAAGAAATTTTTCCTAATATCCAATCCAAACCTCCCCTGGTCCAACCTGAGGCCATTTCCTCTTGTTGTATCACTTGCTACTTGGGAGAAGAGACCAACACCCTCCATGCTACAACTTCCTGGTTGTAGACAGCGATAAGGTCTGTGACAGAGATGATTTCCCCTATTTTGATTTTTTGTTTAAAGAGAGCATGGGACAGCCCAGCCACGTTGTAGGACACATCCCTGCTGAGGGTCGCTGGTGAGGCCCGCAGGCCTGTACTGGAGGGAGCATCTCCCGCCTGCTTCTCCATAGCAGCCACCTTGGGTAGGCCAAGTGAGCAGGGCTGCTGACCATGCCCAGCACAGCTGCCCTTGGCCACCACGCTGCCCCTGCCCTGGCTGCTCGGCGCTTCTCAAAAACAGCCGCTCGAATGCGCAGTGCAGATGTTGCTAGTCACCCTGGCTGCTGACGCATCAGTCACGCTCTACAGGCTTGGGTCACCTCATGCTTTGTTCTCTCCTGCTCCTTTTTCTTCCTGGTGTTCATAAGAGTAATTAAGGTTTAGATATCATAGAATCATGGAATGTCCTGAGTTGGAAGGGACCCATAAGGATCATCGAGTCCAGCTCCTGTCCCTGCACAGGACAACCCCACAGTTCACACCATGAGGGCTTGTCCAGTCTCCTCGTGAACACTGTCAGGCTTGGGGCCGTGACACCTCCCTGGGGAGCCTGTTCCAGGGATCCACCACCCTCTTGGTGAAGAACCTTTTCCTCATGTCCAACCTAAACTGCCCCCGGCACATCTTCCTGCCGTTCCCTTGGGTTCTGTCATTGGTCACTAAAGAGAAGAGTTCGGATACAGGAGTGGAAAAAAAAATATAAGGAAGGTCTTTCAGCTTTTCTCCAGAGCTAAATGGCAGGCACGGCTACCAGTTAGGAAGAGGAAAGGCGGGGGAGCAGCTGATTGTGACTCTCTCAGATTTGGGCCGAGGAGCCCCCGGTGCCTCCCCGCTCCGCCCCCTCCCCGGCCCCACCGCCCCCCGGGACCGGCCCGCAGGGCGGCGCGCGCGCTGCCCGGCAACCGCTGCCCCCGGGGCGGGGCGGGGCGCTCATCGGCTCCGCCCCTCATATAAACGTCACGCGCGCCCTTGCGCAGGCGCGGCGCGGCCATGGCGGCCGCCGTGGAACGCCGGCTGGCGGAATTCCGGGCTGTCCGCGGCAGCGCCGCCGTCTCGCCGCGCCCCGCGGAGCCGCTGGGGAAGGCCGCTGCTCCAGAGCCCGCCGGAGAACAGCAGGGTGCCGCGGCGGGGCCGGGAGGCGGCGCTCAGGTGAGCGCCGCGGTGGGCGGGGCGGGGCCGTGTGGCGGCGGGTTGGGGCTTGACGCCACGTCTCGCTGCTGCCTCCGCAGGCCCGTCCTGGCGGGGAGGCGGTGGCGGCTCCGCTGTGGGCGCGTCCGCTGCTGCTGAAGGTGCTGCTGTGGGCGGTGCTGCTGGCGCTGTTCGCCGAGCTGGAGCTGGGGCTGCCCTACTTCGTCCTTTCCCTGCTCTACTGGATGTACGCCGGCACCCGCGGCCCCGGCGAGCGGCGGCGGGGAGAGCTGAGCGCCTACTCCGTCTTCAACCCCGGCTGCACCGCCATCGCCGGGACGCTGACGGCCGAGCAGCTGGAGCGGGAGCTGTATTACCGGCCCGCCGCCGGGAGGTAGCGGCCGGCCCGGCGCGGACAGCCGTTTTGCGGCCCCCCCACTGCTGCCTCCACCCCTCCGGACCACGGACCCGAGGGAGGGCTGGGCGAGGAGAAGGGGGTTCCCGCTATGCAAAACACCGCTTGCGCCTTAGTCCTGGCCCTCTCTCCCCAGACGCGGTCCGGTCCCGAATAAAGCCGTGGCAAATCCCGCGCTGTGGTCTCGTTTCCTGGGGCGCTGGCAGCAAAGCCCTGGGCAGCTGTTTTGGCCGCTGCTGCAGCAGCACCGAGGGACACGGCTTGGTCATAACGGGAGCTGCCAGCGGGTTGGCTGGTGAATTTCAGCCCCTGCTGACCTTTGCCAGTGGTATCAGGAAGGCTGAGGTTTGACAGCACATTTAGCGGAATAGTTAACTAACTGCTTTTCTTCCCCGCACTGTCTGGAATCCTCTTGCTGAAGAAAAGACATGAAGCACCATCCATGTACCTAAAATAGGCTGCTGCTTCTGTTCACACTCTTGTTTTTCATCTATCACAAACATCTGATTTTAATGCCAGATCCCTGTTTGCTTTGTATTACTGCTTTCATGTTTTGTAATTTAAGCAAGAAAAAAAAAGATTTGTTATTATTCCTGGCAGGTAACACATGATTTTCTTTAAACATAATTTAGAGACCTGTTAGGGTCAGTGTGCAGCAGACATGGAAATGCAAGAGGCCCTCAGACAGAAAGAGGGATTTGCCCCGTTGTTGGATACAGTCCTTTTCACACAGCACAGCTGTTGATGCTGCTCACCATCATCACACAGACTGTCAGATGTTCTTGTATGATCTACCAGCATTTTTAGTTTATAGATCATTGTGTTAAATCACTAAAAGTGTTAGTAAAGAGCAGCTGGTAGAACTTCTGGGTGTGAGGACTGAGTTGAGAAGAGTCGTCACAAATTGGTCTTTCAAATCCTGTTTCGTTGTGCCTTTTCTAATTTAATAGTTATACACCATGCTCAGGCTTGACTTGCCACAAGTTTCTTCACTGGTTGGGGAAACAAAAGGAAGTGTTTTGAATTTAATTGGACTGGAAAGAGAAACAAAAGTAATATCTTTAACAGTGCTAAGCATCAATCAGTAGCTCTCCACAGCACTCTCTTAGCTTCTATATTGGTCTGTTATGTGAATTCCAAATGTTCCTATTTAAAGCCAAGCACAGAATTTTTGGATTTGCACGTATTCCTCTGGTAAAGACCCTTCAGTGTTCTCACTATTCTTACTGATTCCTTATGACTCTATACAAGTAATGTACAGCATTTTGGTTTTGATTAACAAAGCCTCTGCAGGTTCAAAGGCCTCTATGCAGTAGACACAGAGTTGCAAAAAGCTTTGTTTCCTTGGAAGAACCATGACTGTGAGTCCTCTCATTCTTAAAAAGTATTCCGATTATGTAGTAAGAAGGGCTCAGGTGATACTTAAATATACCAATGAGTGACAGAATTTTGTGAGTTGAAACTTTATTCACAATAATAAAAATAAACATCAGCATAGTGTTCATGGGGAGCTGATAATCTGACATATTGTACAGTTCAGTACTGTGGGTATTTTTTAAAACAAGGAAATGCATGCAAATAAATATTAAATATAAGATAACATCCACGACATTATAAAACATTATAGCAGCAATGATGGAAATAAAGTTTTCATTTGCTATAAACTCTAATTACATTATGTCCAGGTGAATTTATAGACTCTTCTATTTAATGCTTCATGAAACAAGTTACCACAATAACTGAGCATGAAGCTGAAAGGCACAAGTAATAAAAATTCACACAATTCATCTGTTCCAGTGCTTTGTGTTGGTTTGTTTATTTCATACTACTCAAATAACTGCACATTATAAATTCTGTGATAGAGATGGCATGAATAACAACAAAGGCTTGTAAAGGTTTTACTGAAGTAGATAAAGTATGATGGAGAAATTGGTGTTTAGGCCTTGCTGAAAGTATTTTTCAAAATACATGATTAGTGTAATTCAGCTTTGGTGGCAATTACTTTCACTGAGTTGTTCCCTCAGTACTTGGAGGGGATTTAAAAAGGTTTGAAGGAGTGCTTAATCAGAGAGGGGAAAAAAACCAATTCTACCACAACCCTCCGCTTGGCTAAAGTCTTACTTTGTCATCTTACTTTTCTCTTGTAGGCAAAAGGCAAAAGTTACCAAGGTAAGTTTGTCATCTGGTGCTGGAGCCATTCTTGTGGCCCCAAAGCCCTCAGTTCCTAAGTAACTGGGAGGGACAAGAAGAGCCTAGTAACTCAAAAGCATGTCAGACTGTTGAAAGCATCTTGTGACAGCAACTAAGTACTGGTTTGTAACCACACATGTAAATACTTTCTATTCCTATGTCTTCCATAATTCCTGTTTTCATAGCAAAACTATCATCTTGCTAACAGCTGTGCAAGTAGCAGAAACATTTGGAAAACTAGCACCCACTCTTCAATATTTATGAGTGAAATTATTCCCTTCAGTGTGCATTATCATACAGCTGTAAATTTCATCTGTCATCATGGTGCCTTTTCACCTACCAGTGACTAACTTTATTAGTCTTTTCCTATTCAAAGCACTTAAGGGTAGATGTTAAATAGAAACATCAAGCACACCCTCTACGTACTGGAAGCTAATTAACTAAATTGCAGGACAGCAGTTGACATACGCACATAGTGATCATGTATTGTATTGATGGTCACACAACATAGAAGCTAGTTATTAAATTTATAGAAGAACCTGAGGTGCTTCATTCCAAGGTCAGCTCTGCAACCCATGTTAGGAAGGGAAGGCCTGGAAAGGGCCCGTGTAGAAGCCAGCATGCTAAATGTACATAAGCCAGCCTGAGACCTGTGGCAGATTTCTACAAACGTGTCTGACTTCCTCCCCCCTGGAGCACAATTACAAGCATCATAGCAGAAGAAGGTAACCAATCCTCTCTAATTCAATTCTAACCTGATGATTGCAATACTAATCTACCCTGTTGGCAATCTGGATTCTAATACAATGATTAAATAATCTCATGCAAAGCAATCTAGCTTCAGGCAGGAAAGATGCCGAATTACATCCCAGAATATCCAGTCCACTTTCTTGGCAATGGAGGCTGTGAATGCAAGTGCAAAGAAAGGTTTGAAAAATCAGGGTTGTGGGGTTTTTTAAAATCTCTGCTGAGTAGTCTAACTGCTACACCATGAAAGTTACTTGTTACAGGATTTCTACAGACAGGGATATTCTCAGAGCTAGTTTTGGCACCTTGCCTCTTTACTGTAAATGGAGCCTGAATAACAGCCAAGTAAAGACAGGCAAAGTATGTTATTAAGTGATGCGATTGGTCACGTGCTGCTGGTAAGTATACCTCTGTTTTTCCCCAGCAACTCCAGTAAACATCAGGGTGGGTAACCAAATGAGCAGTGTAGATGCATTCATTGCAAGAGCCTTCGCAGTTTTAAACGAACAGACAAAAGCCTGTTGAGTTTAGGCTGGCGTTTGAGGGGATTGTTTGAAGGCCGCTGCTGGCCGCAGGCTGTGGCAGAGGCGGCGGGCAGCCCACGGGCCGGGGCCAGGCGCTGTCCGCGGTGCTGAACCCTCCGCCTCCGCCACAGCTGCTGTCCCGCCACCGGGAGCGCAGCCCCTGCGGGTGTCTCCCGCCGGGAGAGAACGAACAAGGCTGGAGGAGACAGAAAAGTGAGCCCACACTGTGAACTACCCAATTTTCCAAGTTGGTGACGTCTGGTTAGAGCAGCTGTGGCCACAAGCTGGCTTCTGTGTGTTTGTACCCACAAGAAGCAGAGTATAGCTTAGGAATATAATGTCCTCTTGAAGTACAAGTCATTGTCCTGTCCCTGTTAACACCTGTGTGCCAAATGCAGAGGCAGAGTACTGTATAAAAATGGAAGGGCTGTGTTTTCAATGGATATTTCCATCTGTGTCAATAGACCTAAGATGCACCTATTAATAGCAGAAGAAGCCCCTACCAGATACTGACCAGATACTGGGTTTATTTTTTTTTCCAAGTGACACCACACTACCTGCTGTATTGACAGACCTTCACATTACTGTTTTTCACCCACCCAGAAAACAGACGAGCATATTTTCAACTTTAACTCTGGGAAACTCTTAGTACAAAACCGATTCTTCCCTAAAACGCAAGTTGTGTCCCACTGAGATTTTTTTTTTTTTTTTTTTTTTTAAAGTGCTGATAACACCTTGCCTTACCCCATAAAAGCCTAAATGTATTTTTTGGCAATAATCATATTTTGTATCCTTGTAATTTAATCATTCAATCACTCAGCTCACCCACTCAACAGTAATAAGCCATTGACCCTGTGGTCTCAGACTGGATCAATGCTATGCTTAACTTTTGGACACCTGGAGGCCTTGTGTGCAAATAGGAAGAAACTCTTTTAACTTACTTTAGATGTGATAAATTTTTCCTCTGATGTGTTGATTACATTAGCAGATTGCTTTCCCTAGAAACCTTTGTCCAACAGCCTGCAGGCAATGAGCAGCATATGCTTAAGTTTCTTGCTGGAGATGCCATACTTAAGCCACTTGCTTGGGTATTTAAGGGTTTTCAGGTATATTATACAGTTCATTGCTCTCAGTCTCATTC
This sequence comes from Nesoenas mayeri, assembly GCF_963082525.1. Classification (NCBI taxonomy): domain Eukaryota; kingdom Metazoa; phylum Chordata; class Aves; order Columbiformes; family Columbidae; genus Nesoenas; species Nesoenas mayeri. Next base: position 88,634,428 of record NC_137544.1, on the reverse strand, counting down.
ACCTGCAGAAATCTTAGCTGAATGTGGCCTGACAAGTGGCAGCATAGACACTACTGCCTACTGTGCCTCCACTGCTGATGCTGTTGGCTGGACACTTCAGAGGTTTCATACTGTTGTCTCTCTGGACATACAAATGTTCCAATCTCCAGCGCTCCCAGGTTTTCCGAAACTCCATCTGAACCTAACAGGAGGAAAGCAAAAGGAATGAAAGTGGAACAAATCAGACCTTTAAATGACTCTATTAGAAAAGAGCAAGGAAAAAATAAAGATACCATACTACTGAGAAAAGCTGGCAATGCTATAAACCTGCAATATTATTGCTTCAAATTATACAATTATCTCATTAGTCCATTGTAGGTTATTCCCTATTTAAAATAATGACAGCATCCACTTTTACTTGTAGAAATAAAGCTCTTTTATGTGCCAGGAAATCTCACCTTCATTATTTTATTCTAAATTGCATTCAGCTACAATACTGAACGTACTCTATGCCCTACCAGAACTAACAATTAAGTTGATTTTGCTTATCAGTCATGAAATGACTGCAAAGACTGGCTTCCCACTCAATATTGTAACCACGAGTATTCTTAAGAGTTCTAACTTCTGGTTTGATTTAAACAATATTATGGTTTGGATTATTTTTGTTCTTTGAATATTTATGGTTTTTTATTCCATACAAAAATGAAGATTTATTCCAAATTGAAAAGCCAATAATTAAGCATGTTAAAGACTGTACTGTCCTTTCCCTTTTTAAATAACAATTACAGTATCTCATTCCAGATACTAGCTTTTTTTTTTTTTAAGTTACAAAATACACTCATCCAGTTGCAGGTTCTGGGTTAAACTGTGTAATCTATGTACTCATTTGGAAGTTTATCTAGGGTCTTGTAACTGCTAAGCAATAACAGAATTCAGATCTTCCTGTTCCACGGGCAAAGTTTTTGCCTCTTGACTGAAGTGAGAACTTCCATTAGCTTTTAAAACATAAGGCAGAGGACATAAAATTGAACCTTTATTACTCTATTTAGAAAAAGGCAGGAGTGCAACTACAGTAATCAATTCACTATGGTGTGTGCTTCAGCCTGGAAGCAAGTTCACTATAGGTGGGACACTCAAGTGTCCTTCTCTGAAGAGTTGTTTTTTGTTTCCTTTTAGGGTCCAGTACTGACCACCAAGAGACTAAATACGTTGATGGTAGTTCCAGCACAAGCTGGCTGCTGAAACCTTCATGCTCTGAGGGAAACTTCTTAGGGAACCAGCTGTTGTATGTCTGTCTTGTTCCTTGTAAAATACCCAATCTGGGAGGCAGCCCTACAAAAAGTAGCAAAGCCTTACACAACCAATTGTCTTCCCTTGGTGCTTACCTCAAATGAGGCTTGTCCACTCTGGGCTACAGCCCTTATACTAACTACTATCCTGGTGGGTACCAGCTGTATCTCTGCGTTTCTGACAATGGAATGTCAGAAATGGTTGTGGCACCTCTGGTGCTACAAGCAAATGGGACAGAAAAAAAGATGCTGAGACAGAAACTTGTATTTTACTGTGATAACTGGGGGTCATTGTGTAAAAAGCTGCACAATGACACCAGAAAAAGACAGTGTATCTGAGATAGCTTGGTATAGAAGAACAACAGAGAGCAGCCCAGGAACAGTGAAATGCAGGGACTGTACTGTCTGCAGGAGAAGAACTGACTGTATGCCAACTCAGTACTTGGTACATTTTGTGGGCATGGAAAACAGTGGGAAGAAGCAGTTGTAGACATTTACAGGCACATCCTGAAAGCAAGCATGAATTTACTTACTGACAGAGTAAGTCAATGAGCAATAGAAATTGGTATCTCAGAATCAAAGGGAGGAAATGAGTCTTCAGTCTAGCTGGACATGACAGGCTGTATCCTAGAGCTATGACACAAATAGCCTGCAAGATTGAGATGAAGTGAATGGGAAGACTTGAACAACAGACTGTATCAGAGATGATGTCTTAGGAATGGAACTGAATGACAGAACATTAGTTTTCTCTCCAGAGGTCAGGAAAAGGGTAAAGAGCAACTCTGCTTTCTGTGTTGAACTGAGTTTTTGCCTAGGCAGCTGTGAATGTGTGACCTATTCCCTTGAATAGGTTCAGATTTATTTTGTGAAGAGGCAATTCTTCAGCACAGAAGTAGATCTTTCAGCAAAACAGTTATCCTAGTAACTTCCATGTGTGGCAAAGATTCCCCAGAAATAAGCTATACAGGGAAAAGGGAACCAAGAACAAAACTCCCATGAGAAAAGGGAAGAATTTTATGTAGCGTATTTTGAAAGAGAAAGGAAGGAGGTACAAAAACTTGTAAAGATGGTCATGGAGGTTAAAGGTTGAGAACACTTCTCACAGAGAGGAGCTGATTGAGCTTAATGGAGCTGATGGGCTAGGATGTTGAGAGCATAGCAATGAATCTGGAATCTGATTACAAAAAAAGTTAAACTTTGGCAAAAAAAAAAAACCATCTCCACAAATCATAGTGAAAGGAAAGCAGGTCTGAAATGGGACGGAGCTGGTGGAGTGATTCATTGGATAGTCTGAATAGAGAATGAAAAGAAAGAAGAAAGATTGGGTAGTAATTAAAAAAATATCTTGGAGTCAGGACAGATTCTTTTACGGCAGAAGAGAGTGAAGTGTACTCCCACTGTGATAGGAAGGAGGCAAATAGGAGAAACAAGACTATAGAGAATGAAACCTGAATCAGCTTAAACTAACTCTGATGGAAAGTGGCAGCATCTCTGGTTAGAATATTTCTTACAGAAAGCAACACTAACTGCAGAGAAACTGGTGATATTAAGCCCAGCATATTTTTCAGAGAACATTAGTAACAACAGGCAATCTGATGAGACCCTGCCATTCACTTCAGAGCAATATCAGACAAAATCCAGAATCTTTCAGGTGAAATATGATTGAAATATGAACATTTTTTAACGTTCTTTCATGAGTAGATACTACAAAAGAGCATTAATGTAACTTACAGCTTGATTTCTACTTTTAATATGGCACCAGAACTTGCAACAAAAATGCATGCTGTATGGTTAAGGAAAAAGAAAAGGAGCTGCTGAGTGTCATAGACAAAAATAAAAATATAAACCATATAGCAAACAAGGACAGGCTTCAGACACATACAGTATATTGGAAGGAAAGCAGTTTGAAACTCAAAAATTTCTCATATCATTTAGGAAAGAAATAGAAAAGACTTGACCTAATAAAATTCTCTACATGTATTTATGGATGCTGATGACTGGGCTTTTAAGAAGAAGGGAGAAAAAGCTTTATAACAAGCAAAATAATTCAGACTGTCTGTCAGTCTTCTGTGAAGCTGAGCACATTGTGGTTAGTTTTTAGGAAATACATTACAAAGGCAAGAGAACTATAGCAACAAGAGATTTGGATGACCACTTAGAAACATACACAGGCTACTTCACAGTAAGTTACCTCAAATGAAACAAGCCTACCTGTTTCGGGGCTTGTAATTAAGTTTGGGCTATGATGTAACTTTGCCATTTTAACACATGGAGGAAATTATTGGGCATTACTTACAAAAGGCCTGGCTGCGGCTGCATGTATGTATGAGCAAAGGCCAAAGTGAATCAGAAGAAATACATGATGCACCAGCAGACAATGCTGCATTTCAGACTTGTAAAGCTGTACAAGGGATTTGAAATAAACATTCTCTAACTCATAATTCAGCAAAGCCTGCTATAACCCACCTAACTTTCGTAAGCAGAACAATTAACACATTCACCTAAACAAAATCTTACCCACAAGCTACAAAAGGGAACAGCCTCCTGCAGGGCTTAATTCAGGATGCCTGCTGCTTTTCTGTTGACCCCAGCCTGGCCACAATGACCCAAGTAGAACATTTTTCCATTGATTCCAATTCCTCAGTGAGGCCTCTCAATAGGTGATCTTGAATTACCATATCATGTTTAAAAGTAGATTTAGCATGAGTGTAAAACACATCGATATGCATCAAACTTAATAACGGGCTGCCACATTTGCTTCCCTTGCAAACGTGGCTGCTGAATGAATGAATAATAATAATCACTTGGAAGGTAATAGAGAAACAGAACAAAACTATTTACCCCAACAGGGCTGGGATTCAGAAGCCATAGAAGATGGTACTTGTGATCAATTAACTCAAAACTCTGGCTACATTTCTTCTGGGCCTGTGGGAGAGCTCACCATTCCATGAAGTTCAGTTTGAATGAGAGCGTGATGATGTCTTCAAGTAGCTGGGCCTCATGGAAACCAAACTAAACCAAACTGTACAGGCATTGAGCCAAGAGGACTCTCCAACCTCACCAGCAAGATGAGCTGAGCTGACTTCTCAGAATAAGGCAGGCTCTATTCCCACATTCACCAAAACAAGCAAATAAGAAGCAGTATGAGACAGATCAAGAAGAGCAGCTATAATTCTTAATAAAAGAAAAGCTTCAGTAGCGCAAACTATAAGACTGTGAGCAAGAGAACTTGCAAGATTTCACATCTATAAACAGTGGCCCTAAATTATACTGCCTGAATTCCTTCCAACAACATTTGTCTGAGGAGTTATTCTGTGTAGCTGTACAGAGGAGAGTCTGTAAAAAAAAGTCCTGAACAAGGACAATTTAGCAGTTCAAGACCATTTTCAATTTCCTTTTCCTATAGTGGCTGCTGATAAGGCAAATTGGAACAAGTGTCTCTCTTACCTCATTATTGATGAAACAGTAGAGAACTGCAACCATCAGCCCCTGAAATCAACAAAAACCAGAAGAGCAGTGAGCAGCGTAGAGCAGTTCCCCAGATTTGACAAATAAACTTGTAGAGGGCTAGAGGTTCCACACTGGCATGATGAGAGTAGAACAAGATGGAGACTATCTGTGGTCCCCAACAGTTCTGATGGCAGAGGAGAGCTTTGACCAAACTATGTCTCAAAACACATGATCTTAGGACAAAGGAGTTACTGTTTTCTTCAACCTATTATTTTTTTCTAAAGACTCCTTTCCCCTTGTTTTTCTTACATTGTTTCTAGTTATAAACACTTCACAAGTGAACAATTAAGTGATCTTAAATACAGCTCTGTGCTTGATAAATAGGGAATAAGTCTGTGAGCAGCAAAACTAGAATAATGATTCTCTTAGGAGATTCTTAAAATGGCCTTACCTAAGGGAACAGCTAAACAAAATCACAGTACACCTACATCCTCCTCATAAACAGTTACAGCTACAGTCAGCTACCCCTCACAGCACAGATTTTCCAAGGAGTATCAAAAACACTGGAGAAAATACAAAATTTGCTTTCCTCAATGTCAATATACAATTACAGGAAATTACGGCCAATTTCATTATTGCTTTGATGTGTCCCATAGGAAGTAGGTATTAACATGTGGATAGGAATTCCAGTTTATTGTGGTAAATTTAAGACATTGAAAATAAGAGCATGTGACACTAACATCTAAGTTGGCTATTAAAAATTAGTCCTCATACTTTCTCTTCCACTGTCATAATCCTGTAATCACCAGTGTTAAATACAAAGAACAGGGAACATGCAATGAATGAGTGAGAAAGCAGGTCCCCAAAGAGCAGTTAAAAAATATCTTATTGACATGGGCACAGTGTGAATGCTACCTGGAAAGAAGCAAAGGAGAGTTCAGTAAAAAGCTTCACAAAGCGCAGCATCCCTCTGGCATGCTCATCAGTAATAAAGGCAAAGATGACCTCATGGGTCCCCAGCAGCGGGATTAGAGTCAATGTAGACTTGGCCAGCCTAAGATCACAAAGAAAGAGAAAAAACAATGCTACTGAGTAGATCTATATTGAACCCAATGGTGACTGGAAGTCACCGTGTCTGCATTCTGCTTCTGACACATTGTCAACTTTGCTAAGACACTGCACCACTTTGTGTCGCAGGGTTCTCCTCCAGAGGCTGCACATAGGAAACAAATAATAATGCTAAAATTAAGCTTAGTAGGTTTCGACATGTTTTAACCGCCCCTGCCAGTCCACTGCAGACCCCTTATTGCTGTGAGCAAAGCTCTGTATTCAGCTGTTGGCTGCATTTCACCTGGAAAATCTTCCAAACTCAGAGGCAGGTCATATGCTTTCTTGTACCTGAGATGTCTTCTTGTGTATCTCTTTCCCCATCTGTAGGTGGGAAAGATGACCAAAACCTACCTTGTCAAAGCCCTGAAAAAAATAATCTATCAATGGCTGAAATATTTTTAAAATATCTTGGCAAAGGCAGGAGTACTTGCTATTCCTTCCCATCTCTGTGGTGTGTTAAATCTTCAAAACATTGTAACTAACCATAACTGCAAAACACTTTGTAAAAGCAGTTAAACTGTCTTCAAATGAGTGATGACTCCGTGATTTAAACACCACGTTCAAAGACTCAGCTAACAAAGGAAAAATGACAAACCAATCATAAATAAAACATTTTTCACCAGTAAGAGAGCAATGTTCAGGGATACAACCACAGGAAAACATTCATAAGAATGGTCCTTAACTCTCTCTTGATAGACATACATGCTAGCCACCCAATAGCATAATGAAAAATGCCTGGGCCTCACTTGAGAGTTTACCAGGCTACCCTGGGTCACAGAACCTGTCAACGTCTCACAATGATTTGTCTTGAGTCAATTCAGTAGATACAAAATCACTCGACTAGCAGGGCTGACAGTACGTAGTAGATCTTGTGTGCCCTAGAGCTGTTGGCTGCTATTCTGAATCAGGTAATCACTCAGGCTGGAAGGGACCTCTGCAAGTCTCTTGTCCAACTCTACTTCATAGCTTGTTACTCAGGGCTGTGTCCAGCCAAGTTTTGATTATCTTCAAGGTTCTCCACAGCCCCTCTGGGCCTCTCTTCCAGTGTCAGACCACTTTTACTGTGCTGGTTTTTTTTTTTCACGTTTGACATGGAATTGGAATTTCTCTTGCTATTACCTGTAACCTCTACCCCTTGTCCTTTCACTGTGCACCTTTCAAAAGACTCTAGCTCCATCTTCTGTATAACCACGATTGCGTAGCTGAAGACTGCAATTAAAGCCTTGCTTAATCTTCTGTTCTCCAGACTGAACCCAGTTTTTTGGGTTTTCTCCTTACATGTCTGGTCCAGCCCCAGAACTAGCTTGGTGCAAAACTGATCCAAGTACCAAGGGGTTAGAGGGACAGGATGCAAGCTCTTTCTTGTACTGGGGAGCCCCAGCCTGGACACCAAAAGCAGTCTCACAAGCACTGAATGGATGGGATCAGTCACCTCCCTCGACCTTCTGGCTATGCTCTTGCTAGTGCAGCCCAGCATGCAGTCAGCCTATGCTGTCACAAGGGCACACTGCTGAATCATGTTCAAACATTTGTCCTGCAGCATCTCTGGGTCTTCTGTGAAGTTCCTTTCAACCCAGTGAATCCCCATTCTGTACTGCTGCATGGGGTTATTACACACCAAGCACAAGGCTCCTGTCAGTTCAACCAACTAGCCTGTCAACATCCTTGGTACACAAGGACTGAGGGATGGTGAATCAAAGCAACTATCGAAATTATACAGTTTACACATACAGGTAAGCAGAAATGCAGATCTCTAGTGGATCTAGGCAGACTGTTGCATTGGGGATAGGGGGCTTGTTTAAAAGAGCAGCTTACCAGCAAGTCTTGTGATGGAGGCTCTGCTCCACCACCACCTGTCTGAGATAGAGGTAGAAGCAGGAGGCTGATGTTGCATTGGCTCTGGAGACACTGCCTGGGTAAAAAAAGTGAGTTGTGTAGCTGTACAGCAAATCTCTATTTTACTTAATGAATGCTAATTGTTCTAGATGGGAATCTTGGAGAGCTTTGCATTAAACAGGAAGCCATTCAAAATCCTATGAAAAGACTTCCTGGGTAATTAAGACCTTCCTAGAGAAAATCCTTTCCTTGGGCAAGTGGAGAAATTTCTGCACAACTCCAGCCCTCCCACAGAGAAAAGGGATTCACTGTCATGCTCATCACTGAGCTCTCTTTTCATCAACTGAACGGGCAACAGGAGAGAGGTGGAGGAAAGACTGGCTCCAGAGCAAAACTCTTTTCTCCCTTCCATACAGAAACTTATCTAAACTCGTGACTTTCTAGGGCACCTAGACCAGTCCTTGTTTAAAAGAACACATTCCAACATGGCAGTTCTGTCTTCCCTCAAAATCTTTTCCAGTGTTTTTAGGCAGAAAAAAAAAAAAAAAAAGGAAAAATTTTCTCATTCAGGAATCTCTAGCTCCCTGGTCTTATTACCATCAGAGGCACACCAATGAACTGAACCCTTTCGAGTAAAAGACTTCCCCAAAGATTCTGGCTGTAATGACCAACCTCTGGAAGGATCACCAAGACTACAGTCTTTACCAGTGAAGAAGGTTGTGTTGCTGGGTAAATTGTTTCCTGATAAAGCCTTTCTGTTTATACAGCAGATTTTTGAACATGAAACATGAAGAATTGAATGAAACTGCACCTCTGAGAAATGGCTCAGCTGTATCAAACCTTCCTCCTGCTTGCAGAAGTCATGAGGGCAAGGGCTTTCTCCCTTGACAGGGCAAATTTACTGTCAGATTTTTAAACATTTCAGGCTATCGGAGCTGGAAAATCCCTCCTTTCCAGCCCAGTAAATTTTACCCTGGCAAATAAAAGTCACATATATTCAAAACAACAGTAGGGATGCAAGAAAAGCCAACACCTCACTAAAAGAAATCTTTTTCTCTGCTTTGAGCTCTAAACACATATCAGAATTTCCAAAATTTCACATGAGGTAAATAAGGTAGGTAACATATAAGGCAACTCTATACTGATGAGAATAAACCAAAATACATGCTAGAAGCTTCTAGCTTAGAAGGTTGCAGCAGTGAAGTACCCAACTTCAAACCATCTAAGTCAGCCATCAGTAACAGTGTGGCTACCAGAGCATGTCAGCTCCACACTGTTTAATTCACCCTATGGCTAACTTATTTTTACATTATTTTTCATACTGAAATATAGATATATTCTCCAAGATGCAGAAATGAAAGATGTGACTGTGCATCTTAGCAAGGTGATTAAATAATGGGAATAATACACACGCGGACAGGGTGAAGCCTGCAGAATAAAAATTGAACACTTCTGTAACAAATCTGACATCTCTCGGAAACGTCATATGCATTCAAGATTGAAAGACTGTCTCAGTAATGACTGGCAAGAACAACAAGGAACAATACTCAAAATGAGCCCCATTCTTGATCTTCATTGAAGATAAAGCTTTTATTTCTATTGCTTATCATTATTTATGTCACATTATATGAGGTACTTGCATTTGCTGCAAGTACTTAATAAATATCTGCTTAACTAATATTCACCCAGTATTATGGAAGACTGTAAGGAAATGAACTAAAAATCAAGCTTTCTGTTTATCTATAACATAGGTATAACACTTGCCCTGGCTTCACCAAGAGGCTTCTCCAGGGACTGATGGTCCAAGCAGTCATACCAATGTGTGACACCACACATGTGCATCACTCAAGGCCTAAGATCTTTCACCACCTTTGTCAATCCACTGCTTTTCATGTCCGTACTTATCTGCTTCCATTTTGAGAGGCAGAGAAATTGTCAGACTGCTAAATTACATACCTGCATTTTATGTCAGTTTTGCACATCAAATTAGCCTGTAGTTTGGAGATGATGATGCATATAACTCTGATAAAGATCAGGAAATTTACCTGGAGAAATGAAAGATGGGTTTATATCATCATCAAGAAACACATCTGCAAAAGTGTTCAAAAGAGCTGTTTTGTGTAGTCATGTGTAGGTCCCTGTGCATCCTCCTACTTTGCAGCTGCAGAATTTGCCATGGAATTCAACTCCTTGCTAAGAAGTTGTGCTTTAAATACAACCTTTGTGACTGCACAAGTCACCTTTAAAAACACAGGCAGTTCACTAAATAAAGTAGGGGAGTTTACCTACATGCCTGAGGAGGGCGACACAGTCAAGGTGTGGGCCGTCGCATTTGCCTTGTCTGGAGGTCTGAGACTGCCACAATATTGTGGCTGCAGAACATGGCATTGCTTCACAGTGCCACACAATTTGTTGCTGTTCTGTAGCCTAATACCTAGAATATTATCTTCTGCCTCGCTGTACTACCTGCCACAGCTTTCCCCACACTGCGGAGTTAACAGGATTGCTGCAGCATGCTGTGTTGTTATCATGTTCTGCCACTGCAACATGGCAGCAGGCAAATTAAACAAACAAAACGCTACTCAGGAATTCCAGTGACAGAAACCAATTTGGTTTCACAAAATCACATTTCTGAATTAAAATGTCAATACCCTCAAAGCCTTTGGACATGGACAGCAGCGTATGCACATCTGCTCTTTGTACTATATTATGTCCTGTTCTCATCAAAATCTGCCAGCTCGCTGCACCTGCCACATACTCACCCCAATGGCGATGAGAATGGGCAGTCTGATGATCAGCCAGTAATTCATGTTGTAGTTTCTGCTCCAGCAACTAGACAGATGGCAAAAAGGAGGAGATGAGAAGAAAAAACTTTCAGTACATTACTAAAATCTCCCACTTTTTATTCTGTCACAGCAATGCAGATGGAAAACAATATTGAGGACTAGATACCAGGAAAGCACATCATGCTGACATGGAAACAGGTGCAGTTGCTTCTTAGAAACACTGAATGCTTCGTACTGTTGCAGCTAGCATAATTGAACCGGATACTACTTGCCTGCCTTTCTTGCCCACTAATGGCTAGCTCTCCTCCACAATTTGCTATGAATTACCATCAGTTAATTGTGAAGATTCAGTCCATTACAACCAAGGTCAAATTTGTCCTGTGGCTGAAAGGAGAAGGCGGGGAATCTGTCTGAGTCAGACCTTTCCTGCGTGGTTTCTATCCTACTCTTTCTGCAATACTTTTTATTGCTCTTCAGTCTCAAATGTCAGATCATCTTATTATTTAACTGTTTATTAGTTCTTTATCCCATTACCTATCATCACTTTCCTCATAACAATATTTAGATCTGTTATCTATTTTGCTTGTTCTTCTTTTCAAAAAAGCTCTACTAATTTCAGCCAAGAGAAAGCAAGGCAGCTAACTCCAGTTCCTTCAGTGTATATGTATAGGTTTCAGACCCCAAAGAAGTCTTAAAAGTTATAAGCAAGTAAAATCAAAGACAGGAGCAATAGTTCCACATGTTGTTGGCCAGATGAGCTTTCTGCCAAGCAAGTAATGCTGCAGACAATATAATACTTCATTCTCTCTGTAAGTCTTCTTTATCTTTTTAAATTCCTGTGTCCCTGAATAATATTGGAGAACAACTACAAGAAACACAACGCCTGAAAGCCACAGTTTGGGATCACTGGAACTTTACACTTGGAGGTTTGTACATCTAGTACTTTTAGGTGCCACCCCGGCCACAGCCAGCCACCTAAAACTGTATGATGGACTATGTGTATGCACAGCGGCCCAGGTGTTGGGGCAGTGTTCAGATGACACTTCATTTGTTGCTGCAGTGACAGCATTCCTAATATTCCTATGAAATAACTTTGTTAGCCTCCTACCATATTGCTCAGCATTACTCAAAAGCAACAGCCATCAGTAAAGCCAGCAGGCTGTGAAACAAACTATGAAACAGCACTACAGAAAATGTATGTTCCTTCACAAAACAAGTTCCTCCTCATCTCCAGATCTCACCTGACAAAATATATATATGCTCAGTTTTTCTTAGGTTTTCTTAACAGGTCTACGAAGCTCCAGCTTGAGTGATGTTGGCAGAGAGTAAAGTCACCCAGCCTTGTAATGGGACAGTCAGCTTGAGAGAAACCAGCGAGGGTGCAGCATGTGGTAGGGGTCCATGCTACAGCAATGCACCCACACGTGCTCAGGTAACACAGAGGAAAGTGAAACAGCTTGGCTGTGGCAAACCCATATTCCTTTGCTGGTATTGGGTCTAAGGATTTAATTTTACCTTTCAGTTCAATGCATAAAACAAGCACATTATCGCAACCAGCAGCTCCACAATGTACAATTCAATTGTATTTCAGATGCTGGAGAAAAAAGGCGTATGTATGGGGTGCAATCAGTGTACCTGAGTTGGAATCCGAGTAACAGAAGGACTTCTTGGTACGTGTGACTGGGAGCTGGCTTCATGCAGCCTTTAAAATTAATTTTACTTGAACCTTCAAGACCGGAGGGATAATAGGCATGGCTGGAAGTGGAGTTCTAATTGTCTGACTTGTGGCAGTGGAAGCAGGGGCAACTTTAAAATTTCCTGATAATGATAGAGGCTGAGAAATTATTCTTTATATTAACTCTGCTACATTTCTGTGTGTATTAATTTGCTTCCTGTGGCATAAAACAGTTTTAGCTGCTTTTAAATTTATACAAATATGTGCAATAAAAACGCTATTACAGCCCAATAAAAGTGTCAAAGTTATTAAAGTGTCCAGAAAATAAAACTGATAGATCTGTACATGATTTCTTGCCCATTTGTGCTTTCTGGGATTGCCACACTCATAAATACACCACCATCTATTGTGTTTGGGATCTATCCCTGCAGTTTGCTCAGTATCACTAAGAAGATACTGGGCAACTAATAGACTCAGAGCTGTGAATGAAGAATAGGTCCAGTGAAACAAATGCTACTGGGAAGTCTCTGCCTTTGCTTACCAATCTGGTATTCTTTTTGTAAAAAGGAAAACACTGAACTTTTACTAGGAAGAGGCACAGCTGAGCAGCTCCATTTTTATAAAATATTGTAGTCTGGCTGCCTTGCTCCCAAAATTAATTGCAGATAGTAACAATGATGTGTAAGTATCAGCTCTTTAGACATAGTCCAACAACTAAGAAGCACATCCTGCCTTTAATTTTATTTGTAATCTAGAAAAAGGGTTTTTTTGTTCAATAGCTCACTCTTAAAGACGGCAAGTGCTTTCTAAAGGGGTTTACACTTGCACATGTAAGGAAAGAATAAGTCAGTCTGCAAGTAAGTATTGCAGGCTTCAGTCCTTCATTCAAATGGCTGTCTTCACAGGACTGCCTCAAATTCCCAGCCCTGATCACATTTACTTCCAGTTATTCCTCATAGCCAGGGAAGTAGTTAAGTCACAAATGAAATTTACAGCTCACTGCACATCCCTGGTGACAGCGCTGTGGCAGTGTGAAAGATATCTCTGGCTGCTCCAGCAAATGCCTGCCCAAGGCACAGAAATCTTGCCTTTCAGAGAAGCTGCTGTACATGGTTATTTATTGCTGTATTTTACAAATATTTATACAAGATCTAGACAATTCAATAAGGTGCAAAATTGCCCCTTTTAAGGTCTGCTGAAGGCAGTGAGTGACAGTTTTCCGTAATAGAAAATATAAATCAGGTCTGAGCACCACATAATGTAAGAGGCTCAGCGTGAGCACTTTGCATACATTTTCTACATCAATGGGAAAATGTGCCCATGGAATGTCGCCTGTTCAGGGGCCGCATGTTCTATATACCTGTTCTAATAATTTCAACAAAACTTGCAATTCATCAGTATGGCCACAATCTTGCTACAAATATTATCGAGTCAACCTTTAAAAAGACAGTCAGAAAATCCTAGCATTACTTAAGCCAGAAGAAGCAGCTGTGACTCAACTGGTTCAGTATTATGAAGGACACTGGAAAAAACCCCTGTTTTTTAATACTCACAAACACCAGAAAAAAAGTCTGGGAATGGTTCTGACTACACTGAATTTTGGCCTTGCAGCATCTCTCCAAAAAGGATTGTGTTGTAGGGGGAGGAATTAAAAAAGGACCCTCTACAAAAGTGCTGTCTGGGCTGTCTAGAAACTAAGTAAGAGGAAGACCAAATAAATAGTACATTTAGAATAAAAAAGTAAATAGCATAAAGTTACTTAATTAATCACATATAATCCTATCTAAATATTTCTAGGCAGTCAGTGTAACCAAGAAGACGAAGTCACTTTCCTCTCCCTTTTGTTAAAAAACCCACAAAACAACAAACTATTATGCGATGCTGTTTAGTACCTAAAACATATATAAAGGCAATTTTCCAGACCAGGAACTATGGTAAAAATGGACAAAAATTATTTTGTGCTTTGCAGCAGTCTTGCATGTGGCATAGTTGACTTCAGCAAGACTAACACAAGCAGGCAGAAAATATGCCTTTATTTTAAGAAGGTCTGAATAACAGAAGCTTAAACAAGAACAGGCAATCACATCTCTGCTTCTAGGCATAAGCTAACCATTACAAATCACAGGCAGAATCGTGTGGGAGGTTTTTGCCTTCCTCTGAAGCATAACTGTAACAGCTACTGCCAAAGGCACAATATCAGGAGTGGTCTTGGTTGGGTATGATGACTTCTACTGTTGATACTGTAACTACAGAAAAACAAAACATACCTTTCCCTGACCTGCAAAAGGATAGATTCATTCAGACATGCAGAAAATTCTGACCAGAAAGAAACATATGCTCCTTTTTGAAATGTTATGCAAGACCTTTAGACAAAACAGAAGCAATTATATGAGGTTTCAGCACATTGCCAAAGCAAACCACGCCAAACAGAAAGCAAACGATGACCTGCCAGTGCACACATACAGCACAAATGAGAAAAATTAGAACTAAACCAACCCCTCATCTTCATAAAGGTACTTGACAGTTCCCCAGAGGATAACAAACAGCATTGGCACACCTGGGAAGAGAGGAGATAAGGTTGACACTGACATTAAGAGACAAGGAAAAGCAGAGAAAAGGACAAACCCCCCACATAATGATGAGCAACACAACCAACTGGTGGCAGGGTTGCAGCTCGTACCCAGCACAGATGGTTGTCAATGGTGAGAGACTGAACGTAACCTTCCAGTAACTAATAGATGTAACTCATTTTGCCTGGGCCCCCACCTTGCTCCTAAGAGGCATGAGAAATGAACCACGGGACACCATCGTCCCCATACTCAGCATATACCGCCTTTCTCGTGGGAAGTTTCACAGAGTGGCCAAGGCAATGAAGCTCTGCTGGCCTCTGAATTCAGACTAAAGAGGAAGAGGAGTGCAATACTCTCTGACCTGAACCTTCACATCCACATTTCTGCCTGTGGGTCAGCTACACTGTATTCAGGTAGCATCAAGCTCAGGCTGTCTATAGGTGTCAGGGCTGGAGCACACTCAGCCCCACATACCCTGATGGCAAAGGGGAGCGTGGGCACACAACTCAAAGCAAGTGTGCTCAAGCCTCCCCTACAGAGAAATCCCAAGTTTGGGCTGTGGTACTGGCAAGGACTTGAAAGGCTGCAGCAAAGACAGCAGATGCATCTGGTCTTGAGAAAAGTCTTAGTCCTGCGCTTACCTGACAGTGCATGTGCTATGGTTGGTCAGTTCATCTGGGGTGTAAAGGGAAGAGAGAAAAGCCAAATAAGCTGGCAGTCGCTACTTGTTTACAATGCCAAAGGCTCTCAAATTAATTTCTTTTATTTATTAAATGCCTAGGTCTTAAGAAAATAATTTTAAAGTGCATCTACCAACCAATGCTCAGTACAGGCAATGCCAAAAAAGCCCATGAGAAAGGAGAGCAAGTTGAGACTCAGCAAGCAGAATGAGGAATTTCTGCCTAAGGATGGATCACGATTATCTGTAATTCCTCTGTGTAACAACTTGGACAGTGTCTGATGCTGTACGTACATTGAAGGGCAACATTTAATGTGCTTTGTTATTACATTCTTAAGAACCAATATGGTAAGGGACCATAAGAACATCGGTGTGCAGGATAAGCATTGCACGGGGCAAATACACAGTTCCTGCCAGCAGAAGCCACAGGGAAATCAGTGATCTGTTGTGTCTGAAAATATACAAGCAGTACATCTGTAGTGCATGTTATCAGCAAAATCCTTCTCTCTGTTGCACTGTTTTCTTTCTCTACTATCAGAACAGCTAAATACTGCAGATATGGAAAACCAATTATTCTCCTCAATATATATTTTTTTTTAAGAGAATAAAGAGCAGCAAGAAAAAAATACCAACAATTAAAGTAATAGCAAAGATAATAAATTGAGTAGAGATTACTGGGGCAAGTGGTTGAACACATTTCATAAATGTGTCTGATACTGAGAGCACACAATATTTTATGAGTAAAGTTATCAAGCCCTTCATGCTGCTTCGATAGTAGCATAAGAGATTAAGAACAGGCTCATTGCAAACCCCTGCCAATCACAAATGAGACTTTGATTCATATAAACTAATTACAATTTTAATTATTCCTTTATTGACTTTGCTGAGCATCAAGACATCTTAATGTGAAACTTACACGGTAAGATGTGAACACCAAGATTATAAAGGCTGTATGTAAGTGGAGGGAACTGATATATCGAGTGGTAACATGACATGCTATGCAGATATTACACAAATGATTAGAGAGCACGTACAAGGCGAGTTCAACATCCTCTGCCCACTCCCACTTGTGATGCAGGCCCGTGGTGCCTTGGTTTTGCAACATCTGTATTATAGTCCATGGTAGCAATCCACATTCTAATCTGAGAAACCAAGACTTAACAGTGAAATTCACATCTGACATTTGCCAAATTCACATGCTATCTGACACTTAGCAAATACACAAAGTTTTGATCTAAGAAATGGGTGGCTTTGAAAATTGTTGGAGGCACACTCTGCCATGTTATTTCTTGCAGGTTAATAACTGACTAAAAATCTTTGAACATGACATGGTGATTATAAAATCTGTCAAGTGGACTAGGAAATAAGCATGCCAACAGCTCAGCTAATAAAGTTCAACTTCAAATTACAGAGGACAGGGCACCTGAATTATAGGCTGCAAAACCAGTATATATCATGGATGATAAGAAAGTAATGAAACCGCCAAATCGACATCTTAACACCCCACTGCATAAATAAACAGCCAGACCTACTTATTTTCACTGTAGCTTACATATTCTACACCTGGCCAGGTGTCTGCATAGTAAGAAAAAAAAAATCCCACACATTGGAAAAACAGGCATTATCCAGAATATAACAGGATGGGGTGGGCTAGAGAAGAAAGCTGTGAGAAATTATGCACTGGAACCACCGTTTCATTGGCATTTTCACAATGCCACACTGTCCCTAATGAGCAGAGAGGAGAGCAATTCCTACTGCTGCTAATGGAAGCTAACACGTCCTGGTAACACCATGTAGAAATCTGTCCCTCCATTAAATGGACCTGAGATACTTTGGTAACAGACAAGCTGAAACTTGTTCTGGAGTCCACTAAGTAGCAGTTCCCATGAAAGGTGTCACCAGGTGGTGCTATTCCATATCATCGTCATTCTCTTGCCTCAATATGCATTTTCATTCTTATGGACACATGCTATTTCTAGCTTTACATTGTACATAAAGGCAATTTCAGGGGAGAAAGGTGTATGAGGAGCAAGAGAGGCTCCCCTCAACCTCACATGCTGGTTAGAGATTCTTCCTGAAGTAAATTGGTCTCTGTAGGAGAGAGCTCACATTTCAGATGTAACCTGACATCACTGGTTTCCACGTGGTGAGAAGTTCAACCTCCAAAACAATCAGGCACACAAACCAGAAGGACACTGCTGCTGTCAGAACTCTGATCCTCCCCCTTTATCTAGGGAACCATCCAGGATGGTCTGACTTGATCAGCTGCTTGATGTATGAATGCAAGAAGTGTGTGATGAGGAACTGGAAGAAGTGCTAAATAAACATGACTAGATGTAGAAAGAATAAGACCATTGAAGGTGTGAGAAGAAAAGATGAATATTTTTCTTTCTAATAAACAGAAAAGCATGAAAGAGATAAATCCAGAAGACAAAGTGTCAAGAGAATTAAGAGAAACTGCTGACAGATGCATTTATTACCAGGATCGGTCTGGACACAAAGCCAATTTTCACACCTTTGTCTGAAATACAGTTTACATTTCAAAACACACAAGAAACAGTGCAAGGAATGTATCCTGCTGCTACATTGAGATCACACTGGGCTTCAGAAGGGAGGTTTCTTACTGGCTTTGTTCCAGACAGATCCTCCTGCAATCAGGATGGAGATTTTTGACACACTAGCCAGGCTTCCTGCTTTAATAGCTTCATTCCCTCAAAGTA
This sequence comes from Nesoenas mayeri, assembly GCF_963082525.1. Lineage (NCBI taxonomy): Eukaryota > Metazoa > Chordata > Aves > Columbiformes > Columbidae > Nesoenas > Nesoenas mayeri. Next base: position 88,616,334 of record NC_137544.1, on the reverse strand, counting down.
GTCTTCCTTAGAGAAAATTTGGATTGCCAAGAGCTGGAAGGAGGGGAATTATTTGTTTTTATGGCAGTTTCCCTGCTGCAAGTGCAGCTGGGTATAAAATTGCCATAGAAGCTCAGAGAATGTTTAGAGTTTTATTAACATTTTCTTCTTAGCCTTTAGTGCTGAAAATTATCTCCTCCTATCATTCTTCCCACCTGGATGTCACACACAGTCACTGTGGATGTCGCTATTGTTTTCCCATTCCTACCTCCCACCCCTTTCTGAATGTGAACAGGTCCTTTTTCCACTAAATGCTGCTGAAAGATGCATACAGCAGCGTTACAGTATAAAGTGCTCTTCTCCAGAGACTACTTTGTACAGCACTGACACAGCTGCTTGAAGTGAATGTCAGGCTCAGCGACTCTTCACTTGGACATGAACAGTGAGCTGCTGTCCTGGACACCCTGATTAAAGGCAGTCTGCACTTCCCAAGAAACAAACAAATCAAAGGAGTCATCTTCTTGACCTCCGTAGTTACCTTGTTTTCCTTCCCCCCTTCTTCTGGAAATGTTTTGTTCTCTCTAGGTGAAATCCATGGGCAAGGAATTTCCCTTACACCAGAGGAAGGAAACACTGGGTACCAGCAATGTACATCAACAGCTTTTTTTTCCTACAAGCGATAATGACTATCTGAATCAACATCCTGTTTAGCTGCTGTTGTGCTGACCTCCAGACTGAAGGGAACAAAAGGAAACAACTCATCTACCTGCTCTGCCATTCATCTATTAAGAGTTTTGTTTGTCGATGTTGTTAGTGTTTCTGCCTTCTTTTTTTCCCCATCAGCTTTGAAAACGGCATAAACTACTGTTTTTGCAGGAAGATATGTGGAACTCAGGGTTCACACAAATGTATGGAAGTCTGCTTTTACAGAGAAAAAGATGACATAAGTAAGACGTTTTCCACATTGAATGAAACAGTAAAAATTTAACATTGCTATCTCAAGGCCTCGTATGGTGTGAAATCTCAGCAATCAAGTGGCCATTACAGAAAATTACCTCACAAGTCATCAGGAAGGTTTATAGAATTCTATCAATATACAAGATGTCAATATAAATGACTCCCACTCTGTAAAACTACATTAGTTTCATCAAGTCTATCAAGATTTTATAACACTCCTAGTTTTTGCAAAGTACAATTACATGAGATTAAACAGATTCTTCCTTTCATAAAACACTTCAACAGCAAAGAATAGTTACCATCTAATAACATTAAGAACTGACCTGAAATTATCATATAGCAAAAATATATTTTGGAAATATTTATTAATTTTTCTTTACGCTCCCCACTGTCTAGCTGTGCCAAGGAAGACACAGGCTAAGTATGGATCTTTTATATGTTTATATTTGGAAAGTATTTTTAATTGCAATGAAATTACCATGTTAGACATAAAATGGGAGAAGTACTTTTTTATTTACACAGTTATGTGGATTTTTTTCCTCAGTTATTAAAAAAATAGCACTATTTAATGTAACAGTTTTAAAGCTTAGGTATTGAGACATGTCTACCTATCTGAAAGCTGGCCCTTCGAGTACTGTTTTGCTTGGTATTACCTTAGGAAAGTATTTGCTCTAGTTTCTTTTTTTTCTGAGACTTATTTTTCCTCGAAATAAGTACAACAGGGCAAACACCATGACCAAGAGCATGTGCAAACACTCAGATAAACAAAAACCTTGAGGAGAATAAACAGTTTTATTCATGTGTACATTTGAGAGAAGTGCAAGTGCAAACATACGTGATCACAGGGGAGACTGCAGAAGCTGTTCAGACAGCAAAAACAATACCATATGGTCTGTGAGTGATGACAAAGTTCAGTTACAACTAGAAGAAAGAGCAACATGAAATTACTCACACCCACTAAGTTTGTGAACAATACACACACGAAATTTTAAAACAAATATTCATCAAACGATGAGTAATGAATGGGTTAAAAAAATTATCCTGTAAGAGGGCAATTTATTAACATAACAAAAGATCAGGGTATCAAATGAGCTCTGCAATCAAATAGATCTTTATTTTTTGATCCAGCTTTATTTTTACAGTTGATAACCTATTTCAAAGAGCAAGACTCTCAGTGCAAATAGGAACATACTGTCTCTCTGAAGCCTCGGCATTACGCAGAGGCTATCATGCTGCTCAAAACCCGCTAATCCTCTGAGCATTGTATACAGCAGAAAGGTACCTGGTGAGGGACCTGAGCATCTAAAAAAATTGAATCAACAGCAAGAAAGAGTGGAAAAAAATCTTAATCTCTCTCTGCTTTTTAGAGACAAAACTGTTACTGTTGTGAGTAATCTGGAAGTACTGAAATAGCAGATGCTTCTGGATTTGAAGATGGAGAATCGTTGGCAAGGTTTGCACATGCAGCCATGGATGGGACAGCAAGAAAATGTACAGATGAGAACTGAAGGGCACGGGTAGAGCTTTTCTAGGAAGCTTCGATGAAACCGATATAACAAGTGCCAAGTGCTGGCATTACCACTCACATCTACAAACTCATGCAAAAATTCAATATACAGTGGCAGAACTTTAATTGTAAATGAAGAACAAAAACAAAATAGTGTCTTCTGTTTCTGCCTTCTGCATTTGCAAGAGACAAACTCTAACTAGAAGTGATTCAGATCAAACCATCCTATCCCTTACTTATAAAACAACACAATACGCTGAGGATTCAGCTAGATATAATTTTGCTTTAATTTCTTTTCCATTTCTTCTCATCACCTCAGTCAGTGCTTCAGGATAGCTCCCCCATCTTTTTTTTTTTTTTTAAATTGAGGATATGGAAATTCATAAAATATTATTAAAACACACACAGTTCAAATTTATACAAGATTCTGTTGCTTTTGCTGCATGTCCTATATAAAATGATAATGGAAGATATGGAACTTTGTAACTAAAACTCTCCACCAGGACTGCTATTGCTTGCATTTGTTTATTCCCATCAATGTACTGGACACCCTTTGTTCCACATATGTCACTATTCAGTAGAACTGGGTAATTCACAGCAAGCCATACATATGCATTTTGCCAGAAAACTAATTTGTTAGAATATTCACAGTTGTAAAAACCATAGAGAGGGACAGTCAAAGCAATTTAAATGTTCAAACTAGTATCTGTGAAAGCACTTCTAGTATTTACTTGGATTTACTTTCAGCTTTCCAAAAGTCACTCAATTTCCACCAGAAGAGGAGCGGGGAGAAGAGGAAGTGAGAGAACACAATAAAAGCACACAGGAGATCATCCCAAAAACAGGATTAATCCTGAACAGTAATATATTTTCAGGGTAATTGGAGAGTGAAGGAATTGAAGCTTTAGCATTTCTGCAGAAGGTGAGTGGATCAAGGAACTGATTTCAAGGCATCACAGTCCTTAGTCTCAAGCAGACACATGCCCATGGCATGGGCACCCCGACCACTCATTTGCCTGACAATCATTACTTGACCTGCTCTACGCACATAACCAACCTGACAATTTCCTGCCAGCAGCCTCTTGTTCAGCAGCCCCTCTGCATCCCCCAAACTCATGCTGCCACTATTTCTCTACTGTTATCATAAAATCATTTTGGTTGGAAAAGACCTTTAAGATCATCGAGTCCAACCATTAACCTAGCACTGTCAAGTCCACCTCTAAACTGTGTCCCTAAGTACCTCATCTATGCATCTTTTAAACACTTCCAGGGACTGTGATTCAACCACTTTGCTGGGCAGCCTGTTCCAATGCCTGACAACACTTGACCATACACCAGGTATCATTGCTATTTTGCACCACTAGTAGTTAACACATCTTTGAATGTAATGGGAAACTTTCAGGAGATGAAGCAGAACAGTCCAGGAAAGTCCACGCTCACCTGGAATCACCCACATGTCTTTTATAGCGGGAAGCTGTTGTTTTTTCAGGGAAAGTACCACATGCCTGCCACTGGTTTAGGGAGTTCCTGCAGTGCCACACAGACCCTCTGCTATGAAAGAACAGCAGCATCCATGCTGCAAGCACGCAGGAGCTGTGCTGGCCCAGCACCCTCCAGCTCAAACAAGATAAGGGGTCAGGAACAAAAAGGGAATGGAGAGTGCAGGACTTGAACGGGGCAGCACTACAACAGGCACACACTATTTTTTCCTATTATTCCATTTGCTAGTGCATGCAGCCATAGGCAGACATATGGAAAGATTAACTTACCCCAGCCAATGCAGAGATAGAGCCGAAAAATTCTCTGCTCAGAAAAGACTGAAAGTACCAGCAGTGTGTACAGGTACATGCCTTCCACCAGCAACCAATAGTAGTTTGCAGCCACACAATACTGCATCATCACAAAGACCAAGCGGCAGCTGAGTGATTCCTGCAACGGGAAAAAAAGCACAGCCCAAATTAATGCAACGGAAGTTCAGAAAAAGAAGATACTAACCCAAAAGAGTGGTTCTCGCTCCTACTCACTCCTGAAAACAACGCTTGCTAAATTAATCACATTTGAGTACTGAAATGACAGAAGCCAGTAATAGGTGTTGTACACAGCAGATAGATACTTTCAACATTCCTCTTATAAAAAAATATAAATTACATGTTCGGCATTTTCTCTCAATAAGCAATGGGTTATAATTTTAAAAGCACAACACAAAGATGAAAAGAGCAAATGAAAGGTACTGCACCAACTGCAGTCAGTGAATCTTTTCGTTTCCCTCAGTACTCTATTCTGCAGCTAAGAATTTCTCTATTAAACAGCCAATAGTGGATGTCGTAATGCTGACTATCTTCCAAAGCAAAAGAGTTTTGATAGAGCAATAATATTGCCCAGCGCATCACATTTAAGTGCAAAATCTCTCTTGGCTGGTAAATTACAGATGTGGCCAGCAAGGTTTTAGATAAGTATGAAACGTGATTACCTAATTAATATATCCAGCAGATCTAATGAAACCACTATTCAATAAACCATGTGTGAAAGCATAAAGCCTAGTGTTTTTTAGAAGGAGGGAATGAGTGACAATCAAATGCCAACATTTCCAAACCACTTAAGATGAGTATTTCAATGTTATTTTCTGCCAATTGATACATCGCAAATGAGAAGAAATCAACCATCCTTTGAGACTCACTACGCGGTATTAGTGCTTAAGCCTCCGGCAGTGCCCTTCCTTTTCTGACACTTGAGTATGCACCAGAAGACACATCCCTTGCAACCCCAATGCTGTATTGTGGCAGGAAATGTTGTACCTGTGTTCAAGAATTACAAGAGCTATACAAATAATGAAAATCTCTTTTTGAAGATTCAAGTACATTTTGTATTCCAAATCTGAAGGGGGAAAGTCATGCTTTCATCATATTCACAAGAGAGTCGTATATCCTCTCCCTTTGATTAGAAGTATTTAATTAGCCTGTTCCTCCAAAGCTTTTCTAAATGCTTTCAAATTTACATTTTAATCAGACGCTTCCCTTTTTTCTGTCATTAACAGATTATAAAGATCTCCAAGAACAACCAACTAATATGATCATTATACAAGATGCAGTTCTATCACAAAAGGTGCTGGCTTAGGGAAATGAATGCTATCTTGTCATTGCTAGCAGAAATGAACCTGCAGCATGGGAAGAAGATATGGGCATTTTTGTGAATATACATATACAGATATATATATATAATCCACCTCTTTGTGTTTCCTCTGTCTAGTGGGGGCAAACTTCCCACAGGCACAGAAACATGCCACAGCATCAGCTACTTACCTATATCACTCCCAGGGTGGCACAACTAGAACTGTTGTGCCAAGAACTAGAACCATTGTGCTACAAGTTTCAGAGAAACTCTGTGGCCTGAATAACAGCATTTTGTACAACCCTCGTTGTACAACATTAAATTACCTGTTGTCATGTAGACACACCACAGTGATGTCTCCAATATCCTGAGAGCCACCACAGTGTCTGCCCCTACCTGAAAGGAGATAAGTCCTTCCCACTGGTGCTCTTGTGTGGCTGTGCTGTACATCCACTTCACCACTGAGTCTTTAATGAAGACGGATATAGCCCGGAGGATAAAAGAGGTGAAGAGGTTCAGGTGAATATAATTCCTTGTGCAATGCAGATGTCTGTAAAAAAGAAGAACCACAGTCATGATCCACTTACCTACATAAAAGATGAAACATCACAGATAGGACTGATGGAGGGAACAATGAGCCCTGTTGGAAATCAGGAGGTACCAGAGGAAATCCCGTAACTTGAGAAGAGCTGTAGGGATTTCAAACCATCTTTAGGAAGAAATCGCTATCAAGGAAGAGATATTCAAAACTTCGGCCCTAAGTGTGAATGTTTAGGGGAAGGAAAGAGATCAGTGAGTAAAGAAAAAATATTTTTAAAGTGTAAGAAGTGTAAAAATAAAGGCGTTTTCAGAAGACACATCTGAAAGGACAAAAAAAAAAGTAAAGTTTCACATAATGCTAAATCTAACCTCTTTGAATTTACTCCAAAGTCACTGGACAGGTTTACCTTGGCAAGGCTCCTGGCTGTGCTCAAACCCACAATGAAAAAACTTCTACTTGTAAATTACCACTTCGACAACAAAAAGAAAAACCTGTATTCAAATTGCCTCCTTAGGGAACTGTAAATACTTCCTCTAGCACTAAAGGGAACAGAATTTTCACCTCTGCATTCAGAATTGAAACAAACAAAAAAAAGAAAAATTAAACAAAAAACAAAGCAAAAAAATCTTGAATTTGAGCAGCTGGCTGCAATGACAATGAAATTGATACTTGTCAAGAAGAGGAATAGCAAAAGAAACTCCAGTCATGTAAATGGCATGCAGCTGCAGAATCCTGCCAATGTTTTACCAGCTTCATCAACAAATATCTTTCTTCCAGCACTGCAAGGATAGACACTTTGCTTCAAAGGAAGTAACACTAGGTATAATAATTTTTTTTATGCTAAAAGATACAGGTAACATATGATAAAAAGCAGTTGTTTCTTCAAGAGTTTCACTGAACTTATGCTTTATATGTCTATTTTTACTGCTCTATACAACTGGGTAGAAAAATAGACTTGGTCTGAAAGTTACCAGTTTTGCATTGAAAAGGAAGGATAATTTTTCCATGGGTCAAATGGAATTTTTTGCATCACTTTTAAGTCACAGCTTATTTCAAACCTTACCTATGATTAATATTTATTTTCTTTAATTCAAAATTCATTTGTTGCTATCCTTCAGAATTGCTACACACTTAAATCTGATTGAAAAAATATGTAAATTAGCCAAGTGAAGAAAATAGGTTGCAAGCAGTTACAGAGTATTTCTGCTACAGACAATGCAAGTTATTCAAACTGTTTCAGTCACACCTAATTCAAGTTTCATCACTGAAATTAGACTTTTCTTCCATTACTTTCAGAGGATTCAAAATTGGACACTAGAGATATATTGTTTTCTCTGTTGTATCATTATTAAAAACAAATAAAAAGGTAATTCTGTAGTATAAGAACATAAAAAGGCCTTCCTAATACAAAAGCGGAGAACACCAGCATTTTGGTGCCATTTCGATCCCCATTTGCTGAAGTAGCACAGCTACTAGGCAGAGGCCATGAGTGGAGGTTCCAGTCAGAATCCAGCAATTGCAAAACACACAGGGGTAGGTCTCATGTATTTCATGAGATCCAGGACCAGGTTGCATCCAGAGAGACAATTTAGATGGAAAAGCACAAAATGGTTTGACGGCATAGTTTTAACAAGGCTCTCAACCCCTTCAACATCTTTAAAACCTCATTTTCAAAATTGGAAGCACACACTCGTGTACACTTCTCCAGACCCTGCTTCACAGCTAAAGGAAAAAATGCAAAACCACCCCTCCACAAAAGTTAAGGCATCAAAATTCCCCCTCTCCTACCCATCCTCAATGTGACAAACCTGCTCTTTGTTCCCTGTCAAAAAACATACACATCCTTGCTTCCTTCAAAAAGTATATCATTGTGCTCTGTGACCTTTACATTTGGGCTACTAAGATTACTCAAAAAGTGTCATTCACGGGTGAAACAAGGAGAAAGCCCTTATCCTGGGAGACATTTGGAGACCTCAAGACCATCTGGTGTTTTGTCAGATGAGTCTCAAAGTTGCACAGGTACAACACATACAAATCATAATTATCATGTAGGATTCACAGAGGCTGAGCATATCTCTGCATTTCTATAGTAATTTTAAATCTTCTTTTAGATCACTAGCCTATGCTTCTCCACTGGTAGGAGGAGGGATAATACAGTGCCAAAAGGTGCGGTACAATATTAGAATTGGGACATTATAGTTTTGGAAATTAAAAGCTAAAAGGCATGACTGATCTTTTTAAATACACAAGGGGTATCCCTACACTTAGGAGGGAGAAAAGAAGAGGGACTGGCTTGCTAACAGAATCAAATGATCAGAACACTAGAACAAATGATCATTAACTGGCAATGATAATTCTTTAGTCGGGAAAGAAAATTTCTTAAGGACCACAGCACTGAAGGTACCTGACCTGATTCCAAGTAAGAGTACTAAGAGATGGTAAACTATACTTTTTTTAGGAGGCAGCCTCATCAGCATGTAAGAGGGATGGTGGGTCCTGGCTATGTACAGCAGCAGGGCACAGGACTTCACGGCAGAGGGATTTTTTTCCCACCATAGAGCAGGATCACATCTTTGTGTGTTCTAAATATCAGTCTCCTGTGCTGAGCATCCCCAAATGGCAGGAAAGTCTGGCTGGAATCAAGACACTTCTTGCATTAATAGAGGAAAAAAAAGAGATCTCTCTGTTGGGATCCAAAATTGTTTTTTGTTTGGTTTGGTGGGGTTTTTTGGTTGGTAGGTTGGTTAGTTGGCTGGTGTTTTTTGATTGATTTTTGGTTTTCTTCCTTTTTTTTTTATTTCCTTAACAAAACCTACATAGTGTAGCACTGGTATGTGCAACCAATAGTCTCTTAATTTTCATGCGCTCCATGCAGTTTGTTGGTGCGTATCTGGATGAACTCAGTATGCCAGTCTCACCAGGTGGAAGGAACACAGAAGTGACATAAGATAAAGAAATAATGAGGTGATGGAAGAGGGAAAAAACAAATAATCAAATGTTTCTGTCAAGTCTGATGCTATCATACAGAAAAACAACAGCTTTTCTCCACTCTCTTCAGAGCTTCACCAGTTACCTGAATCCAAGAAGAATGGCAGTTGCTATTACAAGGGCAGAGAAGGAAAGAGCATATCCAATGGTGTATATGATGGATAAATTCAGGAGCTGTTCTTCTGGTGCATCCTGAGAGCATATAAAGGAGAAAAGAAAAAAAAAAAAAAGTAATAAAAAAGAAAAGGGTGGGGGGAAAGACAGAGCTCAGAGGCTTCAGTTTTCTCCCAGCTGCTTTTTAGCTTTTCTTAATGATAACCAGAAGTCAAGAAGTCACTCTCCTACTTTCAAGTTTAAATGCACATATCAAATTAGTAATCCACTTTTCATATGTTCTAAAGAAATAAAAATTTAATCTTACTTCCCCAGCTGCTCCCAGTGTTCACTCAAACAGTTGGGCTTTCCAGCCAGGCTAGAAAATAGATAATGTGACATTATTTCATAATAAAGTTGGAGAGGCATGAATTACCACAGAAGCAAGTCTTAAACAGATGGCAGGAAGCAGAGACACAACTCATCCCCGCAGTAAAAATGGCAAAGCTGGTGTTTTCAGACTTGAACACTTAAAGCAAGTCTCCTTACTGCTATAATGAGGAGGTAGTCCTTTGGCTACACCTGTACTTAGAAATAAAACAAGACAGGTCCTATTCATTGACTCTGAGGCAAAACATGCCTTGCATTCATATAACTAATCTCTTTTTGGCCCCCAAAAAGTCTCTCTTCTGCCTCAGGTATGCAACCTCCTGGTAATGAACCATCACCCAACACCATCTCATGACCTTGGTGCTACAGCACTGACAAGGAGGGAGTGAGCTGATATGGGCCAGAGCAGCAGTGATGCTCACACCCCCTGACAGCTCTGGGCTATGGTTCTCTTCAAGTTCACTGTTGAAGACATGACCACTGAGACCCTTGCTTGAAAGCACTGGCCAAAATCTTTAAGGAGAAGTATATGAAACACTACAGGCAACACAGGCTTAGTGCTCAGAGTCTGAGCCACATTCATATTCTCCATTCTGCTTCATTTCTAAGTACACATCTTTGTCTAAATAGACTCAGACATTTTACTTCCTGTCTTCAAGCTGCTAATTCTGCAATTGACTCCTGAGACCTGTGCTGTACATAGAAATATATTCCTTGTACTTCAGAAATAAGTGCAGCTATTCAGATGTACTTTGCACAGCCAGGAGGATATAAGGTGAACATACAGGCTGCTCCTCAGGGATTTGCTAGGTTAATGTTTTAAAAGGAATTATATGAGAGCTGCCTTATGAAAAATCTCTTCAATATCAAAGCTCAAGTGAGCTACTGAGATCTGACAATTTAAAACATCTACACAGATCAAAATCATATTATGCATTTAAAGTAAACAATGTTATTTTATAAGGATGCAATCACAAACACCTTGGGTCTTGTTTTAGCAACAGTTGCAACATAATACAAAACAAACTTGTCAAAATGACCTCTTGTTCTCAAGCACAAGATGCATAAACAAGCAGGCTATTAAGGGGCTCTATATACATTAGCTAAAAACCAAACAGTTGTTCGCATTTCAGGGAGTGACAACACGTACACAGGGTTTTAGAATCCAGATCTGTTCATGGAAACTTGGAGGCAAGTGCCAAACAACTATGTCCTACCACTAGGTATCTTTCTCCTTGGCATGTGTCAACACAGCTGTGGAAGAAACCATAATGGCAAACAAGGGAAAGTCAAACAACCAGGCTTACACTTTGCTTTAAGATAACATGCTGTGCTGGGATAACCCAGAACATGGATGGGACAAGGAATAAGGCTGCAAATTAAAGGGAAAGGTTAGATTTAACATATTTGGAGAATTAGAAACTCTCTTTTCCCATCTCCTTCTAGTCTGCACCCATTTATTCCTCCTGAAGAATGAAGCACTGAGCAATGGGAACTCCAGAGGACACAGATCCTGCAGCACTTGGGAACTTCATATATTTGAACTGTTTTGGCAAGGTATGCACTAGTTCCCAGTGCCCCGAGACACACAGAGTACACTCAGTTTAAGTGAGGAAAAGCAACACCCTTGGAGGCTCACAGCAGGAGTGGTATCACGTGTCATGGGAACGTACTCAGTGCGCTAGCTGACGCCAATGGCTGACAAAAGTCCCCTGGAAATCCTTATGCTCTGCTTCATTTGTTGCCAGGTCTCTCAGCTCCCTACAGAGTATAGAGCAGTAGGGCAAGGAAATAACACTGACAAACCTATTCCATGGCCCATGGCAAATTAAGGTAAAAAGATAAAAAAAACTCAAACAAAAAGTAGGGACTGCCCCCTGCCCAAAGGTGAAAACAAATATCCTTCAGTTCAGTTCATCTTAATCACCTTAATAGCTGCTAACAAGACAGAGAGAACAATCACTTTTCTGCAACAACAGGCCAATAGAAGAAAATGCAAAGGAATAACATTAGGTCACTCCTCCGGTTTGTGTGGGCTGCAGTTGAGCCCCTGCACTGCACCACAGCTGGGACTACCTGGTTCACTTCTCCTGGCTCTCTCATGAATATTTAAACTTGTTCTTTTCTACCCTCCATGCTCTTTTTGTTGAAGGGGAGAGGCCTGATGTCCCTTTTCCTCAGAGTCACTGAAGTAAGACACCCAGGATGAGTTGGTAAACGTTACTTTGACAGGACAAAAATGTGTGGGCATCAATGGCTATATTTTTCTTTTTTCTATTTTGTCCTAAACAAACACAACAGAAGGAGATGGAAACTCTTACCTGGTCAGAGGCCTCACATTCAGACAGGTTCCTCCAGGGAAGGGTCGAATTCTCTTTCAGCAGCCATGTCCCTTCCAGGGTGCAAAACCGGTACACCTGCCCATGCAGCACTGCCAGAAGCAAAACAAGCCACAGTTTTAATGGGAGGAGAGGTTGCTCACGAGGCAAGGTGCAGCCTTTCGTCCTCACAGGTGGCTCCCCTGGCTGGAGGGGAAGCCACCACGCTGCCAGGGGAGCTCTTGCCTGCTCCCTGCCTGCAGCAGATGCTGCTGCTGCTCATCCTCAAGGCCAGGGAGTGGTTTGGGAGGACACAGCTGCAAAAGGACCAGACAGCACATCCTCCGTGACAACTGCTAACCGTTCAGCAGCAACAGTCTGAAATAGTTGCTGCTGTCTTTGTGAGGATTTTACAACATTCATAAATGCTAGTTCACTGAAATATTAAATTTTAAGACACACAAATTTTGGAAATATTAAGCCTCAGCTTCAAAATTCACAAAGAAAAGAAGGCGCATAAAGAGTAAATGTGCTTTTTCTTTTCTAATATCGTGCAGGCTCAGATAAACCTCAGAACAGGTACACTAACACAGCTTCTCAAAATGTAAATGCTTATACAAACATCTGTGCTACAAAATGAGGCCATAAATCTTCGCCTAAACTGCCCATGTATTCTTTTTATTCTGTTTGTCTACATGTTTGAATAACAAAACCAGCAGTAAATAAACTGCCTTTCCAAAGCAGTTAGCAGCTTGATCTTGTAAAAGCAGGTACAATGAAATGGCTCATAATAAAATTACATCAGACTGAAGCACCAAAATGAAAGTACAAAGGGAAAGCAGCACTCAACCACAGCGTGTTGAAAGAAAACTTCTCTCTGGTATCTGGAGTATTGGGGAAGGAGGGGCTGCCATATATGGAAGGAGGGGCTGATCACTTGGGAAGAATATAAGGCTGTTGTCAGAGGGTGTAGGGAGGCAACTAGGAAAGCTAAGTCCTCCTTAGAATTAAACCTGGCGAGAGGGGTCAAGGACAACAGGAAGAGCTTTTTCAAATACATGACAGATAAAACTAACACCAGGGGCAATGTAGGCCCACTGATGAACGAGGTGGGTGCCCTGGTGACAGAAGATACACAGAACACCTTCTTTGTCTCTGTCTACTCTGCCGGAAGCTGTCCTGAGGAGCCCCGTACTGCTGAGACCCCAGAGGAAGTCAGGGCAATGTAGGAGTCTGCCTCGGTTGATGAGGACTGAGTTAGGGAGCAATTAAGCAATCTGGACATCCATAAATCCATGGGTCCGGACGGGATGCACCCATGGGTGCTGAGGGAGCTGGCTGAAGTCATTGCTGGACCACCCTCCATCATCTTTGCCAAGTCTTGGGAAACAGGAGAGGTGCCTGCAGAATGGAGGAAAGCAAATGTCATTCCAGTCTTCAAAAAGGGCAAGAAGGAGGACCCGGGTAACTATAGACCAGTCAGCCTCACCTCCATCCCTCGGAAACTGATGGAACAACTTATCCTTGGTGCCATCTCAAGGCATACCAAGGATAAGAGGGCCATTAGGGGCAGTCAACATGGCTTCACCAAGGGGAAGTCATGCTTGACCAGCCTCAGAGCCTTTTATCAGGACACAACGAGGTGGACAGATGATGGCAGAGTGGTGGATGTGGTCTACCTTGATTTCAGTAAAGCATTTGACACAGTCTCCCACAGCATCCCCACAGCTAAACTGAGGGAGTGCGGTCTGGATGATCGCGTAGTGAGGTGGACTGCAAACTGGCTGAAGGGAAGAAGACAGAAAGACGTGGTCAATGGGGCAGAGTCTAGTTGGAGGCCTGTATCTAGTGGAGTGCCTCAGGGGTCAGTACTGGGGCCAGTATTGTTCAATATATTAATCAATTATTTGGACGAGAAAATAGAGTGTACTATCAGCAAGTTTGCTGATGACACCAAGCTGGGAGGAGTGGCTGACACGCCAGAAGGCTGTGCTGCCATCCAGAGACCTGGACAGGCTGGAGAGTTGGGCAGGGAAAAATTTAATGAAATATAACAAGGGCAAGTGTAGAGTATTGCATCTGGGCAGGAACAACCCCAGGTTCCAGTGCAGGTTGGGGAATGACCTATTAGAGAGCAGCGTAGGGGAAAGAGACCTGAGGATCCTGGTGGACAGCAGGATGACCATGAGCCAGCACTGTGCCCTTGTGGCCAGGAAGGCCAATGGCATCCTGAAGTGTATTAGAAGCGAGGTGGTTAGTAGGTCAAGAGAGGTTCTCCTTCCCCTCTATTCTGCCCTGATGAGACTGCACCTGGAATATTGTGTCCAGTTCTGGGCCCCTCAGTTCAAGAAGGACAGGGAACTGCTGGAGAGAGTCCAGCACAGAGCCACGAAGATGATTAAGGGAGTGGAGCATCTCCCTTATGAGGAAAGGCTGAGGGAGCTGGGTCTCTTTAGCCCGGAGAAGAGGAGACTGAGGGGTGACCTTATTAATGTTTATAAATATATAAAGGGTGAGTGTCACGAGGATGGAGCCAGGCTCTTCTCGGTGACAGCCCATGACAGGACAAGGGGTAATAGGTTCAAACTGGAACACAAGAGGTTCCACTTAAATTTGAGAAGAAACTTCTCAGTAAGGGTAACAGAACGCTGGAATGGGCTGCCCAGGGGCATTGTGGAAGCTCCTACTCTGGAGACATTGAAAACCCACCTGGACACATTCCTGTGTAGCCTCATCTAAGTGTTCCTGCTCCGGCAGGGGGACTGGACTAGATGATCTTTTGAGGTCCCTTCCAGTTCCTAACATTCTGTGACTCTGTGATATAAGCAACCCAGAGGTGCTCCTGTATTGGAGCACAGCAAACAGTTTCTTACTAATTACGTTTTTGACCCAGTAAACTGACCTACTCTACATTATGAAGCCACCCCTAAGAAAGCGGTGCTGGGTCAATTGCTCAACCAGGGTTAGCCTCTATCAAGGCAGCGTTTGGAAACAGACACTTAGAACATTTTGACGTATGAGAAGCTGAGTTAGAAGGATTCAGCTCTACACAGGTATCAAAATACCTCTCAATTACCGCTTTTGCTCAGACCCAGCCTTGCCTGCTGCAACCTCATCCCATTGTCAGCTCCCTCATTACTGCAAACCAGAACTTGTTGGAACTCAGCATTCCTGTTTCATTGGGAAAACATTAAAACTTATTTGAAATTATAACAACCCAATATGCTATTTGCATATTAGTTGACAACATGTACTTTGTTTGATAATTGTCAGTGGTAGACTAGTACTCTAAGTGAAGAATGATTTTTCAAAAAATAATCTACACATTCATATTCTAATAAGCCATTTCTAATGAGTATGCTAAATGGTAACTGAAAATGGTTTTGGGTAAGCATAGTCTATTCGCTTTTGTAATTTGTGTTACTGAAAATACCAGTAAGAGATAATATAAAGTTATCTGAGATGATATAAAAATTAAGTCATGTCTCATGGAGGTTTTTTCTTTGTATCAAGGATACCTGTTTGCATAAGTTTACACAAACACAGAAGGAGAGACTAGGTCAGTGCAACATATACATTCACATCCATTAATGTTTTGCCACTTGCTCCCATTATCTGCTGGCAGTTCCAATCACTCCTTTCCCTTGAGATGTTGCTACAATCTTAAGGATATCTCAGCTGATGGGGGGTAGCAAATAGGAAAGCATCATTTCTTTTTCCCCTCAAGATTAATGGACAGCAAATTGAAGTAATTAATTCAAAATATTACGCAAAGGTAGCTCTCAGAATCAGTAAACATTACATATTAGAAGCTAACGAAGCTGAAATCCAGAGGGTGAAAGCCTAGAGGGTCACAGGACTCAGAAATTCAGTCTGACTGTCATTGCATGAGCTGTAACCAAGTATTACAAGACAAAATAAAAGAAATTTCACTATCTTCCTGAAAAAAAAAGGAAAAACTTGCTAAAGGGGAATTGATTAAAAACCAACCAAACAAAACCCAAACCAAACTAAACAGCAACAAAAAAAACGCCACACAAATGTTATTCTACATCTTCTGAAACTGTGAATTTTTTCCCCCAGCACTTCTGACTGTCAGGGTCTCATTGAGATGAAGGTTTAGCCTCAATGTATTTATTTTCTCTCCAAATCATCATGACACATCTTAATTTTTTTTTATTGATAAAATATCTTCTGAAATAATGAGGAAAAAAATCTACTGTATGCTGAAACCTGGCATATATTGGAGAATGGAAGAGTTTACAGTAAATGAAACATGAAATTTGCCATCAGACAGAAAGACAAGGCAATTAATTTAGGTATTTAAAAAAGTGAATGTAACCCTATTACACTGTAAAGGAGAGTTCCTGCCACATCTAGGAGTCGCAAACACTTGAACTGGACTGATGGCTCTTATGGACCTCTGGGTAGCCACAAGCCAGCTGTGTCAGGTTGCTGTAACCTCACTGCTTGCCAAAATAGTGGTGGTCAGTGCAGGATGCAGAGGCAACTGAAGATGAACTGGGCTGTTTGTGTCCAGGAAGAGCCTTAAGAAGCAAAGAAATCATCGAACCAAAAATCCAAATAGATGAGACTGTGTATGAGTACATCTATGGAATAAGTTATTCCATAGTACTATGGAATAAGTTATTAGTCAAAATTATTAGTCAAAATTCCATAAGTACTATGGAATTAGTCAAAGTGTATGAGTACATCTATGGAATGTGTATGGAAAGTGTATGAGTACATCTATGGAATAAGTTATTCCATAGTACTATGGAATAAGTTATTAGTCAAAGTTATTAGTCAAAATTCCATAAGTACTATGGAATAAGTTATTAGTCAAAATGCTTACGAGATAGAAAAAAATTAAAAAAATAAAACTTAGACTTTAAGGCAGTGTGGAGATTCTGGTTGAAGCATGGAGCTATGCTCATGAAAGAGTTGAGGGACAGCACAAACCACAACACAAAGAAAGTGCAGGAGTGATGTACTGCAGGTAGCCAGTTACTCTCAGGAATGTGAAAACAAGTCTCACCATTGTGGAAACAGATTATTTACAGTTATGTATTGAATACCAGAGAACCCCCACAACATCAGCAGAGGTTTACTGTAGGGGCTGTGAAGTGCTCAGTGATGGATAGACCCTGCAGCTGGTCACATCCAGAACCAACACTGTGCAGGACCTGTGAAGCAAACCCAGCCCAGGGGTGCTGCCATCTTTATGTGATGCATGATTGGCCACAGAAGCTCCTCAGAAAAGGAGGTCTCGAGCCACAGTCTCATCAGCCTTGGCCTTCAGGTAGCACAGCTGCTGCAGGATGCACCTTTGGAGCAAACCTCCCTCCCTGAACTGCATCACCCTGCAGCCATTCCTGTTTTCTCTGTTTCCAAGAAGCACAATGCAAACAGCTTCCATTTATTAATACTCACCCTCTGGGCAAGAGGCTCCATCCCAATCAGCCAACTGCAACCACCCAAACACAACAAAAAGGCTGTTAATGACTGACAGCTCAGAAGAGACATTACCTTAACTCAGGGGTGTCAAACTCATTTTCACCGTGGGCCACGTCAGCCTCATGGTTGCCTTCAAAGGGCTGAATGTAGTTTTAGGACAGTCCTAACTGAACATCCAGCCTTAACTGAACACTCTTCCCTGGTCTTGCCTCACTGAAGAGCGGGATGGAGAACAGTCTTAACAGCAGAAGCTCTGCTCTGGTGCATCTCCAAATTAACTGATAAAAACCTGAAGTGGAGACTTTAGATCTTTTTGTTTGTTTGTTTCATCTACAAACTAAATTCTCATATTTGCTTAGTGAAAGCAATTCCGACTCATTTCAAAGGGATCCACTGGCTTTTAATCAAGGACTTTTTGATTTTTTTTGATTCAAGCACTGCATGTATTTTACCACTCTTACTGCTAAGAGTAAAGCATGTGGTTTGCATTAAAGCTACCTACAAATGTTCTTAAAACAATTTTTTCACGTTTACTTTTTATTACTTCCTCTCTGCACAGCTGGTCATGGCTTAGGATGGCAGAGATCTTCAACCTCCTAAAAGGGATAGAGGGGTAGTATTTCTACATATTGTCTCTTTCCTGTGGGCCAGATCCAAAGCTCACCAGGAATCTTATTTCCTTCAGCTTTCATGTAAAGTCATTGCTGAAAAAAATTCAGTTACTATACCTACAGAGGCAAACTAACAATGACAGGCTCTGAGGTTGCCTGTGTTCCGTGACAGTAGGAAGGCACACACACAGCTTCCCCCGCAACTGCTGAGCAATTTCAGCTTCTTGCGTGTAGGTGGTTTAGTCAGAGGTGATTCACATTTGTCTGTGCCTGAATTCTGCAGAGTGACTCAAGCCCTCTTACCTTTAATGCACTGCAAATAGCAAACATACAAGAATCAGCTTCAGTTCTAATAGACCAGCATGATGAACAACCTTTTCTCGAGGTTCAAGTGGCTGCTGCCTCCCTGCTATCCTACAATACCTTTCTCCTGTGCTATAGTGTTTTTTGTTACCATATAGTCAATGTTTTAAAACACAGTGATTATTACATTCTAGAATTGGCTTTCATCCTCTGCAAACAAACAAACAAACAAACGAACGAACTAAGACTACAGCCAGTGCATAGGGAATCTGATTTTATTTAATCTATAAGCTAAATGCATTCACTCACAAAAGTTGCCTAACGAACAGCAGCTTAATGGCACCAGTATATTTGAACAGTGCCAATCACACCTTATTACATGCAAAAACAGATAGATGCCCAAAAATGCGGTCTGTGTAAACTGAAAAAAGACAGAGAGCTCAAGGGTTAGCACTGAAGTTAATATAACATCTATCTATTTCTCTGATAAGTCTGTAAATCAAATAAAATACTACAATTAGCCAAATACTGTAACATGAGGAGAAAATATGCTATGACATAGGCAGGAGGCTCAAAAACATTTCCTTATTATCCCCCTTTTACTAGAAATGAAACACAATTAAATTATTTCTCTACTTAAAACAACCAACCTGATCTGTGTTTTACAACATCAGGGTGTCGAGGTCTGTGTGAGATTACTCACCCAACTGTACCTGAGGGTAAATTGGAACATTATTCATTGTAAAAACAAATTACAGCATGTCTTATCCAATCAATTCTATTCAGGCAGAGCGATGAGAGAATCAGAAAAAGAACAAGAGAGCCCACAGTCCTGCCTGGCTGCTATGTGTCAAGTATTATAGACCTCTCTTCTGTTAATACCTCTTCTCTGTTTCCAGCAGGGGAAATGTTTTGGAAAAAGGTAACAGTTTTCTACATGAAACAGGGACTCTGTAGTATGAAAGCATGATGACAGTCTTCAAAGCAGACTGACTCATTCCTGAAACGAGCAACTTGCCCTTTGATAGGGACAACAATTTATCAGAACTTCGGAGGTTGCGCCCCCAATCAGCAGCTCTGTTCAGCTCTAATTTGGTGTGACCTGGGCACTGCTCTCCTGAAAGGAGCCACTCTTGGCTGTAAAAGCTGCTGCATAAGTGTCACTCAGTCCCAAGCCAGGTACAGTGAAGACATCCCAAACCCAGGACTTGTGCACTCACATGTGAGCCTGCAGCTGGAAACACACCACCAGCCTGATCACAAAGCCTCCAGGGAGCAGGAGGAGTTCCAGCCTGCATTACTGTCCAAGAATCACATTTCTCAAAATGAGCCTTTATGCTTGGCTCACTGCCACATCATCTGAAATTATATTACCTCAACAAGCAGTTTAACTACGAGTACTTTATATAGTATATCTTCTCACTATTCCTCCTACTCTGTAGCGTATTCGTCATCCCAATTCCTTTGCTTTAGTCATTATAAAAAAAAAAAAAAAATTGAAAACCAGCTGTGTGTTGTATTTTGCCTTAAAGGCAGAAAGGTTGGTGGTCACTTCAAGTTCTTGCAGCAGGTAGAGAATAATTTTCAGTTATATTCTATAGTTTGGGTGAGAGGTGGGGAAACAAGATTTGAACATCTCCACTGTGAATTGTCCTCATCACTAGCTCCTAGCCTGAAAGATCCAAGAATCCCTACAGCCTCTTCCAATAAAAAACCCAATTATTTCAGTGAATAAGAGTTACAAGAGAGAGTCATGCATCCACACTCCTACAAAGAGGTGGTTGTGCACTTATGCAGACCTAACAGAACTTTACATAGTGCAAAGGGAGATGCAATTAAGCAAGTGCAGTCCATGCCACAGGCTGCACAAACTCACCCTGAAAATCCTGGAAATCCTCAATGGCTGAATCCTGTGCTATGCTATCGAAAGCACAAAGTCAGAGACTCTACATATGGAGATGATGCTGTTTGTCTCACCCAAGGGATACTGCCTGCATATAAATTTGTATTTTAAAATATTTGTTTTGGAATTACATTAACAGAACAAAATGAAACATTCAAGAATTCAGAAGCGTTAAGCTAAAGCTCCTTACGTGGGGTTTAGTTCTCTCCAATAACAGTTTTCATGTACACAGTAATACATTTTTTCCAACAGAAACTACTGTTTTGTTCAGGATACTGAATAGAGAGAGATCATTTAATGGGAAATTATTTACCCTTACCACTGTGAGATGTTAAGTCATATTTGAGCATACTGAACCAAGTCTATACCAATTACTGTATCTTTTTTTATTTGTATGGTATACCCAAAGAGCACCAATTTACCTGCCCAATGAACACTAAGTGCTATTATCTTATATGTGTACACAGATAATCCAAAAAATAAAGATCATATTCTAGTCACATAGTAAAGCCAGATTTATACAACAAAGAACATTATGCCACCAAATTCATTCTGCACAGGCATTCAGTTCTCCTAGCACAGTGATCATCATTACCAGCTCTGCAATATCTTGCCTCAGTCAACACAAATTCCCACAGTTAATGAGGCAATGATCCTGCAGAGAAGAGCTCCCTTTACTACATACCCCACAAGCAGATCCATTCTGCACAGGGAAGGAATATGAGATCAGTGGAAAAATAGCAGAATATAGCTTCATAATTAAAAACTACTTGCATAATGATAGCCAATAAAGGTTGCGTGAGCAAGGCAGACCATGCCAAATCATAAAACATTCATTATGTTGTAACCTTACACATCATTGGGTACGAGTTAGTATTAATAAAAATTAAAATATCTTTCTGAAAAACAATACTGTTTTTAACACAGAGTATTGCCCTAAAAGAAGTCATACTCTCCAAGCATTTCAGCTGAGTGTAATGAGAAAGAGTTGCATTAACTATGCTAGACTATACTGAACCCTAACATAGCTTTTTGAAATATACTTAAAAAAAACAAGCCATAAAAATGCATGCATGTATGTGTGCATTAGGTTTAATAGAGAGTGTTTATGAACTATAAAAGATATGTGAATTAATGCAATAAAAGGAGGTTTTTTAGTGAAAAACAAGTATTTATGATAATGGTTCAGCTTTGTGAAAGTTTGGTAAGATATCAAAAAGCACCATTAAAACTTCTGTTCAGAATAAATAAAAGTCAGTTGGAATAAATTTATTGCAACAACAAACGTGACTGGAAGTTTAATGTATTAGAAACTTGTAAAAACTGTGCTAAGAGGTTTTGTGTTTCGAAGTTATTTGATCAGTTAATGTAATGAATTGAAGACATCTCGTTAGAGGATGTTAAAATGAAGCAAAAAATTATGCAATAAAAAGTGTTCTTAAAAGCTTGCAAAAGACAACTAAAGGGCAGAGGAAGGGTTCTATTTTACTATGCCCATACTTCAAGGACTTGTAAAAATAACAAAAAAAAAAGCACAAATAAATAAACAAAACATGCAGAGAGTTAACAAAACATGCAGAGAGTTAAAAGAAAAACAAGCTAAAAAAAAAAGGGAAACAACTAGGCAAATCATTAGAATAATGCTTGCTGACCTAAAGCAAGGAAAAACAACTTTGAGAAAAATAAACAGATAACTAGTATGTTAAATATGCACAGCTAGGAGGGAGAAGGAAGTACACATGTAAATAAATATCAGTTGTTTGATGTATCTTCTGAGCAAAACAATAAGCTCCAGAAGACACAGGCTAAAACCATCACCAGGTGCTGCAAACAATCTGCAGGGAAATTAGTGGTATTTAGTTATCCTCAAAAATGATGGTATAGAGAAACAATGATTCAATAATCCTAATTTGTAATCTCTGACAGGACAGTTACAAAGATAAAAAAATCCTAAATGACTGGAAGCTTTCAGCACAGGCAATTGCAAAACATATCATGAAAAGGATCCCAAACCATCCAGCTTCATTTAGAGAAGACTATAATTCCAGAAGTATTACCCACTATCTACACAAAGTAAAGGAAGTGGATACTTCAAAGCAGATCAAATACAATGAAGTGCCCCTTGCATTTCAAACCGTGAAGACATACATTTTTATTAAGCAAGCTGTGCACTTTAGCCTTGGTTAAAGCTTAATACTTCTGTACACAAGAGCTGAAGCATGTGAAGCTGTAAAGAAAAATCTTATCAACTGGTAAAGGCTTTCCTACAGATGTTGCTCTTCTACTCTCCGCAGACTTAGCATTACAGATATATGATGCATTTACATGATAAGAAGTAGTACTGTATGATAAAACACCAAACCCAGATAGCTTAGGTGTAGGAAGAAGTACAGCCCTTAATTCTACTGCTCAGGACACTGTCTTGTGCCACATCAATATATCCCTGTGCTTTGCCCATGGATTTCTCAGCTATACAACAAGGGGAGACCGATTTTGAGTATCCATAGCAGATATACCGTAACACTAACACTTCTCTCAGCTCCTACTCTGACTTGCCGTTCTCCAAAAACACTGGACTTAAACAAAATTGCAACCTGACTCCAGCCTCTCACATCTCCTTTCTCCCCAGTCCATTCCTTGGCCCTTCTCATAGCATCCCAGCAGCTCCTCCTGTTCCAGCCAAGCAGTGAGGAGGGGTGAAATCAATGAAGCACCTCTGCTCTGTCATCTGGAGCCTATTGTGGGCAGCAAGGGCATGAGAAGTCCCCCTCAGGCCATGTGTCAAATACAGTTCTGGCCTGACAGTCACACAGGATTTCGGAGAAAGAATCACTGCTCTGCTCTCATGTGGCCTCTGGAGACTACAGGTACAAACTGTGGGAAGTCTAGGGAACATACATAAGGAATTCACCCCTGGGAGCAGCAAGAGGCGTATCACCAGTACCGTAGGAGCTGTCTTCTCCATCCACGTGTTGAAATGTAGAGAAAAGTTTTGACAAAAGGCTCTTGAAAATCATCAGCCTTAAAGCAGACTTTTATTGTGTTGAATCTCAGTCAAGCAAAGTTCCGTAAACCTATAAGCTACTAAATACAAGTTCTTACAAATAACAAAAAACCCCACCAAGTGCTTTCATTATGGAAACCACCATTTTTTGTGTCAATAATGACTGGAGGCCACTAAAGCTGCAGTTACATCCAGATTTACCTTTCCATTACAAAGCCAAATCTTAACACCAGTCTGATTCTTACCCTCCTTCTCAAAGTTGGAACCTACCCCAACCTGAAAAACCAGGAACACTTACACCATTCTATTGGTATCTTCCCCAAGTTTTCTATTGCATTTTTGTTTCCATTCAGTTTTCATTACTTGAAAGGTATTTGGATGGACATACAATCCTTTTGACTTAAACTCTTCCTGCCAAGGTGCAAAGCCTCCCCTTGAATATGCACTGCCAATGCCACCTGACATCTCTAAAAACTTAGACGAGCCCACTGTCATTCATCAGCTCCACAAACGTAATATTTTCCACATTTTCACCCATGCTTTCATTCTGTTTAAAAGAAATTGTTGATGCCCTGCTTCATCAAGCTCCAGGACAATTATCAGGCAGCCTTTGCATGCAGAAGCCAATTTTTTGCTTTCAGAGGAAATATGCTGATGAATACTTGATCCTTTTCTTGCCCAATTCATTTCTGCTCATTCCAGTTGTCAAAAAGTAAATTAGTTCCAGAAAGGTCAGATGAGTCTGGCCAGGTGCCAACCACCACTATCATTATTACTGTCATTGAACTAGTCATGTACCCAGGTTCTCTCATAAACATGTTGCCCAGAGAAACTTTTTTCTTATTCAAAGAAAATTTGAAGTGATTTATGGGAATCCTAACAGTTAACGTTTGGAGCATGTTTGAGGAAGATTAGACAAACTTTCAAAATTCATAGCAGGGACCTAGGTCTTTCAGGCAAGACCTAGACTATTACAGAAAACTCTCAAGGGGAAAGTTACCAGCAAAACATGCAGGTGTAAAAGGATAATACTGCAAAATAAACAAAACTGTGTACACAATTAACAAGTGCAATCATTGTGTAGGTTAGCACATTTTCAAATTAAAGCTTTATTTGTGAAATAGCATGAAAGGGAGGATGTTCTTAATGAGACTGCTTACCTGCAGACACCTTTTAAGTCAGTCCACAATTTTTGCATGACTAGTCTGCCAAATGAAAATATTATAAAAAATTCAAATAGAGAGCTAATAACTTCAAGAAGCAAAGAGTGTGATTCGCCTTTACATGAAGCATTTACTTTTATAGCTATATGAGTAGCTTGAGTTGTACCTTCACCCAAACTGAACTGAGGATCTTGGAAGAAAGAAGGAACCTTTAAGCTCACTATCACACCAGAAGCGTATTTATTATAAGACAGAATGCATATAAGCTGGATGTGAGAAGACCCTTTCTCATAATCCAAAGGTAAAGTGCCAGGGACTCCTGAAAAAGATAGGAAGAAGCAAGTTGTAGGTCATATTGCTCTTCTAGCAAGTTACACTCTACCTATGCTATTTTCAGGTCAGGTATTCATGTTTTATCCCATCTTTGGGACTTGGGAAAGAAAAGAAAATCAATACTAATTAGCAACATTTAAGTAAGCCAGAAAGAAAATAAGCTGTTTTCAAGAAGGCATTTAATTATGTAGCACATACAAGATCCATGTTTATTCAGGCCCTTAATTCGTTCAGTTTACTCTTTGTCCGCTGTAATTAAAAAACGCAAATTCTTAAGTGCAAGTAACATAAATGTTTGAGGTTCCTTTGTTTAAGAGACTATACTGGTACTGGGAACAAATAAGAGTGGGTAGATAACATGTACTTCAGTTATGCAAGACCTGTAATGAGAGCATAAATAAAGTTTAAGGTAACTGGTGAGCTCAAACATGTCTGTTGGAAGCTAAGCTGTCTGCTAGACTAGCACGGGCAAGGTGCAGATGTATTCCAGTAGCTTCCTTGTAGCTGAGTGTAACAGTGTCTACTTCTCCCTTTAATGTCCTAGTCACAGTCAGATCAGCTGGGGCCAACTTGTCAAGCAGCGAAAGAACAAGGCTCAGCTGTGTCTCTGCAGAGGTGTGCCTTGATATCTTTGGCAGTACATCTCAAGGAATTACTTTAACAAAACAAAACCCACTATACAGTTACAACTGAAAAATTAATGGAAAAGGTGCAGTCCTGCCAACTACTCTCACTCCCACAGATGCTGTCACAGCAAGCTGATATCCCACAGCAAGGCTGGCTAGCATTTATGCTATGTCCTGCAGTGCAGAAAACTAAATTCTTCCTAGAGGGCTTCAGGTGACCAGATCTATACCTGACATGAACAACAAGCAGCTGCTTCCATCAACCATGTATGCACTTCAGTGCCTGGCCACATGCAAAATCTCCTTCTGTTCCTATCACATATTTGATGAGGAATGCTCATGTTTTGGTTGCAGCAGAAGAGGTATCAGGGCATATAGCATTTCACTGTCCCTAAAGGAGGTCACATATGTCACCCCAGCTGAAAGTTCATAAGCCACTGCTCAGTTGCATGTACCTCAATCTAAAGTTTACCAGCAATCTATTTAAGAATATATTTCATGTGTTTAAACAATTGATAAAATGGAGAATGGCACTGCCATATGGCGCAAAACAGATGCATGTTAATAATATCTGTCAATGATTTTTAAAATTATTTGTGCCAACAACACCTATATTTACCCTTGAGATGAGCAGTATACGTTCTAGAGTTCTCTGGTGTACTCCCAGATGGAGACTAACAAACAGAGGCAGAGATGAACTTGAAAGACTAGGAGTTTT
Source organism: Nesoenas mayeri (assembly GCF_963082525.1). Lineage (NCBI taxonomy): Eukaryota > Metazoa > Chordata > Aves > Columbiformes > Columbidae > Nesoenas > Nesoenas mayeri. Next base: position 88,590,335 of record NC_137544.1, on the reverse strand, counting down.
TGGGTTATTTTTAAGCAAAATGAGATTGCCAATTAGCTTGAGACAGCATTTAGTGTAAGGAAGTATAAATTTTAAATTGCTTATAGGTTGGCAAATGCAAAGCAACATACTTTCACTGAAAAAAGGTCACAACCCTTTCCAGAATTATGGAGAGCTTTCTGGAAACCTCATTTTATTAGAACAAAGAAGAGAAGAAATGTGATAAATTTGTAACAATCTTCACTGTATTAAATATTTGAAATGAAATTTGTTCTCTTGCATGTTAAAAGACAAACAAGTCATTTAGTTATACACTCACATAGCAATCTGTTATTTTGGTTTTAAGAAGATCATAGAATCAGATTGGGTTGGAAGGGATCTCCAAAGACCATCTAGTCCAACCCCCCTGCAGTAAGCAGGGACACCTTCAACTACATCAGGTTGCTCAGAGACCTGTCCAACCTGGCCTTGAATGTCTCCAGGGATGGGGCATCTGCCACCTCTCTGGGCAATCTGTACCAGCATTTTACCATCTTCACTGTAAAAAATTTCTTCCTTGTGTCTAGCCTGAATCTCCTCTCTTTTAGTTTAAAAACATTACCCCTTGTCCTATTGCAACAGGCTCTGCTAAAAAGTCTGTCCATCTTTCTTACAGGTCACTTTTAAGTACTGGAAGGCTGCGATAAAGTCTCCCCAGAGCCTGCTGTTCTCCAGGCTGAACAACCCCAACTCTCTTAGCCTGTCCTCATAGGAGAGGTTCTCCAGCCCTCTGATCATTTTCTTGGCCCTCCTCTGGATCCTCTCCAGCAGGTCCATGCAAATGCACATTGCCAGCCCATGTCCAATCTTTCATCCACCAGTAGCCCCAAGTCCTTCTCCACAGGGCAGCTTTCAATCCCTTCATCCCCCAGCCTGTATGGATACTGGGAGCTGCCCCGACCCAGGTGCAGGGCCTTGCACTTGGCCTTGTTGAACCTCAGGAGGCTTGCATGGGTCCATTTATTGAGCTTGTCCAGGTCCCTCTGGGTGGCATCTCAAACTATGAAAATGGATGATTAAACAAAAAGTGAGATTAAACTAGACAAGGTTTAACCTGGTCCTCCAAACCAAATGTTCCAGCCATGCATATACCTCAAAACTGTCTGAAAGAAAATTCACACACAAATGCCTGCTTCCTCAGCTGTAGGGCTTTCCACAGACCCCCCTAAAAAGCAACAGCCCTTTTTCAGCCCTTTTCCTTGGTGGGCACAACAACCACAGATTAATCTCTCAGAACCCAAACAAAATCCTTTTCAACACTTACTTTTCTGCTGCTTGTGTAGCAGGGAATAGGATCTGCAGTATTGCCATGCATGATGCTGTTACAACTGTGTAAGTCTATAATCACAGCTTTTGGGCAGGTAAATATCAGGGCTTACACAGTTCATGATGTAAACAGTAGCCAGAACTAAGCTAGACACTAATGCAGGGTGGGGACTGTGCAGACAATTTCATCATCTCTGCTGCACCATAAGAAGGCTTACCTATATGTCATAGGCCTAGGGAAATTGCTTTGAAAAGGCATAAAATCCTCATGGTCAGACTGGCAACCTCTGGCACTTTGCAGTTCTGACATAATGCCCCATTTCCACACAAAGCCTCATGCAGAGCCCACCCATACCTAAAGACACATCAGGAAAAGTAGTTCTGTCACTAGACAGGGAATAGGAAGTGCTGGGGAAAGGTCTCAAACATAGGTTACAATGGGGGGAAATGAGAAAAAGCTGACCTGGATGTGTCCCTGCACCTAAAGTTAATCTGGAGCAGCAACCCAGTCTCTGGCCTCTGTATTACCACACCGTCACATGAAGCTCAGTTCACGCAATCTCTGTGACTAGGAAAACTATTGTGCAAAGTACAGCTGTGGTCCCAGATCTCCACTACATCCTTCAGCTTACTAGATTTAATCAGACTTTGACTGCATCACCAGTAGCTAGAGGCAGCCACAAGGTTACTATCAAAGCTGGTCTTTCAGATCTTTGCTGTCACAGGGTGAAAAGCTATGCTGTTTCCAGGGGTCCCTAGGCTGTGATTTATCTGGTCTTCTGGGAGAAAAAAAAAGGAGCAGATGGAACCATTGCAACACGTAATGTAGTAAAGAGAGGATAATATAGAAAAATAAAGTGAATTTTAGGAGACAAGTGATTCAAGCAAAGGTGAATGGCAATGAAAGGTATTTGTTAAACAAAGGAAAGGGTTTCAAACTAGAAGAAAGGTGGATCTAGAGAGCATAAAGAACTACAAAGCACTGAGAACTCATGGTCAACTACAGTTAAAGGCATACAAGCCATCTAGCCCTTTACTTGGTACAAGAAAAACTCAGGATTTAACAAGAGCTTGGCAGTTCTGGAGTCCTCCAATGGTCTACGTATGGTCATACTGGAAGACTTCTCAGTAGTACAGACAATTTATTAGGTCTTATGTCTCAGTCCAGAACTGAAGAGAATACAATGCACACCTGGGGCACAGTCTCTGATTTAGTTTCCTCCAAAGATTCCAAAACTGCTCAAAATAACTCAGTCACAGTGAGCAGGACAGTCAGAGGCTTGCTTCAAAATTCACTACAATGCCAGAGCAAGATACCAATACAGATACAGGCTCACAGTTAAGTCAGTTCAGGAGTCCAGCCACCTCAAAACCAGAGATGCATCCTAAGCTGAAACAAAAGCATTCAAAGAGTTTAGAAAATTTTGAGCGGAGTTTGGAATAACAGCCACATCTCTGTTAATGCAAGTTTACAGCCAGCCTTTGTGCACCCAGTGCATATAGGAGCAACTGACATAGCTACTGTTCACATAACTCTTGTCTGAAACTAATACCTCTGGAAGGTTTTTTTAATTAAAAAGGATTTAGTGCTATTAAACAATAAAATATCAGAACCCCAGAGGAGGCATAATTGCAAGATGAATTGTGCAGCTCCACAGTTTCCAAATCCACATGCTGTTACTGGCAGCTGGCCTTCAATTATAAGAACATAACAAGAAAAATCACACAGTGAGGTGAGGTGCCTGCCTTCCTTAAAGGACCACTGCTGCCCTTGGAGGTTTCTGCACTGACTGGACTTTGACACAGCTGCTGCCCTAGTGTAACTCATGGTAATCTTACTGAGGACAATGTCGATAGCAAGACATGCAAAGTTTACCTGGTGTAACTTCAATGCTACCATAAACAGAGTAGGCTGCCTGGGTTTTCACTAAAGGCAAGGTTTGGCCCAAGACACATATGGGAGCAAAAGCTTTGACTCAGGCAGTCAGATGTATGTGAAATTTGCCTACAACAAGCTTTGGCCATGGTCCAAAATCTGTGCTGGCAACTTCACAGGACAAATCCTTTTAGCAATAACCTCCTTCCTGCTACTTCAGCATCTCCCCATGAAGACCCACCCAACAGTGGGAGTTACATAAGAACAAATAGGAGCAAAACAGAGTCAGAGTGAAATAACCCATATAGGTTTGAAATTGCTGTAGTGTGCTCTTTTCAGAGATGTATAAGCAGGCTAAAAGAAACACTTTTTTTTTTGGGGGGGGGGGGTAGGGGGAGAGCTGAGGAAGCAAGGCATGGCAGAAATTAAGCATGTGTTTGTTTTGATAATCCAGACATTTCACTTCATATTTTGAAAGCATTTCAAAATACCACTTTGAAAAACAAGAAGAGAAAATTTATGAATTTCACTAGAGTACTTCCTTTGACCAAAATCAGATTCCCCTCCACTTTCTGTCTGCCCCAATGTCACTGCTTCTCATTGTCCCAAAGGGCTTCCTCACTACATGCACAAAGCTATTTTATATGGCGCTACAGGGACACAGATGATTTTATTAACTCCTACCATGTAGTTTCCAGCCCAGTAGCGTCTGGGGTCCTCATCTGCTATGATACCAAACAACTGCATTGTGCTGTGAGACATTTGCCACATATTTCTCATTCCAGTGACAATGGTTTAACCTGCACTGAAGCAGAGGCTGCTCTAAACCTCAGGTCCTTTTGCTTCAGTGCGATAATGATTACCCAGATGCCTCAAATATCCTCATTTCACAATTTAATCTGTTGAGTTAAGACAATGCTATAACGGCCAATATACTTGATGCAGATCCATGCTAATACAGCTGCACTCACATCATTCAGGAAACTGATCTGCATGAGGAAAAAAAAAACAACAAAACCAACAACACAAAAAACACACAACAAAAAACACACAACAAAAAACACCTTAAATGAGTGAGAATAAAACCCCACATTTTAGTCAGGTGAAATTCTCAATCTAGTTTGCTGCACAGCCACAGATAGAAAAAAGGTACTAGTGAAGTGTCACTGAAGAAACATGTAATAAACCAACCTTTGGGCCACATCCCAGAAGTGCACCAACAACCCAATGCCCAGTACTTCAGTGCAAGCTATAAACCAAAAAATCCTCTAAAAACTTGGGTTTAGTTTCCTTACATGTCACAAAGCAAATCTGTAGAAGTACACGGATACATGTTTTCAAGCATAAAATCCTAGTATAATGTTGTGATCTTTTTTTCTATCTGATTATCACTGACATATTCAGAGAGCCCATCCTTGCAGACAGCATACCAATGCTGAGTTTGGCCAGGATCCTGACACACCCACTAGGTAACACAACAACAAAAAAAAAGTCTCAGGTTCAGCATTTCTTATGAGATCTGACATACAAGTGGAACTGTATTGATTGTCTTCGCTGTAGTTTATAGGCTGCTTTAGCAAGCAGCACTTTCAAGAAGGGCAGAAGACGAATGTTGCAATCACAAAGCGAGTGATGCTGAGACAAAACCTTGCAACTGCATGCAGTGCTTAGCACAAAAGACCTGCAAGCCCATTCTCCGTGGGTTTGTCTTTTGAAAGTCTGGTCTTGAGTGTCTGTATGCATACAAGTCTGGATAGACATACAACACTGAGAACAACACTTTTATTCTCAAGTTTTTCAATGAACAGGTTCCCATCTCCCTGCCGTTGCTCTTGTACCTTGAGATAAATGAGCAATCTGAAGACCTGGAGAAAGCATTACTGCTGAACCCATACCCACTATGCAAGCGGTGATTCAGAAGCTGCCACATTAAGGAAGCAAGAAGAAAGCTACACCTCAGTGAGCACCTCTGTGGCAGCAAGTAGAGACAAAAAAGCTACTAACATGACATAAGTGACATGTCTAGTGACACAGCCTATACCTGCTGAGCAGGTAAAAAGTTCTCCGTATCATTTTCGACTTGCCAGTCTGACAGGCAACCTGCTGAGCTACATTTGCTGTTGGTATTTGCAGAAGGGCAGGCTCAAGACTAACACCCACTAGGATAAGAAGAGTGGGACACAAGAATAAAAATAAAAAGTGTAAGGTTTGCAAAACCTGTAATTGATCAAGCAATGCTCCAGAATTACAAACTCTTCCCACACAAATTATTTTCCCTATCTCCTACTCTAGCTGACACCAAAGGAATTTGTAACATGTTACAGTAACTAGTTATCAAGACTTATCATCTTAAAAAAATTAACAGAAATGGAGAATCACAAAACAGCTGGGACTGGAAGGGGACTCCGGCGATTTCCTAGTGCAACACCTTGCTTAGAGCATGGTGAACTAACGCAAGTTGCTCAGGTCTGTGTCCAGTCAATTTTGACCATCTTCAAAGACAGAGACTCCAAAACCTCTCTGGGTCACCTGTTACAGTTGTTTGATCAATCTCACAGTAAAATAATTGTGTTTAAAGGAAATGTCCCGTATTTCAACCTGTGACCATACACATTGATAAGATCCCTGCTGAGACTTCTCCAGGCTGAAAAACACCAGTTCTCTCAGCTTCATTTTACCAGAGAGACACTTGTATCCCTTACTAAGGGGCCAAACTTCATAACCATTTCCTGGATTTACTACAATATGTTCAACATCTCTTTCATACTGAGGAGTCCAGAACTAGACAAAGCACTCCAGATGTGTCATCCCCTTGAACTGACAGTGATGCTCTTCCTAATATAGCCCAGGAAGCTGTTGGTGGTGTTTGCCTCAAGGGCACATTGCCTCTCATGCTGAGCCTGGTGTCCCCCATGACCTCCAGGGTCTTTTACGCAAAGCTGCTTTCCAGCCAGTCAGTACTGGTGCATACAGCTATTCCTAACCAGTGGCAGGACTTTACATTTCCTTTTGCAGAACTTCACAGGATTCCTGTCAGCCTCTTACTTTGACCTCTCAAGGTCCTTCTGAATGGCAGCGCAATCATGTGGTGTTATCAGCCACTGCTCTCAGTTTGTACAGTCTGCAAACTTGCTGAAGGTGCACTCAGTTCCATCATACAGACTATTAATAAAGATGTTAAACAGTATTGGCCCTACTACCAGTCCCTGGGGTACACCATCAGGGTTCAGTGTCCAACTGGACTTTGTGCTGCTGACCACAACCACATATGCCCAGCAGCTCAGCCAGTTTTTCAGTTAATCACGTTGTTCATTTGTCTAATACACACTCCATCAGTTTGTCAATGAGGATGTTACGGCAGACAGTGTCAAAAGCCATGCTAAAGTCAAGATAAACACATCCACTGCTCTCCCCTTATCCACCAAGCTAGTCATCTCATCAGGTTTGTTAAGCATGATTTCACCTCCATAAATCCATGCTGACTACTCCAAATCACCTTCCTGTCCTTTATGTGTTTGGAAACAGTTTCCAGGATTATTTGCTCTGTCACCTTCCCGGGCACTGATGCAAGGCTGATCACATATAGTTCCCAGATTCTCCTCCTTGTGCTTGAAGATAGTGGTGGCAATTGTTTTTTTCCAGTCCTCAGGAGTTTCGATTGCTATGACCTTTCAAAGGCAATCAAGAGTGGCCTCACAATGGTATTAATCAGTTCATTCAGCACTTGTTAGTATACCCCACCAAGTCCCATGGAGTTTTGTATGTCCCATTTAAACATTTCATAGTCCAGTCCTCTTCAACTAAGGGTAAATATTCCTTGCTCCCAACTTTACCACTGATCTCCATGGCCTGGTATTGCTGAAAGCAAGCTTTACCAGTAAAGACCATGACAAAGAAAGGCAGCAAGTACCTCAGTCATTTCCCCATCCTTTGTCACAAGATCCTCCTATTCCATTCAGCAGTAGATCCAAATTTCTCTCATTTCTGTTTAGGAGCTCTTTTTGTTGCCTTTCACATCACTTATCAGATTCTGCATAGGCTTTGACTTTCCTAATCCTATCTTTGAATGATCAGTGCCTCTATATGCTTCTTGGGTCACCTGTCTCTCCTGCCAACTCCTCTAAAATTTCACAGAAATGACTAGGTCATAACAAGACTTGCACTCAGTGCTTGCCCTATTTTAGTACCCCATCATAACCAGTATTCTTTCTATGACAAGGTTACCCACCTGGCTGACCAAGGGAAGCCTGTCAATGTGATTTTTTTGGATTTCAGAAAAGCTTTCAATACTATGTCTCACAGCATCCTCCTAGACAAGATGTCCATACAGCTCGGTAAACACACAAGGCAGTGGGTGAGTAATTGGCTGACAGGCCAGGCTCAAAGGGTTCTAGTAAATGGTCTTATGTCAGGCTGGCAACCAGTTACTAGCAGGTTCTGCAGGGATCCATCTGAGGGGCAGTACTCTTAAATGTCTTCATAGATGACTTGGACACAAGATTTAAGGGAATACTAAATTTGCTAATGACACAAAATTGGGAGGAGCTGTTGCCTCTCTAGAAGGCAGAGAGGCCCTGCAGAGGGATCTGGACAAATTAAAGAACTGGGCAATCACCAACTCTATGAAGTTTAGCAAGGGCAAGTGCCAGATTCCACACCTGGGACCCAGCAACCTTGGCTGTAACAAACAGACTGGGGGAAGGTGATGCTGGAAAGCAGTTCTGCAGAGTAGGATCTGGGGGTTCTGGTCGATGGCAAGCTGAACATGAAGCAAGTGTGCCCTGGAAGCCAAGAGGGCCAACCATGTCCTGGGGTGCACTGGGCACAGTATTGCCAGTCATCTGAAGGAGGTGTCCAGAGGAAAGCCACAAAGTTGGTGATGGGTTTAGAGGGAAAGCCATATGAGGAGCGGCTAAAGTCACTTGGTTTGTTCAGCCCAGAGAAAGGAGACACATCATCATGACCTACAGCTCCCTCACAAGAGGAGCAGGAGCAGCAGGCACTGATCTCTTCTTTCTGGTGACCAATAACAGGACCTTAGGGAATGGCAGGAAGATGTGCCAGGGGAGGTTTAGACTGGACATTAGGAAAAGGTTCTTCCCCCAGAGGGTGCTGGAGCACTGGAACAGGCTCCCCAGGGAGGTGTCACAGTCCCAAGCCTGACAGTGTTCAAGAAGAGACTGGACAACACCCTCAGACAAATGTGAATTTTGAGGTTGTCCTATATAGTGACAGGAGTTGGACTTGATGATCCTTGTGGGTCCCCCCACAAGTGTTTCAAGTGTTTCAGTTTCTTCCCCATGGGACTTCAAGGAGTATGGTGTGAAGTCCCACAGCAAGCTTTTTGCACACTTAACCTGACTCCTAATAAAAGTAACAGAAGTCTTAAATGAACATGTTTTGAAGATACTTCCCAAACAAGGTCTCATTTTTTCATTTTCTCCATTTTCATCAGGTGAAGAGATGGAAGCTCTGCAGTTCTACAATCTATTTCAAGTTCCATGTAGGGGGCTTAGCAAAAACAAGTAAGAGGCATGTTTTAGCAACAGCTGTAAGTAACAAGCTGTCCCGTTTCATATTGCTCCAGATCTTCCATTAAAAAGATGTTACCTCTGCCTCATGGCAGCCCATTAGCATTCACTTTGAACATGACTCCACAAGATGTCATGAAATAAGGTCATTGTAATTCAGGCTCCTAAATTGCATACCTGGCACAGATACAAACTTCTTGTTTTATAGTGGTCAATGAAAGGCCTCCTCATTACATTATTATTCCTCGCTAATAAAACAGAGATTGAGGTATATGCACGCTATGCACAACAAGGGAACATGTCCATAGGCTTAATGACTTTCTGAAGTACTTTTGCAATCCTTCCTAGCTAGAGGTTATACCAAATACCGTTGTTCTTTTCACTGAAACAAACACTTGTTTCAGGATAATTAATGTTTTAAAAAACTAATTTCCAAAAGCATGAAAGATATTGCACATTCCAATAATTTATTAATCTGCAATATTGTGTTAAACCTTGGCTGTCTCCAGCAGTGATGTTTCAAGAGCAGCTGGAAGTCAAATAACCGTGTCCTGAGTCTTAAAGATTGCAAGTAAACAGGTTTAGAGGAAAGAATTTTAATCCTGTGAAGAGTTTCAGATATCCAGAAAGATAAGCAGTATTGGATAAAATTCTGCAGCATGCAATAATTTTATGTCAATTAATTGAGGCAAATAGTAATATCGTATGCTTACGAAATCTTGTTTACCCATTCTAAAACCAAAATATCTTTATTAATAATCTGAAGAGGATTAGCAAACAGCATTTTGACTTCACAAATTATCAAATTGGCAGTTACTGCAAAGACAGTTGAGGCAATACAAAAGATGTGCAAAGTCAGAAATATGGATACAGCAGCATAATGTTCACCCAGTAGGATACAGAGCAATACATGGGGTGGGGAGTTACCCCAGCATAGATGTTTAGCACAAACAAGATGGGTACAAAATTGCCAGGCATACAGGTCACTTAGGAAAGCAGGCAAGGCAGAAAAGTGGCAGCAGGACCCCAGAGCACAGGGCAGAAAGACACACACACACCATGGGTTTCCTTAACCACTAAGTACACTGTAATGTTGATTCCAATCTCTTCCCTTGAAACCCTAGTACAAAAGATGAACCAAACTAAAGTGAAAAAAGCAACGCAATCCAGACTCAGCAATTTTGTTTCAGGGACTTACCTCTGAGACAAGCTTAAAGCTAGCCAGAAAATTAAAGGGTTGCAATAGTTGACCTGTCATTTACCCCCCCACACACCATCACCAAATTCATACATTTCCAAGCATCTCTCCTACTCAACAGTAAGAGTCATTACATGCTACAGCAGGTTACCAAGCATCCTGCATGTTCGTATCTAGGTGTTGGCAGAGGGGGACTGCAGGGTGGCCTCTGTGAGGAGAGGCTGTAGCTGCCCCATGCTGGACACTGCCACTTCCAATAGACCCAGCACAGGGCACTACTGAGCCCCTCGGCCAAGATGGTGCTGCCTCAGGGGAAATATATGTAAAGAAAGCACCAAAGCTGTCTGGCAGTGAGGGGTGAGGAAAAAACCAAGTGTGAGAAACAGGCCTGTGAGCACTGAGGTCAGAGAAGATGGAAGGGAGGAGGTGATGCAGACACGAGAGCAGAGACTCCCTTGCAGCCATTGGAGATACCATGGTGGATGAGATGAGATGAGATGACCTTGGCCAGCTGGTAAATGCCCACCCAGCCACTCACTCACTCTCACTCCTCACAGCAGGATGGGGGAGAAAATAAGAAGGAAAAGCTCACAGGTCAAGATAAAGACAGTAACTAGGGAAGATAACAGGCAAAACTAGAACTGGACATTGCCAGAGAGGGCAATAATTTTGGGCAATCTTTTGTGGCTATAAAGAAGTGAAGGAACTAGGGGTGGACTTTTATTGTGTATGTCAACCTTTGTTGGCATTGTGATGACATTTTGATTTTGGTGTGAGGATTCCTTCCTCTTTCCTCACACACCTCAAGATAATAACAGTTCAATATGGAAAGCAAAAGCTACATGTGCAAGCAAAGTAAAACAAGGAATTTATTCTCTGCTTCCCACCAGCAGACAGATGCCCAGTTAGTTCCTGGAAAACAGGACCTCAGCATGCATAACTGTTACTTGGGAAGAGAAACATCATAACCACAAATGTCTGTACCCTCTTCTTCCTTCTTTCCTTGAGCTTTTACTGCTGACCACCACGTCCTATGGTAGGTAATATCCCAGTGGTCAGATTAGGTCAGCTGTCCCAGTTACATCACCTCCCAGTCTGCAGATCCCCAGCCTACTGGCCTTGGGTAGGACATGGGTTGGAGAGTGAGCTTTGACGCCGTGTATGCACTGTTCATCAACAGCCAAACCACTTGTACATTATCAACATTTCTAGCCATAAATACAAAGAAAAGCACCATGTGGGCTGCTATGAAGAATTTACCTCTATCCCAGCCATACCCAGTACAACCTACACCCCTTATTCCATACCATTTGCATCATGCCCAGGTCCTACATTATCCAGTACATCTAAATATCCTCTAACCATTCCATCCTTTTTTTTCTCATTCCCAAAATCCCTTCATACCAACACTTGCACTATATACTCTATAGTTAAACCATCTTTACAGCCAGTAGATTTATATATCCTCATTAACCAGTATCCTCTGTCCCTTAACAGGGACCAAAGCCAATTTGCCACACCAAAGTAATTAGTTAATAAACTATTTCATTTAGACTTCAAAACATAGAAAGGTCTTCACAAAGAACAAGCTGTACAAGTCACTGGTTTTGAATACTAGACAGAATACTAGACAAAGTGACACATTGCTTTGAAGTGGTATCAGGTACACATATACATAAGGCTGTAAACTAAAAAGGTGACATTCAATCCTGCAGAGAAAAAGTGTTTGCAATCACTGACAACACATTCAACTTGCAGCACTCCGAGAAAGGTTTATCTCATGACACAGAACTTCACTTTAGATTTTTTTTTTTTTTTTTCATTATCTACCACAGGAGGACCTACCGTCTAGCTTTGATACTTTTATCTCAAACTACACCATTATTACTGTTAGATAGTGCTGTGGTGCATGTTGAAGACTATTTTATTAATAGGAACCACTATTCAAGCAGCAAAATCACGTGAGAAAAAAATCCAAACTAAATGCAATCCTTAAGAACAGTATCTTCTCTCATTTTCATTTTCTTCTGCTAAATGGAGCTAAAGAGTGCATCATACTGAGCCCCATACCTACTTCTTTGTTGCAGAGAACTGACTGGGCTCACAGCCTTTTAAGCCAATTTTATCCTTGCAAAGACTGTGCAAGGAGAGCAGGGCTGGTTTAATGCTGTGCCTATATGGAAAGGCTCTTACCTGCATTAGCCCAGGGGAGATACCAGGGGCAGCTGACATTCACGTATGTGCCAGGCAGTCCATCCGGCCAGCAAGCATAGTTGTCAAATGTTCTGTTGCAGAACTTGCCTTCTGCAGAGAGATGGAAGGGAGGGTCATGCCACTGCCTTCTATTAATACTGTGAGGAAAACACTGAAGAGCAGCCAATAAAAGGGAACATGGACATGTTCATTTAAGCCATAACAAAATTATGCAATTAAGCTTTGATGTGGAGTTAAGTGAGATTTATTTGTCCAAAAGATTTTCTCTCCACACAACAGGAAACTTGTTTCAGGGTGGAACTGAAGAACAGATTAGCATCTTTGACTAAATCAAGGGACAAGAAAAATAAATAAATATTGATCCATTCCCATCCTTTCTCTTTTACACCTTTATGTGTCTCAGTTTAATTTAAAAATCACTTTTACTGTGACTACTGTAGAAAATTATTCACGAGAACTGGTTCACACTTATGCAGTTGTAAAGTCTAGCCTAATCTATAGATCCATCAACAAAATACCCACACACAATCATAACTTTGCATTACAGCTTAATCAACATCGGAATACTTCAACTACAGATTTATTAAACTGTCATTCTTTGAGGGCAGCACTCAAGCGCTCAACAGGATAATAGAGCGGAGGGAGATGAATGTTTCCCTGCCATTGTTGTCATCAGCTACTGCTCTCACTCTGCCATAAGAAGATAGTTAAGAGAAAAAAATTAACAGTTTTGAAATAATTTTTCACAGATGCAACTTTAGACCCATCTTGTCATTTTCATGTGCCACAAAAGCACTGAAGCATAGGAGAAGCCACACTGTGTCCAGTTGTGAGCGTCATTGACAAGTCTCCAGTGTCCTCTAAACACCACATCACAGCTGCTCTCAGTATATCAGAGCAGCTCAACTGCTAAGACAAGCCGCACTCTCATTTTTACTAAGGTACTTTGTGTTTGTGGTTTTTTTTTTTAAACCCATTTCAGCATTTACAATGCTTAAGATGATTTATATCAGCTTTAAGGCCTACAAACTGTTAGAACAATGGTCCCAGATTTCTTACCACCTGTGTGCTCTCTCGCTCCTGACCCCTAAAAAAGTTTCAGGGGTACTACATTAGTGTGATGTTTTTATATGCTACAGCCACCGCTTGCCACTGCAAAACACTCTGGACCTAAGACTAGCATCTTTATAATGAAACTGTTCTATAAAATGCTTCCTCAGCAGAGAGAAAAGTCCCACAGAGAACAGGAGGAAGCAAATGGGATGTAGAAGAAATTGACTGGAAAGTAAGCTGGAGAAGTACTTTCAAGTTCATAATCACTCCCTTGCTAACTGTTATCATGCATTTTAAAAATTAATACATGCTTATCCTTACCAAGCACGCTTACCTGCCACAATGGGGGGTGTCTCATATAAATATTTCAGGCATTGGAGCTGATACTCCTTCCACTTCTGCATAACCCCAGAGAGGGACCCATCTGAACTCTGAAAGAGAAATCATTAGTCTCAGACACCACAGGGATTTAAACTGTATGTTTTTCATGCAGCCTGAATAGGTGGATGGAAAAATTACTACCATAAGCCAAGATAGCATTGCTTATCGTAAGGGGTACAAGATGCTACTATGCATTTGCCTAATCGCAACCAAAGAAATCTCTATTTGTACCACAAGGAACTAAAAAATAAAACAAACCCCACAAACAGCTATACCATGTCCTCACTGACCCCCAAACTGAGGTAGCATTGCTCTCTTGAACATGCCCCAGTTGTGTGATTTATTATCTCATGAGAAGACAGGAAGAGCAGCAAGTCCTTTTAGGAGAGGTTTTCTTTCCAACAGCCGTATTTCTGCTAACCCATAAATAGATCAAGTTAATTCACTGTATTCAGTGGATATTCCCCAAGCATTCTTCCAGAATGTGGATGAAAACTTTTCCAGCTCAGCTTTCCTTCCATGAACAACATATTTTCCCCACATCCAGCATATTTTTCTTGAAACCACAGAAAGAGCAGGGACATGCTTTTTGCACAGTTTGACAGGCTGCAGGTTCCACCGTCAGCTACCACAAGTACTGAGGGGGCAGGGGAACAGTACGTGCAAACTCTGAGCACAAATGGAATTAGTTGTTATTAAACTGCAAAATGTAGCACTGGCTGCTCACTCAAACCTAGCAGATGCCCCACCTGGCTCACAGAGCCCCAGCATACTCATTGCATTTAAGTAAAGATCTCAGTCCTCCTCTCTCCTCTCCACATTTGTATAAACTGAGTTACAAGTGTTAGGATTAGCAGGCTGTAAGTGATCAATAATGCAGTGAACTCAGCATTCTTTTTCCAGAGAAAATCCCAGCAGGGGTGTCTTAGACATACAATCAACAGCACGAACCTGATGGTACAACACACTGAGTAGACGAAAATTCATTAAATCCCAGCTGCCGATCAGTTTATTAAGTGAAGTATGAGGGTTAATTATCCTTGTAATTTTACCCTCACAGCTTCAACAGCTAATTTTTATTTTCCATTTGTGCTTCTAAACCTTTTTCAGGTAGTTAGAAGGAAACCAGCGCACGTAAAGGATTGTTTTAAGACAAATAGGTCATTTTAAACATATACTGCATTTCAGGAAAACCAAACTGAATGCTGTCCACTACAACCAATGTGACTTTAAAATTTACACACCAGTGGAAGCACCCTGGTGTAAAAGAAGTAGAACTGGCATTTTTGGACTGCAAACCTCGCAAGTCCTCTCATACCCTTCTGCCTGGACTAGGCCACTATCTTTAGTCAAAAAGATGCTCTTGTACATGTGATGAAAAGTAAAACATTTAGTAGACACCTGCATTACGTTTCAAGAATAACCACCTATATTTTTGTGCAATGTAAATGTAGCTAGGGCCTCACGGCCATAATTTTAGAAGAATTTAGCCAGCTCCCCCTGAAATCAAAACAGGCACAAGCCTGTGGATCTTTGAAACTCTGACCCTTCTCTGCCTGATTTAAATCACCTTATCTATGCCAATAAATGCTGCCAAAGTCTGTCTGAGCTGAAGTCCCTAGCGTAAAATGAATGCATCCTATTGAATTTTAACCCCATGTGCCTATGGAAATTCACAAACTTGTAGCATAGTAATCTATGCTCAACATACCTGAAGTAGAAACAAACATCACCTAAATTAGGGCCACAGGTGTGTGTAGAGAAACACAGAAACAAGTAACTCTAAAATGCCATAAAAGGACCACACAGGCTGAATAAGGAGGGATGACTGGAGTACAGGGAGAGGGACCAAATTCCAAACCTAATTTTCGCTCAGGCAGTCTTTAAAAACTAGCATTCACGTTAAACATTGTTTAAAAGATCTTCATTTTAAAAGGGTGGTTATTGGAGATATATAGGATTATTTCACCACTCTGTCACAGCTAGGTTAACACTTTAATACATTAAATAAAAATAACATTTTCTAGATGAACTCCTAAATTATGATTCAGTATAATTTCAGAAGTTAAAGTGCCACACACCTTCCCAAAATGAAAACATTGATCATGCACGCAGATGACCACATGAAATTAATCTAATTCAGCTTTTAAAATCATTACAAGATAAAGATGCATATGGAGTTTCATTTAGATACAAGACTTTACATTTTAAAACATCCTGAAAAATATCCTAAAACTGCTTGGACTAAGATTAGCTCTTGTGGTATAAGCAAGCCTTGAAGTATATTCCTCTAAAACAAGTTTTCATCTACTGCCTTCAGAATGCAGGAATAACCAGCTTTAATTACAGCTTAGGAAAAAGCAAGCCTTTACCCATCCATTTAAGGAAAAAGTAGAAACATTCTACTTAAATTGGTTTCTCAATCTGAGACAACGACTCTAACAAGGAGATCAGCAAGCTGTAAGAGTAAAATAATTAGACATGCCTTTTTGTGGAGATGACCAATTTGGTAGACAGTTTTTTATTATCTATAGTCTGTTGCAATAAGACAATCAGCTATAAATCCCAAGACTGCATATTTTGTTCTCGCTATGCAACAGTTTACTCTGGTTCAGCTACCATGTTTTGTTAAAATATTGACTTCAAATTTTATTTTAATGTATCCTGATACACATTTCCCTGAGATTTTGGGCCATATGAGCAAGAATCACAAGTTATACAGTGCCACAGATTTACAATGTGAGTAGTTATTCAAGTAAGAGAGACTACATTTTCTTGAAGAGAGATTTTATTCTTCTGCAACATCAAAGCACTAAACACACATAAGCATATAAGGACAAGTCTCTGGGTCTGTACCCCAAATTTGGAGCAAATTGCAAAAGTCTGAATAGGTTTATTAAACACAGAACTATATTTTTGTTGCTAAAATCACTGGTCCTTGCATTTTATTTATAGGGAGTTTTTGTTTTGTTGGGTTTTTTTTGTTTGTTGTCCCCCTTCAACCCCTCAGTTATATTCAACCATGTGAGAAAAAACAGTGGTAGTTTTGCTGTGGTGAAAGTATATCACAGAAGGATAGTAGAAAAGAGGATGGAAATATGGCTGACTGGTTAAGGTGGAGGAGTCAGAAGGCCAGAATGGATGAAGGATATTTAGGAGGTAAGTAATGGTGCAGCCTAAGGAGCATAAAATGGATGCAGAAAAATTAAGACTGGCAAGAGCACAGACACTGGGAGCCTTTCAGTATGCATAAATCATTAAGTAGAATTAATCTCTAGTGATAAATTAGCTCATTCAACAGTCTGAAGACAGAATCCTTACAAATCCTTAACACCTTTATAGGAAAGCCTCTTTCTCTAGCCATCATTTGTCTTCACAGACTCTTGTAAAAGGAATAATTTTAATCACTTTTCAACATCTTTGAAACTATTCCTGCTGCACCAAAAGCAGCATCCATGCAGATCCAAGGTGATCAATGCTACTGAAATACTATTCCAATATAGTGAAATCTGAGCACAGAGTATAAACCTGTAGTGGGCTCAGGCCAGACAAAATGTACCATGAAACAGCATCATTCAGAGTGGGAGAATTCTCAGAGCTTCATAAGCAGCTGATGACTCCTGGGGTTTTCTTCCCTCTTCTCCCATCACCATATAAAAGGTCTTCCCATGCAACAGAATGAGAAACTCCTCCTCACATTTGTATTTCTTATGTATTTGGTTGCCTACTTTTATACAGGAACAGTTACATTTCAGCTCTTTCATGCTTTTAACATTTCAGAATAAGAAAGACTTCAGCTTGCTGCTAATGGCTCATATGTAATGTCACAACCACTGGGACCTCCAAAATGCTAATCTTAGTCTTCAAAAGCAATAGCTAGGCAACCTGGCATTGAACTACACTTTGGTATGGCCTTGGTATTCTTCCCTCTGATAGTAACAATGACATATCGGCCTCATGAGAGGAGGGTTCACATTACATTTACTGCTTTTTATATCAGAAGCACCAGGAAATTACTTCTCAAAAAGGGCAGTAAATTTTAGAAGTCCAATGCAACACATTATTTTAAGGCTATTCTGCTCAGGATCAGCACAGCAACTAAGTCCAAGATAGGTGAAAATTGCACATTACTACCTTTATGCTCATTCTGACTTGACATTCTTTCCTGTATAATATGGACCTTACTAAATGATTTTTTACGTCAGCCTGAACTATATATATGCATCAATAAAAGCCAACAAAGTGGGAGCTAAGTCGGCCACTGAACAGGTTTATTCTATTTGTAGTGCGGACATAAGCTTGAATTTATACAACAATTTTGTCCTCAGTTCACAGCCCACACGGGGCACAGCACAACACTGCTACTCAAGAAAGTTCTGCTGTCACCCAGTGTCATCTTGTATTTATTGAGATGAGATTCCTCCTTTCCAAGAAAGAATGATTTCCACGTTTCAAATGTAAATGCATTCATTTTTGTGGGGCTTTGATACAGTCACCTTCCTGAAAGCACTTTTCCACCTAAGAAGGTGCTTGTGCTTGTCACAACAGCATCTCTGGGAGCAGAATTTCAAAAACAGAGGTTGTAGCACAGCACAATTCTGCTACAGGGCTTGCTGTTCACAGAACAAACTTGTCTGCCCCTGCAATTTGTCATCACTTTTCCTCACTCTAATTTGAATATGAAAGCAAGTAAATGGCAGGATGCTATTACTACCTCCCTAAGCCCATCAGTCAAGATCCAATTTCTCAATAATTACTATATATTTGTCAAAGAAGTCCTGCAAATGTTGATGCTCCAATCACCAGTTTGTATTATAAGAAAAGTTATGTTTCTTTAACTGTTGCAGGAAAACAACAAACACAATACACACAAAAGAAAAAACACACAAAACAACAATGATAAATAAAACACCAACCAAAACACCAGCACACACTAAACCAAAACACTCAACACTGAGCTACATATTAATATGGAGGTTTTTGACCCACTGTTCACCCCATGACAAATCCGGTTGATGATCAGTCCTTCAAGTACAATACTTCTTGAAAACCAGAAGAGATTCTGGAATGGCGTTAGTATGGGAGAAGTCTTTATTGTCCAAACTCCATATCTTCACTCTTGCAAAGAGACAATATTTAACCTGATTTTATAACTATTTAGTTCAACTTCTGTGTAATGAGCTAATCTGAATCCATAAGCAACATCTGACAGCCCAGTTACTCTTCTTTAAGAACTAAAGGTAAGCCAAAGGAGGAAGTACATCAAAAATGACAGTGCTGTCTCTACTATAGATAGTACAAAAGAAGAATCATTAAAAATACCTGAGCAATACCTCTTCCAGAAATCTTAAAATGAGATCATATTTTAGGACATCTGACATCCTCCAGACTTCTGCATTTATCACATTCTCTTCCAATATTACATTGCCCAGTTTAGAGTTTAATGTAGTCATCTGACATCACGCAAGACTAAGCGACCTTCGGAGGTAAAGTCATTATTCTCAGTCTTCTGTAGGGCTGCTTGACTGATCAAATGATATAACATTAATTATGTCTCCCAAGTCATATTTTGCAAGATACTTTGTCAGCAGTTGGATCACTCTGGACAAATCTCTCACCCCTCAGAAAAAAAACAAAAAACAAAAAACAAACAAGGGATCAAAACAGCTTTTCTTTGAGAGAAAAGTCTATTGCAAGCTTCTAGGAGCTCTTCCTGTAAGTGCTTCTGTTCCTTAGTTACTAATGAACTCATGACTCCAGTAGCTCAAGAGCACCAGAGAAAGAAAACTTTCAGCATTCTCCCTGCTATTGAAAAGCAGCAAATGAGCTCCCACAAAAGGGGCTACTGGATTCAATGAGAAACTCCCTGGTGACATCAGCCAGCTGAGCTTTCTCTTAAGCTGCAGCACCTCAGCACTTCAAATGAGACCTTCAAGATAAATAGAAAGTCCCAGGACTTTGACAAAGGAAAATCTTGAAAACAGTGTCTCACCAGCTGTCTAACCATGGAGACCCTGCCATTCTGTCACTGGTTTAAGACTTCAAGTTTCACGTTATCAGGCTTTTGAACTCAAAGCTGCAATAGCAAGCTCTCATCAGGTACTTACACTCCAGTCAATGCACGGAAGAGACGCTCCTCCTCTGCCTGTTTCTTCTGAGATGTTGAGCTCAGACTGACAGCACATGTCCAGTCCTGAACAGTAACACAGGGCTTTCAGTAACTTCCCAAAACACAAGATGACCCTATTCCATTTCATCCTCTGCCTGAGCAGCTCCTAACAGTATTTCAGCCCATCTAAAGAGCAGCCTGAAAGCGCAAATGACACTCCTGTCATAGACAATAATACGGTTTTTGTTTTTTCTTTTGTATGGATTTTGTTGTTGTTGTTGTATTGGGGTTTTTTTATCGTTTGGTTTGCCTGGTGGTGTTTGTTGTTCTCCTTTTGTTTCTTTGTTTTAAACCACAGGGTGAATCTCAGCATTCCTCTCAGTTTGAAAATAACCACTGGAGCACATGGTCCCTCACTGGCCTACCTGCCCTCATGCCTTTTTCTTCCTCTTTTGCACAACTGCACAGCTTCAGATGGGCTGTTTATGCTCAATGCCATAGCAGCCCATAATAGCACAGGACACTAATCACTCCACCCCCCTATTCTTGAGACTTATTCTTGCTAGATTAAGTAAAAAAAAAGCATAAGTGCATGCATCTCCTAAAGAAGTTTTGGAAATGCAGATTTCCAAATGCAGAATGCTTCTGGCTAGAGTCTCAAATAAGGCATTTTTAAGAACAAAACCAAAAACAACTTGAGGCATACTCCTGCTCTCAGTACTTACTTCTGTTGACTAGGCACAGGGAGTTCCCAGCTCAGCTGACTTATTGTTTCACAAATCATTCCAAATTCATAAGCTGTCTGACCATGTGGCAGAATTCAGCCCTGATCAAAAGGGTTTCCACTCCAGGCCCAAACATTCCAGGGATGTCCTGGGATGCTTCATTCATGGTTTCAAACTGTCCAGCTTTTTCTTCCCATTCCTAAACTTTTTTTTTTTTTGACAAGCAGCATTTCAAAGAGAATAATATCTCTTTGCCCATATCATTTTCTGGATCAAGGCAAAGTAGCTGGCATTCAGAAGCATAGATATCAAAGCAAACTTTTTAGACACCTAAATCAACTTGCACAGTATACAGTCAAGGGAATCATAATATAGCATCAAGGGAATAAAGTACAGCCTAATTTTTCAGCATGCTACAAAATTAAGCATAATCTTCTAGAGACATAAATAAATAAAGCCAAACTGCTGTAGGTCAGACAGAATAGACTGAAAATGTTGTACAAACCTGTGGGTCCAGGGGTTATTCTACTGTTTCTGTCTTCAGTGATGGACAGACCTGGGATGAGAATAGTTACCCTCAGTCTTTTTCTACCCCTTGAAGAGCTTTCCCAGCCTGGAAAGAGGTTTCCTCTTTGGTTACTGTACAACTCATGAATCCATATGCTTACAGCTGAAGCAGACACATATTTAGATTGACAGCCATTGTTACCAGAGAGTTATTTCAGTTACAATGTTTTTCATCTGTTCTGGTAAACGTTTCCATCAGGGATGTAGTATATGAGCCACTCAAACATGACAGAAGAAATTACTCAGCAACTATGCAAAGAGGCAGAAGAAACAAGTAAAATTCAAATGCAGCTAAAACTCCCAAACTCTTGCAGAGCAGAAAGCAATCCCACAATTTTAGTGGGAGACAGTGTGCCAGCACTCATGAAAAATTAAATCATAGGTCTGCTATATAAGGAGAGTTTCCTGTGCATTGCAAATCTAGACACATGCTTTGTGAAGTGCTCTTTAGAAGAGGGCTTTCATTGATGCAGTTATACAACACATCAGGCAAAACAGAATAGAGTTTAAATTGCATTTTTAGATAGGTACAGAAGGTGTAGCACTAGAAATCCTACGGAAAGAACAAAAGCAAAGTTGAGCAGGGTTGTTGGAGCAGGGGAAGCTACAAGGCTGAAGATGAGAAGAGCGCTTCAGATCTACCCTGAGATTTAGAAACAAAGTGCAGCCTATGCTACTGGAAGAAGAACTTGACATTTAATTTAAAACGTTGTAATAACATGGAATCATAGAATGGTTTGGGTTGGAATGGACCTTTAAAGATAATCTAGTTCTAATCCCCCTGCAGTGGGAATGATCATCTTCCACTAGACCAACCTGGCCTTGAACATTTTCCAGGGATGGGGCACCCACAGCTTCCCTGAGCAACCTGCTCCAGTGCCTCACCACCTTCATACTAAATTTCTTCCTTATATCCAACATAATTCGAACCTCTTTTAGCTTAAAACCATTACCCCTTGTCCTGTCACACTACAAGCCCTGGTAAAAAGTCTCTCTCCATCTTTAATATTTAGCCCTCATAACAGGGTCTCCCCAGATCCTTCTCTCCTCCAGGCTGAGGTACAGAAGCACTCTCAGCCTTTCTTCATAGGAGAGGTGCTTCAGCTCTCTGATCATTTTCCTGTCCCTCCTTTGCACCCAGTCTAACAGGTCCATGTCTTTCTTGTCCTGGGGGCCCCAGAGCTGGACACAGTACTCCAGGTGGGGTCTCACCAGACCCAAGTAGAGAAGCAGAATCATCTCCCTCGACCTGCTGGCTGTACTTCTTTTTATGCAACCCAGGATATGGTTGGCTTTCTGGGCTGCAAGTGCACATTGTCAGCTCATGCCCAATTTTTCTTCCACCAGTATCTCCAAGTCCTTCTCTGCAGGGCTGCTCTCAAATCCATTCATCAGCCAGTCTGTCCTGATATTGATGATTGCCCTGATCCAGGTGCAGGGCCTTGCACTTGGCCTTGTTGAACTTCATGAAGTTCACATGGGCCCATCTCTCAAGCCTGTCCAGATCCCTCTGGATGGCATCCCTTCCCTCAAGCAAATCAACTACACCACTTGGCTTGGTGTCATTTGCAAACTTGCTAAGGGTATACTCAATCCCACTGTGTCACTAATATAGACATTTAACAGTAGTGGTCCCAATATAGACCCCTGAGGGACACCATTGTCATGTACAATCACAGTGGAGTTACAGAGACAACTGGGGATATACAGGGCTGAAAAAGTAGAGAAGATTTAGGGTGGAATTCAGATGCCTGATCGCAGGCACCTACTGTTCCTCTCAACATGCACGAGTGCCTTCTGCTGTCTCCTGCCACAGCCGCAGAGGTGCAGGTTTCCCCTGCACCCTACATCATATCTGTTAGTCCTGTTCAGGGCTCTATAGCACTAGATGCCTACCTCTGGGCAGCTGACTCATCCAGAAGGTCTCTGAACTGCTGAAGCAAAACAAAGCAAAGAACATCTGTCAAAGCCAGACTTTTGGCTCCTCTTGCTGTGGTTTAAAATGCAATTAGTTATGCTGGTTCTTCATGACATACTGAACCAAGTGCATTTAAAAGGATCTGTTTTTTACGCTTATAGCTGACTGGTTTCTCTTTAACGGCCGGCAACAGTCCAGTCCCAGAGTTGGCTGAGCAAAGATACAGAGTCTGCAGTCCCACACAGCCAGGGAATTGCAACATTCGAGTTTCAAGAAAAAAAAGGATTTCACAGAGAAAAAAAAAAAAAAGCAATCTTCATCACAACCTCAGAGACTAAACAAACATCACTTCATTGTAAATAGCCTGTATTTTCACTAGGCAACAAAAACTCTATATCTTTTCACCTTTCACAACAAAGTGTCCTTAAGCATCACACAACTTTTCAAATTACTATTTTAACAGTCACTCTTCTTAAAGAGCCATGGTGCTGGATCAGAAGACAAGGTGTAGAGAGTTACCTATTTTTCCCATGATTACAAATCCTATAGCAATGCAAACCTAGTCACGTTTGTCATCCTATCACCACAATACCTGGAAAACAAACAACAAAGAACCAATGCACAAACCAAAAAACCCACACACTGAATCAGACATATTAACCTTCAGAGACCTTTCTCCCACCAAATACATTCCATTCATACTTTTTTTAAACAAACTTAGTTCTCCAGTTAACAAAAAAAATAATCACCACAAAGCTATTTAAAAAAACAATACACACAAAACTGAAAACTCCAGTATGTCATTTCATGGGTTTTACATCTACTGTTTAGAGATTGCTGGAGAAAAAAGCAATCAAACCTGTATAGTTTTTGCAGTTCTACTTGAGGGCAGTAGTTTATTTTGGTTTTAACTAATGTGAATTAACTACCTAAGTAGCTTATTGTCACAGTGGCTCAAGATCCACTGTCCCATTATCTGCCATATTGCTCCTTCCCACCTCCCCATCCCCTTGCCAAGGTAATGATATGTAATACTTTCACACATTGCTAGTATTTTCACT
This sequence comes from Nesoenas mayeri, assembly GCF_963082525.1. Taxonomy (NCBI): domain Eukaryota; kingdom Metazoa; phylum Chordata; class Aves; order Columbiformes; family Columbidae; genus Nesoenas; species Nesoenas mayeri. Next base: position 88,566,418 of record NC_137544.1, on the reverse strand, counting down.
AACAGTTACGGCACATTTGAAAACAGAGCATACAAGAGGAGTTCTGCCAGTGAAGCTCATTTCCAGACATAATCATCTTCCTTTCAAATATTAAATAAAAAACAATGCAGAGGTACACTTTTGCATAACACAATGACAGGACAGAAGCTCTACAATAACATCCTTGTAGTATTGTATCATATGCAGTAGACTTCACATTCAGTTTGTCAGATGTAGTGTGGCGTTTTACAGGCTGCATATAATCATTTTTCAGCATTCAACTCACATGGCCGTGAAGTGTTAAATTTCAAGGGCTTGATTTGTCAAAAATAAGACAGGAGCAATGTTGCATAAAGGCTAGAGTCCTAACCCAATATGGAGAAACACTAAAGTGAACAAAAAAAGTAATAAGACAAATGAAAGAGGTGTATTGAGGTGCTACACAGGGACTGCACTCTGGTAATGAGAAACAAATAAATAGTGCGGGTTGACAAACAAGGATCAAATCAACATGCCTGAAGTTATGCACAAATTGGATGATCATTTTATTTCATCCCAAGTTTGAGGGGAAAATCTTGCTGTCCCTGGACACCAAAATCAATAGGGGGTACAAGCTATTATAGAAGTCTGGCATAACACTACTGCAGCAGCATCCTCAGAGCTATGTTCCTAAGCAGAGAGATCCAAAAGACATTACCACTCCCAGAGGCCACCCAAACATGGAATTTGTATTCCTGCCTTCATCCCACCTTGCATGTCTTTTTCCTTCTACCTTCTTTTAAAACAGAACTCAGAAAAGTTTAGCTTTCCTGTACAGGGTTGCTTTTCGTTCTGGCTATGCTCCTGAAAGCCTCTAAGCAAAAGACAATTTAAAGCATCATCTCAACTTGACAACAGTTTGCTGTATTTGTGAGGCCTGGGTAGCTAAGCTGAATGGTACAGTCATCCTTCTCCAGAAGTGATGTTACAAGCATCAGCCAATAGCCAATGTAAGTGCACTACAATGTTCACTTTCACTTCTGCACAATTTTACATTCGCTTTCATTTGCTGAGGCCAATTTAGCTTCATGAAGGCAAAAATAAAACAGCTGCAACCTGAAATCTAAATTTTCTGCTTTTTCATTCTCTGAAGACAGTCATCACCACCTTCTACAATATTTAAAATTACAGTCAGAGAGAAATCATCTAGTTGCAGGACACTGGAATGAAATCTATTAAAAGCAAGCTTTCATTAATACATTAGTTTACATTAACCTTTTTTTTTTGTATCTTTAATACATGACTAATGCTTTGAGAGCATTCCATAGGACTAAGCAGACTAAAAACTTTTAAATCAAAGAATTCCAAACAATTCTTAGCTGTTCAGTATTGCATTGTAACATTATTTTACCATCTTTGACTCAAATGATTTTGAAGGTCAATAACACTCTCCCCTCCTCCCCTTTTACACAAATAAAAGTACCTGTCAGATTTATCCAGAATGGATTTACTTCCCAGTTTTCCTGCAGTCCCTCTCAGCCAGGCAAGCAGACTACAGAAATGCAGGCAAGTCAAGTTGAATCACAGACTTTCCTTACTCTAGGACAGCAAAGCAACTTATGAACCACAATATTACCATAGGAACCAGATCAGGCATTTCCTCAAATCTGAATTAGTCTACCACAATACACTTCCAAAAAGAAAACCGAAGTTTCTTCATTTCAGAAGCATAGTAGAATGAAAGTATTAAGAGAAATTACTATTATTGTTAAAGCAAACAAATGGGTAACCAAGACACAGACTCTGGAAGTTCCGTCTTCTCCTGGTTCCCCAAGATGTCAATAGTTTCAGTTCTCTGAAGTTAGTACAATGACAGATGCATGTGTAAATGACACAAAAGCTAATAAAATTAAAAATCCTTCTGCATGCTTAATCATGAGATCTTGCTTCAGTCCACCCTCTCCTTGAGCTCAGAGAATTTTGCAGTTCAAGAAATTTAGTAAAAAGCAATCCTCAAACACTTATTTCAGTACTCAATATTGGGACAGTTTATCAGACATTCTACACCACAAGTCTCTCAAATAACGGAGGCAGCAATTTTCCCAGTTCCCTCTTTGAGTATCTGGATTGGGTAAAATATGAGTAAGCAGCCCGCAACCTATTTCAGTATCATGCATCTATCAGCTCACCATTTTCCTTATTTCTTTACATTCTTACCTCCATTGCATTAAACTTGTATACATAATATTGAGATGCTAATACTCAGTCCCTCTTCTGCCCAGAGGTCCTGGCACTCCCTGCACAAGTTGAATCAGCAGCAGAGGGTGTATACATTAGTTCTGCAAGGCAATCCCAGATACTACAGTGCTTCTGTCTCCCAACAGTAGCACAGAGGAACTCTTATGCAGCCTCTAGTTTTTCAGAAGTTTATTCCTACCTGATCTTCAGGTCACTTCTAGCAGGCTTTGATCTCCACCAGTTCAAATCTCACAATATAATTTTGTCAATACGCGGGAAATCAATGGATTTTCTTCATTCAGAATCCTTACCATCCCAAGGGCTGGATTTTCTTCCTTTACTTCTGGCAGATATCACAGCCTTCAGTGCTGCATGTCTGCTGTGGCAACAGCCAGTTTCAAAGACAGTCCCAACTCTCCACAGAAATCAGGCTGCCTCCTGCTCAATTCTTCCTTTCCATCCTGTTGTAGAGCTATATGGAGCTAATGAGGTTTGTGGCTTAAGCTACAGAATTGAAGTGTGATTATGTTGATGTTAAAGGTAAGTGGACTCACATTTCTTCCCACCCCTCTATAGTGAGACCTTCAAAAAGAAAGGGGAAAAGTAAGCAACAGAGGAAGACTGCTGTTCAGGCAGCAAACAGACTGGTTTTCAGAAAGCAAGAGATATGATAAAGCCCAAGAACAAGGTGAAACAACTTCAGAAGCCAAGCAAAGAAAAACCTGTATAGATCTTCTCAAGAAAGCTGCCCAGCCTGGACAAATGGGAACAAAGAAGAGTGAGCTACTCCTATGGTCAAGTCTCTAACCTTTGTCAAAATGCATATTTTAAATTGTGCACAAAGCTTCCTCTCCATTTCCAGTTTTCAAAGCAGTGAGGGAAGCAGTGACCATGCAGCAATAAAGCTGAAAATGGATAGGTCACTTAAAAGGAATTAAAATCATTCCATTAGTTCCATGTTAGTAGTTTCACAGCCACATATTTCCCATCCGACATTAACCTTAAATCAAGCAGCACTTGTAGAAAGAGAATAGATTCACACAGAACAGGCTAGAGGAAAAAAACTTGGTTGCTTAAACAGCAGTGGCTTTATGTCACATCTCTTTTTCTGAGGAGAAGTTTGCTCTCTAAACAAACTTGCCCTGCAAGGGATTTTTATGTTTTACATCTCAGTTCATCCGTAAGACAATTCTGGAGCAGAGAGTCATCTTACAGCATAACTATCAGCATTTGAAACAGCATTAACCAGCTCTGCTGTTGAAAGATGTGCTTTCTCTGTCTCCAGAGAAAGGCTGTGATTTCCTCCCCCTTCCCTCACTCCCCTCTTCTCCTTATGCCACCATAAGGACTTCTGCCATCAACATTGTGAGCCCGACAGGCAAACTCTCCAGGGTAAAATTAAGCAGGCAAAATGTTTAAGAGGATAAGAGTTGCTGTGAAACAGAGACAAGCAAAAGAAGCACAGCTCACAGCAAGGCATAAGAACAATCTTAATTATCCAACATATTCAAAATAAGGAGCCTGAAATGAAGCCCACTACCTGTATAAAAACATTAAGCTAGCAGCCCAATGACTATTATTCGTATAGAAGCAAAAACTTGAGGATTTCAGCTGTTGGAGAAATAGCCCTTAAGGTCTCTTTGTCTATGCTCATTACTAGATGACTCATGATTTTTCACCTTTTGCCACTAGGAATGTTACATGGCAAACACTGTGACCTTGAGGCCAGAAGGACCTATGATAATAATCTAATCAATTCCCTGCATAGCACCTTTCAGGGCCCCATATTAACTTCTGCATCTATCTCACACATGCTAGCTTAACCAGAAAATACCACTCAGATGTATATCTAATCTTGACTTGAAGACTCCAAGTGACAGAGAGCCCACTGCACCCTTCAGCAAGCTGCCACTGTGGTTAATTACGCTGAGTACTGAATTCCACACTTAATTCTCATCTGAGTTGAATCATTGATGCAAATATTTTTTTTAAAAAGGAATTAGCTTGCAAAACATGAAGTATCTTACAGTAGTTTTAATAAAATGGGACTGATGTAGTGAAAATACATCCGATTCAACTTTCCCCAGCTAAACAGGTTGGTTACTATTTGTGGCATCAGATAATTTTTCAGCCTTTTCACAACACTGTTGGATGACTATCAGACTGAAGAGCTAATAGTCACTAGTAACAACAAACAAATTGAATTTTTCATAGTACTGCTACCATATGGTAGTATGCTAACACTGCTCTGGAGCCATGTGCAGAGGAGGCCAGACTCCTCCACCCCACCACTGTAAAGACCAAGCTGGGTTCTGACAAAGGAGCTTGTTTTCCTTTAGTCCCAGCCACCACAGACTTTTCAGATATTTTAACCTTCATTTACATTTTTTAAACTGTTGGTTTGTACTTGTTGCCATCAGCTTCCTTACCTTTCTGTTATACATCATTGCTAGAGTAATTTTAGCCACTGCTTCCATTTCTTACAACAGTGGTTTAAGTTGTTACAGAAGATGATTACACAGCTTGAGGTATTTGGGGATACTATCAGCATCTTGAACATGTCAAAGTTAAAAGTGTTTGTGTTTTTTATATAATGATTTTTCCTTTCACATCATTTTTACTCTTTCAGCTTTGCAGCTGCAGATGGTAGCTTACAGTTCTTTCTACTTTTCCAATTAGAAGAGGGAATGGATTGGGTAAACAAGTCAAAATCTGTAGATGGAAGTTCTGCAGTATCAAGGCTGCACATCACATCTGCTTCTGGAGATTGGTAAAAGCTTTCATGCCTGACTGCCTTGCCCAAAAAATAAGTTTGTTCCTTGCAGCTAGCGAAGTGGCACACCAATATACTACAGACAACAGTTCTTCCACCTCAGGCATCCTTTTGCTTTAGCAGCATTGATTTTGAGGACAGAAAGTTCACTGAAACATTTAAGTTTAAAATAAGTAAATTAGCCACTGTATGGGAAAGTTCTGCTCAAACATCACACCAGACACATGCACACACGTGTGCATACACACCCCCTCCCCTTTTACACCCTTCCAAAGCACACAGAGAATACAGCATTAGATGTCCCTTGCCTTTTTTCTTTCTTGTTGCCTTCTTCCTCTCCCTCTTACTGACTGTACCTGGAGTTCAGGAAGACAGGACTTTTCCCACTGTATTCAGCATTGGTGAGGCTTCACCAAGAGCACTGTGTGTGGTTCTGGCCCCACAATTTAAGAAGGATGTGAAGGTCCTTGAATGCATCCAGAGAAGGGCAACAAAGCTGGTGACAGGACTGGAAGGAATGTCCTGTGAGGGGCAGCTGAGGACTTTGGGCTTGTCTAGTTTGGAGAAGAGGCTGAGGGGCAACCTCACTGCTCTCTACAGCTTCCTGAGGAGGGGAAGCTGAGCAGGAGAAGCTGAGCTCTTCTCCCTGGTATCGAGTAGCAGGATGCATGGGAATGGTACAAACCTGTGCCAGAGGAGGATCATGCTGGACATTAGGAGGCATTTATTTACTGAGAAGGTGGTCAAACACTAGAATAGGGTTCCTAGAGAGGTGGCAGATGCCCCAAGCCTGACAGCTTTTAAGAGGCATTTGGACATTGCCCTTAATAACATGTTTTTACTCTCAATCAAGCAGTCAGACTAGATGATTATTGTACATCCCTTCCAACTGAAATATTCTATTCTAAAGCACAGGACCATAAGTGGATTCACAGTTTGGAAGCATTAATAGCTCCATTCACTTTCTAACTTCAATAATTGTATTCTGCCCAAATTTGTCAGCCTTATTATCCTCCTTTCTTATACATACACCCACATATAATATTGCAATTCATTTTTACTTTGTATGTTATGAAAATGGAGCAAATCTCAACTTTAAGATTAATATCTCCACAGCTGTCTTAGACACTCTTGCAGTTTTATTAGAAGAGCACCTTTTGGAAGAAACTCACTACCACAGATTCTCTCTACACATCTTATTACTCTGTCAGCTCTAAAAAGGCTGAATGGAATCATCAATATTCCTTTAAAGCAAACCAACAACAAAATACACAAAATAAACCTAGTTATTATTTGTCCCTAGTAATAAAATCACAAATTTTAAAACCTATGAAGGCCTAGTCAGTAGATCATATAGACCTTTAAGACTGACACATGGTATATAGATACTGCAGAATATGCTGCAATTATGATTATACCTTAGTGAGCCAAATATTCTTTATATCCATGTAGAACCAAAAGTGCTACATGGAAAGGAAAGAAAGGTCAGCTTTTATTATATTCTTAAACCCTACAGCCAAAATCATGCTAGAAAGGGCAGGTACATGAAAAACCTTGTGCTCCAACCACCTGCAGGAACAGCTTCTGTTCAAGTTATTGTAAGGTGCATTCTCCTTCTTTACAATAACCAAGATTTATTCAGATCTTGTGAATAAATCTTTGTGCATGCAAACCTCTCTCAACATCCTTTACATAACAGTTACCAATTATTAAAATAAGTCAGTCATTAATTCATTAACATTTCATCCTTCGCATTTCTTATCTTCAGGAGGAAGGCTCATTTAGCTATATCGTTTAAAGGAAGAAAGAAAAAAAAAAAAAGATTTAAAAAAGGATGTTTTTATTAGCTTAAAAAAAAGCCTAAAAAGCCTAAAACCCCCCCACAACACCAATACTCATCAGTACAACCCAACAGGGCCCCAGATGAATACAGAATCTCACTAGGCTGCCCACTATATAAACTAGTGTTTTGGGGAGGGGGTGGGGAAAAAATAAATCCTTAAAACTTCATTCTTAACTTGAGTTGTTCTGAAGTAGCCATTTTATGGAATTCAAGGATAGAAACAACACAACCAAATAAGGCAGTTAGTCACTATACGGAGGACAGGAAGACAACTCTGGCGAGAGTTGGGACATGCTCTCTGGAGGGGCCCTTTAGATAAGCAGCCTGGGGAACCAGACAAACACACAGCAGACTGGCCAGCTCGTCTGCTTTGTTTCTATGAAAACTTTTAATGGAAAGGACACTAACCTGCAAAACATTTCCCTCGTCAGATTACTTGGACCAGAAATGGTCAAAAACTTAAGAAGGCACTGGGATGGAAGAAGAGACAGATGAGAGGGAACAGAAGGCTAAAGAGAAAGTGATTTAGTCAAGATCAAAGTAGGATGACACTTTCCATTCCCAACTGTTCAAATAGTTTATTTTCCAGTTTGAATCATAAAACTAAATAAAAGATGAGTATTGCAAAATAAGCACAAAACAGTCAGCTCAGAATGGTATTAGAAGTTGAATATTTCCATGTTGGCTGCCTGTCATCCCATACTTGACAGTGTTCCAAGTTTGCTATGAATTTGCTATGAAATTATCTTCTCATTTCCCAGTGACATAACCTGCTGCCCATGCTGCCTTTCAAGAAAACACTTTTCTTCTGTGCTGATCCCAGCTGTCCATTGAGCAGGATAGAGACACTTTGAACAGTGTAATAAATCTGTTTATTTCCAGAGCTTGATTTCGCTCCAAATATTTCCAGCATGACAAAAACAGGGGAAAGAGAGAAGAATAAGAACAGCTATAAATTAAAAACAAACAAAAATATGCCAGAGGCCATAAAGTAGCATCAACTCAGAATTTGGGGACAAGAGAAAGTATTTGGAATGCAGTATTTTTACACAAGTTCTTTCTAGCACACCAACTGGATATTTAGTTTCTCTTGATCAGCCATTACACAGACTCTCTCTCTCTCCCCTTCTCTGAAGTACAGGCATGTTCATGAATTACTTGAACATATGAATTTCCTTTAAAGCTTTATTTAAGCTTTCTGCCAAGCAGCTCAGATAGAACAGCAAAGCCAAGACTGAAGAAGACTAAGTCTTTCTGTTAAGAAAAACCCATAGGGTCTTTTCAAAGACAACAGGGGATAGCACATAGCAAATATTAAAGCCAGGCTGTGAACCAAGTTGCTGGTTCCAAGGTGAACTCTACAAGCAAAGAGCAATACAAGGGACAGACATGAAGGAAAACAATTATTGAAAGCTTAAGCAAGTATAAATTTAACCTTATGAACTATAAAGGATGTTTACATTAGCTTTGTTCTTTCCGTACTACAGCTTTAAACTCCCTAAGTAGTATGTGCAGCACTGACAGCTTAGCTTGTTATTAAGTGCCTGCCTCTAAAGAGTATATTGTTTAACAATACAAACGGTCTCATTGATTAAGATGTCTACCATGCAGCTGCAACCCCTCCTCCCCTTGCAGTCAATTATACAGGAACTGAGAACACTTTTAGAAAAACAGTCCTTCAACCCTGACTCAATATAAAAAGGGATTTGTACCCTACTGCTTTCTGTAGCTATTACAGGTATTTCTAAGGCATCTATTGTATTAGTGTCCAAGCACAGAGACTTGGTAATCAAATGCACACAGAAAAAAACCTCATCAGTACCACTGCTTCCACAAAACAGGTATTTGGAGGGGGTTATCTTACTGCATGGATTATAGCAACATGCACATGTGCTCATCCTACCTTGTTATTAATAGAAAGTAGGAGTGGTTGTCACTCTTTCTAGAAAAATGCAATACAATACTATTCACTATTCAGTAATTAAAACATATGCTACAGGAATGTTAATCATCTAACTCAGACTCCCTAAAATGAAGTAAGATATTGAAAGTTTACAACTTTAAATTGGTCTGTGTAAGATAGTCAAGTAAAAAAAGCAAACACACTCCCAAGCCCAAACTTGGACACTTCATTTATCAGCCACAAGATGTTCCACCAGACTTGCACAGTGGTCACAGAGACACATTTAACGTAAGTCTTGAGCCACCCCTGTTTCTTCCTTCTACCTGACTATTATATTCTTAGAACAAAACCTTTATCTGCAAGTGTAAGCACTATGAAAGATGAAAATTTTTGTGAATGAGCCAGAAGTTTCAGTTCAGTCAGACTCCTTATCACCAACAACCACTGTCCTGCATGGCACATCTCACTTGGTTGCTCAGACTAAACCATGAATGCTACAGCAATGTGGACAGTTTATTACCCATCTTCTCCTCCTTCCTTTCCCATGTACAGAAATTAAAGCCTTGTCCCCAAAGAGGACCTCAACTAGCTTTTGTAGCTCAAAGCATGTACTTCCCACCTATCCTCACACAGTTTTCTGTTGAGAACAAGAAATATTTTATCCTGGTCAGGTTTTGAAAGAGTTTCCTCATAGCACACCACCTGCCCTCATCACAGAAAAATAAACAAAAAAAAAAGCACAAACCACACAAACATACACACAAAAAAAATCACACCACAACACCACCGCAAACACATACACACACACACCACAACACAAAAAACTCACCACCAAACAACCAAAGCCCCTCCCTATTATCCTCCCTCCTGGAAAATAGCATACTGGAACATCAGTATAAGATCCAAACAAGAGACTGCTGTTCACATTTGGAAAGCCTGTGACACCCTTTTGACAAAACCAAGCAGAAGTGGTGAAAGCTGCACTAACTCAAGGCATCTTTTACAGAAGAGTAGCAATCTGCAATGGTAACACCTTCCTCTAAAATTAATATGTAAGCAAAGAGATCGATCCATGAAATCATTTGCCCATTTCCCTACTCATATAATGTTTCATTGCTGGTGCAATCACATAAAGGACTACAAGTCAAATCAGGTGATGTTAAGTCTATTGTATGGAGAGTTATCAGATCTTTGAATCTTGAAAAGAACTTTTAAATGGCAAAACACCACATGGAAACTCAGGTCCTCGTTAATTAAGAGGGATGAAGAGTGGCAAAGTGGGGAAGAAGGTAGGAGTGAGGAGCAAGATGAAAGCTTCATTGAATCATTACAGGATGTCCCAACACTCATTTACTGTAAGCAGCAAGGAAGTAGGAAAACAGATTAGGAAATACAGAGTTCTTTGGTTGCTCTATGACCCATCTGCATGGATGCTATACAAGTAAATAAATAGATAAATATTTTTTTCCAGTCACAGAGACAGCTCTAGGTGGCCCTGTTTAAGCAGGAAGGTTGGACCAGAGGACATCCAGAGGTCCCTTACAACCTCAGCCATTCGAGATTCCAGCCCCAAGACACTAATGTTGCTTAGACATTAAAACAAGTAAGAAATCAAGAAACGCTGTTTCAAATGCCAGCTTTGTTTACTGCAATTCACAACCATGTTTACTGTTGCAAGGCCATTAAGAGCTCAAACTATAAAGCTAACATTCTTTTATCCGTACATCTCATTAGGAATAGAAACAGTTTTATTTTAGAAAGCTTTAATAGCCTCATTCATTACCACCAGGTGTCTTAATCCACAAAAAGCAACAAACTAATTCAAAGCATACAGAGTTATTCTACAGAAATCTTTTAATGCAAGTTTATCCTTTAATTGACAATAGCTACCCCTTGGAACTCCATAGGAAGCTAAACCAAATGAGAACAGATGCAGTTTTTCTAAAAGTTGTGTGTCAGCTTTTAGCTTGATTCAACTAATAATCAGTACAGGAGCGCTGACATACAGGCTTAAAGTGCATCTATCACAACACTAAATGTGTTGGAACCTAATCTTCTGAAATACAAAGGTGGTCAGAAACATCCCGTTAAAACAGTATGTGAATGTCTTCCATACCATCTCTGTTAGGCTTTGTATTTCATTTAGAGAAGTCATACATATTAAGGATTTGGGGTTTTTTGAAAGAAGTCCATTACAAATACATCTTAATTTATTTGATGTGCAATTTATAGCTATGCAGCATCACTGTAAACAGCCTATAACAGCTTCCTGGGTGCTCTTTTGGTTTGTTTGTTTTTGGTTTTGTTGGGTTTTTTGTTTGTTTACTGGTTTGTTTTCCCCTCCCCAGTGTGTCCTCTGCTTGCAATGTCACAGAGTTTTAAAGGAATGGGATCCTTTTGTTATTCTTAGAATGATGCATTTCAAATGGTGTTTGATGAATTTTTCTTCATTACAATCGGTAAAGGAGAAGGGCAATATATTAGAAGATGCCACAGCAGCTGACAAAAGACCACTAGCTATTTCAAATGATTCAGATCAAATACTATATCTTTAACCTTCCCGTCTCAGGGGATAAAAATTAAAGGCCTCATTCGTTCTCTGTAATTGGCTTTGTAGAGCAGAAAATTTTTATTTGTGAGGAAAGCATTGGAAGGATGAAGATGGAGATTGACCTAATTGAATATCATTGATCCACTGATACAGGGCTGTATCTTTTATTTTTAACCAATGCACAGCCGTACCAATATCCACACCACTTTTAAAAGTGACTTAAGTGAAAGTGTAGGTTTTTTTCCAGGGCCTGGCTCTCTCCACAACAGCAATAGCACCTCTAGTAATATTATAGCATACGGGGCAGGCTGTTACCTTCTTAGATGTTGGTATTCCTTTCAAACTTCATACTTCCTCCTCAATCTCACCTACTGAAACAGAGTGAAAAATTCAAGCACTGAAACCAAGATTCTCACCCTGTCTGAAAGGCACAGAATGTGGATTTCTGTGTACAAAACTCGTCAGCAGAATGATCAGTCTGTAGAGGAGTCACAGCCAGCCATAACGGCAACAGGCTTACGGACTTCTCAAACCAGACAGGTACCTTGCCCTGCCACCTTATTCCAGGTTCCAAGGAGCTCACTGTAACGGAGCCTGAACAACACAAAGATCAAACTGGGATGAGTAAACTCATTCATTTCATGAAGTAGTGACTTGAATAGAGCATTCTGTAACAAAGTCTTTTGAAAGTTTCCTGATTCTCCCCCTTCAATTTTGGCATAAAGTAAGACACGCGGTGCTTGTCAATGCGTCTGTACACCCAACCCTTTCTCTATGTCAAAATGTCTTACAGCAACTCTTCAACAGTTTCTGTACAGCACTCTAGACATGTCAGAGGAGCAAACAAAGTTATCAATTTCCATCTTGAAGAAAATCTGTGGAGAGGCTAATGCATAGCCAGGAGTCCGTGTATGTCAGGAAATTAATCTTATGATGGAAGCTCACAGATATCAGGCATGTCAGTCTCTCCCAGAAGGTTTGAAAGGCAATAATTACTACTATTTCACACCACAGCTTAATAGTCACATTAACCCCATACTTCATAATTTCTACCATGCACCTGCAGAAACAGGGAACTAGACCAGAAACACCCTCCAAAGCATGCAAAGATTCTGCCTTTACCTGCAATAGTTCTGAGTTATTCTCCCTTACAGGAAGGAACAAAAAAAATCTGCTGAGTTGCTGACAGCACTTATGGCATGCTGTGCCTAGGATTTATCTTCCACTCAACAAAAAGCTTAGAAAGAGAAGAATATCACAGGAGGACAGACAGAAGGCAAGAGAAAGTCAGCCTAATGTCTCCAACCTCTCCCAAAGATGTGCCCTCAAATCTGACAACTAACTTAAAAACAGAGTCTGCCCATTTAACTGAGCAGACCCTTTGTCCTTCTCTCCATTAAAAGTTGACTATGTCATCTTCAAAATATACAAGACTTGGTGATGAGATCTCTGCAACTGCAGGGACACACCATATCCTCTCACATAATATCCTTTTAATGCCCTACACAGTGACAGCAGACTTAAAAAAATGGATGCTCTACAATGCTATCTAAGTTCAGTTCTGGTTTAGGGTCTTCTTTCAGCTTTGTTTTCTTGAAGGTGGGTGCGAGTTTTTACACTCATCAAGGTAACAAGGTAATACTCTGATTTATTTGGTCTAAGAGATTCTTAAGAGTACTGAGTCACGCTTGCTGCAGTAGAGAAGTCATCTACTGGCCATCTCTCCTTTATTCCCTCCAGTCACACCCTACATGGTTGTGCAGTTCAATTATACTCATTTGTTGGTGTCTGGTTGGTTGTTGGTTTGAGGGCTTTTTTCAGATGCTGATGAAAGACTGAACAAATGAAAGAGATGAACAAATGCAAAATTTGACTCATAATCAGGTCACATTAAAAACAAACTCTTTGAAACTTAGTTACAAAGAGCTGAGCTGCAATGAAACAACTGGACTATGCTTTGAGGAAAAAAACCAGACAAGAAACCAAACATTTTTCAGTTTTCAAAATGAAACTATATATAAGGATGAATATAGTTGGTCAATAAAGGGAGTAGGAGTATTAGCAAATGGAAGAATAAGACAGTTGCTTCCTATGGGAAAGAAGCAGAAGTTTTCTGCTAGCAGAATTCAGAGGAAAAGGAAGACTGATGCTACATAACCCAAGTCAGATTTTAAGAGGTGCAATCCATACACTCCTTTGGAAGGAGTTTTGTATGTCTCCCTTGATTATCAGAGCTCAGTAGACAATGTGGTAAAGCTTGGTTACAGCATCAGCTGCCATTCCTCAACTTGTTTCAACACCTAAGACATGCTCACAAGTAGCTGGACCACCTTTCAAAGCACCAGAGAAATACCCATTATGAGCAGAGCCAGAGCACTCAGGGAAGCTCTTCCCGTCGCTGAACTGCTTGTCTGCATTTGGCTTGTCCACACAAAAGAGGCAGTCATGGTCTAAACAGCTCATGCTGCCACAAAAGCATGCTCTGGTGCAGGACTATTCCATAAGCTTCTGCCAAGCACCAGAGATGTACTCAGTGCAAAAGCCTCAGTGGCCACCAGGATATATACAAGAGCACCATTCTCCCTCCACTTTTTCCCTTAGGGTGGTCACAGAAGTGTTTCGGTTCACTTGATGCCAGATCTTCCAGTAAAGCTTTGTTTCAGAGTGATGTGTTGAGCAGCACCAGAACTGCAGATGTCAGAAAGGTTACCAAATGACAGTCAGAAATGCAAGTCTTAAAGAGAGCAAAATAACGGAGACTATCCCATGCAGATATGTCCACGTACATACCACTCCTGTTTACCCTGAAGACATTAAGTCTAATAAATTGGCAAGAAACTGCTTCATGGAGAAAGAAGGGGGAAAAAGAATATATGTGTGTGTGTATGTTTATATGTATATGTGTGTGTATATATATATGTATAAAAATCAGTGTGAACAATGGTAAGAGGCGTAAATGCATGAGCAGACAATATGCCCAAAGTGTAACAAATTTTAGATGGTAAGCTACCTCATGCTTACTTGTCCTTTAAGGCAACAGGTAGAGAAAAACACAAGGCACCAAAAGAGCCACAAGCTTCTTAATCACACTCAAGGAGTTCAGAGTTTAATATTTGCAGAATGTTTCTCCACACAAATCTTGACTCTTTAGCTACTTCCAAGGCACGATCAGAAAGCAGGTTCGCTTTCCTAAACTTCTCCCATAGCACAACAGAGAGTGCATAGGAGTAGCAACAGAACAAGGAAAACGGCAGCAGCAAACTAAAGTTAAAACCGCACATCAAGATAAGAACTTAAGTTTCAAAAATTGACAGGAAGGCATCAAAGGCAGCACTGGGCGACTGGCAGGGCATGTGCATAAGTGAGACAGGACAAGAACAGAACAGAAGAATGCGGATGAGCTCAATAGACAGAAGAGCATAAGAAAGAAAAATACAGTAAATGGGAAAGCCATCATAAAACAAATTAAGATGGCAAGAGAGTGAACCAACAACGAAATACAATCAATTGCAAGAAAAACAGCAGTCAATACCAGACTGCACGAAGATGGCAATCCATTAACAATCAATTACAGTGAAACAGCAATAAGATGCAGTCAGTAAAATGACCAGCTGAATGAACTATTCTTTTCCACCTGTGTAAACTACAATTTGCTCTACCCAGTTACAATTTTGTAATCATTCATTCGATTAAATTAAACCTGTGTCTGTTCTATACATAGCTGCAGTATTTATGAGACATGCCATACTTAAACATGAGGTGGGGGGTTGCTCACAAGGTTTTCGTGTAAGCATTTGAGAAAGAGATTCTTATGCCATCATGTCTGCACTTAGCAACCTGTATCAATTCATTCCCATACATTGGAGGCAAGGGTTGCTGCTTGTTTCTTTGAGAAAATAAGACCACAAAGATGAAGAGGAAGACAACTGGTGGAAATTCACTCGTGTTCTCCGCCACAAACATCTGCCACGCTGTGTCCCAGGAACACTGTTTGTAAGGCTTACTGAAGTCCTGATAAAATTGCAGGGAGTTTCCCTTTGCATGGGTCCACATTCATGGCACTAAGAGTAGAGCCATCTACCTTCCTCCAGCAGTGGAGAAGGTTACGATACTGCTGCTGCAACTTCGCCTGAAGAATTCTCCTCCTGCCTGTGAAGACTGACATGCATTTCATAATCTCCTCCACGTTCACACTTAAGGGACACTGGGATACAGCAGATCACAGGACAGTGTAGCTGCAATTTATAACTACCAGTTTCCAATACTGACCAAAAAGAGGCATCAAAGAACAGTACTCAGCCACCAGCAGCAAGCCTATATTTACCTACTGTAAGTTCAAATTTGCTGCATTTAGTATAAAACTATGACATTTAAGGGGCTACCTTACATTTGGCAAGCAAGAGATCCCTAGGTACTCTTTATCCTATCTCTCTTCTGCAGGGAAGCATTGGATGCAAGTATTAAACTTGGTCTTTTCTTGCGTACCCAGGTTAGAAAGACATTATTTCATTAAAGGAGCTCCTACCTGATGTTTTAATTCAGCCTCACAAGAAAACAACATTGTAGGGCTTAAATAGAAGGTCTCTTACCTTCAGAGCAGACAACTTTTTTCCACAGCAAAGACATATCTGCTATTGTGTAAACTTACTGTTGTAAAGATACTAATTAATGGAACTGATGCACTGTGCCAAGGAAACTTGAGCAGACAGCCTTGGCAGCAGTGCATACACTGGTTTACCACAGAGAGAGAAATACAAAAGTTTTTAATGAAAGAAGGCAAACACAAAGATAATAGCTTTCATTTCGCTACAGCATTGCAGAAGGAAACAATCAGTTTCCAAAGGACTTCTCCAAGTTATAAACTAGCGAAGGCCCTGTGATTTCAGAGATAAAAGCTCCTGGTTTGTCCTCTCAAGTAACTGGCGATCAATCAATGCAGCTAATTAAAGCTTGGTTTAGTTTGAGAAGCTAACAGAAACAGGATATGATACAATACCTTTATAATCTGTTTGACAGCCAGCAGACAACTGTTTATGCTTTTTATATTAAACCCAGTTTCATTGAACTTTACTGCGCTACAAAGCTTTTGGAGGGCAAGAGTTTTAGTTATTCAAAGCTCCATGTCCATCACTTTGAGAACGCAAGTTTTTCTCTCACAGAAGAGAGATACACACACCCCACTGCTCGTACAGCCATGAAACAAGCCCTTCCATATCCAGCTGTATCCGCCTACACTTCAAATACTTTTGTCCAAACACTTTCAGACTGCTGCCTAGTTTGGTGTGGGGCAGGGCAGCAGTGGCCCTAGAAATATGGGGAAAGGTAAAAAGATTTGATAACTCTTTCAATAACTTAAACTTGCCTGGATCAGACATTAGTGCTTTAAAACAATGCAACGAGCCAAGTCATTGCTCTGCTATGTGAAATACAGTCCTTTCCATTGGCTCTTGGAGATCTGATATCCTAGGCTCCTTAAGGCTGAAATGTTTGGGAGTTTGTTTGTTTGTTTTTTGTTGTTGTTCCTCCCCCTCCCATACATTTAGGTTTGGGAGGTTTAGGATATTATAACAAGTAATTACCTTATTTTTAGTGTGCATAATCAGATTTGCTGCATTAGGGCATCTGGTTTATAGCACACACACTGTCACTAGCTTCACAGAGTTTCTAGAAAATTAGTGTCATTACTAAAGAAAAAAGCAAACAACAAAAACCACATCATTTTCTGAATACAAAAGGTGTTAGTCCTTTGGGATGCCAATTTAATCTGTATTAATTTAGATTATTGTACTATTAAGCAATTTAGAGTTTTACACCATACTAATATAATCATGAATTTCAGTAGCCTGCAAATATTAGCTTTTGAAGAACCTGGCCATATTCTTTGGAAAGGAGCCCATTACATAAAAGCCAGCCAAGTCTCATTTGATAAAAACTACAGCAAGGTGGCACAGTGTCAGACCTTGTCTGTTCACCCTTCCCTCCATTGCTTTCTACACCAGTACTGGTACATGCTGCTGTGACTTGTCTAGCACACTGTGATTTTCAGAGAGCAGGAAAGAAAACCAGCTCTATGCAAGTTTTTGGGAACAGAAAATAGAGAAATAATAAGGAATGATGCAGAACTTCCAGCCAACCTACGTATGGAGGCATTTTAGCCCAGGTAAAGATCAGCTAATCCAGATGCAGCCTGATTCCCCGTCCTTGCTTCTGCATGGAGTCACTAGTTTCCAGGTCACTTTTCAATTTTTCTATTGTTTTTTAGCCAAGCTCTATAGCCATTTTCCAACCCTTATGACTTCTAAGGAACACAATCTACAGGACAGTGGTAATCACAAGCCTTGGTTCAGTCCTCTCAGCACTAGGGCATGCAACAGAAGACACAAAGTCAAAGCATGCATGGTCCTGCAAGACTGTTGCAAGAGTACAGCAGACTAATGACGCATTCAAAGCCATCCACTCACAGTGCATCTTTTCATCATGGCTTATCAGGATTCCAAGGTAGTACTCTCTGAGAGAAATACCTGATACTAGATACCTATGGTTATAGCAGATGCTGCAGAATGAGAAGCAGCCACTGAAGGCTTCAGAAGGCTGAGCAAGTAGCAGCAACTATATGCGTCCCTAACACCTGCAACCTAAGAAGTCACGCTGACTGTTAGTTTGGAGAACAGACTAGCAACTGTATCTAAATAAGCCTAAATAACACAATATTAAGAGAGCACCAACAGCATATGCACACTTACAAGGTCTGATTAATGTAAGTGTTGATATTGATGTGAGTACTTTTCTATTTCCATACAAGAGCACTTCAGATATAAGAGCTGAGGAGAGCAGGGAAAGGACTCAGACTTGTCATTAGTCATAAAATTCTGCAATGCAGCCACATACTACCAGCTCTTGGTCATTCTACTACTTTTAATGGAGTAGGGAAGATCTAGACACTTATTAAGCAATTCCCAGTCACCCTGCATTTAAGATGATGGCAAGTATGAAGTACCACCTTACATAGAAACTCTACATTTTCTCCTTTTACACACATTCTCGGCTTCCTCTTCTTCCCCTCTTTTCTCATTTGTTTGAGGAGCTGGAGGGAGAGAGAGGAAAGATCAGAGGAAAACAGTCACAGCACCAAAAACACCAGTTCCTCCTCCAACTCCATATCAAATCATTCTACCTTCCTCTCAGATATTCTCCCCATTTAAACCAGAAGACCTTGCAGCTGATTGCTGTCTCTTGGATTTTACTATCCCCTACTGTGTAATCAATGCTATTTTCAGTTTACGTTAAATATTAACTTTAACACTACTCTGAACTGAACGTGAGAAAAGACTCCTGATAGCAAAAGTCCCCCACTTCTGTATACTCAGGATTAAGCAGAGTATTTTGTACATTTTCTCAGCATATGACAAGCACAATCGGTGCTCCAGACAAGTTGTCAGCTAAGACCCTCTAGTGTCAGAAGAGGCTATAAAAGTACTTGTTGCAATAATCAACACTGAAGTCCAAGGGTGACCATAGTGTTGAGACCACAGAAGCCTCTGTCTTCTCACCTCTCCCCAGTTCTACATCCAGCTAAAGGAGACCCCTTTGCTAGGAAAGGTGCTTCACTTTGACTCTCTGCCTCTGGCAGCCCCATCATTAATTTGCTCAGCAGTACAACCTCAAGCTGCTCCAGTGCCTTATCCTGTCAAATAACAAGCACCATGGATGTAGGCTCCCCACTCTCACTGGGCCACCATTTCAGTGTTTGATTATCTTCATGATAGAGATTTTCCTGACTGGAATTTTCCCTGATGCAACTTGTGTGCCTGTTGCTCCTTTAAAGGCTGGTTGTCCATACTAACAAGGAAAACCCACTACAAACAGACAACCCTACGAACTGAGACTTAGTTGGGAACTAAACAGATCATCTTAGTGCTGTTCTGTATAAGCCAGTAACCTCAAACTTTTAGCACCTGAAAAGAAGCTGCACAGGCAGTAAACTTGGTCCATCATCAGCTTCACTGTCCCTCGCTTCACCTCTGCAACCCACAACCTCAGCTTCCAGTCCGTCCTTGCTCTCCTTACAGCAGTACTCCCCCACAACCCCACAAAATTGTGGTCAGCCTTCTCTGTCCATCCTTCCCTCACCCATTCCCTCTTCCCCATTGCCTCTCGATGCCCTTGACCACGAATTCTACTTTGGTTTCCCAGGCTCTCTCTGTGCGGGTCACACAGCCCAGCTCCTGCCCGAGCAGCCTCCTGCCGAGCCTGCCGCTGCTCAGGGCTCTCCCATGACACGGCTCGTCAGCGCTGGCAGCTCCATCGCGCCCACGGGGTCCGCGAAACAAGAGGAAAACCCAGCAGCCTCAGTTGCTTCACCTGGTCGCCGCCAAAGGAAGCATTAAAGCATTTCGCCCGGCGTTTTGGGGAGGCAGCGGTGAGACGAGCCGCCCCGGCAGACCCTGCCCCATGCCTCCTGCGGAGCATCACCCTCCGCCTCGTCCGCTGCTAAGTTTCAGAAAAGGGGGGTCCCACCCGCTCCCCCTCCAGCCGACTCCCCACCCACCGCCACGGCCCCGCTCTGTTTTTCCCACGGTCGTCTGACATGACAAACAAGCGTGTTATTTCCCGTGGCGGGGAGGGAGCGTTACCTCGAGGGCAACGTCCTCGCAGTGCCGGCGTCTCCGCTTCTTTCCCCCCTTCGCTCGCCCCAAACCCAAACTCGCAGCGGGGCCCACGCGCGGAACGTCCCCGCGCCGCAATCCCGCGTCCCCGGTGGCCGCTTGTTCTGCTGCAAGTGTCGACGCGAGCACCCAAAAAGTAACGGATTTAACTTCCAGCTGGTCCTCGAGGAGCACCTGCAGTTCCCCCGCACCCGCCTCCCGCTCCGCGGCGGGGCGCGGAAAACCGCGGCGGAGAGCAGCCCCCGCCCCAGCGCTGACGGGAGGGGGAAATAACCTCGGGACGCCGGGCCGGGCAGCGGCGGGGGTACCGGTACGTCCGTAGCACTCACCCGCCTGACGGGGAGGGACCTTCCCGCGGCGGCCAGCAGCAGGACGGCGAAGCCGAGCGGCGCCGCCGGCGGGGAGAAGGGCATGTCCGGGGCAGCCCCCCATGCGCGGGGGCCCAGCGAGGCTCCGGCTCCCGCGGAGGCTCCGCGGCAGGGGACAGAAGCGCGGCGGCGGGCGCCCCGGCGGCCGCTTTTGTAGCGGCGGCGGAGGCGGGGACGGGGCAGGCCCAGGTGCGATGCGGTGCGGCCCGGCCCGGCCCCGCGGCGGCCGGCGGTGCTGGGGCTCCGGGGGTCGCTCCGCGGTGTGCGGGGCGGACGCGCTGGGTGCTGGTGTCGTCAGCGCGAAGAACTGTTTCGGGGAGGGGAAGCAAAAAGGAAGAAAAGCCGAGAAAAGTCGTTTGCCATCCTGACCCCCACCTCTTCAACTTCTTTTGTTTTAGTCTGACTTTGTCCAGGCTTGAGAATCTTGGTGGCCTTTGTGCTCTTCGTGACGTCCACGTTTTATTAGTTTTTAGTAACAGTAAATGCAATTATCCATTTGTAACATGAATTTGCAGAGCTGCACGTCAGATTAGAGCTTGGTTTCTAAATTAAAGCCAGGGCACGGGTCAGTCCAAGCAGTAGGGTGATGTGTCAAATTGGAAGATTTAGTAATCTTATTTGCCTAGCAAAAGGATCCTCTGAATTTGTTTTGGACTAGATTTATATTATTGTGCTTACTTATTCACTTTGCACTGACTAGTAAAACTAAACCCTCAATAAATCATGTGTATTGGGTGAGATTATACACCAGAATCTGGAAGGAGAAAGCATACAGAACCTACCAGATCTAGAAGGAAATATCAAAACTGAACTGGGGTAAAGATTTCACATTGGTCTGTTAGATACTACTGGAATATAAAGAAGTTAATAACTTAAATATTAATGTTGTATATTAATTTCAGATACAGCATTAGGTTGATGCTTTGGCAATGTAACTAGTCAGAGCATCAATGCTGTGAGATCATGAAATTCTTCAGTGTATGAATTGCCGCAACAGCAGTTACATCTCAACAGCTAACTCCAGGCAGAAAAAATTTGCCACAATGGTTTGGTTGACTGAAGGCCGATAAGATACTTCCTTCAACTTTTCTGAAGCAAAAGAAAACAAAGACTGAAGGAAAAAAAAATTACTTCCAGAGAGGAGAGAATAAACATACATTTTGAGTTGCTAAAAGAGATGATTCCTGAAGACCCCAAGTTAGTTGAAACCCCTAATATCTGCATCAGATGATGTTTCTTGCATTGCTATTTTTTACTATTCCAGTAGGATAAATACTCTTTGTATAGAAAAAGGTCTCTGCTGCAGACATTGATGAAGACTTAGGGAGCTGTTAGAAGGAATGAAAAATAAAGATCTAATTGAAAATGCATGTTCAGCCTCAGCAATATCACCTGGAACAATGGAAAGACTGTGATTTTTAGAGAAATCAGATTTAAAAGAATTAAACCATAACCAATGTTTGCTTCAAAGGTATGAAGATAATGAGACAAGGAAAAGCCTACTTATTTTGCCTGAGCCTGTATTTTACTGTGTGCGCGCACTAAGACAAATTACACATAGATCTAAGAAACTTCTGTAAAAAACTACATTTCTGTTATGTGGAGTTATCACACATCCGTGAAGGAAGCAACCAGAAAGCATCTGCAATAGCAGACTACTTATAATAGAAACATGACTAGGAAAAATAACAGTTTACTGTTAACTGTTTTGTGTGGTTTGACTCTCCTGAAGGGCTAAGAGAAGCCCCGGCTCTAGCCTGCTTATACCTCACAAGCATCTTTTACTTGAAGCCCAACACTTGATCCCATTTGGAAGTACCTATGGGCTGGCCTTACCTCTTGGCACCTGAAGACCCTGAGTGTTACATCTGCTTTCGGTAAACCAACAAAACCACCAGGCAACTGAGCAAAAGCTCCTCCAGCTTCCTTTGAGCCAGGCAAGAGGAACCTTTACGTAAAGAGAAAGAAACCTCTTCCACCTGCACAGCGCCACCAGCCTTAGCAGGGTGCACCTATTTCACAGGCAAATCTCTGCTGCTTTCTATTGTTTCTTCATCAGGCTTTTAAATTAAGTTTTCTAGGTGGGATTTCTGTTCCCAAGGTGCCTGCCAGCACTTGTGTGTAGCAGGGGGGCAGCTGCTTTCTCAAGAGCTGAACAGACTCATGTCTCTGTTAAGTACCTTATCAGGGCTATGAGGGTGACATATATCACTTCAGAAGCAGAGGTATTACTTTGGAATAATTCTGTGTTCCAGAAATAATCAAAGGTAACTTTTAAGGTACGATGGCATCATATCGTAGTGTTATCTATGTTAATGTTTTTGGAGGGGAAAAGAAATGGATCAGAGTAAGCTCTGAACAGGCCTATTTTCATTGTGCCCATCAAGAGGCTATTATCAAATTTCAGAAGACTGAACAAATCCTGTTGAGTTAGATCACGATAATAAAAGAGAGGTCATTTTCCTAGAGATGGAAAGGTATTTGTCCAATAAATTACAATCTTTTTGAAGGAGAAATACTGATGAATGTTGTCTATAAAGCCTGGGTCTGCTGGATTTTTGTAATATTTATTCATGGTTTTATTAATACTAAAATTTAACTTGATCTTTTATCAGTGTTAATGTAAGAAAAGAACAGTTTGAAAACAGCCAAGCGAAGCATTAAAATGATGCTATCCAAATTTGAAAGGAGCTGGGTCTTTTCTGTTTGAAAAATGCAATGCAATAAGTTGAGTAAGCTTTGTTCAATTAGGAATAGTGTTTGTTGAGGCAAACACGTCTTTTTTCTGTAGCTGAAGAACTGAAAATGCTATTTAAAATGCAGGACTTAGTAACTTCTCTCTTATTCCTTTATCCCTAGGCTGGAGCAAACCTCCCAGATGTATTAAGATGAAGCTACCTTGCAGTTACACTGCAACATAGGGATTATTGTATAATCCTATGACCATTGAGCATTATTAATGCAATTTACTATATTTTGAAGGCAAACCTGCATTTTGAAAAATTCAGTGTCTCTTTTAATAACCTCCTGATGAGAGACAACGCCTTCGCAAAGGGTTCAGGCTCCGCTGCCTTAAAACTATGACCACAGGCCTCATGTATGCAGAAAGTATGAGCCAAAGTGAGCCAAAGGTCCCTTCCAATCCCAAACATACTGTGATACTGTGATACTGTGAAAGTAACATCCCAGTCCCACATGAGACCAAATGCTTTGTCTCTGAAACTTTCTAAAGATCAAAATCTGTTTCATGGCAAAACTGTGTGTTTCTGCTGTGACATTTGCTGAGTGACTGATGTTTTCCTAAGCTGCCTTTGGCAGTATCCTAAAGAATTTTGTCTGTTTTCAGTGCAAGTTATGCACTTTGCTCTTCTCCGTGATCAGTAATTATTCGCTTTTATAAACATTATATTTTATAATAAGTTTCTCTGTGGGATAGAGACATACAATTCTTGGAAACAACCGCAGTGCAAATAGATCTAAACTCTTAGTGAGATTTCGTTCCTTTCTATCTTGTATATGTATATTTGAAGTTGTAGGGCACAGTGTTGCTGAGATTTGGGAAATTTTATTCTTCTCTACCTTGTATATTTGAAGTTGCAGGGTACAGGGTTGCAGAGATTTTGAGAGTGAAGTGTTTTACCTAAACTCAGGATTTATTTGAAAAATGCAGTGAGTTGCCACCCTGTACAGTGGCTGAGTAAGAGTTGCCCCTCTGCCTGAAAGGCTCTTAGCTATTTACTTGTGTGTTTTCTAACTCTAGTGTGCTGCAGCAGTGAATACACTTTGGCTCATTTTTTTTTTTCTTCACAAAGCCAGGAGGAACTGTCAGTAAAGATCTTTCCAAGCTCAATAATATTTAAAGTATCTGAGCTGAGGCCCATCACTTATGAAGTTATTCAAATATATCACTTATAAATTTGAACTATGTATTTAGGAAATGAAGCAGAAGAATTTTAGTGTTGAAACATTGAACGTGGATGGTGTTTGCAGAATTTTAATTTGTATAGATACCTGCTTAACTGAAGTAAAAGTTCATTTAAGCTAAAGCCTTCTGTAGGCTTCATGGAACAAAAAAAAATAGGTAGCTCTGAGTAGTATTATGCTAATGAGAGTTAGAAATACATAAACTACAACTGTGATTTCAAGCACATTGGTGTTTAGAATGGATATCATCTTGTCTTTGAGATACATATCCTTCAATATCTTTGTAGAAACTAAATCATCTGAATTGTACCTTGAAACCTGTACTTTGGGGAGTGGGTAATTTAATCATCTTAGTAATATTCAAAATTATCTTAAAGTATTTTATATCAGAATGTGGCTGCGGCAAATAGTTGTATGCTGGATTAATGTACAAAACTTTTAAATGTTCATTAAGAAGCAGGATAATTTCTTCTGGTTCCTGGCCATAGTACACATCTATGCTTTAAATCTCACAGAATCATAGAATGGTTTGGGTTGGAATGGACATTAAAGATCATCCAGTTCCAAGCCTCTGACATGGACAGGGACAACTTCCACTAGACCAGGTTGCTCAATAATATCATTATTTTTAGTTTAGTGCTTATAAATGCTAATTGTTCTGCTACTTAAGTTACATGCTCACATGTAGGAGAATGTGCCCAGTACATGAAATGTCTTTGTAGCTATGCAGGGATGGAGCGCAGGGGTTGAAATCACCCAGTTATCTATAACATAGTATTGTAGATGCAGACTCAGGATGAATGAAGCTAAATTGTTGCTACTTTGCAGTGGCAGATGTAATGACCTGGTTGTATCTTAATATACAGAAAGAACGAGTAGTGCCTAAGCAAAACGGACAGCTCCATTTTTCAGCTGTCACATAGTATGGCTTGTACACCTTGGCCTATACATTTCTGGATGACAACAAAGAAATGAGTGCAATTTTCTTTTAACTAAAGTTGTGTGAACTACATAATGAGCTGAAATAGCTCTGTTTACTTTTGGGGTCTGGCTGCCTCATGGAATTTATTCCATGTAATGATTGTATGAAGAGAATTATTTAGATAGGTATTTAATTTCAACACAAAGCTTACATTCTCTGTCTTATAAAGAATAAACTGTTTTAAATCTTTTCCATAAAATGTTAAATGATTCATATGGCCATGTGTTGAGTAATTTATGACTCTGATCCAGATATTCCATATTTTAAAATCTTAGAAGTATAGAAATGTAAAGGTTGTTTGCAGTCATGTAAAAGAATAGGAAACAACTTTATTATGATTTGAATATCTTACCACAATCCCTGACTCCTAATTCAAATTTCCTAATTAAAAATCTCCTGTTCAATAATGCTTTGTTAAGAATTGTATTTGGGACTATAGAAGTCATCTAGGATGAACAAAATGCAAAGATGCTAGCACAAAGGAAATGATGGTAAGAAATACTCAGTAAAGCATCCAATTTCTTTCCTCATTTTTCACAAGAAGAAAGTCAGAAGCTATGAATCGCAGAACAAAGGAAGGAAAGAGTAAAGTCAAATTATTCTTCATTAAGTAAAATTGACTGAAACATTAGTACGTTAGTCTTGTATCTCCCTCTTTTTTTTTTTTTTTCTTTTTTTTTTTTTCTTTTTTTTTGGTGAGGAAATAATTTGGAAATCATTCAATTCAATATATTCTCACCGAGTGAAACCGTGATAGTGAAAACTGCCTTGTAGAATTTGATATATGTCTTGAGCAATGATCATAATGCTGGTCTTTTCCAAAGAGATTATTTCTGCCTACTTTTCTGCTGGATGCCTTGTAGGAAGGACCTGGATTCCCTCAGCAAAAGGGTTCCCAAATGCTGAGACAAGCATTTAGTGGCTTGTCTGCAGCATCTGTTGGGTTTTTGAGAAAAATATCCCTTGGAAGAGGGACAGGATGTGTCTCTTGAGAAAGCGGTGATACTTTATAAATCTAGCATTTTTAATCAAAAAACATTCCCTGAATGAATGAGATGAGGAACCTGTTTCATGGGTTTCCTGTGTGCTATCATGGCTATGACTAAAGAGAGCAAGAGGAGGGTACTGTTTGGATGAGATTCTCTAGATTGTAAATATGCAGGTTAAATCCATTCCATTTACATGGTCATTTACATTACAGCAATTTTACTTTTTGTGCTGATGTGCCCAGTGAGAGGGAGATCACAAACTGTTAATCACAGTGTCTTTTGAGGCATCATAAATATTTCCCCCCCAAAAAGGGTGACCCAAACCATCATTAATTTCCATCGCTATACAGCAGCATGCTTAAAAGTCATCTGAAGCTGCAAGGAAGGACAATCTGTTTAACGCGATTCTCCGAATTACTGTGTCTGTAAGGCAAATAATAGTCATTCAGCCTTTGATTATTTGTTCACAGAAATCCTGCTTTGGTGATTAGCTTGCAGACTTTGAGAAATGGATATTAGGAGTTTTAATTAGCTAACCTCTCAAACAACCACCTGACTAATCTGAATATCAAATATAAACCCTGGTTACAGGAATTACTGATTAGTGAATATATGCAGGAAGCTGCAGACAGTTTATCTGTTAAGACGTGCTGCCAAGATTGTTTTGGAAAAATGAAACATGAGGTGAATGGGACGAGTCAACCTGTTGATAATGTAAGATAGTAGAAGTTGCAGATCCACAAGGGAAGTCCAGGAGTTGGGGCAGGGGTGGGAGGAAAGGCAAGGGGTCAGAGAGGACCTGCTTTAACTTCAGATGTATCATTTTGTTCTAGAAAGATAAAAAGGTAAAATTTTCTTAAAATCCAGGGGGTGGAATCACATTTCCCTAGACCTGAATGAGGCTTTGGGGAAAAATACTGATGACTATATGTTAATTAAGGTAAATGTTGAAAATGACATTAAAGATAAATTTTGGGTGAGTAGTTATGAAAAATGATAAAATAATTTTGCTGAAGATTGAACTTCACATGAATGGTCTGAAGAATATCTTGATTAATAATAAAAATACAAAAATATAAGCCGAATAGTAGGTCTATCAGCAAGATAAGGATTAAGTTAAAGTCCCAAAAAACTGGCAGAACACAACCACTAATCCTTTGAGACATTTGGGAATGTGAAGATAGTGGAAGCTGGATAACTCGGGTCTTGTGTTCCTAGACATACATTAGTTGCTTGTCATCTAACTAAGTAATACCTTAGTTGAGTCATTCATTCATTAAGTAGTTGATTCAGTAAGTCAAGAGACTGTTCAGATATACCCAAGGACCTCATTAGCATATATTTATATCTAATAAATTAGAAATTGTGATGGAGACAAAGAGGCATAAAAATAAGTCATGCATGTTAGCAGTTGTTTATTTCAAGGAATGGAAAGTATAGTCTTATTTCCCCATCCTAATCTTTGCTATGTAAGAATCATGTGGTATTTCTGTTTCCAAAGTCTGTTTCTACATTTGACCTTTATAGTGGGCTGCTGCTAAGTTAAAAAACAAACAAACAAAAAAACAACCAGACAACAACAACAACAAAAAACAGAAGAGGAAGTTTTCCTGAATTTCTGCGACTTAATCTGTGCATGTTCCTTTATGCTCTTAGAGCAGTATTAATCACCGGAAAATGCATCTCTTCTGGCTTTTATGCAACTAGACTTGCCTCAGGAATACCTTGCTTGTGTGACGCAGGTACAGGTGTCACCTCTGACAAGGTCCAGTGTGGTATGTGTGCTGTCTACCTAGGAGTATAAATAATAGTAGAGGCTTCTGAAGAAATCTCATCAAGAGACTTTTCATAGCTGCGCAATTACAGTCCAATATTAAAAAAAACAGCAGAAACATCAGTATACTTAAAACTACAGTTTGCACTTTCTACACATTTGATTTTCAGTACTTATGTCAACACAATTATACTTACGTGCTGCTGCCAAATGTTCTTCCAGACGGTCAAAAAGTAATGAATTAAGATTGTATATAGTCAGTGAATGAGATTACTAAACAAGAAAACTGTGGGTCTTTCCATAAAATATTCCACCTAGAAAATTAATACTCTGAATCTCTGCTGAACAAATTTTAGTTAAAACCAACCAGAATCTAGAGGGGTGAGAAAAAAAAAAAGGTGTAGATGAAGAAAATTATTCCACGGAATTAACAAATCTTTTAAGTTAAAGTTTAGCTGAAATGTTACCTTCTTGGAACAAGCTCCAGTCAGTGGTTTTGTGAAATTTAGCAGCCTGAGCAGAAAACAAATCTCTTTGCCCCCACATTTGCAAGCTCTTTTACACAGTTTTTCTTAACTCTATCCATCGTAATATAAAAGCTCATCCTACAGCCGCGCTCCAGAATTCTCATGAAACTTCACCTAAAAACAACCACTTCTGTGAAAAGTGAAGTATCTTGACATAGTGCCAAATGTATGACTTCCAATTAATGCTTCCACTCTAGAGCAGCAGAAAAGTGTATGTTTTGCATTGTCTCACCTGCTTGAACTTACCTCTGACAGCTCCACTGAGCGATGAAAGAATAACACAGAATATAGGTACACCCTCTAAGCTAATGCCAGACATGTTCTGTTCATTCTCAAACACAGAGCTTCATGAGTTAGGACCTTGATTTCACAGAGACAAGTGTCATATTTCAAGTATTTGGGTTTTTTTGATCATATGTTAAATATTCGTGTTTTGCTGACAAGACCACAATACTGTCTGCCAACCTGAACAGCAGTATCTTGAATGGTAAATTAGCATGAAAAGATTCAAGAAGTAACTTGTTCAAAAACTTGAAAAAAAAAATTGTTAGAGTTAATTTAGGAATTTCAATGGTTGTTACAATATCTTGGATGTATAGAGCATTCCTGGGACTGAAAGTTCTTGAATTCCTATAGATTATGTCAGCTGGGAGGAAAAATTTGTGGTGATTCAAGTAATTAACTGCACCTTGTTAGATGTTTAGTGAGAGCTGGCTGTCACAAATTAAGTGTAAGAGTTTACTATCCCACATATGACTAGGACAGTAAATGTTCTTAAAGCAAAGACAAAAAAGGAGCCTTCTGAATGGGAAGTGGATTGTTGCTGTCACAAAACACAGATCATTTCCTTTAACTGGAAAGCTATGTGTAAATTAACATACATTGTAATCTGGAAGTAATGAGCTAATGCATGGTATTGAACAAACAGAATGAAAAAAAAACTACCCAGAAAAGCTCAGAGATGACAAATAGTGATTGGACTCTGACGAACACCAGAAAGAGATGTTCTCAAGAATCTGATGCAATATGTGAAATAGCTGAGATAACAATACCCTATTAATCTCTATTCTCAATATAATACAGGATGGAGAATAAAATCCTCTTTGGCATAAGTTATAGAACTCAGCACATTAATAATCTGCACCTTCCCTGGTATTTTCCCACATAGACTTTTACTTGTAAATGTGACAGTGCACATCTTTCACCTGTGGCATTCACGGGGTTACACACTGTTTCCCCATTGTAATTAAGCTGAAAAGCCAGACCAGGCAAAAAACTTTAGGACTGAATACACTATAGTTGTTGTGCTGATTTTTGGACATGAACTTTTTCCCCCTCTGTCTGTGCAGTGAGTAGATGGAGTGGGCAAGACCATGCAAGGGGAAAAAGCCAGGACAGCTCACCCAAATCACCCAAAGGGATATTCCATACCCTATGATGTCATGTTCAGCACCAAAGGCTTGGGGAAAGAAGGAGGAAGGGGGATAGTTGTGCTTATTGCATCTGTCTTCCCGAGTAATCATTATGTATGCTCAAGCCCTTCTTCCGAGGAATTGGGAAGAACGTCTGCCTGCCAGTGGGAAGCAGTAAACAAATTCCTTAATTTGTTTTGATTGTGTGTGCAGCTTTGCTTATTAAACTGTCTTCATCTCGACCCACGAGTTTCAGTGTAACTTTTTGTTACACTGCTCATCATTTTGTATCTATGTATTATTATTAGCTATATGCTACAGCCTTCCTGGGAGGGTGACCTCCAACAGACAGCCATAGGATTATAACTCAAGAAGAGCCTTTTGCCATTCCATCAGATGCCCCAGGACTTCATCAAGTGGTTTGCCACAGAAGCTGCATTTGATCACTCTTAAACTGCAATAGGAAGAACGTAATCCAGTCATGAGTTCTGAGTGAAAATCTGTGTTGCCAAATAAAGGTTAGCTGAAGCAAGAACAAATTTTATGCAGATTATTAAAGAGACAGTGTAGACTGCACATCTTGTTTAATATTACATGCACAGATTTGTCTGGAAAATTCATGGATGTTCATCAGGTTTATCACGGAATAATGCTGTGATAGCCACTTCAAATATTCCAGCCTATATTCTAGAGCTAAGATGAGATGCAGGAAAATAATTGTAATTGTGAATAATCTGGTTCTCTATTTTAATTACAAAACCATCCATATTAAGTATTTGGTAGTGTTCTAGTTCGGCAGTTATGTTCTCATACAGCTAAACTGGTCAGAGAAGGTCTCTTTCAGATATTCCAGACACAAACATTCCTCGTGTAGTTTTGCTTAGTCTATATAGTATAACAAGTGAACCCTGAGAAGCCCCAACAAAAAGTACAGATCAAATATACTTTTCTGTCTTAAATATAAAGTTTCCTGTAGAGTCAAATAAAATAATGTATGTATCATGCAGAATCCAAGAATACTTTAAAACCTGCATCTGGAAGAGCTTAAATTTTGTTATGTTCTCTATTGTCTTCTGTTTTCATCATATGTCACTGAAACACAACCTAAAATCTGTATAGGAGAAAGAATGTGAAAAAGCCCAGTTTTTATCTTTTAATGTTTAATAACATTTCATTTTACATTAATTATATTATTAAAGCAAGTATTTCATTTTAAAGTAATGGAAACATCAAAGACTATAACCAGTGAACTTGTTTTTAAAACTTTACTTTAAAACTGTCACCAAATAGCCAAGACAAAATGAATTTACTGTAAGCAGAGAAAATAATCAATTAAGCCAAGACTGAAAGCTCTAGTATAATGACGAATGGTCATCAAATAAAAAGCAATAGAAGATTGACACAGGTAATTGGTGACATGTGCAATATGTTCTGCTTCTGTTACAGTGTGAAAAACAGTTTACTTGATGTCACACAGGAGAGCCACTCCTCTCAATATCCAGCGGTCTGGAGGTGCTACTGTCTTTAAATAGATCACTGTAACATAGCTCAGATCTGTCCTCCCAGGCTTCTTGTAAAGAGGACAAACATACAGCTTGGGATCCTTGGGACCGGTTGTATTAACAGCAAATATATGCACCACAGGCAGCTGGACAAAAAGAATCTTTGGTGTAGATTCAATGAGTCTGCTGTTTCGTCTGTCCCAGCCTGCACCTTCCAAGTAGAGCCCATAGATATATACTCCTTCCTGTGTGGAGAGTAAGTAGGTAGATCACACAAAATAAGGCATCTGTTTTGTAAAATCAGTAATTAGCTTAAAACATTAAAAGGAATATACATTTTATAGCGAAAAAATATCTGACATTGAATCTTTTCAAACTATTTAATTTGAAACGATAAAATCATCCTTTTTCAGAAGATAATGCCACCAAGATGTATGGCAATAAAAGTTGTTTAATAAAGCCCATACACTTCACAATTTCATCTCAAGTTTACTACAAATTCCAAAAATCAAGAAGTGGTACAATGAAATGATTCATTTAATAAAATATTTTTCTAGCGGCAAGATTTTTTAAAAATCTTCTTGTTTATTGTTATTAATCTCCTATGCTGAGCAAAACCAATGATGTAAAGACAACAGTAACTTTCTCCTTTAGAAATACAAAATGACTGAATGATACACAATATTAATTAAATATCAAAATTAATACTGAAACATCTTTGCATGTCATACATACAGAAGGAGGTGCTGTGATTTCTTCTTTGTTTTGCTTTAGCACTTCATTATGTACTGTAACTGTATCTAAAGCCCAGCCTTTATGTGCTCGAGTTGCTTCTTGTCTCATTGCTGTGAGGAATCCTTGAGAAATTAAGCCAGAGACTTAGTATATATCTCACATCACAAAAAAAGTCTTGCTCGGTTATCTGCATGGTTCTGTGCTGAATGTTATGGACGGATATTCAGAGCTCTATTGAAAATAAGCACCTTGACTAATAATAAAAAGCTTTGCTTTCAGGCCAAAGTAAGAACTAATGACAAAAGTGGCATAGAATGCATTTTTAAAATGGCATAGAAAATAGTATGCATAAAATATATATTTCTATTTCTATTTCTATTTCTATTTCTATTTCTATTTCTATTTCTATTTCTATTTCTATTTCTATTTATATTTATATTTATATTTATATTTATATTTACTGAATTACTCAGTTAACAAACGTTTGCTCAGGATACCAATTTAAAAATTATCATTAGGCAATCAACTACAGGATCCACAGCATATTTGTATTTAAAGATGATGGAAAACAGAAAGGGCATATCTGAGTGTGATAATAGAAATAACTATGAGTAGGAGGGATCTAGACAAGGCAGTGCCTATGAAAGATGAAAAATTTCTTTTGTTAGTGAAGGAAAAGGAGTCCTAGACAGAAATGAAGGTAGAGGATGACACAAGCAGCAAGTTAAGTGATTTTTTGAGTATTGTTTTGAACAGACTTTACAGAGGTTTGCAATAAAGGTTTGAGAGGTAAAGGGCTGAATAGTATAAGCACAAGATGGCACGTAACTGGGCAGCAAAGAGATTTGGATAGGTTATAAGGGGAAAAGCTACAAAAATGAAACAATTTTAGCAAATAACTGGTTGCTTCTGTATAAGTGTCTCAGAAGGTGACAATGCAGTCACCAAAAAAAATCAGTAGCTGCTATTTTATGGTACCAGGCAAAAAAACTACTTGGAGTTGTCAGAAGCAGTGGGGCAAAGAGAGAAAAGTTATCAATAGAGACCCGTATGCTTAAGAGTGATTACTGTAAAGACCTAAAGGTGAAATGGCATCAGTTCCTTCTCGATAGGGCATAAAGGAAAAGACAAGAAGCATATTGTGGGCTGCCAAGTATCTACGAGGAGGTGAAACCACTGAATAAAATACTGACGAACCAGGGGGTGAATCATGAAAGTACATGGTATGCAGTAGAAGACAGCATGTCAGGATTTAAGAAGTGGTTTAACATGATAATTAGGACAAAGCAAATTAGAAGCTCAGATATTTGTCACAGCTAAAATGTTCATATGTGATGTAAAAAGAATTAATGTAGCACTTGAAAAGAGCATATATTAATTTCTCAAATACTATATATTCTTATAAAAACAAAACAATGTGATCTAGGCATCCAAAGTTTGCTAAGAATTAAGTATATCTTGATAGTATTATATTTGGGGTTTCATAAGCCTGTCCATTCCAAGTGCCATATCTACTGAATGGAATATCGCACCACCACTAACACACATTCTCCCTTAATAACGATAATTTATAGGAGAGAAATATTGATAATTGCTAAAAAATCACAACAGGTTTGAATATAATTATTGGTGATAATTCATAGTACTATAAATAGATGTTTCCACTAAACTGATAAAATACATTCCTCTTGTTTTAACCTTGTTATGTTTTGCCAATGCTATGATAAATTTAGAGCTTGATTCACCAGTGCAAACAGTCTATATTTTCCTGCAATGGCAGCACGGGGCATTTCAGTTTCTGATTTGCCTCACACCAGTCAATTTTTAAACTTTACTGCATCATTTAATTTACTCAGAATTTCCTGGTGAGCAGTATTATGAATACAGTAACTATACTTACATACCCACAGCCATAACACAATTTTTGCACTGAGCAGACTCCTTTCTCCATCTGTAGGACTATTTTTTTTGAACACAGAGGTTGAAGCAATCATCAAGTTCAAGACCATCTGTGTCTCAGGTTTGTTTGCCATTAGGCTAAATAGTTTCTTTGGTCAAAAGAATCTGGTCCATTTTCTTCTTTTACACCTCCATGAGTACAGCTCTTGAATCACCAGAGATCAGTATGCTTACCAGCTGTGCCATTTATTATACAAATGGAATTATATATATATATATACATATATATATATATATATATATACACCATCTCTTAATGATAATCTGGATGTGCTCCAGGCACCTCAACTGTTTCTGAAAGCAACTCCAAAAAACTACTCTGATATTAGTACTTTTTACAGTCCTTGTCATGGAAAGGCCAGTAAGAACAGAAGCATCAGAAATGGAAGATAACTCAGAAAATATTCAAGGATTTCAGAGGTTAATCCTCCAACAAACAAACAAAAACACAATGAAATCAAAAAAAGCACACTGAAAAACCCAAACACCACCTCATAGTTGTTACATGGGAGAAGATTCTCATGAGAATTTTGCATGAGATTCTCCTATGAACATGCATCTAGTAATGTAACAGGTTTTGTTACTCATGAAGATGGTTACATTTTGGTTTTCTTCCTCTTTCCAATAAAACGATAAATATATCAAGCTATAACAGATAAGATGATAGATAATGTTTACTTATACTTTGCAGTATATATTTGATTAATTTGCACAAACTGTTCATTAAATAATGTGTGAAATTGAAACACTGTGAAAACTACAGTTTGATGACCTCTGTGAAAGACAGATAACTGCTATAAATTGTGGTGTAGTAGTGTGTTCAAAGAACCACATAACAGCCCAGGTTGGAAGTGACCTTGAAAGACTACCTGGTCTAAACTTTCAAGGGAAAGATTGCTTAGCTGAGGTTACGTAGCACCCTGTCCAACTGCATCTTGAAAACCTCCAGTAATGGGGACCCTACCATGCCCCTGGGGAGGTTGTTTCAGTGAATGATTGTTCTTACTGTAAAAAATTTCTTTCTGTTGCTACTGTACCGCATATAAATATGATATCACTCTAGATGAAACATCTTCCATAAAACTTAGAGTTTGAAATGATTAAAGAATTTGAAACCACAGTAAAATCATATTTTCTTTAAAAACTGTATCATTAAAATTAAGTATATTTTCTTTAGAACCTGTGTCATATCATGCTACAATATGTCAACAAGATAAAACATTTTATTTGTTAACTACGTGTTTTCTGTGTTTATGGGTCAGACTAAAAGACTGTACAAGCATCCTGTCTGTGACAGAGACAAAGGCAGATCCTGAGTGACATAATATTACAACAGGCAAAATGGCACATAAATCATTTCCCTTTTATGTTCTCCCAGATTCAGACAATCTGGAGCTTTGGGACCTCCCAACTCGAAGGTGAAGTCTGAACAATTATGTTTATTGCTGTCATTGGACATGTTTCCCATGACTTTATCTAATGACTTTTTTGAATCCCATTTGTTGTTGTAGCTTCTATGACATATTTGGACAGCGAAGAGAACATTTTTACTAGGTGTAATATTAGATATGTAGTAAAAACCATTACATTATTATTAAATACATTATTATTCAAGTCCTTTCACTACCCATACCTTGTGGATTAAAGAATCCAGTCATCCAAAACACATTTGGTCTTCCTTCAAATATCCAAGTAGAAAATTGACTATTTCTTTCCAAAAGATCAGTAAACCAGAAGCCAAGTGTTGAAGAATCCCAAGATATTCTTTTCCATGCATAAGGAATTCGAGCATCATACATATTATCAAGTGCATCTCTCAGATTCTGAAGGAATGAAATTATAATACGTGAACTAAAGCAATCAAGGTAATAGTTTAAAATAAAGTATTCCATACGTAGTAAATATGCTTTTACTTGCCTCACTCATAACAATAGTTCCTTCTATGGCTAATTTAAGATCATTCAAAGTGGTGCGGACTACTGTGATCACCTTTTGCATTCGGTCAATTTCTTGCCGAAGAAAAATATTCATAGAGTTAAGATGCCCCATTTTATATAAACGATCTTTTACCTAAAATATAGGAGCACAGAAGAAGGAATTTATTTCAATCTGAAATGTTGAAATATTTACATATATGACAGCTTGACTTTCTTGTGTTCAGAAAAGTAAATAGTAGAATTGTACTTCACATTATTCAACTAACATTTATCCCCTTAAAACTGTTGCAGGTTTTTGTTGTTGAGGTTGTTTTGGTTGGTTGTGGTTTTGTTGTGTTTGTTTTGGTTTGGTTTGGTTTGGTTTTGGTGTGTGTTTGTTTTTTGTTTGTTTGGATTGGGTTTTGGTGGTTGTGGGGTTTTTTTGGTTTTGTGTGAGGCTTTCTTTGAGGGGGAGCAGGGGGTGGTTTTGTTTTGTATGATGCTACACAATTATTCATGATTTTGCTAGAATAGTACTTTACCCAGAAGGCCCAGGAGACTGCTGTCACAAAAAGTCAAGACTGATTTTTTTTCTGTGTTATCACATGCAGCTTTGGAAGTCCAAGCATAGTCTCCATGACATATCCACATGATAAATTGTTAGATGTCTCGATTTTACATAAAAATGCCTCACATTGATTCATGCTGATAGTGATAAAGATGTTGGTTCCTTGCTTGAATATGCTACTAGTTATACAATCTTTCTTTACAGTTGAGGTTTTATTTTCTGGAATGTCTTACATGAAAACTCAACAGACAGAACAGTAAGAAAACAAGTAAGATTAGCTTGCCTCATGGGGTAAGTAATCTGGAGGAAGTTTCTCTAGCATGTCTTCAGCTAAACGATAAACAATCGTTTCACGAGTTTCTCCAGATCCTCCACCACTTTCTTTAGGCTGAATGTTGGTAATAGTATCTAGAACTTCAGCTGCTGTATTACGTTGGTATCTGAAAGGATAAAAAATGTTATAAGTTACAGAAGCGTTTTTTTAATAGTTAAAAGGATACTTTGTGGAATACACAGATTTAAAGTTGAGAAAAAAATGTACTGTATCACCAGGTTAAATCAAAACTCCCAAAAGAAATTGTCTTCCTTGGCATCCTGCACCAAGCTGAACACATGGATAGGGAACAACATGTGGCTTTCCATGGTTGTGAAAAATGTGAACTTCCCTTTACATACCCTGTTACACAGTTACTCTTCCATTAACTCAAGGCTAAGAAGGAGTTCCACAAGCTGCTTCTCAACCTTTGAGAATGTGAGGTGGCAGAAAAACCTATCATGATTTCCAGGGATTCTAAGGAAAGGGAAGAAAATGGCATGTGCCTGAACTACTAAACAGCTATTTGTTGGGAAGAAGCAACAAGTTTTTAAACAAGGAAGAATATTTCCCTCTTAAAAGTGGAATGCAGAAGAAGGAAAAGGTGGAGGCATAACTCTGCAAGCTGCCCTTTTATTAAACAGTAAATTAATTCTGCCTTGAGGTGTTTCAGGATTAATGATAAAAGCTGCTAGATTTACAGCACTGGAAATTAAAACTTTCTATTCCATAGTACAGCATGGGCAGTGCTAATGTAAATTTATGTTCTGACTCAATACAAAGAAGTGAATTAAATTCACATGGCATTTGATGGTAAGATCTAGTAGACCATGTTAGCCCTTCAACACAAGCAGAATTACAGTAGTACTTTTTTTTATAATGCTATGTAGTGGTATAGAGCTATGAGAGGCACTAAGAAAGAAAATGTAACAGTGTATGTGTTGGTACAGCAGTGCTGGCATTGCCTACTTTTATGTTATGGAATCAGCTACATGAGGAACATACATCCTGAGTCTGACTCAGAACATAAATTTATACTGACTCAACTGCATGTCAGTTTTATTTTTCACCTTCATATGACACCCATCTCCTTCTATTATTTTGTCACACATAATTATATAACAAAAGAAATCAAGGATTGTGCCACAGGATAGAACATGTGAAGTCCTGAAGCATCGTAGCTTTGGAGCTAGCATCTTAAGACTACAGAAGCTAAATACTGCAGCATTTTAACATAAAGTGTTTGTGAATGCAATTACAAAGACTATAAACCATACTGGCAGTTTGCTTCTCAGAGGATACAATTTCTGCTTCTGAATGTAGGAATGGTGGGAATTTTGTTTGGCAAAACTCTCCACATTTTTTTCATTTATGGCCCCACTTAAAGAATAATTTAAGACCACATATGAACAGAAAAGCTGGAAAAAATGAAATTTCTCTTGGACCCATGACTTCATTCCTAATTTGGATGACATACTGGTGGTTGTAACCCTTACTCAGTGTCTCACTGATCTATCAACTAGTGACAGAAGAGATTTGAACCTTCCTTTTCACACTGAAAGTCATATTCTTCCAATACTGCTGTCAGACTTTTCTATGCAGAAGGAATAGGTCCCATGATTATTACATCAATTAAATCATAGAATAGTATAGAATTGTAAAAATTAATAGTTTTTGTCAAAATCTAAACAAAAGTAGAAACCATTTAAAAAATAAGGCTAATATGCAAACTTTGGGGAAAAGCAGAGAACAGTTTTTGAAAAATAACATCAAAGGAGTAGAATCAAAGGTAAGTAATATTCCTTTCTTCAATTGCACAAGCTAGAAATCTTCTGAAGAGGAGACATTATCATCTGAATCTTGTAATAAGAAGCAAACATGAATAACGATAGCAGTTTGAACAAGAAGAGTTTTATTATTAAAAAAAAATAGAAAATAGAAAAATATGCAACTAAATGTGTACATAATTTAAAATAATATTCCAGCAGGGCAGTGGGGAGAAAATAGAAAAAAGAAATTTCATTCACCTAACAGTGCGACACAATGATTATCAAATACATGCTGAAACAAAAATTTTCTGGGCTTTGGAAAACCTGACTTTACTTTATGTTGCAAATAAAATGTTGAAGTACAGATGCAAATAATAATGAAAAAAAAAAAAAAAGTATTGCTGAGCTTTGTAGAGAAAATACCATGTTCCTGGGAAGAAAATCACATATACATGATGGGGTGTTCCTGACCACATTTAGACATCTAAGTGTAGATGGCTACATGACAGCTATTTGTCTAGATTGTCCTTACAGATAGTGCAAAGAAGCATGATTCAGCTCATGTGTTTTAGATATTTGCTTTGAGATCAGAGGAATTGCACTTTACAAGGATCTGT
Source organism: Nesoenas mayeri (assembly GCF_963082525.1). NCBI lineage: Eukaryota > Metazoa > Chordata > Aves > Columbiformes > Columbidae > Nesoenas > Nesoenas mayeri. The sequence goes on along the minus strand of NC_137544.1, from coordinate 88,527,131 downwards.
TTTTCTCCATTACATTAAAGGAAGTCTTGGGTAACCAAAACCAATGCTAAAGCAACATCAAATGAATCTCATTTACAGTGTCAATTCTGCCTAAAGGTAAGTAGGGGAGATAAAGTATTTTATACCTGTTTATATTGTATTTCCCTGAAGCAGTATTGCAAAGCAAATTGTGTCATAAGAAAAAATAGTGGAGTCTGCCATCAGGAATTTTCAGCAGTGGAAGTTAAAACTAAGAATGAGTGCAGTTTGACAGAAGCATTACCTAAGCTTTGTGTAGAAAACAGCAATATCTGTTGCAGCGTGGTATTCAAAACATCACATTCACCAGGAGATAATGGGAAATTCTGCACTGTCTTCAGTTGCTTAAAAAAAGTTTGCAGTATCTTTACAAACATTCAGTTAGATTTAAGGCCTCAATATGGAACCAGTTGGAGAAGGGATATTAACAGAAGATTCTCAGAAAAGTCCTTGCTTGCTCAGGTACCTGTTGACTATGTTGCCATAGAGCCTATCGTTCACATAGCAAGTTAAAATCAGTCACAATGATTTCAGGTGTCAATCCCAAGTAGATGGAAGTATAGACATTCAGTGAAGTCTTACAATGGGAACCAATGCTTCGAGCTTTTGGCTGAACTAGAAAACTGTTCCACTAAACCAATGGGAGGTAAGTTCTTTCTTGTCCTCAGTAATAGTAATATGGAGAGGTCTTTGCTGTTTCAGGGTTCCAATTCTAGCAGTTTGCCTTCTGCTCACTCTGAGATGACTTGATAGGACATTTTTAAGGAGAATTTGAATGCTACTTTTTATGGTATTGTGTAGGATGCTAATCCATTTAGTTTGTGTGTCAAAGATGAAATTCAGATAGACAGTACATGAGCGCAGTTGCCTATAACAGACTGTGATAAAACATGGAAAAGAAGCATGAAGCTGTTGAACATTGTTTCCAAACTCTAAAGAAATACCTACAAAGGAAAATCTCCAGGAAAAGGACTGCACTAGGAGGAATATATTGATGTACCAAGTGGAAGAAAAAGTCGGTACTGGAGAGAAATTAAAGAGCTGTTCCTACTCACTAAAGCTCCCCCAACACTCCTAGTCTCATTTTCTCCTACAAATTAAGCCCTCCTACAAGCCTAATTTTGGACCTGAAGCATGTCTCTCTTTAGGACTTTGTTTAGTTCTCTCTTAAATCTTGGCCCTTCTTCAGTTAGTTCTGGAAGTCTTGCAAGTATCAAAGAATAACTTGAAACAGAATATACCCTTAGACTCTTCAGCTTATATATTTACAATGGTAAATGCTAGGCAGAGTTGACAATAAAACCATATACTGTTCTCACAGCATGCTTAGAACACCGGGCTTTTGATCTGTCATCAGCCTCTCAAATTTGAGACTGTAAAATTGTGGGACAGTATAGTTTTGACTGAAAGTTTTAGAAGATACTACATTGCCACAACAGTTGGGAATTTGAATAACATTTGTTTTGTTTAAAAATACAAAAAGATATGTTAAGAAACAATATGTGTGGACGTTAAGAAAATGCAATAATTTGTGGCAGAATTATTAAGAACTTCAGTGAAAAAAATATGATGATGATTCATATCCTTTCACAGAGCATATAACCTTAGAAAGAAATCAAAGCTAAGCTGTTGCATACATTATTTGGAATGAAAAGTGAACTAAGTAAAAAATAATGGACTTAGTACTTGGTGAAGTTGAAAAGCCTTTTTTAAATAATGGGAATAGCAAGACTGATGGCAACAAAAGTGTAGTTACCTCCAAGGTGTGCTGTAATCCAGAGAATCATTTAGCAGGTGTACACAAAAAATAATATACTACTTGGAACACAAGGCAAAAATTAGAAACTTTCTCTATTTGAACTGTATAGAACCTTGTATCTTGTGTTCATATAAAAGTTTTACAATGCTTTCAACTTGAAAAAAAAAATCCTAAACCCATGAGAATAAGAATTCCAACAGCTTTAAAAGAAGATATAAAATGTAGCTGAAGATACTGCGTTCATAATCATGTACATACACATCAAGTGTTCTACTTCAATAGTGAAATTCACATGAATCCTAGATTTCCTATTAAAAATATACTCTACTTAAGCATTTCATAGGGATTTGTTTTCAAGTACTAAACAAAAGGGTCTTTGTTTTCAATATGTTAAGACCTACTTACGTAATATCTGCATTAGGATGGAGACCAAAGACCTCTGGGCTGTCCATGGCAGGGAGTGACTGGATGTATTCAAAATACTGGTCCAGAGTTTTGCACACTGGAATTTTATATCCAGTGTGAAAACAGAAATTGCTGTCAAAGATCTTTTCATTAAACCATACCTGTGAAAAATCCAGAGAAAAAAAAAACACAATTACTTTGCTACTCGGAGTTTTTTAAATCTCATTTTTATTCTTGGAGGATAAAGTTTCTTGTTTTAGCTACTACATCTAATTTTACTTGAATACATGAGTAAATCATTAAAAGCTATGTCTTCTAAGTTTGAGTTCCAGCTAAATCTTTATAATAGTTTCTGGTCCTCACTAAAGAGAAAGCAAAGGGAAGGACCTCACTGCCAAAGAATGATGTTTTGAAAAATTCATTTTACTCTGAAGAGTCTTATAAACTGGTGAAGAAGTGTATATTCAGCAGAAAGGATGTCTTCTGATTTCTATGTTGCAGCTGCCAATAAAAATGACAAATAACTGTATTTTCAAGGTCTCTCACCCTTGCAAAGCAATTAAGAAGACGCTTATCAAAGTCATCTGTGACTCGTCCTCCATATTGTACCTCTCCAATCATGTAGCGTACTGTGTTCCATGATATCCCCTGGATGCAAGTAAATAAAATACTGTAGTTATAACACTTAAGAAGGTGGTATCCAGGATGTAATTTCAATATCATCTTAAGCTCATAAGGCTCTGAAATGTAAGCTGAAAAGCTCTATAATTTTATTGTAGAGTTGGGTCTTCCCCACTCCCCAGTTTCTCATCTTTCTTTATTGACAAAGTGAGCTTTACAAGGAATGGATGTTGTATTACATCATTCCCTGAGAAACAGTAGAAGACCAAATGGCAGCCATAGAGAAGTTTGATTGGCTCTGTCAAATTTTTTAGCTCCCTTTCCAAATAACTTATTGTATAGACGTTATAACATTTTAGATATAGTACTGAAAAGAACAAGATCAAATTCTGAAGTTCTTAACTATTACATATTTTTATATGGATGATAGCCCACACAATATTTCAGCTTGGCTGTCTTAAAGAGAGTATGAAACTTTGAACATTAGAAGCTGCACTGAAAGAATAGCAATGAATAAAATATTATAAATAGCAACATGAAGACAAAAAAACAATTACAGATGCTGTACAAAGAAATTAAATATACTGTATGCAAATATTAGTATTCACCTTCTTGATGTCACAGTCATCTAAGTGATTTTGTATAAACTGGACACTGGCTTGAAAGTCTGATGAGTTAAATTCATAGGGAATATTCCAACCCAAAGGCCCAAACTTGCGTCGTTCCTTAAGAATATAATTAAAACCAAACATGTTTATGAAACAACATATGATTTTGTTTCATTAATAAAGGTCAATAATAATAACAACAGTAGAGTAAACAATTGAACTGAATAAGAAAGCTAGCCTAAGAAACAGCTGTGTGCCTCATATACATCAGTAAAAACTGAAGTTTATTGTTAGGTTACAGCATGAGTGATAAACATTTATAGAAAAAACAACAAAATCATTTTTTGCTACCTTTACTAATCAATGTATCAGCCACAGGTTTGTAATGTCTCATGTCTGTGTAATGATCAGATTTTTATATTAATTAATTTAAAGAATTACCAAATCTCTGCATTTTTAGAACACACACAATAATTCTGAATTCTACAGTTTTTCATTTTTTTTCTGCATATGAAGTCTTCTAATGATAGTTTCAATTTTTCAAGCTCCTGTATTAATACTCTGTTATCCAAAGGCTTCTAGGTTACCCCTTTTTTCTTACTGTTTCACTGTATTGTTTTAACATATGTTGTTAAAAGTTTACAACTTTATTCTAAGGCTGCCACCACATTATTCAAATTTATTATTGCATACATATTTGAAAGTAAAATTATAACATTTGCAGGAATAGAAAAATATTTTACTATAAAACTGAGATAATATAATCTTCAGGCCAAACATTTTTAAAGTCCACCACTATTAGATTTCTCAACACTTTATTTTAATCACCTCAGTTACACTGCTCAATGATTTTTTTTTCAGAACTTAGAATAAATTATTCCAAGAACTTAAGAATTAAATTGCTGAAATTTATTAAATAAATTAACAGTGTAATACTGAAATGCTAAAATCAACAAAGTGATAACATATTTTTTAGAGTTTAAATTACCAGGTCAACAATGACTGATGTCTTTGACATCTAGTTAAATAACATTTAAGTACCTTAGCGACAATATTTTAAAAGAACCAGAAATTTAAAAAAAAAAAAACTAACCACATTTTATTTTTTCAAAGTCAGGTATTGTTTATAAGCAGATGAGATAGCATTAACCAATAATTTCCTGCAGAAAGTAATGGGTAATAGGTTTCTGCCAAAGTCTTTGAATTACTTCTTAAGTCATCTTAATCATACCAATCTTGTCACCAAAGGTTATTAGGAATTGGTCAGTTTAAAAGCCAGGCAATGTATATATTGCCTGCTGATTGGCAATCCATAAATAAAATTTCTGAACAGGTTAATAGCTATAATATTTTTTAAAGTGCTGATGGTTGAATAAGCTTAGATATTCTAGTTCCACAAGAACAATAAAATCCTGAGGCAGTACATAGAACAAATTTCTCACTGTTTGTAAAAAGGTAGAAGGAAGAAAATAATACAGAATATTGCATCTTAATAGAGACCTCAACAAATTGTCTCTCTTTCGCCGTCTTTGCTACACTGGAAATACAGGCAGCTCAATAGACCCTAAGGCTTAAATTGCATTTTAGAACTATTTTGATATCCCTGCTGAAAAGAACATATATTATAGAGAGCTCAAAATTTTGGTATTTGTGGTGATCTTAAAACATACATCTTTAAAATCCAAAGTGCAGATGTTGTGCTCCCATTGGAATTAATGTAGAAAACACAATGACACAGATAAAAATAAGATAAAAACAAGAGCCTAAGTGATAGAATTTTATTTTAGCCAGCTAGAAAGCAGACAACTACTCTAACTAGGCATCTGGATTGCCTTTAAAATCGGTGGACAGAAAGAGTGATATATATCCAGAACGTTATTCATTCTGTTATAGAGAGGCATCTAAGACAGATAAGATGATTTTATATTTCAAGGTGCTTATCTATTGCTATTGACCACAGAGAGAGCTATTTCCCTCACACTGAATGACTAACTTTTGGATGGCTAAAATTAGATTAGAAAAATCTCCATTCTAAATGCCTATAGTATGAAAACTGTGAAAAGAATTATAAAACAGCTAAGAGAATAAAGAACTTTGAATTACAAATTATAGAAATTAAAGCTTCAGCCCTGCAACATGATGCTACAATAAATATCAGAATGTGTATTGTCAGGAACCTTTGTTAAAGTGACTCCATATATATAACACTATTTGCAAACTTTATAAGAAATACCTGAACTGTAGAATGCAGGAAAGCTACAGTGTAAAGCAAAGGTTTCCACATAGGCATATTGCTAACATCTAACAGATCTTGATTAATTCTAGAAAATGTTCTTTTCAAACTGGCACGTACACCTTGGGGTGGTTCATTTGTGAACTTTATGGCAATCTGTCATGTGAAAAAGATAAAGACAATGGATTTGTTTACTGAACAAAACCAGCAATGTACAAAAATGTCACAACTAGTAGTTACAAATAAAATGTAAATAGTTGAAGCATTGTAGATACAAAGTTGATATGTAGTTTTACTATAAACTGCATAAAAGGAGTACATATTAGGCCACAAAACTCTGTAATATACATTAAGATTTTGAGCACAGACCTTCAGTTTATGTTGGTCAGAACTATCACTGACACTTGTCCATGGACCTAAGAATTTTCATCAACCATCTGAAAGCAATTGCCTTGTTTTTCAGAAGTCATTGTAAGGTTCTCTATCCCCAAGTCAGTAACTGAATGATAGAAGAGAACTATCCTGAATAGATGACAAGAACAGTATTTCTGGTCCCAGGACTTCACAGTAAATAAAAAGAAAACTCGCCTCAGATCAGTTCTTTGTGTTCACAGTGGCTACTCTAGACTGTGGCTATGTCTGCAGCAGTAAATTAGACTCACCAGATAATATTCCTGGGCACTCCAGTTATCAGGCATGGAATCAGCCTTTGTGGTAGTAAACTGCTACAGGAACTTAGAATACAACCCCTTAGTTTCATGCAAACTGCCTAAAGGGAATAGTTTCTACAAAATTGTAATTGTTAAATAGTGCCTTCAAATTATTTGAGGGAGTGTTAGTTAGCACAGGTTTTCACATCAGAGAATGTTCTAACCACTTACCCCTACGGACTATTGCATCCCAGTTCTAGGTAATGTTCATGGGCACACTTGAATCTATTCATTCAGATGCAGACTGGCCTTACCAGAAACTATGTTCCTTGAGACACTTTAGAATGCTGGAGGAATGCAAATACAAAAGTATTTTTCTGCTCCAACAGTAAGTACTTGTCTGGCTGTCTTGTGTAACATGGCAGCATGCATTGAAAGGGTAGTAAACATCAGGCTGCTCATAGCCTAAATGCAAGCGTGGATCTGAACTGTTTCTGCTTCTGAGAGACATTTAATGGGAAACATTGATTAATATGTACTACACTTGGCAGTTTTACTGTCTCCATATTTATGGTAAAGAACTTCAATTATTTTTAAGGAATGACATTTCAACTTCGGTCTCACAAACTTACTTCTGGGCTGCACAACCCAGGGAAGCTATCTCAGAGATGAGCCCCAGCCTTCTGCAAGGAACTATCTGCACATGAACACGGAGTTTTGGACTGAATGGGAGCACTTGCTGAGCAGTCTTTCCACATTTCAAAGGCTATATTGTTTAGGTTTTGATTAATGCTATGTATTGAAAAACAAACAAACAAACAAACAAAACTCTCTCTCCTTTCTTCTGAGGAAGAGTTGACCTTTGGTTGGGGTTGGAAGGGACCTCTGCAGATCATCTAGTCCAACCCACCTGCTAAAGCAGGTTCACCTAGAGCAGATCACACAGGAACGTGTCCAGGCAAGTTTTGAATGTCTCCAGAGGAGACTCCACAACCTCTCTGAGAAGCCTGTCCCAGTGCTCCGTCACTCTCAAAGTAAAGAAGTTTCTCCCGATATTCAGATGGAACCTTTTATGCTTCAGCTTGTGCCCATTGCCCCTCATCCTGTTGCTGGGCACAAATATGTTAATATTTTAACATGTAACGTGACACTATAGACTGGGAAACCACATGTGAAACATTGGAGATAAATGCAGTGAAGAGTCAACTAGCAACCCTCTCAGTTTTCTGTTCTCACTTGTAGCAAAGTTTATGTACCCCACTATTCATAAACCTCTTGGAGATTCAGGATTATTTCATTTTCTGTTGAGAAAATACAAGAAAATATAGGTACATACACCTAGCTTTCTATACACAGTCCTTTTTCATGGTGACATACATTTCTTAACGAAGTTTGCCATCTAGATTCATTCAAACAGAATCCTTCTCCCCCTTGACATCCTAGATATAAGGTATGTTATCTATTTTTCTTTAGAGAGAATGATAACCACTAAGGAGACTCCCACTGCTTTTAAGAAGAAAGGGGTGTATGAACACAGAAGTGTCAACACACAGCTATTACACTAGGTATTAACTAGCATTATGATCTGCTGTAAGAGTACTAAGAACCACTGTAAGTGGCTTCAATGTACTTTGTAAAAGTTTGAGATCTACAGAACAACCCTTTGTAGTTTATCCAAAGAAAATCAGGTAACTTCTTGGTAGATAATGTTCTTTGATATGTGCTGTCTATGTGTATTCTGCCCCCTTCATCATTTATTTCAGATAGGGAAACGTGAAAGAGTCTAAGAGCAGTTGTAGGCATTGCTCTGTTCACAAAGGTAAAAAGGAATACAGGTAAAACCTAATAGTTTTGATTCAAATGTTTCTGTGTACAGAATGTATCTTCATGAACTTCCAGTTACTGGTAAGTAACATCCTCTTTAAAGTGATATTTGCATTGTAAGATAAGTTGTTCATTGTTTGTTTGGTTGGTTTTTTTTCATTGGGCTTTGGTTCTACCTCCACCCCCCATTTATTTGATTTCCATTTACACACTTAATCTGAATTATTTTGATAGTATAAGGTACCTGCATTAAATATTTGAACAAACCTGTAGCAGTGTAATTGGGAATTTAGGATGTGGTTCAGTAGTTATCCAAACTCGAAACGTCTCATTCTGTATCTCTTCAGTGAGAAGTGTTTCTAGCAGTTCATTCATAAAATCCAGTCCAAGATGACAATTCTGAAGTAACACCCAGCCTCCCTAAATAAGAATATCAACTATTACCATTGTTACATTTAGAACAAGTTATTCATAATGTTAACAACAACTGTCTATATTAGAATGCATGTGGGGTTTTTTTTGTTGTTGTTGGTTGGTTTGTTTTGATTTGGTTTGGTTTGGGCGGCGAGGGAGATTTTTTTGACTTTTGATCTGTCTCTGAATATGTATTATTATTTGATTTTTGTTTTGGCACAGTTAAAGCAAATAGGAAAAGTTAGTGTAAAAGTAATTTCCACATCCTACTGCTTCACAATGAAAATAATATAACCAGAGCCAATATCCTACATAAAGTATTAGTGCTACCTAGTGGCAAAAAGAAGTAACTTCTGTCCTCTCCCAGCAAGACAGCAGTGATAAAATTAATGTGAGTGGAAAAGTGACAGCTGAAATCTACAGAATACATCTTTTTAAAACTTATTTGTTATTAACATAATAAATTAAGTATACAGAGGTAGTAATGAGACTCGAACTTTTCAACTGTGATTAGTTTATCTGCAAAAAATGCATATGTATGAAATTGAACCTTTGCATATAAATTTTGATCTTATTCAGCTCTCAAGTTGCATTAAATTTCTATTTTTATTATGACCACTCTGCACTTCTGCTTATGAATTTAAATTCAATCAGTTTCTGTAGCATCACTTTAGAAAACCAATGAATCAGAAGCCTGATATTAAAATGGGGCATTATTCAATCAGTTCTAAACAGTGATGTGTGGATTTCAGTACAGCTTGTAATTTCATTTTGGCAATTTTGTTTTAGATCATTTAGAAAGAAATAAATAACATTTGGTAACAAAATATAATTTAAATATTTATGGTGAAGTGATGGATATTAAAATTAGAAAGATTAAATGAAGGTGTTCTTTTATAGGGAACCACTTCTTTGAGGAAGGTCTTTAATCAATGTGTAACATTTCCAAATAAATCAGGCTCAGTGTTTTAAAATTATCTACCTGTAACACAGCACAGCAGTTTTAATCATATTATATACTCTTGGCCAGAGACAGGAAAACAAGTAGGATATTTGTCTTCACATTCGCTAATTCTGTTTTGTTCTTGCAAATCTGAATACTCATATATCCCTCCCTCTGTAAAATGTGTACACCACCAAGGCATTTAGTTCAGAAGTTGTTACTAGTAACCCTACTAGAGTTCTGGTTTAAGTATCCTTGTGGTTTTAATGAGGGCAAAGAAAGGCAGGAATGCCCCAGTTTTCACCATTCCAATGAACTAGAAGTTCAGGATGACCATTTTAGACATAGAAACACAAAGAAGTAAGAAAGATGTAAGCATGCATTTGCACATCATAAAAATGCCATCTGCTATAAAGAGATCTATTTTTTTCTCTTTTCCCGAAGTGGTGTACATCTATATTCCAGTACTGATGTCACAACATCTGGTAAGACTTGAGCAGTTACTGGGATACAAGATAAAGAACTTTCTATAACCAAGACTGCATTAGCTAGAGAACCTTGGATTATACAGTAATGTCTAGCATATGTGCAGTAAAGGCCATATACAAGTATTCTATTTGTCCATAATAGAGAAACACAAATGAATCCCACTAGACTATGGTCAAATAAATATCAACTGGCAAGAGATTTATTTTTTTTTTCCCACTCAAATGAAAATATCTCACAGAGAGCAGGTGATATAACTGGAATTCCTTTAACTGATACTGCCTGACCTTTCGTTTTTCTTGCATGAAAGACAGAAAGTCCTGGAAAGGCTCAGAAGCACTTCAGTCTGTCAGATTAAGAGCACAGGACTTTGCAGAAGTCTAAAGAAAGAAGCATTTCCTCATCTCATCATGATTAAACATTGGAGAATAAAGTGACAAAAGAACTGTTTAATTCAGATTGAAATCTGATATAATCTTTATATATATATATGTATATGTATATATTAATATATAATCTTGATCTGCAATGGTCTCAAAAGAACATTTGTTCTTGCAGAATATTCTGTGTTGTGGTCTCATTTTCACCACTTGTCCTTCCAGAATTCTCATGGATGAGCACAGAGACCCAGGGAATCTAATACATGTCATATATTGTGAGGAGATAAGTTTTAAATCTTATAATGAATCCATCTTTAATTTTTATCTAACTTTTGATGAATAATCCTACTTTAGGTATGAAGGCACATACTGATTAACAAATAACTAATACGGTATCAATCAAACCTTTTACTGAACGTGTCAGTCCAAGTTTATTTATGTGAATATTACAAGCAGTGCTGTACTCCTGCCTTAGTAAAGACTAACTGTTGGTTATGGTCAGATGAAAAATATGTTTCATTTATCAATAGAGTTCTTGTAGTCTTCTACTTTCTATTAATAGAGATATTCCAGTCCTTCAGAATACTGGAATAAGACTAATTCCTGATATTTTGAATTTACAGGCCACACTGTTGATAACTCTCTGAAGCATCCAGCTGGTCAGACTGTGCTACCTTTACACTGTAACTTTTATAATGTATTTGAAGCGTCAATTACCATCGGTCTGGAGCTGCTGCTTAGACTTCTCATGTTTTTACTGTTTGAGAGTATCATTCGCGATAACAAAATACACCACAATATTCAAGAGAAAAATTCTTAAATATCGTTTGGAAATTCTTAGACATCCTGGGACTCCAAGCCAAAAGGATTGGCAGTTAAAAAAACAAAGAACCAAAAACAGTTGCTGGTAAGCAAGAGGATCTCCCAACAGCACAGATAAATGTGAGGCAATATTAGGAGCCAGCACATCCTTCTGCACCTACAGCTTTAAGCTATGTGTATGCTCAACATTTTATCTAGTAGAAACTGCAACATATAAGTAGCTCTCATTGGGGAGAAGGGGGGAAAAAGATAGTTCCAGTAAAGACACAGGAGCTGCAAGTCCTGCAGGACAGATCTAGGACACAATGTTCTTTTACCTTTGGATAACAGCACAGTGATACGAAGGTAACGTGCTACCTTTGAAAAGCTGCTCAATATTACTGCTATCAGAAGTATTGACTTGGAGTCCACTGGCACGTTCATATCCCACAGTGGAATATTTCTAGGATCAGGCACTCAAGGAGACATTAATTACCCTGAGATATGCTGACAGTAAGGTGAAAATGCAAAATATTAAAGATGGCACACAAAAGAGGAGTGAAAGAATGCTAAAACAGACAATCAACTCATACTGCAGTGTTTTTTTTCCCACCTGTTGCATTGACATCTGTATCAATTTGCGTGCATGAACTTCTTGACCTTGACCCATAGAGATGGTCCTACAGTCTATAACATATTTGACAATATGCGATTAATGAACTTACATATTCTTCAAAAAAGGAATTCTAATTCAGTCAAAAAAAACCCAGTTATATGAATATAGCACAATTAAATACATGTTTATACAAAAATATATACTTATGGAAGTAGAATCTCTTCACCATCATATATGCTACTATGTATAAATTCTCTAAACATTGAAACTTTTAAAAATAACATTAAAATATACATCTACGATATTTACAGTGCTTGTAGAAGTGAAATACTATGACTAAGGTTATTATTGGCAATAATAATTTGTGCCAAATTTTCATGAAGTAAGCCACAGTATTTGAAATATGAACTCATATTTTTCTTTAAGTGTAAGTAATGAAGATACACAAATGAGTACAATGCATTACTGTAAAATTGCATCTGTGAATGTATTAATGTGACTAATATAATGAATATATGTATCTACTTCCAACTACTTTTCTATGCATAATTTTTCAAAATTTCCGTATAATGTAGCCGTAAAGTCCAGAATACACAAATGCAGAACTTGTGGGTATTTTTTGCTACAAAGTGATCTTGTAAGCAGATTAATGATTTTATGTTACCTGCAGTTAAGAGTTAAAACAAGAAAACAGCATTGTTACCATGCCAGAATAAAAATAAAAATAATTTTTAAAGTCTTATGGTTAGGAATTAAAAAAATATAATCACTGGGAAGGATCATAACAACTTAAAATAACTGAAAACATTACTGTCCAACTGCATATGAAATGATCCTCAGGATAACATCTTTTATTAAAAATATTATTTTATCACTAAGATTCAGGAACAATCAATAGTGTAACAGAATTTAAGACATACTTTTCAGAAAAAAAAAATGTGAAATGACATATATTACCCTTCTGTATTTTAACACATGACAATGAATAATTAATTCATACCTAATTTATGCTTCCTAGCCAAGGAACCAATCTGACCACTTGGGTCAGATCCCATAGTCAAAAAACAGATGAGAGGTGTTTGTGCATCACTTTCCTCCCAGGTTTTTCTTAAATTCAAAATGACTGGTTCGGTATATTTCTCATCCAAGGAATTTGCAATGTATTTCCTGGCTTGGGAAAGTGTTCGGTCTGGACACCAAGACCTGGAAATAAAAATATAGACCAAGATACAAATTCAATGCCTCTTTCTGTTACAAAGACCAGAAAAATTATAAATTATATATTTATAAAATAGAGATTTTCACTTCAAAATATACACATATATGTATATATACACATTCACTATTATGTTTGTAGGTTCATCTTTACAGATATAATAATAGACAATGCTAGTAGACTACCCCTACTTATGACTGTTCAATACTTTTCAGTTGCTTACAATTTTGCCTTAAGTAAATTATTTGCACTGGAATTTTCCTTTCTGGGTACCTTTATCAGGTTGGGACATTCTTCATTTTGAACAGAACTTTTGTATCTGAGGACCCAAGTAGGGAAAAGTAAGATTGTTTTTGCCCTTTAGTAAACTTTTGCAGAAGTTTCATTGGGTCTGTTAGTCTTTTAGGGTACAGACTCAACTCTTTTGCACTGGGTTGCATTTGTGTTGGGGATGAGTCTTCATTTTTGTGGAAAAAAAAAATGAAACACCTACTTTTGGATATGTCTTTGCAAAGATTCCATTTATAGGCTTATTATTTAAAGGCTTAGGATTTAGATGCTTACCCTCCTCCATCAGGGCATATAGCATAGAACAATGTAGTACTTCCATCAGATTCTGGTCTTTTTTACTGCACAGGTGGAATCTGCTCCAAACACAAACCATGGTCTAGTAATTAATGTTATTGGGGTTTTGGTAGTGTCTCTGATTTATTTGTTGCAGCCCTTGGAAACTATACAATGAATGTAGGAAAATATGATCTCATGCATAAGGCAGCTGACTGTTGCTTTGGGGAAATCCATCCTATCCCAAACCCTGCCACAGAGATTTTAGTCGATGCAATAAAATAATTTATAGCATACTTTTCACATGGGGCTTTTGAATACCTGTTTTTTGCATTTTCACAAATATTTTGTAATTACTTATTTAAAGTTATTTAAAATAGTCTTTTTAAAATAAATGAAAAATTTTTGAAAACTAACTGAATTATTCTACTTTTTCAGTGGCTTTTCAGAGAAGTCTATAATGTTGTTGCCAGTTTCCATTTGTCATGACATAAAAGCAAGGCTATAACAAGTATTTTCTAGAAATAACTTTTTTAGTCTCCTCAGAGGAGTCAATGAAATAATATTTCACATCACCCAGAAATTAATAAAAGTTACACTATAATAATAAGAGCTTACCGATAGACTGAGACGTGATACAATCATGTATACATTTCTGAATTTTCTGAAGATGCTCACCTGATGAGTAAAAGCTTGCGAAAGGTATCAAGTGAATCATTATATCCATCAGGTATAATCGCTTCCTCAGGAGCGTCTTTATCAAACCAATTTTTCCATGCCTTTTCATTATGGGTCACCTAAATTTATTACATTAATGCACATATAAATATATTTCAGCTGTAGCAAAATCCCCTTGCAAATTTATATCTTAATATGAGGACATTGTTATATTAGAATATATTACAAGTAAAATTAAGAGTCTATAGCATTTAAGACATATGCCAGGTGAATTGCTATTAAGATATTACAAATGGAAATTTTAGTATTAAGAGGCAGGCTCTTAAGCCAATCAGTTCTCCATGGATTCCCTTCCCAAATACATACAGCTGCATAAGAAAATAATTAGCAGAAGTATTCTACACTACAAGAGAAACATACTGTGATTAATTTATCCTTTCTGATCACCAAGTACTAAGAACAGAAAAATCCACTCCAGTACAGTCCAGCCAGCCAGTGAATCACAAATCAAAACTAACAGACTCTAGTAAGCTTTTGACTTGAAAAAGAATAAATCTCACCACAAGTATGATTAATTAGGCACCTTTTAGAATCCATGACCTAATTGGACAAGGAATACAAGTGGACAGAACGTAGTGAAAATTGCTATGCAGTTGAGCAGTGCATATGCAGAGCAATGCAGTGACTCAGAGTCAGCTACAGCAATGTTCTCAGATCACTGGAAAGAGACCAAGGAACACACTAGTACCATCTGTTCTGATAGACAGTGCTATATGCCTATTATAAATCAAGAATCTCTGTCCAGTTGACTGAATTGGTTTCAGATAGAAGTACTTTCAGAACCACCTACACCAAGAATGGACTGGGAGAGAATGAGAAACGAACATACTGGGACTTCTTCCAACCATTTATTTCCAATAATGAATCTCATTCAGAGAGATCAATAAACACCAAATATGAAACTCATTCAGAGAGATCAATAAACACCAAATGTCCCTTCCTGAACTGTAATCTAAGTCTGAGGAGGAAAAAAAAAAAAAAAAAAGAAAAAAAGAAAAAAAGAAACTTACTTTGTAAGCCAATAGGTCAGTTCTACATTAATTGACATCAAACTGATCACATGCTAGTATGTATTCTGTGGCAGTTGCACTCTCCCCTCATCCACCTTTTCTTCGATGTGGCAGTTGCATGCACATCCTCGTCTCCTTCAACACATCCCCCTCTCTTTCAATGGAGCAGTTAATGGCTTCTTTTGTGTGACCCTCGAGTTGGTTAGCCAGATGAGGAGGAGAGGCGCAGAGAAGCCAGGAAGCTTCTGGGGCACCCATGGCTAGAGTGGGGGGGTGCAGAGAAGCTGAGAAGCTTCGGGAATGCCCACAGCCAGATATGATCAAACTATAAAATAGAGTGCCCGTCAAAGATCCCCTTTGTGTGATCTTCTTGGAGCCACAGGTCTGCTGAAGCCAAGAAGCCCTCCCCTTAGACTGGGACATCGTCTAAGGTAACTTCCTGGGACTGGAAACACCTCAATTCCTCATATGGGTGAGTGATAACTTATAAGATATATCCTTGAATAATTCCTCGCAAAAATCAGGCAAGTGTATTTCCTTGCTAAATAAAGAAGTGTATTTCCTTGCTGGATAAGCAAGTGTATAGTCCTCGCTGGACAAGCGAGTGTAGTATCCTGAAGTCAGATGGCTCAGGCTTTGTTTTTTGTGAGTGCATGTATGCATGCGGTAGATCTCCATTATTCTTATTTGTTGTACCCCAATAATTTCCTCAACTGATATCCGAACCTGTATTTTATGTTACCGGAGTGCTAACTAATTGTATAAATCCCATTTCTTATTGGTTGATTTGCTGCACTTTTTGGCCAGAATAAAGTCTGTTTTGGACCTTGTTGTCCACCTAAAACTAACCTCGGGGTGCCTCCGTGACAATTCAGAGGAGGCACCTTCTCAAAGCCAGGCCTCAGACAGAGATAAGTTAGTGAGCGGAAGAGACTTTAGCTGACTCAGTAAAATCATGAAGCTTTAATTACACTTTTCTTTTTACCATCTCTAACTCAACCACAGCTGGAAGTGGTAAGAGTATGAAAAGGAACAGGGTCATCTAAACATTTAAAGAGGAATATCTCTTTATTAAATTAAGTTGGACATCTGGGACTGAAGGACTTAATTTTTAGAGAAGAAAAAAAATTGTAACTGGCAAGAAAAAAAGGAAATCATATGCAATCTCTTGAGAACAGGGTATACCATTTTCAAGGATTTCTTTCTTACTGTAAATAATTTTCTGTTTTGATCAAAATTAATAATGATTCACTTGTATTTAGCATGATGAGCCAAATAGAACAACACATCTAATGAATGCAAATGAATATTAAAAAAAGATGTTGTTTCCATATTTGCATTTTTATTGAGAACTTAGTTGCCACCCTCCCAGATTCCATCTCTGTCACTAAAATCACCTAATTGTTGCTTTTCAACTTGTAAATATATGGCAATGTTAAGATAGTGCTAAAAGATTAGTTAAAAACAAAGGTCTTTGGGGCTAACATGGTCATCCAAGTATTTTGGAGTCTAAAATTTTGTTTGCATCAATTCTATAAAAGCCCTATAACAGAACCATTACAATCGACAAACTAAAAGGAAAATACATAATTCATAACCTCATGGTTAAATTTAAATAATCTTAGCAAGTGTGCAGTGGCATGCATTTCTGGTTCTGGCACCCTAACAACCCAGAATGAAGGCGAAACTAGAATCGCTTCAACTTTCTCCTAACTCAATACTCAATGATACCTCCAGAAAACAAAGCCTGGAGGAAATGGGCTGATATCTATTGAGACCTTGCCTTGATACAAAGTTGGGAAACAGTCAAGACCACTTCCACTTCCAGGTACACCATGTAGATAAAAACTCTGCTACCGTTCAAGGCAAAAAATGGACTTGGCTGACCAATGCTGTAAAAGCAAGAACATAGTGTCCTGGCTATCAGGCATGATAAAAAGGAGTGCTTAGGAGGTACAGAAAGAGAAATACTTGGGGAGTGTCTTAACTACACTAGAAAATTATAAATTTACCAAAATAAAGACAATAATTTATAAACATGTCACAAGCTTACATGCATAAAAGCTCATGTACGTCTTAATAAGATAAATAGTATTTTTATAGCTAGCTCATCATAGCCGAATAACAGGTTAACCTAGGAACAGAAATGTATATTTAAAAACAAGCTGCAAACAATTTACTTGTAAAAGTCCATCAGACTCCAGACATAAAACATTGTAACTTAAAGCCTGACACTCATAGATGAACTTTCTGAGCCTTTTTGATACATCTACATTTTTTACCCTTTCTCCTTATTTGTCTCTCTTTCACCGTCTTCCTTTTTCACTAGTTCTTTTCTCCTGTTCTCTTCTCTTTCTGCCTCAGTGACAATAATACACAATACAATAAAACAGATAAAAAAACGTAGAGCAAATAAATATACAGTCATTCATGCTACCTAGCTGTTCATTTCTATTCCTTTATTCTGTATTCTCTCTGGCCTTGTTCTTAACTACATTTCTTGTGCATTCTACATGTAAAATACAGAAGAAAATTCTGATTGGGAAACTGGTTATTAATGAAAATATAATTAGTAAATATAACCTGATTCAAAATTTCTGTGAACTGTGGAAGTTTGCTCAGTTCCACTAGGTTTAGCCACATCGTGTCAAGAATCCAGCGGAAAGGTTTGGGTGGGCAAGCCTGTAGATCCAATGCTGCACCTCCTGTAGATAAAAACACTCTGATGACACATGACATTCCAGGGTCAAGGTATATTTGGCATTTCTTATTAAATTATGTTTTCTGGACCATGTAAATTTTACTGGGATACTAGTTGCATTCTTGTGTACTTAGCATTTATTTCATAAGATTGTAGGATAATTTAGTCTGGAAAGGACCTCAGGAGGTCTCTAGTCCAACCTGTCAAAGCAGGGACAGCTATGAGATAAAATCAGGTCTCTATCTGTCTGGTCTTGAAAACCTCCAAGGATGGACACTGTACAACCTTTCTAGACAATGTGTTCTAATGTTGGTGTGTCCTCATATAGAAAAAAAATCCCCTTACACTCCCTCTGAACATCTTTTTTTCAGTTTATTTCTGATGTCTTCATCTTCCTATTGTGGACCACTGTGAAGAGCCAGGCTCTGTGGACTTCACATAGGTGCTGGAAGGCTACTATTGGGTCTCCCCTAAGGCTTCTGTTCACCAGGCTGAACAAGCCCAGTTATCTCAGCCTCTCATCTTACATCACCCACTCCATATGGTCTGTTGTTATAAGTTTATACAATTATACTGATTATGCTTGGTGTATGGGAAATTCTTTAATAATCACTTTTCCTTTTAATCGGTGCTGATAATACAGTAAAGATCATTTTGTATGTATTTATCTGAAAGATAAAAATATTCCACTGAAGACCTTCCCTTAGACAGTCTGTATTTTATCTCACTATTCCTAAAAAGAAATTGAAAATAAAGCCTTTTTTTTTTTTTTTCAAACTGCAAACTTCTACCTGTTCTACAGTGAAATGCATAGTTATAATATCTAAAGAATGTCACACATGTTAGCAGAGTAATCTCCTGGGATCACAGACTCATAGAATCATTTAGGTTGGAAAAGATCCTCAAGATGATCAAGTGCAACCATAACCTGACTCTGGCACTTAACCACGTCCCTAATCATTGGGGGAAAAAAACAAACCAAACCAAACCAAACCGAACCAAACCAAACCAAACCAAACCAAACCAAACCAAAACCAAACCAAAACCAAGCAAACAAAAACAAGCAAATAGAAAACCAACCAAACAAATAAAACAAAAGAAGAAGCTCTGGGTTGCTGGAATCAGTCAATCCTAGACCAGCTTAACAAGCACAAATCATTTAAAATAGCACATATAAGGCCAGATAGACAGGAGATAATACATGTGTTCCATATCTTTTGACATGCAAATGGAGAAGAAATAAAGCACAAATTTTCTTACTGAAGAAATTATTGGGAAGACATTATATATAGTATTTTTGATGCCGCTAAAGAACGAAGACTTACTTTAAAGTTCTGACACATTCTAGGAAAGAGTTTATGGTGCTGCAAATGCTATAATGCAACAAATTGTTTCTGATTTTACTGAAGTCTGTTCTGCTTACATTAAAGACTTTACAGGGAAAGATTTGTTTCTTTGAGATGTTTTCCTGCTGGCTTTCAGGATGAAAGAATTTTATTTATATTATCAGTGAGGCTTTTTAGGAAACAGCAGCTCTCCTTCTTTTAAAAGAACAAACACATGATTTAGAAAGACTAAATATTTTCCTAGTTACCCGAATATCCTTAAGTAGAAACACAAGAATCACCTTGCTGAATCTGGACATTAGTATGCTAATGGAAACACTTCATATCAAAAGAAAGTAAAAGTTTCAGTGAGTTGGCAGTAAATAGATCTTAAGGAAGTTTTGCTTTTTGGGAAATTTTTTAACACTGATTTTTTTGAGACAGAATTATTCAGTGAAGAATGAGAATTACATAAGTGTAAACAATGTGTTTCTCATTGTAATACTTGATATTCTTGCTATTAACAAACATACCTAATCTTTTGATAAATTCTGCTAAGTTCTATGGTTAGTCATTTGTTATGTCAATGAGTTAAATAGGCAATGACTGAAAAAGTCTTTCCTTTTCTTAGTTTTCATTTTGCCATCCATAAGCATGTGAAAAATTCCAGCCTTTAGAAAAATTTGCGTAATGCTTTCCTCCTCATCTGCATACCATTAGATGTAATCAAGAAATAGAATTATATATGATTAATACATTGTTTGAATTTTTTCTTTGAACTGCTGAAGGGATGACTAAAGGGCAATTCCCTTGTTCAAGAATATGAAGTCCTTATGTATGAACCCAAACTATTTCTGTCATGCAAAAATATAAAGCTACTTCATGTACTTTTATTATGAAGTTTTCCTTCCATTGCACGTTTTCTTCTTCCCTTTACCCTAACGATGACAAGCTTCAGTAACCTCACAGAAAGAAAGGGCTGCTTCATGTACTCTAGGTGATAATACTGATTTTCCTGTAACTACATGTTAAAGTTTCCTTCAAGCATCCTCTTATGTCTTTAGCATTAGCATATATACTTTGAAACAACTGCCTGGGATCCATGGGATCCCAGAATTTCCCTTAGTCTCTGCAACTGAAATAAGGGAAATCAAAGACAGGATAACAAAAAGTGTTTACACAAATCTGTAATTAATTATTAGCATTATTATTACAAAATGATACCGAGTTTCAGAACCACACCTTTGGCAAATTTAATACAATAGGCCAACAGGAATATTTTTGCAAATTATTGAATTCTGCAAGATAATCACAGTCACTTTAGCCAAAAAGACCTTTTTTAATTTTAAGACGTAACCATTAATTGTCCACAAAATAGCACACTTGGTAATATTTCTGGCTTTTATTTACATCAGCAAAGCCAAAGATGTTTTGCAATTCCTCTGTAACATGCTCTCTAATATTTAGAGAACTTCTTAGTAAAAGATAATTTTTGTGAGAAAATATCATGTTCTTCACTTCTGCCAGTCCCCACTTTCTACTGGTAAAGGACACAGCCTACCTAAGTGTTAAGATAGCTACAAAATGTCAATGAACTTCTTGGGTTTTCTCATATCTTTGGATGTTGTTTCTTTCTACAGTTTTAATAAAAATTCTATGCCACCATCATGGGAGGCTGTTTTCCTATAATGTGGGGACCTGCTTTCTCTGGTGACTTAAGGTTACCTTCAAGCTATAGTATTAAAATAATCAGGAGGGGCCTAGCATTTGACTTTAATCGAATAGAGTAAATAGAATTAAATTCAGTTTCTGTACTTCAATAGAAGGAAAGATTTTATAATCTCCTGAAACTAGCTGAGTAATGAGTTCTAGAGACTTTTCCATCTCAAATAGCAATGCTTGTTTCACTGAGACATCCCCTGATAATATGGCTGATGATAAGCCACAAAAGCTCTCCTGGAAAAGAAATGGAAAGAAGAAGAAAATATATTTATTTTTCAAATAAATCCTTTCTTCAGCTTCTCCATGATATTTGGTAAAATGGCATTCATTTTGCACCAAGAGCTGCTCATCCAAGGAGGAAAACTAAACAATTCATTCATTGCAGGAGATACCTGAGAATCCAGGACAATTTGGCTCAGCATCTGCCCCCTTCTCAATCTGATTTAACATCATATGACTAATTATAGAAAATTTATTGTTACTTTAGTGTCATTTTATACATCAGAAGAATTTCTCACTATCAAATCAACTGTTGTAAAGCCAGGCAGGAACAAAATTTGTCTAGAACACAATTTGTTCTAGACAAAAATCACTAAAAGAACTCCTGTACTTTATTACAGATTCTCATCAGTTCAAATAGCGTAAGTGACCACTTTCTGCTTCAGATGACAAAGTTATATTTTCCTTTGACAAAACAAGAATCCATGAGCTTAGAAGCCAAGAAATATGGTTCCTTAACTGAGACTTTACTAAAGCAGACAATTTTGAAAGCATTTCCAAGCATGTCCTGCCTGACATGAGTGGCAAATTGGTAGCTGGATGCGATTCTTGAAGGATAAAACCCTTATGACAAACTGGAAAACAAAACAGAAAGTTAATTTAATCTTGTTTCCTATCCCATTTTTTCATTAAAGGCAGATGATCTAGGTTCACTATTTTGACATTAGACCTTTGCAAGATTAATTTGAATACTTTAAAATTCGAACAGGTTTTACATGGACCTCCACATAAGGAGTCCTGATCACATTTTTCAGCAGAGGCACAAATTCACAGAATACAGAGGAGGCAGACCTGGCCAATTGGGCCACAGAAACACATCATGTTATCTGAAAGTCAGTGTTAGCTGGTTGGCAAAAGTCAGAGAAAGCTCAAGCTGAAAGTGTATAAGAATGTCTGTAGCACTCCCTGGACTTCATGTGGAGTTCTGGCAACTTAGAATATATTCACCTCCACCTTTATTCACCTCCATCAAAGAAGAGAAGTAAAGGAACAAGAAATCACCTAATTGATTAAAAAAAACTTTCCAAATATAACACAAAAATACACAATTATTTAACCAATTGATGGAGAGAAGAACAACTATCATCTTGATCTCAGGACAGAACACAGCCTGGGTAAATGGCAGAGGCAGAACTGGCAAACTGCATCTAAATTCACTGAGTCACAGCAGGGATAAGGACAGAGGCAGCTCCCACAGAAATGTGTGGTAGAAACCATGCAGCCAAGAAAAAAAAAAAAATCATAATTTGAAATGATATAAAAGTTTAAAAAGCTGAAGTTATCTCTACATATAACACAATATTTAAACTTACCTCTAATGAATGTCTGGAACTCTCTGTTTTTCACATGTTCCCTTTCAAGATCAATTTTTAATGTCAGGAGGAGGGCAAAGAGGAATTTGTGGTTTTCATACAAGCCTCTAACAGAATATGAGTAAGTTTCAAAGGTAAGATACTCAATAATATTTGAGATTCTCTTCTGAGGTACGGGAGACTTCTTAGATCTGAATCATGAAAACGAAGCACAAAGAAAGCATGTTAATAACAGCAAATACATTGGAAATACAACTATCTGAATAGCAGAAAAGTCTCCGTCTTCCTACCTGGCCATGGATTGATCAAATAACTTCAAGAACTGAGCCAGTGAAGTTTGATACATATTATTGACCAAACTCATTTCTGTAATAAGAAAATAAAGAATGCTTCCACGTGTAGCAGCAGGTCGATATTCTTCCTGAGCAGCGTTAATCTCCACTTCAGTTTCTGCTGCCACAGACAACTTTTCAGCTACTTCAGCAGCTGTTTGCTTAGTTGTTTGCAGAACACCAATCACAGATTCATCATCTACTAGTGAACCTAAAAAGTAAAATAGTGGATGTTTAGGACATTTCTGTAACTTTTTTTTCACTTTATATGTGTAAAAATTTAAAGGCCAAAGTATAGAAACTATTTCTAACAAATGGAAATTATTTACTGAATTGTAGGAAGCTTTTGAAATGGAGACCAAACAGGATATGTAACACTAAAAATTATTTTTATATTCAACATGTTAAATGCATTCAACCTACACCAACATGAATGTATCTATAGCAACAGCTTTGTAGCATATACTAGAGAAGTCAACTTTGTTATGCATGTAACACACATATTCATATATAGTACTTCAATTATTTTGAAGTCTGTTGATTGATACACTCAAAGTAAAAAAGACTTAGGGTCCTAAAGGCAACAGTCATACAACAGTATACATGCATCTAAGTACTTACTGGTTGATTTGCTGGAAGTTACCACCTTCTTTATCCACCAAAAAGACAGTAATTGATCATGTGCAGAAGAATTTGATCACCATTTAAGCTAGCCCATTTTATTTTGCATTTTCAATGGGTTAAGGATTTGTCCATGATGAGATACCTTATCTCATAGGAGGGGCAGAAAGCTCTCAATAAATTGTTTTGTTTCACAAAATTTGTTTAGGTGTTTAAAATACTTAGTGTCTAGGGTTGTATAAAGTGGTATGCTACAGTATCAAATCCCTCATACACCGCTAAATCCCCATACTTCAAATTTCTACCATTGGATGTTCTCTTATTGTATCTTGGATGGCTAAATCAGTTTCTGTATGGAAAGGCTGTAACATGCATCAGATTAATCTGCCTAATCTGCTTAATCCTGGTTCTTCTACACTTTGATACAGAACCTTCGACTGAACTCAGTTTGTAAAGAAGATTGTCTTCCAATTCTTTCATCTTCCTCTTATTGAAAGTTACATCTTCCATGAGTTTAACTCGTTCTGCCTCTAGTTCCTATTATTAAAAAACACAAGAAAATTACACTTTATGGACTGTAACTATGAGTCATACTTAGAATTCAGTTGCTGATTTTTCAAGTTAATGAAATGTACATTTTACTTTTTCAGGTATCTAAAACATGTTTGCATAACATTCGTTTTCTTTTTTCCTTTTTCTTTTTCTTTTTTTTTTTTAAAGCAGTGTTTATTCAGTATTTTCTGAAGTACTTTATCAGTGCCAAATGCGTAGGCTTATTTTTTTGTGTCATACTGAAAGCCATATGTAGAAGATCCTCTAGGTGTATTTTTGTTATTTGGGAGTCTCTGTACTGAATTTTACTAAAATTTTAGAAAATCGCTGATGTCTTTTTTCCATTTGCATATTTCTCTTTCCCTACATACTAAAACCAGTTAAATAACCACCAAAAAAACCCAAAACAAAACCAAAAACCAAACAAGTGTGTGTACTGCTGGTTTTGTTGTTTTACCTGTTTTTCAGTAAGAATTACTCTTCTCAGTAATTGATTCTCAAGTCCTTTCAGTGTTACAGTAAAATCAATAATTGATGTTTTTGCATTAATTTCAGGTGTGAAAGCAGGATTGGGTAACTTTGTAGTCAGGTACAGTCTAAATGAAGTCAAAACTTCTACTTCCTTATCACCAACTTTCACCTGTGGGGTAAGACAGAATAGTGATAAGCAGAGAAAAACTAGTTCTATTTTACTTACTAATATTGACCAGAAAAAAAACCCGCATTATTTGAAATGCCAAAGAGAGGAAGCTTATTTCACAATTCAAATTTGCCATCAAAACAACAATTGATGACCAAAGGTAGCAGTTAGGCTATATTATAAAAGTGGCATCACCCTCCAGGTAAACATAGGGATCATTTCCACTGTGGGTTCTAATTAATTGCTTCAGAACCATTTGGTTTAGATTTTGTGCTTTTAATCACACCCCAAATTAAGATGGTAGAAACTACTGATCTTTAAAGAACACATTGTGTTCTTGTGTTCAGGGAAAAAAAAAGAAATTATTTGATACAACAATGGAATATAAATTATTGGAAATATATTCTATATTTATTAAGACTAACAAGATCTTAAAGAACCTTTCTAAAGGAACTATAAAATTATTCAGAGTTTTCCATAGAAATTTTTACAGCAGTCTAATTTGAAATCTGCATGTGCACAAGGAAATCTGAGCATTGTGTATGACCCTCAAAGGCCACTTGAAGAAGAGTAGGACCAATTGATTCCCTTAAGCATATTGTTCACTCTGACCTTGAAAGTAAAACTACTCCACAAAACCAGCAATTCTTTTATTTTCATTGTCATCAAAAATCTGGTCTACCAGCTCTCTCATATCCCAGCCAGTTAATTAAAATACATATGGAAATATACAGCATGTGCAATGATTTTATTTCAGGATGTCTGAAGTGGGTCTGTTTTTCAAATTTGGGAGTGATTTCTTTATCTAATGCAGGTCAGAAAGACTCATGATTTTTCAAGGTTAGGAATATACTTAATATTATTAATACAAGTTCAGCTTTTTGGCTTGTTCCGTCAGAAAACAGTCCCATACCAGATTAAAGATTCTACAGTTGCTACAGTCAGTGAATCATAGAACGTCCTGAGTTGGAAGGGACCCATAAGGATAATCGAGTCCAACTCCTGCCCCTGCACAGGACAACCCCCCAGTTCACACCATGTATCTGAGGGCTTGTCCAGTCTCTTCTTGAACAGTGTCAGGTTTGGGGCCGTGACACCTCCCTGGGGAGCCTCTTCCAGTGCTCCACCACCCTCTGGGTGAAAAACCTTTTCCTAATATCCAACCTAAACCTCTCCAGGCACATCTTCCTGACATTCCCTCAGGTTCTGCCATTGGTTACCAGAGAGAAGAGATCAGTGCCTGCCACTTCTCCTCCCCTTGTGAGGAAGCTGTAGACTGCTGTGAGGTCTCCCCTCCGTCTCCTCTTTGACAGGCTGAACAAACCAAGTGACTTTAGCTGCTCCTCATATGGCTTGCTCTCCAAACCCTTCACCAACTTTGTAGCCTTTGTAGCTACTGGATACTCTCCAGTAGCTTCATATCTTTTTTATCCTGTGTTGCCCAGAACTGCACACAGTGCTCCAGGCAAGGTCACAGCAGTGCAGAGCAGAGTGAGACAATCACCTCCCTCGCCTGGCTGGCAATGCTGTGCTGGATGCACTCAGGACAGGATTGGCCCTCTTGGCTGCCAGGGCACACTGTTTGCTTATGTTCAACTTGCCACCAACCAGAACCCCCGGATCCTTCTCTGTGGAGCTGCTTTCCAGCATCTCCTTCCCCAGTCTGTATGTACAGCCAGGGTTGCTGTGTCCCAGGTGCAAAGTTCAGCACTTGCCCTCATTGAACTTCATGCAGTTGGTGATTGTCCAGTTCTCCAAATTGTTCAGATCCCTTTTCAGGGCATCTCTGCCCTTGAGAGTGTCAACAGGTCCTCCCAATACAGTGTCATTGGCGAACTTACTTAGTGTTCCCTCAAGTCCTGTGTCCAAGTAATTTATAATGACATTGAAGAGCACTGGCCCTCAGATGCATCCCTGTGGAACCTCACTAGTAATTGGTTGCCAGCCCAACATAACCCCATTTACTAGAACCCTTTGAGCCCAGTCCATCAGCCAATTGCTTACTCACTGCATCGTGTGTTCATCCAACTATATGTTGGACATCTTGTCCAGGAAGATAATGTGAGAGACAATATCAAAGGCTTTACTGAAATCCAAAAAGATCATGTTGACAGGCTTCCCTTGATTGTCTAGGTGGATAACCTTGTCACAGAACAAAATTAAGTTTGTTAAGCAGGACTTTCCCCTCATGAACCCATGATGTCTGGGACCAATGACTGCATTGTCATTCAGATGTTGTTTGATAACTCCCAGAACAATCTTCTCCGTGATTTTGCTAGGAACAGAAGTGAGGCTGACAGGCCTCTAGTTGCCAGGGTCATCCTCGTTGCCCTTCTTGTAGATTGGGACAACGTTTGCCAGCTTCCAGTCAGCAGGGACCTCTCCAGATTCCCAGGAGTGTTGAAAAATTACAGAGAGATGTCTTGCTATGACATCAGCTAGCTCTTTAAGTACCCTTGGAAGAATCCCATGGAGCCCCATTAACTTGTAGGGATCTAGCTGGAGTAGCAAATAGCAGCTAGATCCCAGTACTCCACATTAGGAAGAGAGAGATCTTTTCAAATCTATTGATTCTGCTAAAGGGTGAAAAATGAAATTGCTTGAAAATCAATAGAAAGTATTGTAAGCATTCAATAGGATAAACATACTGATTCCAGTTTGGAATGTTCACTAGTAAGTTCAAGAGTTAAACTCAAATATGAGACTCATGAACTTACTATTCAGTTGACATCCTGTCTCCTGCATTTTATTAGTTCATTTTGACTCTTCACACTACACTACTGAACACAAAGTTTATTTGATTCAGCAGAGGTTTGCAATACAATTGTAAAATATCACTCATCACAAAGCTAGCCACTTATTTCAGGTCTTTTGTTTGATTACTAACCTTAAAAGAAGTTCCAGATTTGATGAAATTCTTTTCTAATATATTATCAAGGACTGGATCCAATTCTTCACCTATATCTTCAATCACAAGTGATCGTCCCAGTGAAAGACTATCTTCTAGGTGTGTACGGAAATACTTGTCATTCAAAGTTGTTACCTCAAAAAGAAAATTATAATTCAGTATAAGGACAACCACATTTCTTTAAAGTCTTACATGAAAATCACAGATCTAACTATGCAATTTTTTCATTGTTTTTGCTAGCTGCATTTTAAAGAAAGCAATAAATGTTGACCATGCTGCAATTTATGCAGAAATACTTCTTGTGTACTCCATGAAAAGTACCGTATAAAGGTAAATTAAAAGATTGACTATAATGGAATCTCCAAAACTTCATTGTAAGAGTAATAATGTACCAAGAAAAACTGGTACAGTTATTGGGAAGTAAAGATGTTAAATATATTTTTGAAATCATAGATGCTTAACTTTTAATTTTCTATCCTATGCCCTGAGGACTAAATTTTCTAATTTTAGCTTCGAAGTTTGAGAAATTCTTTCTGGAAACCTGAACTCAGCCTAACAGAAGAATTGCTGTTACAATATTATGAACTCAGATGTTTGAGATATCATGAAATGGGATTAATAATATATGAAATCATTAAAAGATATGAATAAATAAATAAAACACTAGTTTTGTATTGCTTCCTACATTTCGACTTTCAGAAAGTTTTCATATTACTTTCACGATTTTCTCTACAGGTATAACATAGGGCCATTCTACTGGAAGTCAGCTTTGCAGAAAAAGACCTTGGAGTCCTAGTAGACAACAAGTTGAGCATAAGCCAGCAACCTGCCTTTGCAAAGGCCAACAGCATTCTGGGTTGCATTAGGAAAAATATCCCCAGCTGGTTGAGGAAGATGATCCTTCCCCTCTGCTCAGTACTGGAGACACATATCTTGAGTCCTACGTCTAGTTCTGGGCTCCCCAGTGTAAGAGAGACACTGAAGTGAGTCCAGAGAAGGACCACTAAGGTTATTAAGGGATTGAAGCACTCGACATATGAGAAAAGCTGAGAGAGCTGGGATTATTTATCCTCAAGAAGGCTCACAAGGAAATTTACCTATGTCTATAAATACCTGGTGGGAGAGAATGAAGAACAGGGAGACAGATTTCTCTTAGTAACAGGACAAGATGAGATAAGCACAAATTGAAATATAGGTAATTCCATTTAAACATAAGAAAACAAATCAAGAGTACCTTTTCAAAGTTGTAAATTATTTTGCCTTTGTCTGCAATCTTACCGACGGTTGCCCAATTTAGTCTCATTTAATAATTTATTATGCCCTTTTGCTGTACTTTTCACCACTTTGACCTCCATATAGGAAATGTACTCACCAATTTTGAACACAAGGCTACCTCCTTCTCTTTCATACTTTTTGCTAGATTTCATACCAGTATTTACTTACTATATAATCCTTTCTAAGTTCTTGAATTAGATTTACAGCTCTTGTCAAGTTCCCTGCTGATGTGTCTAAATCATTGTCAGTCTCCATACAAATTAATCTCAGATATATGTATATGAAGAGTTACACTGACTCAAAATGCAGGCACACCCTAAAGCCATAATGTTTGAAGGAATACAATACAGTACATTATTCCTTAAAACACTGTTCACCTGTAATTCATTATCCTGTTCTTTCTTTTTAATCCACGATTTTCCTTGTGTTTGTGGATCTACCAGAAGGGGATATCTAGATGCCTTAGTGACAATGATACCATTCTGAATTGAGAGATCATCTCCAGGTAGCCCTTGAAGGTTCCACTCACTAATCTGAAGAGTGAAAAAAACCAAAACACACACACACGTATAGATTAGATATAGATATAGATATATAGATATATGGAGAGAGAGATATTTATTTTAAGTGGTTTGGAATGAAATCTCACTGGAATTATCCTTCAGTTATGATTGTCCTAAGAAATAATCGGGACATTAAGTGAAAGGGGATGCATATCTGAACCTGCTGAAAAGTGATTAATGCAAATGGACAAATACTTCCAGGATTTTATTTTTATGGATGTTTTTAACCATACAGAATGATAAATAAATATCTATTTTAAAAGGGTAAGAAAGTCAAAAGGCTGCTGGACAGTCCAATTTAACATTTGAGATCGATTAAGCTAAAACCAGGATAAAAGAGATTTGAGGCTTAATATTTAGTGAAGGAAATTTGAAGATTCTGGCAATGTCCTCTGTTTGTCTTCTCATACATTCACATTCAGAAGACTTCATGCATTCTTTTTTAAATGTTCTCTTTGATATAAAATTTGGTTTTGAAACCAGACGGAGATAATATTGACAGGACCAAAAGCTAACAACCAAATCTACTGTTTTAGCAGATATTTGATGTCTAGCTGTGGTGATAGGTTCTCAAAATAAGATACTTGAAAGTGCACTGTCTTACTGGCAATTGTCTCATTGTATAATGTGTCACTTGTTTATAATATATAACTTGTTTATCTATCTAAGCATTGCTTAGTACTCAGATGTTTAGCAGAAATTACACCAAGAACATTTGCAAACCAGAAAACTGCACTGCACAGCGATATTGGGGTTCTGTTCTAAGCAAGACAATGCTGGCTAACTGTCACAGAATATGTCAGATTACATTAAAATGAAACCCATCAAGCACCAAGAACTTACCGTTGGCGGATCTACCAACATAGAAATGAGGTTCAAGTTTTCAGTAAAGGGAATTTTCTGGGCTCTCATCTCTGCTTCCCATAGATCTTTAAGCAAAAGGTTCCTGAAGGTTTGATTAAAAGGCCCACAGTATGAAAGAAAACCTGTGCAGAGCAGTACATCTCCCACAAGTCTAGAAAAGGAACAGAGCCATAAACAGAAGGTGATGTACAATTTCAATTTCTATTGATTTAGACAATTAGCTTTTGAAACATAAGATGTCTGTTCTGAGGACAATTTAAGGTGAGAACTGTTGCTCTTTGTCAACAAAAAAAAGTTTCTTTCTTTTTCCAAAATATTTTTGTGGTAAAACTTCAGGGTAGCACTGTATGAAAACATTATCTTCACCCCTACAAAGTAATAAAGCCCTGATGACAACCATTCCTTATTTCATAACTGAAGAAAGAAATTGATTTATTTCTTAAAAATATGTCTGCAATACAGTATTTATCAAAAGATACAAGCTTAATTCTCTTGGAATTAGCAGATGTCACCAGAAATGCCCAATTTGCCCATTAGAAATGGGTCGGTAGTCATGGGAGGGAGTTCAATAAGGTAGTCACAGCCCCAAGCCTGACAGTGTTCAAGAAGAGACTGGACAACGCCCTCAGATACATGGTGTGAACTGTGGGGTTGTCATATGCAAGGACAGGAGTTGCACCCAATGATCCTTTTGGGTCCCTTCCAACATTCTATGATTCTATGAAATTTATGGAAACAGAAACATTCCACAGAAGCCGGGCCTAAACATTCAGGTTCTTTACTATCATCAACTATTTTGACAGGTTTCCTGTTTTCTGGCTGATCTCTGATCTGACAGGTTTCCTGATCTCTGGCTCCTAGGCTGCTCAATATTTTGTCATTTGGACAGCAACACAATGAGGACTCCCAGGCTTCTCAGAATAAGGCCTGCTGGCCCACATGTGTTTCAACACACAGACTATAGGACAAGGGTTACCATCTGGTCTCTCAGCTACCTCCTTTTATTCAAATATGCCATAACTAATATCAAAAGGGATGCTTCTTTTCCAATCCAGTATTAGGCTAGGAATACTTCAATTTTCATTCTCAGTGTCAACCTTAGATCATCCGTACCTCCCAGCCACTGGAAATACCGGAATGCGGCGTAATGTTACTAGCTTACTAGCTCTTCAGCTTTTACACTTTTTTTTTTTTCCTCAGATGAATTTGATACCTTTTAATCTGAGCTTTAAATTCTTTACTTTGCTGAGTCCACCTAATTTTCTCTCCACTCAGTCCATCTATAAGCATAGAGGCTGCTTGCATCTTTCTTCTGCATGTTTCTGCATCATTCAGTAAGTCCTAAAATTAAAAAAGTCATTCTTAATTTATTAACAGAATGCAAAAAAAACTAGAGAGCTATTTTATATTTTTTAATCCTCTTACATATGTTATGACTATTTCACTTATTTTAAACTAATTTAAACTCTAAGTGCACCTATTGTCTTATATGTTCCTATTAATGAAAAGAAGGAAATATGAGGAGAACATAGATTTAAATATTTTTATAGTGAAACCTCATTCATGTCATTCAAGGTAGCAGGCCCCTAAATGTACATTTGTATCAATTCCTGATTACATAACAGTATAATATGCAAACATTTTTCATAATATAAAAATACTTTTATCTCACCATTTTCTCCTTCATTGCTGCATCAAACTTTGCCTGCACTTTATCCAGTTCAGCTTGCTTTTCATCTAACACCTCCTGAGCCTTTGCTAATTCTGCATTAGCTGTTTTCAGGTAGCCTTCCTGTTTTGCCAAGTTAGCCTGCAAAGAGAAGAAATATTAAAACAATAATCATACAAGATGTGAATTTACTCCGATGAATTATTTTAAGCCTACTGAGTTTGTAATAATGACACAATAACACATCAAAATAATTTTATTTTATTGTTTATATAAATAATAAAAACATTCAATCTGAAAACTATGTGACATATATACTGCAGATATTTTTTTTTTTTTTGGTTAAATAACAAAGCAGTACTCAAGGTTCCTACTATATATTGTCAACTTAATTTATTTTTTTAAAAACATATATTTAAAGAATCTGATTAAGGAAGTAAGTTTTCTGATCTGTACATACTGATTAGCCAAGAGGAGCAATCGCTCAATATTCTTGCTGCTTCCTTGATTATGTGCTATATTATTTCTTTTTTTATTTGTACATTCTGTAGTGATCAACAATCACAACAAGACATTGGTACTTTATCAGCTTGCAATATAGCTTTTACTCACTAGAAAACCATGGTTCTAAAACAGTGAATCTTCCCATTGCTCCTAAACTGATATGTGTGCTGAACACAGGAAATTCATTAAATATATATTTTTTTAATTCATCCACATGCATTACTGTTGCTTTTGTAAATAACACTTCTACCAGTGACAAAAAATGTGGAAAAGATTTGGAGACGTCATTCAGATGCTTTCCTGGTTTAATTTTTTTGGGGGGCGGGAGGAGGGTGTAAACGGTCCTAAATGTAGGGATTAAATAGTTGGTTTAGAATCCAAAAAGCAACAATTGCTGCATTTGAGTTTCTATATGGTCTTTACCTCTGACAAAATTTTATGTTCAAGAACATCAAAAAGAATACCCACACTGAAGTCAAAATTACTCTTTAAAATGTTTTACTCGATCTGGTTCCCATTATTGCAACGCAACTCCTTTATTGGTGTGAGTTCTGAATCTCTTCAGAAAGTCAGTATTTGGGCAAGATAGCAGACCTCCACCCCCTCTAAGTTATTGTATGAAAGCAAAAACAAGGTAAAATAGCTGCAAATCTCTGTTTGCAGGATTCTTCAGTGAAGAAATGAAGGTCGTCTCATGGTGCAACTTTTTGAAAACAATTTTAAAGTTATTATAACATAATAAAAACACAGAGCAAAACCAGCTTTCACTGTACACAGTAAACCAGAGCACATAGCTTTAATCTAGGCTATTTTTCTTTTCTGTGTTCTGTCTAGAATCAAGAGGATGTAGGGTTTTTCTGCTCTTATCATTCGTAACCACTAATGCGTATGGGTAATTATGTCTGAACAAAGTTATCTAAACACATTTTTAAAATCCTGCTACTATTAAAGTAAATTAAATTAAATTACATGGAAAGCAAACACAAAGCAAGAGATGATGTATTACCTTAAGAGGTAAGACTTCTTTGTTAACACCATAAAATATTGCCATGGCTTGTGTCCAAGAGAGGAGTCCTGCCACATTACCACACACCTTTTTAGCACTCTCCAGTGTATAGTCTTCCATGTTAAAGTAAGGCTGGAGTAATTCTACTGTCTCTTCATTTATCGTATCCTTAGGAAACTGCTGTAGACTCTGCAAGAATGGGCCACTCATAAGCTGAAAAACAAAACAAAACACAAACCACACAGGATATTTATAAGCTATTTAGATATTTTACATTTAAAAGTGTGCTCATTGGAGAGTGTGTTACAAAAAATGTTCCTAAAATTCTCCTGTAAAAAGAGGCAATTTATACATCTAATATTATCAATGTGCTATTCGGTTTTACTCCTCCCACATGCCTTAATTATTTTGAAGTTTTAAACAGTTAATTCCATTAACTAGGCTTGAAAGTTAATAATGTATTTTCCATTTTCCATATTCCTGTGTTGCCATTTTCCCTGCTCTTTGCAGGGGGGTTAAACAAGATGACATTTGAAGGTCCCTTTCAACCCAAACTATTTATGAAGCTATGATTTTAATAGCACTTAAGAAGCAGCATTTCATTAAAAACAAACAAACAAATACACACAAATAAAAAACAAACAAACAAACAAACAAAACCACACACACACACAAGAACAACAAGAAAATAAAGCCTCAGAGATACATTTATAACTTTATTTTGGAGTCTGGGAGGATCAGAAAAGACTGTTTAAATGTAAATGTACAAGTTCCCAAAGAGAAAGAGGTGCCTTCCAGAACACCCTTACCTCATGTATGGTTAGCATGATTGGTATATTTATTTATTTGCCATCAGGTCACATGGCAGGAACAGGACAAGGAAAATCTAAAGCTGCTACTGCAAAAGTCTCCAAGCAATTCACCCACCTATTATACTTGCTACCCAATAAACTCTATTTGTATACTATACCTATTTTAAAAACATATGTTTGCATTTTAAAAAAATTCTGTCCTGTTTTGAGCAAACAACATCATAAATTCTCTGATATGCAATTTACTATTTCTGATGTTTAAGAAGCACTGTTTGAAAACTCCACTTACTTTCAATGATTCTCCCCATGATGGCTTGCAGCAAGGCTTTTCTGGATCCATGGTAACTGGATCTAGTGGCTTTTGGAATAATAGCAGACAGCAGTCCATGATCCTCATGATTAGGTGAGGAGGTTTTGCAAGTTTTCTTACAGTAGCGATATCCACTGGTTTGATGGTCTATTTGAAGAAAAATGTAACAGGATCCTGCATCAATACCATAATTCTATTTTCCCATTAAATATCTCAATTTTAATGTTTGTTTGTCATACTTGGACACAAGTTTGTAATAAGTACGTACAAATAAAGTGAGTAACTGAGCTTACTTTAATAAATTTCATAGTTTCATGAAACTTCAATAATTTTAATGAACCTAAACTAGCCAAGAATATTTTCCCAGTGCTAAAGACATCAATCAAAAATCAAATCTAAATACAGCAGTATTAATTTCACTTGTCAGTCTAAGTGACTGACATAGGACTTAATTAAAAGCAGTTTCCTTCGTAAAATAGTATTTTGGATTTTTAAGGATTAAGTGTCATAATTTATTCCGAGATGGATTTGGTTATTTTTGTTGGGTTTTAAGTTATTATAGGTATGAGATACTGCTTTTTTCCTCATTTTCTAGTAGCATCACTGACACTTCGCTTGTTTCAGTAACTAATACGAAAATAATGAATCATTTCAAACTTCAGAACAAATATTAATTTGTGTCTACTAAATACGTGCATGCCACCATCTGTCTAGAAGGAGTAGTTACAGACACATCGTAAAAAACACAGTGTAATGTACAAGTCCACACATTTTATACGCTAATTCTGTGACCTTTTCTGGAAGTTTCATTGATCTCATCTAAATGTCAGTGTAAGAGCAAACAATGTTCCTTTTCTGTTTTTGACCACTCAATATTTTTTGTTACATACATTCTGGTAACTAGAAAACTATAAACTATAAAAATGCAGTACATCATCGAATTCTGATCCCAGAGTTATTTACTTTTTAATTGTTCAGAGCAGAATAATGAAACTGTGGAGTGCAGTAACGCCTCCAAATTTCTTAATCCTGATTCTGATTGCCCTGAATCCCCTTTGTTTCCTCTTTCACTTCAAATTAAATGTTTTGTGATGAAGAGATAGCCTCTTATTCCTCGTAAAAAAAAAAAAAAAAAAAAGACACTACTAGTTAAGAATGAAGAAAGAAGTCTTTTAGCATAAGAAGTATTCTCTTGAATTCAGAATAACATATTCTAAAGACATCTGTACCTTTTTGAAAGATTTACACCTTCATAATGATCAAGTATTAGGGGGGGAGCAGATAAAATACTATAAAATAATGTGCTAAAATTAAAACGTGAGATCCATAAATATTCAGAAACATGACTACGAGCTGTGAAGAGCTGGTCTGCAGTCAAAACCAAGCAAAAACAGCATGTTGGCAGCTCTAGCCTTTCTGTCATGGGTGACTGAAATACTACTAAATTAATGAAAATGTAAGCATTTTACTCACATTCAGTGCAGCTTCTGCTTCTTCTAATGCTGGTTTAGCTGCCTCCAGTTTAGTCTCTGCTTTCACTTTTTCTACATCAATTTCATCGACAATTTTTTGTGCTTTATCTTTCACACCTTGGACTTCATTTTTTACTTTAGATGCAGCTGCAGCACTTTCTGTGACTTCTGCTAGCACCTGGAATCGATAATAAATACAGAAAATATGTAAATCAAAACAGTAGAACTAGTGATTAATTTTCAGACACAAGAGAAAACAGGTATATAAAAGATATTATGCAGAAAAATATAAAGCTAACCCTAACTATATTTCAGCAGGAGTTGGATAGTAAAAAATGAGTTACTTTTATAATGGACAGAGGACCTTCCACTGGTTTTTAAAGCCAGTTTTTTATCCTATGATGGAATTCTTTTTTATTTGAACCTATAGTTTTTTCAATACAATAAGTATTTGCTTTTTTTGCTGTAATTCTGCAATAAAAACAAAAATAGTGTATATAATAAAACTAACAGAAGATGGCAAACCATCTGCACCAATGGTCAGCCTCTCTTTTTTTGTTTCATCCAAAAAAGACTCACTTTTAGTCTATTCAAAAAACAGCCCCATGTGAATATACAGAATGAAGTTATCCATTTGCGTCTGGTTCTTCAGTACATTTATTTTTAATTCTCTTGTGCATCTGACAGTTGGTGTCAGAATGTTTTTTGACAAGTATCAGCTATAGGGTTAAGTCTAGCATGCTGTACGCATTTACAAAAACATAAATAATGCTCTCAGGTACCTGTGAGAAAAAATTACACATAAAATCCCCAAATCCCTCCATTTTTGGGGGGTGAAATTCAATTCTGGTTTTCTATAGGTCTCAGTACTAGTGGAGAGAAATATATAGAACATGAACAATATTACAAGTAGTTTAAATGCAAGTCTGTTCTTTTACAATTTGTCTTCTATTTCTGATGACTCATAAGTAGTGCCCTATTGGAACAGCTACGAGGCTATGCAAATGATTGGCAGAGAGCTATTTCAAAATGTATATCAAATATAAATATTAAACAAGGTGAATGCCAGTGTATCTGTCATACTTCTGAAATGCAAGAAGTGTAATTTCATCCATTTCTGTTGTAATTTTCTCTTTTATGAGATAAAAGGCATTAAAGAGTGCAGGCAGTCCTTTAGCCATCACTGGCCAAAAGTTTGCTCTCCGGTGCACCAGAGCATCCTGGTATCTCAGAAAACAGAATGCCTATATTAATACATTCCCTAACATGCCTTTCCAGAGAGTATTTTGGAAACTAGATTTCTACCAGACCACCAATCTCATTAGCACACAGACACCTTGTTATTGTAAAAGACCAGCTATGAAACCAAATTGTGATACTCTTTTTTCTAAGCAATTTTGAAATAGTAAATACCTGTCTAACATCTGTTAACTTCTTATCTGCAACTAAGTGCTCATACAACCCCAAATTTAATAAATGTCAATCAAGCACACAAAACATCATGAAATAAAAAATGAAACCTGATGCTTATAGGAGAAGGTAAGATATGCGAGAAGAACAAGCAGCAAATTCAGAAGCAAATGCTGAATCAACATGCTACAGATAAAGGAGTGAAACCGCATTTTAGACCACGATGTACATTTTTTGGCTTGTAAAAATTATGAGAAAATTCTGCAATAGCACTTTACCCCACTATATATCCTGGTGCTATCTGGTGCCTTTTGCTATCTAACACTGAAGTACCTACTTCATCTGCCTTAACAGATGCCACAGCCAGTTCCTTCTCCTTAACGGCCAGTTCCTGAGAGAGTTGAGCAACAGATTCACTGGCCTCCATCAGCTTAGACAGACCTATTAAGTGAAAGATAAAATTCAGAAAAATGAAAACTTGAAAGATAAAATTCAGAAAAATGAAAACTATTACCTAGTGAGATAATACAGTCTAGATCTATATCTCAAATGCTTTGCACCTCATGTTCTCATTTAAGTTTGGTGAAGGAGAGAAAGTGGGTGTGTTTCCCATGCACTAATGCATTTCTTTTTTTCTCACCATTCTGCTCATAGATTTGAGCACAGTTTTTGGCTGTTCCTGAGCTCCACACTGCATGCTGAAGCATGTCTAGCCTTTCCTCTCTTCTTCATCACTGAACCTTGAAATCTTAGAACTTGCCTGGAAACATTACCCTCTCTCCCTAAGGACTAGAGCAAGAGTACATTTGCAGTTATACATTTGTTGTCCAATGTTCCTCTGGGATGTCTCTCCACTCTTCTTTTACAAGATTTCACACAGACAAGCATCCTCCCCTAGAACATTTCTTGTTCTTTTGAGACAGCTGCCTCGTGATCAGGCTACTGGCATTCTACAGGCTTGTTGTTATTACTCACCAAATGACAGGCTGTTTTGCCATTCTTAACAATAAAGTTCAAAGGTATATTCACTGAAAGACATTGTCTGGGAGACAAGAGAGATGTTTCAGAATATTTCAATTTCCCAAGCATATGCCACTTTCTAAAATGCTCTGAGGGATCATGGGATCAGAGAATCATAGAATGTCCTGAGTTGGAAGGGACCCACAAGGATTGAGTCCAGCTCCTGTCCCCGCACAGGACAACCCCAAAATTCACACCATGAATACAAGATAGAGAAACATATGCTAATGTGCTACCCCCACCTCCCACTCCTCTGAGAGCAATTTCCAAAATGGTTGTTACTTCATTTCACAGTAAAAACAGTAAACAAACAAACAAACAAACAACCCACACCCTTCGCTGCATTGTCTTTCCCTGCTACAATCCTAGAGTAAGAAGAAAGAAAGATGGACAAAGAATGAGAATACATAGAACAAGAAGAACTGAAGAATTTCTGTTGTAGACAAGAAACATTTATAGCTTCTTCAGGTCCTCTGCATACTTCCAGTCATAAGAAACAATACAACAGTACCATACCAGCAGATAATTATTTTTAGTGCTTGAAGTCATAAAGGAATGCCTGATTCAGGCATTAGAAACAGGAATAGTATTTTTCAGGGGAATATATAGAAGTCCATGTAGATATAATCTACAATTTATCTAAAGCAAGTTAAAAAGTCAGCATATATTTTGAATCTATAGAGACAATCAAAGTAATCTTTATCTCTTGTCAATGTATTTTGTAACTTGTCTGAATGATGACTACAGAAAAGTAGTGAATATAGAAAAATTATTAAAATCTCTTTATTAAGATACTAAGCCACAGTACTATTCGTATCTCAAGGATGTAATTTCTGTCACTTTTAATTAGCAGATCTAGAAACAAGTTGCTCAACTGGATGATATGCCTACTATGTCAAAGCTAAACTGACATCTTGTAGAACCACAGTTTTATATGAAAAGACTGCACATGCAGTGCTCTACCAAGAATTCCCCTGATGGATTCTGGAAGAAGACATAAGATGCTAAGCATTCAGAAATAATTGTAATTGTCGTTGGTTCTCAGTTTTTTCCTCATCTGTCTTACAAGATTTTTCACCCGAATTGACAAAGGAGAGAA
Source organism: Nesoenas mayeri (assembly GCF_963082525.1). Lineage (NCBI taxonomy): Eukaryota > Metazoa > Chordata > Aves > Columbiformes > Columbidae > Nesoenas > Nesoenas mayeri. The sequence continues at coordinate 88,487,448 of NC_137544.1, read as the reverse complement.
GAGATTACTTCTATCTTTCAAAACATGTTTCTCATATAGATATTAGAGTGCTGACAGGCACAATTTCAGTGTGCTTGAGCCAGGGACTTATCTATAAATCAGTATTGATCAAGGCATTTCTTACAATTTTGCTGCTTCACAAGCATCTTGAATTGGCCCAGACATCATTACATAACGGAAAAACATTCTAACAAGGAGATGAAAAGAGCGACATTATCTCAGCAGAGTCTAATAATATAAAATTTAAATCCCATATCAGGATAATGTCCTAACAAACTGAAACCAATTTCAAGTCTAGTCTTTTTAAGTTTCTAAATCTTGTTGACATTAAGTGATGAAAGACTAAGGATTGAAGGACAGACATGTGAGACAGTAGCTAAATAACTGGTAACAAACTTATTGATAATGTTCCTTAGCATGCAGTAGACAGTGGAGCACATTGGGACTCAGTGATGACCGGCATTTTTGTTTTGTAATACATCTTTTCTATGCAAGTGAAACTATTTAGAATATTTTCTAACTGGCATGAGTATTGCCCATAAGCTGACATGATTTTCTGAGCATCAACGACATAAAGATGCTGCAGTAGAAGAAGTACATTATCATTTTGTTTTGAAGACCACATAAGGAATTAGCTGTAATATCAAGTGAGAGACTAGGAAAATCTACATGTGAAATTTTCTTGACAGTACTGAAGCAAATTAGGTTAATTATTTTAAATTATATTTGAAAACAGAAGAACTGGAGAGAGAATACAAAAAAATATCCCACCCTTACAAATCTTCAAGGCTCTCAGACTTCATCCTCATCTCAAAGCGGGACTCATCACAAGTCCTGATTTTTACAACTGGCAACTGATCCATACAAAGGAAATAATGCATATGGTGAAAATATTGAGGATCACTTACTCCTCTGCAGTCCACTCTAATTCAGCAGTTTGTAAATAAAATAAATATCTCCGAGTTTTATTTTATTTTCTTCATGTGAAGTGCACCAATTGCATTGTTAATCATTGTCTAAATGCTACGTCATTTTACCTTTGTATGGAAAAACTTATGTTGAATTCTCTGTTCTGTTAGATATACAGTATCTTTTCCCATAAAGACCAAGTATCCTAAGCTGTTCAATTGCCTTTGAAGATTTACAAAAGCATGTCTAGATGAAAAATGGAGAAAACTGGAAAAGTATTCTGAATGCAATAGGTACCAACCTAATTCCAAAAATTAGGTCATTTCAAACAGTTATCCAAAACTAGAACATTTCAATCATACTTTTCTGTATTTCAGATGTCTTGTTATAAAATTACCACAAATAACAACTACTTATTCTATGGCACAAATCTGAAATAAGCTGTGAAGTGCTCAGATTGTATAGTGTGAATTTCTGTATGGAAATCCAGGAATAAGTTAATAACTGTTCTTAGAGCTACCTGCTCTACACTAGTAAGTCACAGATGCTCTTTCTGGCCATTTTCAGGTGCTACTTTCTATTGCAAATGCTAAATTGAAACTATTAAAGTTTAATATAATGCTGAGATGAATTATTAAACTGGCAGCTTTGAGGCATTTTTGTAAGAAAATCATTGTGAACTGGAGATAGCTGGAGTGCTTGTAAATGGTCCTGATATGATATCAGTTTTGAACTGTGATCCAGCAGAACTGATTTTAAGTGATCACTGAATAAGTAGCCTAATATTAAAAACACAGATCATTTGAGACCATAGGTGTAAATATATGTTTATCCCTATTTTGCTTACCAACTTTCATACGATTAGCTTGTTCATTAATACTCTCCAAATTTTCAGCATAAACTTCTTTGTAGCCATTGACAAAAGAGAGGTAGGATTTAGGTGTTACATAAGTTCTTCTTCGATATCTAAAACACAGTATATTGGCAACATCAACTTAATACATTTTTGATATGTACAACCATTTGATTACTTCAAATTAAACAGAAGATTACATAAATCAAGTCTTTAACTCAGTCAAAATCAAATTTTTTCATCAGGCAAAACCTCATTTCCAATGATGTTGCTTTTATCCACCTAAAAATGTTAAAGATTGTTGAGTAATGGGAATGAAGATACTAAATTTGCAAAATAGTAATTACTTTCCACAGCCTTTGCATGTATTGATACAGCAGATTTATTTTTGTATTAGCCTTAAAAGACACTCATTGACTTATACAACACAAGGGCAAAAAACTATATAGCAGCAACACTTTAGGGATTAATCATAGCTTTTGTATAAAATATTACCTTTGGAAATAATTCTCACAGCTTTCTGAAACTATATCATGAAAGAGACCCATGGCTTCCACTACTTGCGTTTTAACTGTTGCAGAACAGACCATATTAAATTCTGAAAGAAAATAACTGGCTACAGCTATAAGAGCTTCCCTGGGCCATCGACTGAACCAATCCATGGTGCATCCTGATATGAGGCCAGGAAATTTCAAAGAACGTGCACGGAACTTCTCACCAACCTAAAGGGAGTAAAAGTGTTAATTTACTATATGATTCTTAATTAGATTGATAAAAATGTTTAAATCAAATGAAAAAATAAAATAGTCTGGTTTTTTATTGCTAATTTTCTACTCAGAACAGCCTGCACAGTTTTTTCTTTTATACAAGTATTTTGCTAATTTTCCAACTTTCAATATTTTATGAAATTTGAAGAAATAATTTCATGAAAAATATAAATGTTTCTTAACAGTTTAAAACTTCAGTTAACTTATTTTAATTTTCATTCAATTCTTGTTTTCAAGTAAAAAACAAGAATTTCACAAAGATACATTCATTGATTTGTAGCAGGAAAGAATACACCAGGAGGAAAAAAAAATAACATGTAAGGAATGGTGTAATTTGTAAGTGTTTTGTTTTTAAGTTCTGACAACTGTACTATTACTTCTACTATCTCAGCAATTATAACCAGACTTCATTAATCTTTTATTGCATCTTTAAACTTCCTTAAAAATATAAAGCTTGAATAATCCTGTCACACCTTATAAGATAGCTTGCTAATGGAAAAGAGATATAAAGAAAAAACTTACTGGAGAAAAGCAGAGGACAACATGTAAATTCTTTTTTGCTCGACTTAAAAAATATTCATAAAGATTATCAAAGGTGGGAGGACATCGAGGCATCTCATTTTTCATCACAGGTATTAATCCTTGAGTGATTTCATCCAATTCATCCCGAGGAAATAAATTAGAAATCTTTTTAAAAAATTAAAATTGATAAGAAAATAAATTACATGGATGTAATTATTATAGAGTTTGTAACTATTTGCATACATCTGTATCTCTCTCTCTGCATACATACAGTTTAGATTGATTAAAAATCAAATTTTTCCCTGATTTAGACTTCATGTAACACCATTAAAAACTAGGAAATCTAACTCAGGAAGAGTATACATCTTGACTGGCCAGTGAATACTCATTTAATAGAGGCTACTGAAATATCCATCACAGATCCTTTTTTTTTCCTGCCTTACACTGAAATAAAGTAACTGCATACCAAAGGCACTCATTTAAAAAGTTGAGATATTTTAGTCATTATTGATTCTACAATTTATTACCAAAATAAACAAACTAGTGGGAACAAATTCTGCAGTTTCCTGCATCCCTACATTGCCTGTCACACCGAGATCCTTACCTCGCCTGAAGACAGCAGATTATTAATATATTCCAAAAATGACTCATCTTTTATTTCATTATCAGTGAAAATGAAAGTGATCCCTTGTCCTTCAAACCCAGCTGTTCTAAACAGCACTTTTAAATCATCTGAGAGATTGCTTACATTATAGGATCTGGGAGGAATAAAAACCATCACCTGTTAATTCAAAACAACTCAGAATACTGCTATTTTCATATTCTAGCTTTTTATGAATGATAGTGCAAACATCATTTGTAAAAACTCATTCTGGCTCAAGAATAGTTAACACAAGGTCCAGCTTTTCTCAGTTGAAACTTAATCCAATGTTTTACACAAACCAAACAATGTATTGTTTTCCACATTTTAAAACTTTGACAAAATTTAAAAATAAATAAATGAATTCATAAAGAAGGCTGTTAAAAACATGAGAGAGAGAAAGCAATAGCATAAGTTAGATTTGTATATTTCTAGCATTTCTTACCTGGTTAAAGTGATCTGAAATATTTTATAGCCAGCAATAAAGGAGGCCAGCCTTGAAAGACTTTGTTTACCAGAACCACCAACTCCAACAAGTAAAGCATTTCCAGCTGCTGTCCGAATTATCCGGGAAATCTATATAGGAAAAAATGGAACAAAAGCTCATTAATAAATTGAAATTAAAATGTTAATTAGTAAAATTGAAAATCTCTTATATTCTACACTTTATTTACTAGAGCACAATGTAGATTATTAAAAGAATACTTCCAGAAATTTTTTCTTCTCAGCAGAACAATTGTAGATTCTTAAGGAATTTTGTCTAACTAATGAAAAAGTTTCATGTAAAAATATAGGATGGTTATAATTAGTTACAGATAGGATTTAAATACATGGAGACATTTTGAGCTCTATGTTGAAGGCATCAGTCTGAATGTGCTTAAAAACATAAAACAACTTCAGCTAGAAGAATAAACACACCTCATTACTAATTTTAAGAGTCTGAAAGACTTGTACATGTTTCAACTATCATTTAGTGGTATCTTCTATTTTATCTACCTTCAACATTTCCTTGAAGATAGTTTTCTTAACAAGTCTCCCAGATATACAAATTTACTGTTATTGATTTTTTACACATCTCCTTTATGTACTAATATACATCACATCTTCCTTGATTTTATTATGTTAGTGCAAAGTTACTTTCAAGGTGCTACAGTTTGGTTAGCTTGTCATGTAATTTATGTACAAAATGCAAAAGATCAGCATCAAGCCTCCTAAATCTATTCATTATTTTTTCCGCTGTCCTGGTTTTGTTTAAAACAAGACCAGTTCTCTTTTAGTGAATTTTTCTTTCAGCTAAGTTCTTCTAAGTAACTGCACTTTTCTGACTTTGGCTGCATGTTTCTTCAGACACTGTTCACTTCAGAACTGATAACAGTAGCAATAGTATGCAGAAGAGCCCCAGGTTTATACTTATTGCTATGGCAACCAAGGTTATTGACAAATTTTGCACGTCCCGTGAGAGAGGTGCATTTGCAAGGAGGGGCGGACAGAACAGGTGACTAAAATTGACCAACTAAGTATTCCATCCCACACATGTCATACACCCTATAAAAGTGGGAGATCACAAGGGTCTGCTCTCTTCAACTATGGCCAGCATCTAAAGAGGACTCTGCTAGTTCTGCTTGTGATTCTAGGCCTCGTTCCCAGCCCTACATCACTGAATCCAGTTCCGGTTTACTGCAGAGTCCAGCCCAGGACTGACAGGTATCTGCCCTGCAGCTGCTGGAGCAACGCCAGCTCCGCCACGGCCGCCGCTGCACTGTGCCGGGAAATTCAAGATTGGTTTTGCATATTTTGTATTATTTTCTCTATTTATTAGTAGCATTAGTAAAGCATTTTTAACTTTTCCAACTTGTAAGTCTCTCTCCCTTTTCCTTCTATTACCTATCCTAGTGGGTATGGCAGGGGTCAACAGAGAGCATCTGCCACAGTTTATTGTCATCCTGCAGTAAACAGTGACATCCCCTCAAAGAAATTTTGGGTCTATGCACAGTTCCCTCTGAGCCTATCCAGATAACTATATTAAAATAGAAGTTTAACTATGAAATTATGAGCATGACTAAGTTTATTGTCACCATAGTGACAGCAGGGCTGTCACTGCCTAACTGCATATCCCAGATATTCTGGTTAAAACTTGCTAATGAAAATGGAGTATCAGAGACTTTCAAGGTCTTCAGAAAATCACCTAGCATCACATGAACTGTATTTAAAAATAAAATTATTTTCTTCTGTTTAAATGCAAAGCAAACAAAATCATTTACTTCACTTGAGGTCAACTAGAGAAGAACCAAACATCCTCTGTTTTGCTTTCACTATGCTTCCATGTGCCTTTCAGTAAACAGATCATTAAGTTAAAGTAATTCCTGAGATAACTAACACAACCTTTTAAACCTGAGGCACAGTGCTTCAAATAAATCTCATGCTTAGACTTCCCCCCCCCCCCCCCCCCCCCGCAATGAATCAGATTCTAACATTGGCTTAATTCTTTCCTTATATCTTCCTTTCTGAATAGGAGTTCAGCTGATTGTAAACCAGAGACTTTCCTCCACTCTACACACTGATTCTACTGCAGCCTAAATTTATGTCTTTTCATGTCTGTCATCCAAACAGATTCTACCTCATGTTGTTTTGGTCACTTGTCAGGTACAGATACTTTTGAAGTGTTCACCGAATTCTTAATGAACAAAAATCATTCTATATACAAAATATAAATGTACCTCTTAATGACCTCACCTTGCCTATCAAGCAAAATCTTCATACCTCTGAATACAAAAAATCTTAAACAAATATACAAACTAAGGTATTTATTACAAAACATGCAAACAGGTAAAATAACTGTAGGTCTTTCCTAGTTCCTGAAAATGACTAGGCAAAGTTGCAAGTAAGTTTGGGGTCAAGAGTAGCTTCCCAGAATGTGCCCTCCAAGCATGGCTTTGCCAAATCAGGAACACTGTTGCAACAGTTCAACTAATAAAAAAGTAACAATCTCCAAACCTTAACAATATGTGTCATTGCATCCTTAAAAAACACCAAATCAAGAGATGATCCTCTAATATATTCATTGTATTGTCCCTGATACATTTGCAGTTTTTCACAAAGAAATTCAAAGCTTGGAATCTGGAATAAAACAAAACAAAACAAAACAAAACAAAACAAAACAAAGTTACAATATTAGTGTGGTCCTTCAGAATTTAGAACTTCACTGACATTTTTACACAAACTTGAGTTCACATACTGCCCACGCATAATGAGATTATCTTGTTAATTCACTGTAGTGATTGTAGTTGTGCTTAAGCAGAAATTTTATGCTAGTGGTGGGAGAGGGGGAAAAAAAAAAAAAGGGCAAGGAGATTAGGAATTAGTAAAGTACATTTACATGGCATTAATGTTAATGTCACTAAAATGATTTATTGTTTACTAAGCAGAAAAATCTAGATATATCTTCACAAAAAATGTGGTAGGCATTAAACAACGCTTTCTGTATTATACGAGTTCTGCAATATAGCATACTTAATAATTAAAGGAAAACTTCAGTGCCTAGTATTTTAGGTGTAAAATGTGTAAAATGAAATACCTCCTCATAAATTTTTGGTGCTTCAAACACAAAATCTTCTGGTTCATCACCAGTTGGTTCAGGCATCTCCCGTAAAAAATCTACAAAATATGGTTCAGCGTGGAGGACTTCTGTTAATCCTGTACCCACATATTCCTCAATTGCTTTAGTAATAGTTTTGTCAAACCAGGCTGTATCTTCAGGAGTAATAAATCTAAAAACCATAGATTAGTACAATTAAAAAAAAAACCAAACAAACAAATAAAAATCCCCACCTGAGTTCTAGTTATAGATGTAGAAGAAAAAAATAAGATAATTAAATACTAAAAAAAAATATTAAAATGCGTATTAGGCAATATATATTAGTCAACAGTCACAAAAATAGATTAGGCAATATTCACAGAAATTAAATGCTTCCATACACTAAATAGTCAGTCACATAAAACACAGAAAAAACATGATCATCTCCATGGCCCTCCTCCAGACTTGCTCCAACAAGCCCATGTGCTTGTGTTGGGGGCCCTGGAGCTGAACGTAGTTTTCCAGGTGGGGTCTCATCAGAGGGGAAGAATCACCTCCTTGACCTGCTGGTGAGGCTTGTTTTGATGCAGCCCAGGATACATTGTCAGGTCATGTTGAGCTTCTCATCAACCAATACCCCACTCCTTCTCCTCAGGTCTGCTCTCAGGCCATTCTTCACCCAGGTTGTATTTGTGTTTGGAATCGCCCCAACCCATGTGCAGGAGCTTCCACTTGGCCTTGTTGAACTTCATGAGGTTATAAAGCATTAACTTTATAAAACTTATGAAGGTCTTTCCTCAGGACATCAGAATAAGAAATAATTATATTAGTGAAAATCCACAGTAGTGGTGGGTACATGTGAGGTTTTTACAAACAGCTACAGTACTACATATAGAATTTCTCAACAAACTCAAACGCTGTAAACACAAGAATATTACTGGATCTTTAACACATGCAGCTCATAACTGTATCTGTTTTACGAATATATAAAGGAGATTTAGAGTAAATGGGTTATCTTTTAATTGTAGGCATACAACATTTCTGTAATGATATCAAAGCAATTTTAAATTATGCTCTGTGTATAAATTTAGGACACCATATAATCCTCTTTTTTACAGAGGAACTGGCTGAGTGGAGGCAAACATAAGTGCAAAAAAGTAGGTTAAAGAATAGAATATGCATATATTTTTGAGTTCTCCATCCAATTACTGGTCTAAGCGATCAGCAGACAGCATGACATTTGTTGAGATAATACCCCAATACAGACTGCATGTAAAATAAGACAAAATTTTTCAAATTGGCCTAGCAAGGTTTATCCTGTAAAGAAGTTTTACAGGTATATGAGCAAATGTAAATGGCTAGATTACTAAATATACAATGCTACAGTTATTATACCTGTCAGCAATTACTCTGGTACATTCGTGTTTAAAAAGTGTTAGAAGGGCAGTGCCACTGTCACATTCTTCTGCCTTTATAGTTAACATTCCTTGCCAAATTCTAGAAAGGTCTCGAAGGTTGAATATATAGTGGAACTTAGATGGTGTAGGCAGCATCTTTGTCTAAAGGAAAATATTGTTAATTTTCAAAATCAGTAACGTTTTAAAGGAATTGAGAATAATATAAATTATAAATATTATATTTAAAAACACATATAAAATATAACAAAATCACTAACTTTTACAAATAGTACCGTGGGTAAACTCTTCAAAAATATCTCATTTGTTTTGAAGTAGGATCTGGCACTAGATGTAAAACTCCAACTCATATAATATGCAATTATTTCATACGTTGCTCTGGGCTTTATAAATTACAGATTATAATTTATTAAGAATTTCACTCTCTGTTTCTTAGCTACAGTGATACAAGCTTTGGGCAACATGAATAAAACTATATGAAAGAATGGACTGATATTTCCATTCATCTGTCATGTATACTGAAATCTGATATTTTTCCAAATTGTAGCTCCAAAATTTTTTTAGCCCATCTTTCTCCTGTGTTTTTTTTTTCTTGTTTTAAATATGTTCTTAAGGAATATGTGCCTAGATTACACTCATAGTCACTCTGCTCAGACTGATTGTGATTAAACTTTCCCTGTGATTTATACCTTTGTCCACTGCCATAATATTCTGCCTGCTGTAACCAATTTTTCCACCATATCACATACTTCAGGATTGAAATTTCTACATGACTGAAAGTATCCACAGCCAATAATACCTGCAAATATAAAATTCAGTATACAATTAATCTCAGGTTTTAGGGTATAATAAGGTAAGTTGTGAGCAAGACATATAAGCATTTATGTAAAACATTAATTTGCTTTTAAATAACAAATTAATTAATTTCATCTCTCTCGTCCAAGGCTTTTCTGAACTATCGTAGAAACAACTGGCAGTAGCTGCTGGTTTTTAACAATATACTGTATTGACAGAGTTAACAGACTTGAGAACTTTGTCAAGAGGGCACCTCAGACAATGCAAAGGTGGAACGGTAACCTAGGCAGTAATAGGAGTACTCAGATTCTTCCAGGAAATGAAATTACTTTTTTATTAATTATATGGTTTGTCTAAAATTAAATGACGAGCATTTAAAGGGGTTAATTTCTCTTCCATGGCATTGTTTTTGCTATAATACAGCTTCAGTTGTTTCATTCGAACCATTACTCTGAATTTGCATGACAAGAAGTGAGAAAGAGAACATACTTTTACACATTTTAAGTTAATTATGAAAAAAAATATTACAAAAACAAAAGAAATAAGTACCAAAAATTTTGTCTATGGATGCATTGGACGGCAATGTACAATTGAATACAGAAAACTGTCTTTTTAAACGCTGGGGAATATCGTTACGGCCTCCTCCAGGATGTATCATTGCTCCTATTAATTGTACATCTACAATCGTAGTGAAGTCTCCAGGTTTATCCAAGCTGTACATTCCTTTCATTTCCATCATCTGACGAACGATTTCATTTGTTATCTGTAAATTTATGTAACTTGTACAAATTCAAACAAGAAAAAAAACAAAATATACCTTGATAATCTAATTTCTTCTTGTAACTCTACCACTAGTCCCTAGAGAGAGCTTTTCACTAGAAACTAAACTCAGATTAATCTATCTTCCTTAGACTTTCTCTTCCTAGGACATCTTGGTTTACATGATTTTAAACAGCAGGAAAATTCTTTAAGAGCTGTAGTACCATATAATATTAACAAAATGTGTTTGTATTCCTGCTGTCTAAATAAAGGCAATGAACTGGAAAAAAAAAATGTGTTTTTTTTTATCTTTTGCTGCTGGACATTCAGCTCCAGATGTTAAAACTATGCTTTTCAGTTCTCCTTTTGGCCTCCTTTGAAGTAAAACAAATTATTTTTTAAAACAGGAAACTGTTTATTCTGAAAAGGTTATTCACTCCACAATCCACTCTACAGTACCTGTAAGGATCAGGAGGTAGCAGACTTTGTCCCTGTAGCAACTGCTCCAACAATACTCAGCAAGCCTTACATAAGTGTTCACATACTCTTACAAAGCCACATGGTATACGGCAGGGCACCAACTCCAGACCATTGTCACATTAAAAATATTTCAGCAATGTCTTGGGGCCATAATGGCAGACCTAGTTCAGGTCCTTCCATAAAGGAGATCTTTCCTATTATTGAACACTGCCTGGGCCTGTGAGGGCTTTTCTTCCAACACAACCACCTATGTTCTAAACTATAGTCAAGCAGCTCAGTGTTGTGGGTTATTTAACACTAGTTTCAAATAAAAAAAAAAAAAAAAGGTTCTCTCAAGTGAGCGCAAATGATGCAAACCAAAGAATTGATACATATTGGCATTTAGGTAGAAGGCCAGGTTCCACTTTAGAGACACTAAAAACACATACTTGACTTCCATTTTAACAAAAACAGCTTACCAAAGTGAAGAGGAGGAACTATCCAGCCTACATAGTCTCACTTATATCCATACTGCCCCTTAAGTACATGCCCAAGCCCACTCACAATCAGACCTACTACCCACACTGTTAACAAACCAGCTCAATGCTGTGTGCAGCCTTAACCCAAACTGTGAGCCTCACAGAAGTGAGAGCGTGTGAACATTCAAAAGGGCACAGAGGTCCCAGGTTTCTAATTTGTTATTTACTCTGAGCAAAATTAAAATAGTAATAATAATACATGATATTTGTGTTCAGAAAGACATTCCAGAAGACCTAGAGTCCTGGGCTGGAGATACTTCAGATCTGCTATCGGAAGGAACTGTGAGACACTTTCATCTGATTTTGGGATGGTATAGCCACATGAATGTTACACAGCCAAGTCGTAGATAAGCTCATCAAAAGCCAAAAATCTCTAATCCAGAGTGCAATGTGTTTATTTAGTGTTACAAATACAAGCGAAAGTGGAAATAATATAAGATATACCATTATCCTACATGTCTCATCAAGAAATCTGATTTTCTCCTTTTTCTTCAATGTAACAAAATTAGAAAAAATTTCCAATAATTAACAGTTAACTAAAATATTGAGGAAGTCCACTGATTCCCATGTATATATAAAAAAGCATAACAATGCAAGAATATTTGTTAAAAAACCAGTTACCTGATCTCCCCATTCATTGATAAATGGCATATTGATATCATCAACAAAAACAGTCATTTTTCTGCCCCCAGGAGGTCCATAAGTACTTCCAACGCGTTTGTCCACGTAACTCTCTATCATTCTCTGAAAATTAAAGAAAGTTCATGTTTTCCATGTGAAGCAACATATAGTTAAAAAAATGTGTTACTTATTTCCTTCTGCTAGAGCATTTATCCAGTATTTTCCTCTTTTTGTTAGTAGCCTAATCTCTGATTCATCATTAAGGAACTTTATTCTCCTGTTCCTCACGCTCATTTCTATGCAATTGTTTGGGCTTAGGACTATGTCCTGCAACCCACCTCTGGCTACTAGAGAAGGGTTTTTTTAAGTTTTCAAACTGGGAAATTAGTATTTCATTATCAGCATTGAAGCCGGTAATTATAGTAAAATCACCAAACTAAAATGACATTAATTTTAGCATGACACATTATCTCTGTATGAAACATTACTTCTTATTGTCAATTGTATTTCAGTCTTGAAACATTTCAAGATGAATGTTAGAGAAACCACTAAGAGAAAACAGATCAGAAATAGTGAATTCTGTTGTATATTTTTTTTTTCTTCTTTCTTCATGGATCAGTAAGAGTTAGTGGGAAGATAGCATATGCAATTTGAGAAATGAGGGAATGAAGCTAAAATATCAACAAGCAGAATTAGTATTTTCACTATCTATATAATAATTTTTATAAATATTGGAATTATTTACAAAGGTGTTTAAGAATCTCCTTTCCAAAGGGTAGCACTGGAAAGGAAAAGTAACCTGATTTTAGAGAGTTTTTCATGCACTGTCTTAAAAATCTGATTGCTTTGGATTTCCCCTAGCTAAGCTCAATTGTTTTATATTTGCAGTATATCTGCACACCATATAGAGGCAACTTAAATGCCTTTAACAATGATTTCCCAGATGTCTTGTGAACTAATTAATGCCTTTATTACTTACAATATAATAATACAATATATTAACATTTTGGTGACAATCTTTGAAGACTGAGATTTGAACTAAATAAGAAGCAGGATGCAATGAACTAACAAGACATTGATATATAATTGAAATATATCAAGTTCTACAGCTCTACAGTCTTTCTAAAGGTACTTGGAATGTAAACAATGGCAGAAGAAATACCTTACAAGATGGTAGCCAATGTTTTCCTTAGAAAAATATTTTTTTAGTTTTACAAGCAAATGTCATTCTATATAAGCAATGTAGCATATACTGTCATAAAGATAGAAGTATTAATAGCATTTTTGAAACAGATACAAGTTTTCTCATAGCATCATAGAATTGTTTTGGTTGGAAAAAACCTTTAAGATCATCGAGACCGGCCGTTAACCTAAAACTGCCAAGTCCACCTCTAAATTGTGTATTGAAGAACCACACCTATGCATCTTTCAAACACCTCCAGGGATGGTGACTCCACCACTTCCCCGGGCAGCCTTTTCCAATGCCTGAAAACCCTTTCAGTGAAGAAGTTTTTCCTAATATCCAATCTAAACCTCCTCTGGCACAACCTGTGGCCGTTTCCTCTTGTCCTATCACTTGATACTTGGGAGAAGAGACCAACACCCTCCATGCTACAACCTCCTTTCAGGTAGTTGCAGACAGCAATAAGGTCTCCCCTCAGCCTCCTTTTCTCCAGGCTAAACAGCCCCAGTTCCCTCAGCCACTTCTCATCAGACTTGTGCTCCAGGCCCCTCACCAGCCTGGTCACCCTCCTCTGAACTCTCTCCGGCACCTCAATGTCTTTCCTGTAGTGAGGGGCCCAAAACTGAACATAGTATTTGAGGTACAGCCTCACCAGCACTGAGTACAGGGGGAGGATCACTGTCCTAGTCCTGCTGGACACACTATTCTTGATGCATGCCAGATTTTTTTTTGTCCTGTTTTTTCACAACATAAAATAATTAGCTGAGTGTTCCAAGATAAACACATACATACCATTGTCATTTTGGAGATATGTGATTAAAGTGAAAAAGAGAAACTGTTAAGAGAACAGAAGTGATTACATAAGAAACTAAGAAACTTTTAGCACATCGAATGCATCCAAAATCACCCAATCTTTCAAATATCCTCAGATGACTCAAAATTTAAAACACTGTTCGTACTGTGGCTCTTTCAAGTGATTAGAAGTACTTCAACTGTTCTGCTATAATCAGCAGAGTGAGCTACGTATTCAGTGAGCTAGATGAAAAGAAAGCACATATCTTGAGGCACTACAGGACTGACAAGACAAAATAAGATCCTTTCACAGACTCTGTACCAGAGACGAGGAAGTCTGGGTTTTGTTTTCAAGATAGGAATGCTCTAGGGACCCATAATACACTAAGTAAAGGACACTGTGACAGAGATACTGACTTTTCAAGTAATCTTGCATGCCTGGAAGAATGCCTGTCTTATATCCCAGTTTGATATAAGCCATGGCCAAAGATCTTATGCATAACAGAAAACCTCAACAGATATTCTGTGAGTTTGGGACTTAAAATAATAATTTTAAATCCATTAATTTTCACCATTTTCTTAATAACATCTATATGAGCTTCTTAAAAAAGAAGTTTGATTTTGGGATGGAGTTTGTAAGACCCGCTCCATGAGCAGACTTCTCAATCAAGAACTACTCCAAGATGATTACTTTATCCTACTGGTGGAATGTCACCATGAATTCATCGCTTTCAAGAGGTAATGAAGCCAATTAACATTACAGGATCACATCCTAGCAACTTAGTAGTATTGGATCACAGCACAGTGGTATAAATCATCTTTTCAATCACTTGAGAAAACTATCTGTAGAATTTGTTTGTATTTATATGGATTTTTAACAGTTATATTAGGAAAGGGAAATCTCTACAAAGTTGCAATGCTAGAGGACCTTAACAATTTGATTTCTGATGCTGTAGACACTCCTGAGCTAAGGAAAAATAAGAGGGTAAGTGGAAATCTGCTATTTATTTAAAAATATTATGGTTTAAAAACGAAGAATCAGGAAAAAAATGAAGCAGTAGAAACAAAAGTTTTCATTAATCTAAAATGAAAAGGAAAGATCTTCAGCAAAAAATGGATTCTTAGAATTCCATAATGAAAAAGCATACAGCAATCATGAATATATCTATTTCTGAGTGACTATATTATATTCCAATCTGCAAAAATTATTTTAATGGAATTTTCTGAAGCGTTTAAGTGACTTAGAGGAAAAAGATCTTTTCGACTTTGTTTCTAAATCACTTATTTTATCATCAGAATTAAGTACACTTGAAATACTTAGCAAGGAAACTACATGCAAGAGTTGCTTAAAATCTGTATTTTTACCTGAAACATAAATGGTTCTGTGGCAGACGAAAAGTTTAAAGACTTTGACAAATGCTCTTCTGGGTCATATTTCTTCATATATCCCTTAATCATGACTGTCTTTGCAGTCCCCTGTTCTCCTATGAGCAAAACTGCCTGTAACACATATTTAAATCACATTAGTATCAGAACTTAAAATTAAATCTGCATAACAGACCTATTTTAGAGAAAGGGATACTTTCTGTATCTGCTTTTGAATAATGTATTATTCTGGCAGGTTTTTTCTGTCTCCATATGCAGTCACACAGTATGTGTTTTTCATCCCACATAGATTCTCCAAGACAAGTTATGTCCAGAGTCAAAAGAGGAAGGATGAAGCGAGAATGTATGAGAGACTTTCCTTCTTATCTTGGTAAAATCTGAAACTAAATCAGAATGTTGCTGAACAAAAGGATTAATACTTCTTTCCTTTCTCTTAAGCCTTTAATAAAAATCTCCCATTTCATCTCATGGAAGTGAGTTAGTGGTGTTTTTCCAACTCAGGTTTTCACCTTACTTATGTTTTTGACAGATGCTATCCTCACTCTTATATCAACTTCATGAAAGGAATTTAATCAGTTTACAGAAGGGAGTATGCATTTCTTTATGACTGTGAGCACTAAAGTTCATAATCCAGGAGATTCCTGTAGGAGATTTTAAATGCCTGAGCACTCCTGACCGACTTGCTCCTGCTTTAAATTAATGCTCTCTAACAGACAGCCACAATGATACCACATGGTCTCATTCTTTACTCAGTTTCTGAACATCCAAGCAACCATTTAACCATGACACCACAGATGATAGTAATAAACTCTCCGAACCAACAAGTGAAGTCAGATCTCTGAAACATCCCTTTGGTTTCACCTAGTATGTATAATTCAGCTGTACTTGGAAAGAAAGTTCATGCTGCTGCGATCCTATCCACAGGAAAATAATAAAACAAAATAAAACAAAATAAAATTTCTCTGTCACAGTTCAATATGTGATCAAATCAAACCTTACCAAAGAAATAAAATGCTTGCAAACAAAGTAAGCTGACTGCTTCCAGTCACACTGGTCAACAGGGAAGCATAGATAGTCCCATTGCACACTGAATGCTGAAACTTTTCAACTGAAGAGAGCAAGATTTCAATTGTACCCCACAGAAACACTGAATTGTGGAAAATGCCAGGTTTCAGAGATTCTTTTTGAAATATTGCAATGTCCATTATTTCTATTGCAATGGCAGCCAAAAGAATGTACCTGGAAATATAATCAGTATCTCCCAACGCATTAACATACAGAGATTAATAATCTGTTTCTAAAAATTTTGCAAGTTTTCATAATTTGTGTCAGATGCATCAAAGGCACACCCACATTATGGCCTCTGGAACAGCTGCATCAAACCCAACCAACAGCTTTTCTGTCTAAATTCCAGAATTTTACAGAAAAATACAGGTTCCAGGACTGGCTCATGTACCTGTTATATTTCTGATATTGGCTCCAGGTACTAAGAAGGGAGTGCACTGATTTATATGTTGCAAGCTGACAGAGATTTCCACACAAAGTTGCTAGGCTTATTAAAAGTATAGTGCTAAAGCAAAATATGGACTTTTCAGGTCTTCCTGTGTTTGAAATTAGGCCTATGTTTTAATAACTCTTGTTTAATGTGGTCTGAGTGAAAAGCCATGATACCAAATTGGTGAAAGCTGTATGAGGACTGTCCTCTCCTTTTCTCTATTTGTGACTACTGCTATTAGGTACAGCGTTCTCAATGAGAGAAAAAAAAATACAGCAAAGGCTAGGAATTTCAGGTTTTTAATGAACTGCCCTGTAGAACTTATTTTCCTTGTTTCCCTATTCAAGAAAGCATAAAGCAGAAAAATCAATATGGTGTAAAGACTAAGAACAAGATTATATGTCTTTCTCTAAAAAAAGTGATAGGTTGTTAGAGTTAACCTTTTAAAGAAGATACTTTAAGCATTTTGCCCATGCACAAAAATAAGTACAGAGGAGTCCTGTTAGAAAATAAAAACAGAGCAATATGTAAATAATAGTGTACATGGCAAGCAATGACTAGAGGCAGAGAATATGAAGAATGACTGCAAATTCTAGTTACTTTATAAGTAGGTTTATATTTATTTCATATAGTAGGCATATACCTAAATAAGTAATCCTGTACTTACTTTCTGTTGTTTTGCAATTGTGTTTATCAAAAACTGAGTTCTGGTATTGTCAACATTTGGAACTAGAATCGAAGCATAGTCTGGGACATGATCTGTTGGATAAACATATTCCTGAACTCTTTTACTCCAGTGCTCCCACTCACCTGAAGTGACCAAAAAAGAGGAAAATATCTTACAATATTTTGATCATGTTCAACATTTTTAGTTCCAAAAAAAAAACCCAACCAACATGTTATGGGTGAAATACTACAAAGTATTAAAAGGGATACATTTTCTTGAATCTAGCCAAAAGGACATACTTAGTCATGACCTCTAATTAGTCCACAATCCTACTAAATATACACATATTTCTTAAAGTTATATATGGCTATTTAAATAAAAAAAAAAAAAAGAAAAAAAAAAAATGTTACCTAGAAACTCATTCTCACACTGCTAGTGAAAAATTATAGAACATGAGAATATGGATTGTGTATGTGTATGCTAAGCATTGTTGCAAACAAATAAACAAACAAACAAACAACTGAATTTGGATACAAAAGAAATAAGTGTATTCATGTGAAAATATACTTGGAAAGAACAGGAAGTTCTTCGTGAAATTTTGTGTTATTTAAACTATAAATTCCTTCTGGAAAATATCACACTATGCAAAATATCAGTATTCGCAATATTCAAAATATCACACTGTTCTTACAGTCTTGTAAAGTGTAAGATTTGTTGCTATCAGACTTCGACAAATAATTAAGTGGAATTAAAATCAGATTATATTTTTACCAAAAAACACTAGCTATATAAAATTTATAATAACCTAGACTAAAAATTGTAGGCTGATGAACTCAACAGAAAACAAAACTGTAAGAATGGAATTAAAAACAAAAGAAATAAGAAAATATTACCAGTGAGCACTCTATCCCTTGTTTCTGACTTCCCACCTGCATAGAGGTGCTACATATGGAATCTGTGTTACTACTATAGTCATCAAAAATCTCTGGCCATATGGCTGTATAATAAGGACTTTTAAATTTCAAAGAAGCTATACTCAGTTTTAAAATGCCATCATAAAAATAATGTTAATGCTTTTTCTTACCATGATCAGTAACATAAAACTCATACATGGTTTCAGTGCTGCCAGGGGACATTTCTGGTAAGTCTAATTTGTTGTCATGGTCTCTAATGAAGGCTTCCAGTTTATCTCTACTGTCCAGCTCCAGAAGGGCACCTAAACTCCACATTATTGCAAAGCAGAACAGTTTATGCAGATGAGATGTAGCTGATGAACCACTTCCTTCCTTCGACGGAATCAAACCCTCCAGAAGATTAATAGACTGAAAATATTTTGAAATATTGTACATTAGAATGTATTACATAATCACTTCTAATTTCTATACATATATGAACATGCGTTACTTAAGTGTACTCAAACTTTAAATAATAATTTGAAACCCAACACAGGTTACCAAAGAATAACATAAAATTCAGAACTACAAACCCAAGAGAATAAAGATATCTATATAAAATTGGGTAAAATTTTCAAAATTACTTAAGTAATTTGATCATCAACTATCCTTTTAAATCATGTCTATATAATAAATGCCATTTAAGAACTAGAGTAACAGAACAGCTTTTACAGTGGGATATTCAGAACTCCAAAAGTAGGTGGGGCGTAGGCATCTCTTTCCATCTTTAAGCATGGAAGAATTTTCAGCATCCATCTAATGCATTTATCTTAATTGTAGTCAATTAATGTGTCTATCACATTGACTTCTATTTTGTGCTAAAAATATAAATTAAAAGACAATCAATTTATCTAATTATTTCCAGAATGGGCTGTGCCCCAGTTCATCTGGACAAAATTTCTGTTCCCTCAAATACAAGCTGCAGTCCAAAATATCCCATGATGCTTTGGTTCTTAGCAATATTCTGTAATGAGTTTTTGGAGAAAGGAAACAGAAAAAAAATAAACCGACTTCTAAAAACACACAAATGGTTGCAACAAATCAGATGAAACTTCAGCTTGCCCAGCATCCCATTTGCAATAGTGACCAAAAGTGGACACTTAGAGAAGAGTAAAAACAGAGAAAAAACCCTCCCGGTGATACTGGGGGTGGTATTTCCTGCTGGTACCATCTTCAACTTGGGACTTTCTGAAACAAATACACTTTTTCTGGGTTTAGTAATCCTCTGTGGATTTTTCCACCCTCAAAACATCAAGATTGGTATTGAGCCTACATAAACTTTAATCACCTATAACACCCTTTGGCAAGATGTCCACTAGGTCTGCTATGCATGGCATTGAACAGTTTGTTTTTTTCCCGTGTGAACCCCTTCATCCTTATCTTCACTGAATTTCATTTGCCATTTTATTAGCTATTTATTCAATCTCATAAAGTCTGTCTACAGTTCTTCATGGTTAGCTGTTTTGTCCTTACTACCCTGAATAATTTAGTATCATCAGTAAACTTCTTCACATAAAACTTTTCCCAATTGTTTATGAACAGTTTGAACATCATTGTTCCAGCAAAGGTAGCTCAGGATCAGTGTTAACCTCTGTCATTCCTAAGAACTGATACTCCTGTCACACATTTCCTAATTTCTAATCAATTATTTATCTAGAAATGAACCTTCTGTCTTCTACTACAACTGCTTAGCTTCTATGTAAATCCCTGGTAAAGAATTTCACTGAACACCTTTGTTCCTTCCTGCAGACCATATCCATCAGAACTATAGCTACAAGTTTATTGGCATTTCCAATAGGCATGTAGGAGAGGATAACCCTAAACCAGAATATATACAGTTAGTCAGATGAAATTACAAGGAGAAAAGCAAAGGCAGGACCACTTTTTACATAAAACCATTATGAAGCTGTTCTACATGAAAAAATGGCTTAAATTGTGAATGCTAACAAAAGCTAGATAATTTGGTATGTGTGGGTGAACATCCAAAACTGAACTTTAGAACTCAAATACAAGTCTGATATTTGCTAGATGCAATTGGTTTGAGATGTTTGTAAATTCTGGAAACACCTGATTATAATGAAGTGGCACATGCTGAATTGCACAGTTAACAAAGAGACATAAGAGAGAACCACTGATCAGGATACTGATGAGGTCCAGTGTTTCTGCATATAGACCATTTATGGCAAAATCTGGGGAGGTGGTATGGAAAAGAAAACGTCCCCAAAAGAAGTGGTCTTTGAAAAAAAGGGGCCCAGAAAGAAGCAGGTAAAGAACCTGGTTGGAGGAAAGGTCCTGGAAACAGGACAAGATCTTGGAGATCAGAGAGATGCATGTAGACAAATGCCAGATGATGCCACGAAACCTTGTCAAGCAATGGCCAGTGCTGGTATCTGCAAGCGACTGCCCAACACAGAAATGAACACGATGTTTTGCCCTAACTTCCCACACCAAAAATGAGATGCTGGCTGGGAAGAGAAATCAAAACTAAGTGAATCTAACACTGGAGGTGGGAAGCAAGCGAAGAGATGAATCTGTCAAATGATAGAAAAAAAGCTCTGGTTTGTAGACAAACCCCAATATGGAGATCCTCTACAGGTTATTTACTTTGCCACACCTGTGACAGAAACTTAGTAGAGACTTTCATTCACAGGAAAAAACATTTAATACGGTTTAAATCAGGGAAATATTTCCCTAACCAGGCAGCATGAGTAGAACACTGACTTGCTCACGCTTCTTGACAAGCCCTAACAACATGGAAACTTCAAGTCCCAGAAAAAGTCTTCCATGAAGAAAACATCAATTCAGTTAGAAGTTTCACAGACAACAAATGTAGAAGAAAATAAAACTCTCTCCCTCTAAAAATTGTGTATATAGCACATCCATCTTGTTCATCATAATAAATTGGCAAGTGACAGAGTTTCTGACTGTGGACTTCAATTCTATGTTCTAATTCCATTTGTTAATCTTTGCAGCATTTACTGTGGCTATTTATTTGCAGCAAATTACTTTGAACTGTAGATGATCTGAAGCTAAATCCCTAATGAACAGTAAAGAGATATTGGGTGCAAATTTACCAATTTAATATTAAATGGAAATGTTACCCAAAATACTGTCTTGCCTACTCTCTTATTCAAATGCACTACTGAATTAATTATGAGACAGTCAATATAAAACTGAGATTACATCTACAAATGCAAAGTCTGAAGACTTACAATCTGCAGATGACAACAGACTCATAAACAAATCAACTAGAGACATGCAGTGTAGGACTGACAGTATTGCAAAATCTGTCAAAACCATAGTTTTATTATTAATAAATCACTGATAAATTTTGGACTCCAGTCAAGGTAGAATTCTAACTGATAGGAAGGGAGAGGTAAAAAAATCACTACATTGACCTTGGAAGGTCTGATTCACATAATCACAGCTATTACTTCTGAAGATAACAAGTTAATTAGAATTATTTTTCACTCTCTCTGTTGACACTACCAGTAGGGTTAAACTGACCCTTACCACAATTTGTTTGGTATTAAAAGAACTGGAATGAGACCACTGGCTTATTAAACATATGCTTCTGAAAACTTACTGAACCCTGCCAATTCCAGTCAGTCAACAGAAGACTAGACTATATATGAAGCGAAAAGGACAAGTAAAGGTTTCTTCTGCACATCTCTAACAGTTCCTCTTATATTGTATAAGAAACCAACATCAAGTTTGAGGTTTTATTTCTTAGGAAACAATATTTTCAAATTAAATTTTATTGCTATCAAATGCTCTCTTTGCTATTTCTGGACACTTACTATAGTCAGTCAATTCATACAGACTTACACAGTATCTGTTTTACCTGCACAATGTAGTTACATTCCAGAAGCTCCATTTTTGGATTAAGGCTGATTTTCATATATTGATATGCTGGTTCAAAGATTCTGTCATACAAACTTTGTAAAACTTCACTTTCTTGAGGAGAACGTTTTTTCAGCCATGCCTGAAAAACACCCACATTATTTTTCTGTACAAAACATGTAACAAGGTAAAGTTAGCAGTGGCCAGCAATGATGATCTTACTTCCAATATTGGTCTCCAGCTGAGGGCAGAAGAACTGATGTAGACCATACCCATTCGAGAAACTGTTGCTGGAGAGGCATTCTCAATGTTATGGACCTCGAATAACAGTTTACATGAAGGAGACATAGGAATTCGATCTCCATTTGCTAGAGTGAGGGTCTTGTTATCATCTAAAACTGAATTTAGGTTCTCAATCCAGATTGCATCTACAGGACCATCTAAAATCAGAAACACATTTTCACCTGGAAAAATAAACAAAATAGAGCAAGAAAGTAAGTTTAGAAAAGATGGTATAGAACTGAAATAATATATAAAAATATCTTTTCATTTATTGTAATTTCTGCCATCTCCACAGATGCTCATAATCATATAAATTGCATACTTAGTCAAGAAATGACTTTTGAAAAAATTATTAGCAAATTAGTAAAATAGCCACAACGTCTGTGGTGAGATTACCTTGGCTGTCTGTCAGACAGACACCACCACTACACTCTCACTCCCCCTCCTCAACAGGACAAAGGGAGAAAATAATGTGAAAATGTTTTTGGGTTGAGATAAAGACAGGGAGATCACTTATCAACTATTGTCACCAGCAAAACAGACTCAACTTGGGGAAAATCGATGTATTGCCAATTAATAGACCTGGATGATGAGAAACAAAGACAAAAATATGAAAACACCTTTCTCCCACGCCCTTTGCTTTCTCCAGACTCAAATGCTTCCTTCCCATCATAATCTAACTGTTCCTCCTTCCTCCTCCCATCCACCTCTCCTGAGCAGCACAGAGGGGATGGGGAATTTTGCATTTGGTTGCTAAAATAAGGATTCTTTGGGCAACAAGAAACATGTGTTGAATATTCACAAATCCCATTTAAGTTAATGAAGACTATCATCACTCATCAATTCAGAAAATCTAATTGTTTTTATTTTCTTTTGAAACATGAATATAAATGAATATGCATAAATTTTGGCAAACTTTAAAATTCCAGCTTTGTTTTGAATATAGAAAATGTCCAATAGAAAATATAGACATTTCTAATATAGAAAATTAACCTTTCTTTTGAAAATGATCTCCTTCTAGGAAGGCTCTCTAAAAGAATGATCTTTTTGAAAATAGATTTTTTTTTTTTTCAGATACAAATGAGTCACTATGAAAAGGAATTTCAGTATTCCAGTCAAAAATTACTGAAATTAAAAACCACAGGAAATAAACACCATATATAGTTCTACTAGCATAAGTAAATCTAAATTGTAATTTAGCAGTTTCTAAATAACACATCTGCACTGTAGAACTGAAATGGCAAGGAAACTTTTTAATGCAGATATACTACTGAAATATTAATTTTTTAAACTGTTAACCTTTTTTGAGAAGTGAACTGTAACCTCATCTATGTTCTCTATAGTTTCTCTCAAGAGGAAACTTCAACACCTTTGCAAATTCAAGAAGTTTTTTTCAACATATCATTCAAGAGGTATTTTTATTATACCACACAGAAAGTATTTACACACCTTTTTTAGTTTTTAGTGTTTTCCTCCACAGTGTAGAAAAGATGCCATCTGTCCAATCATTAGTTGCAGCATCTAGTTTACCAAACATCTGAGGAGCAGTAATAGCTTTGGGATTCATACGCATTTCTCTATGCGGTTGGCCACATTGTGTCAGTGCTTTCATTAGTATAGTTATGACCGTTGTTTTTCCAGATCCACTAGGTCCAAGTGTCATCAGCCCATGACGTACTAGAGAAGTTTCATACAACTATTTAAGAAAAAAAAAAAATTACTGTAAGAAATATATGCTTTTGGAAGATTTTTGCTTGCATTTAATACATTTGATAGTCAGTGATTATAAATGTATTAAACATACAAATTATATGGCTAGAACTGAAATCAGCATGCTTTTTCTGACTTTTAGTGTTTTGTGGAATAGCACATACCTTCACCTCCTAATCTAAATTAATCTTAATTAATCTTAAAAAAGTTTACAGAACTAAATTTTGCCTAAAGTTTTCAAAGCAACTGAAAATACTTTTACCAGATTTTACAAATTATTTTCTATATTACTCAAAAGGAAAAAATGAATAGTAATGAAACATTAATGCAACGAAAGCATGACTAATTGCTATAGTTCTACAATACCTAAGTATATGAAATGAACAGGACTGCACTTCCTACAGGACTGCAGATGTGTTTAGGTTCAGGACAGTTCTTTATTGAATTTTCTATTTTTCTTTTAATATTAGCTTTAGGCTTGCTATGGAAGTGGCAGAGTCTGCCTATACAAGTATCTTCTTTTGGAGGAACTGAAAGGAACAAAAGACTGATAGTCGTCCTGGATGACAGAACCTTGTAAGAAGCAGTATATATAGCTGCTTCCTCTGTAAGATGAATAAAGGATTATATCAGTCCAAGAGGAAGATCTACAGGCACCACAAATCTAAACTAAGATCAAGTCCACCATAAACTTGACAATTTCGAACTTCTTATTCCCAGTGGAAGATGGAATTTGCTACGGCACAAGCATTCTTCCTGTGACCAGTTTGGCAGCCAGAAATATTAAGCTGTGAATAAAATGGCCAATGTGACTTTAAGTGGGATGGTCAAGTGTTTTCTCTCATGCACAGTTTTTGCTGATCATGTGAAGGACACTATAGATTCAGCCTGTAGAATGTGGAACAAAACCTGTAAATCAGGGGGAGTCTGGGCAGAGTCATAAATATACCTCTGATGACAGAGACATGATATTTTAGTTGCTGTGAAGTAACATAAGGAAGAATGTTGCACTTTGTCTTTTGCTCTCACCAGCAAATTATATGGTAGTTTGCTCTATAAGGAAGAATGTGTATAGGGAAGTGTGTTGGCATAAAGATCATCAGAACATGAGTTAACTGTCTTTAATAATAAATTCAAAATTAGTTTCCAACACATTTGCATGTCAGAAATACAACTGTCAGCCATTTAAATGTTATGGTGGAGTAGAGGTTCATAAAACCATTTAAGTACCTCTTTTCCGCCATACTATATAACTGCATACTCATTGATCAGCAACACATCATAAGGATTATAGCATGCTAAATACCATGATCCAAAATTACAGCTTAATCATTAAATCATCAGTTTACAAAACATAACATCTTGCAAACATTCTGAAGTAAAAATAATTTCTTGCCATACCTTAACAACTGTCTCTCTTTTGCTTTTCAATCAGAACACACTCCAGGTCTAACAAGCTTGCAACACAAGGTAAACAAAACTTACTGTACTCATGGCAAGCTGCCAGCATGAAGGGTATATTTATCTTTTCCTCAAATGCCAAGAACCAAGTGTTATTCATATCAAAACTAAGCAACTTTTTGGTTTATGTTGCCATGGTTTAAGCCAAGCTAGCAATATAACCACAATAGTCACTCACACACCCCCCTCCCCACTCCCCAAATAGAAAAGAGAATCAAAAGGGAAGGGAGAAACTTGGATTGAGATAAACACAATTTAAGAAAATAACAAAATACTAATACACTGCTAGTAAATACATAAATATAAAATAGAAATAAAATAGAAAATAAAAGATACTCAATGCTATTCCTCATGAATTCCATCTATACCAAGATGATGGATAATTTAAAGAAATAAAAACATAAATCCCTTCAATCGGTCTTCTTTAGTGTGATGTACACACAACCTTAGTTTTTTCCCGTACTAGAAACACAGGTCCCACATTAGAAGCACAAGTGAGACAGCTGTTTAGCTACTAATATGGTGTTATGACTCCTGTTTGTTAAAAATGTTTTGGAAAAAAAAACATTTTACCTGAACAAGCTTAAGATTCCATGGTGGATGGTTAACCAATCCTGCCTCCTCAACCTGATTAGCTACTGCAGCCTGTAGCTCAGCGTAGGTACTACTGTCCAGCTGTAAGCCCGGAAATAGATCATTGATAAGACTGAGAAACAAAGGCTCATCTTCATCTATCTGAAACAAACAAACAAACAAACAAACGTTATTAAGTGCTTAATGCATGGTTATCCAAAGAATGTTCTCAAATTAAAATTAATCTCCATTTTAAAATAATAAACTGTGAGAATACATTTTCTTAATACAGATGCTTGTGTTCATAAACACAGCCAACCAACCAGACAGCTCACTACAAAAATAACATTTTGAAAATGTCAACCATATGCCATGTGAGAAATAAAGTCAAAACTGGAAGAAATTTCCCACTGAGCACACACTGGAACCTATACGTAAAATTGATTTGTAAAACACCTGCAGCTTATATTGGAAACAACATCCTATCTGTAGAGAAATCTCTAGAAGAATTATTTAGTTCACTTATGATAGTCAGTCTGTACATGAGTCAGTACCTAAAATATCATACCCACAGCTAAGACGCTATTAACCTATTTGAACCATTATACCCTGAGCACTGTTTCCAAGTCTAATAAATCCTCATTGCTGTTTAATGACAACATGATTACCATGTTTTAACTATTAAATGAAAGGATGTGCAAGATTTTTTTTCTAGTTTTCTACAAAATCCCATGAAATATCTAGTAGACTTGACTATATGAGGTGTTAAAATATTTAATTAGATTATTACCAGCTTAGAAAGATTCATATCTCTTAGCCCTCTCATAACAATACTCATTTCGCCTTCACCTGGCCTGGCCCTCTTTTGACTTCCAAGTGTCCTCAGTACTGAAAGGATATTTCTCAGACCAAAGTCATAATGGACCTAGGGAGCAGAAAAAGATTTAACCAGTAACAAGATCTCTAGCTTTATTTCGTCAGTATATCAAACCTTACTTGCATATTGAATAGGTTAGTTGCCTGCCTGGAAAAGGTAGCTAAAACAGGAATTGCTGTTGTTGTTTATTAATTATTCTTTCAAAATAAATGAAGGATGATGAGACTGCTTTCAGGAAGCAGGGGGAAGAACATAAGGTTTTCTTTTCTAGTTTAAATTTAATTGACCTCAACACTTATAACACCATATAACAATTATTTTGTAGCCCTCCATAGCAAGGTTCTAAAAAAATAAGAGTTCCATTCCAGACTGTGTCTTTCCAACTGAAGCAGCTTAAATGCAAGACCTTAGATCAAAGCAGTGCTATCGGGAGAGGGGCAACTTAAAATCAAATTTGAGACATTCCTCCTCCAGTTTCCAATTTTCAACTACTTTCTCTAGAGGTAGATAATTTTTACAGGAAAATGAGATCACCAGGTTGATTTTACCTGTCTGCCATGTTTAGGCAGAGAATCTTATGCACTTGCAACTACAAATTATAATTCTTTAACAATTAAACAAATGTATGTGACTAAATATACATGGATTAACATGGTTATTTGTTTAAAAATCTTATAGAGATATTTTTTGAATTATATTTAAACTACTTCGATATTCTGTAAAGAGTACAAAAATGATGCTTCAAAAACAATCTGCACCAACAAAAATCTAAGAGGTTGTATTGTGTAAATAGGAAGACAAAGAGGAAGATAGATAACACTACCTGTTTAGTAAGCTGCTCCTCACAAAGTTTATAAAGAACAAAGAATTTTTGAGACAAGACCACATTATCAATAAATCCGTAACTTGCAAGTTTAACTCTAATAATTATCTGAAATACAATAAAAAAGAATGCCATTAGTTTTTCTGAAGATAGGTAAGCAAGTAAAATACATTATTCCTTTCAATTCCACCAGTAATTGTACCTGTCTATCTGGAACCATCATTGCAACAGTTCTAAATTGAATTTTGAGATTTTCTGGTAGTTCTTGACGTCCAGCATATCCAGGATTCTATAGAAGAAAACATACTGCATTATTATTTACAATTGTCAAAATAACATCCCTTTACCTGTTCAGTAAAAGTAAATTTATGCATAAATACCTAGATTTGTTCAGAGTTGGAACTCTTGTCTACTGATGATTAAAATGTGAAGAAAAAACTTCAACCATAACTATGAATTTAATAAACTATGCATAATGGACAGAGTAATAACTGAATTTCTTTATCATAACAAGCCAGCAATCAGAATTTAAAATTTCATGGGATACTGTCCAGTTGGTTTATTTCTCGTAGTATATTCCCAACATGAATAAAGTTTGCATTACCATTTTGCAGAAAGGTAGGTTTTGTAAAACATTAAAAACTCAGTGTCTAGCAAAATACAAAATAATAATATTAAAATATATATATATACATAAATCAGTCTACAGTTAAGAATTATTAGGATGCTCTACTCTATTCCTTATGTCTAAAAGGATAGCCTTCAAAGTACAGAATCTCACTGATAGTTTCTGAGTGAAACCTATCTGCTGAAGTAAGAATTATATATGCAATTGTAATTCTCTTTTAGTGACAGAATTGATTTCAATAACGGTTCAAGAATACACAGAGAATATTTTGCAATGACACAGTAAAAATAACACAGTCAAGAAGATGAAAACACGGAAAGTGTACAACAAAATCATATGAAAGAAAATTTTAATGACCAAGAAAGTTTGACTAATACAAGATTTCTGGAAACTTGTTGTAAACATGAGGAAGAACTCTGACATCAAACAGGTGACATTTAAGAAATTAGAATTCATTATCTCCTCCATTATTATTTTGCACTCGAACATGCAGATTAAGATTTTAATTTCCCATAAAGTCATCTTGGATTGTCATCTGCTTTGGCATTAGGAAACATAACCTATAAAATCGCCTGCCTGCAAGATTACAGGAATAAGTGCCATGAAGTCTCAGGAACCCTATGGCAACAAGACAGCATAATCTGAAAATTAATATTCTAAAATCCAGAAGTTTGTGTTTCTCCCTTGGGTGACAGTTGGTAACTGGTATAAATTACATGTACTGCCTTGCAAATCTTTTTGCGCATATTCTCCATTCAGTTGCGGGATCTAACTTTGGTCTATATATACTGCAAGTCTTTTTCACCAGTAGTCATGATATGAAAGGGAGCAACATATCTTAGATATCACCCATAAAAAGTTCATGATATAAGAAGTACAGTTCTGTCATGTTGCCCACAGTGATTCCAGATTGACACACAGAGCAGAATGGGCTCTTTTGCTACAGAAGGCCAAAACTTGACACCCAGCATTGTATTTACCAGTTTAGACACATCTTGTAACAACAAATGAAAGGATCTGATAATTTTTGCAGAGGTTTTGAAAAGACTTGCTGTCACCACAGTACAAGTAGGGTGGTTTATTCCAGAATACTCATACTTGTCTTCTGCAAATCAGGTTGAAACATTTGTTTCATATACCCATGTAACGTATCCATTAGACGTGTTTTTGAAATATGTCTTTCTTATATCTCCTTTTTTAAGTTAATGTTTGGGGTTTTTTTCATACAGTTTCTTTCTTACTAATATTGCTAAAGCATTTCAAACTAAGGTAGTAAAGCATATCAGTGTTCCAGTCCCCTCACTGAGAACAGAAAATTCTAGAAGCTTGGCCATACTCTTAGTCTACATAATGAACTGCAATGCAGTAAAGAAGGGACATAACTATGAACCTTTTCAAAAATCTTAAAGTAAAAATGAAGGCATGCAATTAAGGAATAACCAGATAATTTATGTGTTCCAGTGGTTTAGTCTAATTCCTGAATAATAGTATCAATTAATAAATTGGCTTATTTTTACCTTGCCATTTAATTAACTTGTATATAGGATAATTTGTCAGTTCTCTGAAATTATTACTACATTTACCATTGTTAGGAAAATTCCAAACTCTGGATTTAAATCTACAGTGTCTCCATCAGAAAAAATGAACTGCTTTTTTTTTTCTTTTCTTGCTGTTAAAACAATATAGATTTGTTGTGCTGCTACTGACAAGACTGGCAACTCAATTCGGTTGAATTCATCAAAACAACCCCAGGATCCAGATTGTGCAAGACCTGAAACAAGGACAGAAAAACATATCTGTTGTTCTTCATGCACATATGAGATATCTGAACTAGATCACTTTTCCTTCCACTAATTAAATAAATTAGTTTTCTTTATTGCTCTGTGGCCACAGCCTATCTTCCTCCAGTCCACCGATTTCCACATACATCTGAATTAATATTAGCTGATTTATTAAAATATGCTTAAAAGTGAAACAAAATCAGAAAAAATATTTTGGTATCTTGGGGCATTTGGCAGATCTTTCTTCTAGATCTTTCTGTGAATGTAGCCTTTTATTGTACAGTGACAATTCCATTATTAAAAAAAAAAAAAAAAGGATTGCTAATCTAAAAAATACCCAAATAAACAAAAAAACCACCAAAACCCCAATACTGACATTCTTTATTTTCATTTGGGTCTCCCAGCCTTCACAATGCTTTTAGATTACTTTTTACCTGCCTCTTATAAATCACGAAGATAGAAATTATTTTTTCACTAACTAGGGATTTAAATAAAACTCTGAATCTCATGAGATATAAAATATTTATCTTAGAGCATATATTTCTATGCATAAGCATTACCATTTTAAATTCACACTAAACTACCAGTTTTTCATGTAATGGTAAAGAATATTAATAACATGCAAAGAGTGGACAATGCTCTGTGTAAACTTGTCTACGAAAAAGGGGAAGACTGAAAAAGCATTATATTAATAACATCAATATTTTAATAAAGGATTCATTTCACAGTTGCCTAATTTAAGTTTTGAAAAGTAACACTATACATGTTACTTAGTGGCAACTAAGAGAATTGTTCTTTTAGCAACTTTTTATGAGAAAATTTGTAGCTGCATATTTTTTCCAAATTACATTGAAGTTAATTAGGTAGTGGATTCTGTCATGTCATTTTTTTTTTTTTTTTTTAATTTGAACAGTTTGACTTTCAAAGGGGAAATATGATTATAAAGCCACAGCTTTAGGCACTTTCATGCCACAATCATTTAGTTGCCAAAAAAAAAATTAAAAATAAATAAATAAATAAAAGCCTCAAATTTGTATCACTCCTCGTTTCTCAATACATACAGTACAATAACTTTGAAATATGAACCGACAGAAATCTCAAGAAGTTCAAGTCCTTTATCTAGAACAGAATAACTTCATGCAGCAGTACAGGCTCAGTGCTGACTGGCCACAAAGCACTTTTGTAGAAAATGACCTCGTGTCCTGCTTAACGACTAACTGAGCATGAATCAGAACTATGCCCTTGTAGCAAAAGAAGCCAGCTGCATCTTGGACAAGAGTCTAGTCAGCAGGTTGAGAAAAATCATTGTTTGTGTCTACTCTGCACGTGTGAGATAGCAGCTGGGGTACTGTGTCCACTTTGGGTCTTACCAAGACAGGAGAGACATTGATACATTTGTGTGAGTTCAGCAGATGGTTGTCATGATGGTCAGTGACTGAAGGACATGACACAGAGGAGGAGGCTGGAAGAATATGATTTTTTGAGACTGAAGAGAAAGCTCAAGGGAACGTCTATTGCTGTCCATAACTACCTAATAGGAGGCACTGAAAAATTGGAGCCAGGCTTTTCTTAGAGGTGCAGTGGAAGAAGAGACAATGAACCCAGTTTTCAATGTGGGAAATTCCAAGTCAATGAAAGTATAAAAAAACTATTACCATGAAGATGGTCAAACACATGAACAGAGGCCCAGAAGGGCTGTGGAACGTCTAGCCCTGGTGATACTCAAATCCCAAAGTGAATAAGGTCCTAAGCAACTTTCTCTAACTGCACCTGCTAAATGGCCTGTGGAGGTCTGTTCTGTCCTACATGAGGAAGTCTTACCTTTGAAAATCCTGCCCAAACCTCTGAAGTCCATTTGGTCAGAGCAGTTAAAGACTACTACATATTTTCCCAGAGCCTTTCCCATGTCTTTCGTCGTTTCTGTTTTACCAGTTCCAGCTGGTCCTGCTGGAGCTCCTCCCATGTTCATTCCCAAAGCCTGCGCTAAAGTTATATAGCACCTATAAACATTAATTCGTATTAATTTATTAAATCATATGAAAGATATACATGTGTATATATATATAACAATGAATTATGTGATAGATTCTACAGCTTTTATGTTGAAACTTTACTTCTTCATAAAGCAGTTCTATTGATTTCTGTTAGTGTAAGAAGTTCAGAGTAGTAGAAGTCCAAAAATATAGCATTTAAACATTATTTAGAAAAGCAAAAAATTATCTGGTGTTAATCTAGTTTGTTAGAAACTGTGAATATTAGATAAGCTAAAAATTAATGCATATTACATAAAGGAATTTAATTGTCATTAACTCTTTTTACAGCCATAAAGAGCAGATTCTGGGGCTGAATTCTGCCACATCATCATATTCCACAGTATCTTAATCTATATACATTTCATTAGGTTAGGTTTAACTTTGTCTAAGTACTCAAGTGTGAAAGAATAAGGATATATGGCCCCTTCCACAATTATGGGTAAAAAATCTTTACAGTTCTAAGAAAAATACTCCTAAGCTTTATTTTTTTTTCATCTTAAAAAGTTTAGATTAGTGGATTAGTTATATACAAGCCTTAGTTAAAATTTTCATCCATGGTAAGGTACAGAAGCATAGTTCTTCACTGTCAAATCTCTGAAAGCACTTCTAACTAAAGTATTTCTGGTTTTAATCCATATTTGAACAGAGTTTAATAACTAACTAGTTCCTACAGTTTAGCTTGAATCACTATAATATATTATGCTAAACTTGCACTGCAGGGACCTTGATGCTTTATAACCAATAAGAAACTTGAAAGTGACATAAAGGTTTCACTTCTACAGTTCCATTTGGGTCAAAGCAAAATTTGGGGTAGAATTTAACATTTTGCATCAAAAAAACTTGTTGAGTGCAGTACAGTTCACTGAGAAATGTATTCAATTTTCCATATTTTCACAATAGCAGTCTTGCCTCTGCTGAAGAAATAAAAGTGTTCAAAAAGCTGTACATACGTTCCACATAGGTAGCAAAGTGAATGTTTGTAGGTTGGAAGAGTTATTTTCAATTCTTGAAGGGATCTTTTTACAAGTGAAGTATATTTTGGCCTTCTATTTTCTCATTTGGTCAAAAGTGACATCTCAAGAAAGAAATCAATGGAGGAAGAATTTTGGGGGGAAAAAAAAGCCAAGAAATTCTGGGGAGGGGGAAGAAAAATACTTCTCATTGTTAAGCCACATTTGAAACAAAATTAATGGCTGGTTGCTTGCCTGGCTACAGAAGAATGGCAAGTGAGTGCGTATGCCTGGGTCAATATCTAGATTCCTATGGAAAAATCTGAACTGTTTCCCAGCACTAATAAAAGTCCAGACACTGACTGGTTGTCTTAGTCTTTCAAAGACATTGGTAGCCTCAGAATCTTTATAGAACTGCTTATTACAGAATTTGAAATATTTCATCTCATCTTTTCTTCAGTATAGAAATATTGCTAAACTGTACATTACTATATAACCTTAAACCAGTTCATTTCTTTTACTATTTTTTTTAAGACTGAGCAACATTAAAAATTTCATGGGAATTATTAAGTGTACAAATTAGTGAGAGTCTATCTTTTCTAAAAGAGTAGGATTAAGCAAATGTATGAGATTTCCATGAATGACCTAGCCCACACAAGACTTAGTTCAGAATGTACCATGAAAATACATGTTAAATAAACACAACATATATGAAGTATTCATTATGCATAATTGTTTTTCTAACCTGTCTGTAAGAGGCGTTATAACCAGACGATCAGTGCAACCCAGAAATTCATTTTGGTAAACAAAATTAACATCTGTAATGGATACTATAACTTGATCTAAATCTTCATTAAAATAGAATCTCGACTGCTTTAACCATTCAAAATCAGTTGGTGATTTGATGTGCATTTTTACCTTCAAAGAGAGTAAATAAATGTATATGTTATAACCAAGCATCTACATTTATTGTCTTTGATAGCTGTGATAAAATGTTTATTTGTATGAGAATAATAAATGATTACTAAAGTTCCTATGTAAGTAACATGAAATACATATAAACATCACATTTTGTCTCCAGATGTATGCTAAACTGATACTCAAAAAATGTTCCGATGACTTAACCTGATCATTGCACCTATGTTAATCAAATAAATTTTATATTGCTTTAGTAGTGCAGCTCATCCTCTGAATGAAATTAGCAAATAACACACTGTTAAATCCACCAAACACATTAGAACAAATGGCATGATGAAGGAAGGATCTGGCTGAAGCATGGAAGGCAATTGGGTAGAGATCCAATAAGCTTCTGCCATTAACAGTAAAAATATGTGAGAAATGGGATGGCATTCCTCAAAGGATGAAGCAATGTAAACAATTCAGCATAGTCTAAAACGTTAAGGTATAAGATTGGCTGTATCTGTTAATTTAGTAGAGTTTTTTGTTCATCTATGTATTCTCCTTAGGAACCAGAAAGAGAATCCCAGTAGCCTGCTCTCCAAGGCAGTGACAGAGACAGAAGGAAGAAACTAGGAGATACGGAAGACGTTGCAATCATTGCTGTAACTCTAGAAGGGGTGGAGCTAAAGTGAAGATAATTTCCATGAGGAAATTATCTGTTATGACAAAGCTCCAACACCCTCAGCAGACTCAACTTTTAGTTATGCAAGTAAGAGTAATACAACAGTTTTTCGAAGAAAGGTCATCCTAAGAGATTTTTGTCTATCAAAACAATTCTGTAGGAAGAAGTGGAAAATTGAAATATTCTAAGTGTAAAAATCTGGAGCAAATATTTAGATGACAGAACTGATGGATTTTATTCTACTTCAAGCAAAAATGTACTCTTTTTACTAGGATGAGATTATGGACATCTCTGCCTTACAAACACATGCATACACATGTGTAACTGTAGCTACCATATGTAAGTAAATTATTATAAAAGAAAATACTTTTAATTGTCAGAAATCAAAATTTGTACTTTACCAAATCATCAAAAATATCACGCTGATGCACATGAATGGTAATAAGTGTTTCAAATTTCACTCTCTCAAATTTGGAAAGATCATGCGTGGTCTGGCTGATCAACATATTCAGAATCTCCAGAAATCTCCCATTGGTTGCTTGCATGATTTTTCTATCCTCTTTAGCATTCTGTAGAGCTTCTTCTGAATCATGTGTCCATAACATTTGAATTCCCAGTAATCCAACCTACAAATTTAATATGTGAAAGAAATATACAAGAATCACTTGTTGAACATTAGCCTTATTATATAAGCATTAGGTGTAAGAGAAACAATAAATCATGCTCTAGAGAGTCCCAAATAATCACTAAATCTAGCATGATGCTCTATCACCAGGATACTGTGCCCAAGTTAATTGGCTCTGCTGTGGTACTGGAAACTCCCAAGAAAACATTTTAAAAATTTTATGAAAATTTGTCACATACTGAGATACCTACAAAGCAAGGATAATTCTCCGTTTCACTTACAATCCCATAGAGTACTCCAATGTCACAAAGACAAGTTGGACTTAAATTGTGGGGAAAATAATTCTGAAAATTTCCCATTGCAAATTTGTAGCTAATTAAAGAACACTTAAAAAAAAATGCTGTGCATTCCTACTGACGATGGGATGGATTGCTATCTTTCTAACATGCTGTCATGATGGGAGTACAACTTAGAGAACATTGACCTACAAGTTATTTTGCTTCCAAATAAATCTAGAGAGGTATAGGATGTTGTGGGTAAACTACAGTCTCATATTGATTTTGATTTACAATATCAGGCACACCTATGACATAATAGGATATATAAGAACTGTACTAATAACTTTTCTCCCCCAGTATTTCTGCTTTCACAAAGCATCAAGACCTAAAAATTTGACTAAGTGACTCTTTCTACATTTCTATCTCCCTATATCTGTGGTAAGTTCACAGATACAGAGATTGTGTAGCAGGAAATAGCACACCATCTTAGAAGCATTAGGTTATCATTAGTAGAGTCTAAAACAAATTTATTTTAGAATAACCCATTAGTCACTGGAAAAAAAAAAAAAATCTTTCGATATGCCTTTTTCATGCTGCCTGTAACAGAAGCTTCTGAGACATGAAAAAGGCAGTTTGAAGGAATGAAAATGTTTCAAATATTTGTCAGTATTTTCCCCACTTTCTTCTCTGTCCTGTAACAGAGGTTTTCTTTCTCTTCACTTTAAATTTCTTGGCCAAGGATCATTGTCTTCTTCTTCTCAACCCCACCAGCCCCTTCTAACACAAATAATTCTTCGAACATACAAACATATGGATTAGCAAGACATAGGAAAGAACATCTTTGGCGAATGTAGTAAAGTCACTTCAAAATGTCTGCTATGCAAACTGGACAAACAATCCTTATCTGTTTAAAAAATGTAGTGGACTTTCTAATACTTCCAAGATAATACATAATTACATCATAAATACAGCTGTAAGATAATTCACATAAATATTTGAGTGCACTATTATTTTTTAAATTATCAAGGCATGGGCCAGTTTTAATATTTGCAGAATTTCTATAAAAATAATTACACTCAGCACTGTAAACTACAGTCAAAATTTCTACAGCATAGGAAAGAATTCTTTACTTGTTAATGAAATTCATGAATTATCAGTAAGATGAAGGAGTCTTTAGGCAAACTAGAATCCTTCAAAATAGGCTTCTATTGGGACTGCATTACCATAGTGACAAATAGATGAACTATGAGGTAAATCTTGTAAATGAAGAGATAAATAATCATAATCATAGCTCTTCTGATCTTAAATTATGAGAGATAAATCAATCTGTGCAAGAAATGTTATTTGCATCTGAAAAGGGTTCAATATCCATCACAGAAAATATATGCTCTACATTCTCCAAGCGAAAAACCAGTCATTTTAAAGTAGATTACAAGAAAAATATTATACTATAAAACAGGATACCAAAGTTGAAGTCAAGAAGGATTGCCTTCTACTGAGTAGATCCATATCCTTATTTGCTCCATGAAAACTTCATCATATAGACAATCCTGTATGCTTTTCACATCACATCTTCCCTCTCACACATCCAGACTGCACACACAAATCCACATCCTGTTATCTCACCTGTGCTGGGAATTGATTAAGAAAATCCAGCAAATTATATCCTGGGTCACTAATTTGGTAATATGCTGCCCTAATTATGCCATGCAATGACATCTGCTGCACACGCAATAAATCCTGCAACCAAAGTTCCACTGGTCCTTTTGCAATCACTGGAGTGTCCAACTGAAAAATGAATAAAAGTAAAAGGTACAAAATAAAACATAGTTACCAAACTTCTGTTTAAGAACATTAGTTACGAAATAGTTACTAAATTTCTGTTCACGACAACTGCAGGTTTAATTTCAGTAAACACACTAGAAGTGTATTTCATCTTCATTAAAGGTCTTAACATCTTATGGTTTTGTTATACCACTCCTTGAAATGTTCATTTTTAATTAACAATAATTTCATTTAATATATGCTTATGTGATCAATTATTATTAAAAAAAAAAAAAGTCAGAGAATTACTGGAATTTTTTCTCCTTCTCTTGATATGACTGCCAGTATGCGATCATAATCCTTTTGGTGAAATTCTGCTTCATTTATATTATCAGATATGGAAGGCAGATGTGGCTGTAAGGAATATTTAGAAATCATTTAATGTAAATATATAACACCAGCAAACAGAAAAAAAAACTTCAAATAAGATTACCCTGCAAAGGTTCATCTAAGCCTATAGATGAATTTCAAGCTATCTGTAGGTGATAATTACAGCAATATTTGTTAATGATTTTATCTCAATTTGCTGGTTTTTTGCAGTTTCCAGAGGTAGTCCAGCAGAACAGAGATCAGCTATAGTGTGAGCTCAACTATCTTACCTCAGTCAACCCTCAGTAACAATCTAGACTGGCTGGATGAATTTTGCAATATGCAAAGCAGGGAAGTCTCACAGGGACCTTTTTGTTAGTTTAGTTGTGAAAGGAACAACCAGGAAATCACTTGATGCAATCATAATCTACTGTTCTGAATTCTGAATATTTTTTTTTTAATTACAGATATCCATTTCATATTTTGTTAAAGACTAAAGAGCAAGAAATGATTTTTTTTTTCTTAAGCAAAGTTTGTAAGGAGAAAATGGTTACATTTTAATTTATTAAATGGTCTTCCATATTCTATTTTTTGTTGTTATAAGCAGAAAAAGAATCATTACGTTTGTACCTGAATTGTATGAGAATCACTTGCTTGTCCAAGAATTTCAAGAAGGACAGGATCGGAAACAAAAAAGAATCTAGGAAACACTAGTCTTTTCTTCTCTAAGTATCTTTAAAATTGAAGAAGATTTTTATTAGAATATTTCAGGTCTCCATTTTTTTCTACATAAGAGTGAAATTCAGACTGAAACACTATTAATAATTCATACAATATATTTACAAAATAATAATGCATTAAAACCAAAACCATTCATACCCTGTGAGTGATTTCTGGCATACTTCCAATTGTTCATGTAAGTGAGGGAGAAGTTGCTCCATAGTCTCATCACCGACACAGCAGCTAATTACATTTGGGTTTTCACGAGCTCGTTGCATTATTCTTAGCCATGATTTGTCAATATTCTGGAAACGCTTTGCTTCCTATAGATAGAAAAAATATTATTACTTTGACAGCATAATCTGTTGGAAATTCTTACACAGATAGCTTTTAATTAACAATGATAAGCAAGCACTGTAAAGTTTACCTGGGGTAACTGTTTTGCAATATCTCCCCCTACAAAAACAGCTTCAAGATAAACCCAGAGGTTCTGCACAACAAGCCATTCTTCAATTATTTCTGTAGAGTTGCTTAGCTTAGAAACCCAGCTCTGAATGTCCTTTTTAAATGGTGCATTGTATCTAGAAAAAGGAAGGGAAGAAAAAAATAATTTAATTTTTTAAAAAGCTATTATAAAATAAATAATACAATCGTTTAAAAAAAAAAAAAAAAACCACAACAAACACACACCACAAAAACACACACATACCACACAAATAACACTAGTTTCACTTACAACAAGAAGAATCTTGTGGAAAGTCTCTACCAGTTTGATTACATTCAAATATACCAAGACAGTAGTCTGCTACTAATAGATGAAAGTCTTGCACTTGAGGAAGTTTTTCATTAGACACTGTAACATTATTTTTCATTTAAAAAAATAATATCCCATTCAAATTTACTGCTGATTTAGCCTAACAATAGTAGAGTTACTATTTCAGTGTGTTCCTTAAAATAATGCATTTAGAAGTACCTATTGCTCAGTAAAGAGCCAAGAACCATTAAACTGTCCTCCATCAATGCTACAATTTCTGCTGATTCGTTTCCCTTTAACATTAACTCTCCTCTTGCTTTGAATTGTGAAAAGCTCAGAGTTTGGTTTCCCCATGTGTCAGCTATTTGAGAAAGTTTGGCTTCTATATCCTTTTCCTTTGTAGCAGATATGCATATATCCTGTAAAGAAAGAGCCATTTTTTAGAATCTTAATTCTTCAGAAAAAAAAAAAAAAATCCTACTATTACACATCTAGTAACAGAGTATTAAAAACAACATAGATAATTTTATAAAATAGTACAGAAATGTGTCAGACAAATACTAATTTTACTCACTCAAATTACATGTAGGGATAACTGAGAAGTGCACACTTGGAAATGCATGGATATACCATTTCTGTAGCTTGACATTTTGTTATTTCTGCATAACAAGATTCCTGCATCATCATTTCTACAAGGCTTAGGGTAGCAATGTAGACTCAACACTAGATGTACTCTCAATCTTATCACATTTCAACCTTTCGTTTGGAAAGGTCATCAAGTCCAACATTGTATTCAAATCAGGGCTTAATTCAAAATTAAGCAGATCAGCTTGGAATGCTTCCATATACATCAAGTATGAATATAACAATAGCTTTTACATGCATATTTACCCTATAAAACCTGAAAACTCCGTTGAAAGTTTTTTCAGATTATGTGGGAAAACTTTTGAAATTGTGTGGTTCAGAAGAGGCCATAAAAATCTAGAAAAGTATTCATATTAAATATTAATAAGCATGGAGCCTCATCTAAAATTTCTGATTTATCTACAAATATTTAAAGCAACAATAGAGTTAAAAAATTAGGTGAATGTGACAATTTGAAATTCTGCTTGGTTTTGGTTTTTCTTTTTCTTTTTTTTTCTTGTTTAAAAAGAGCTAAAATAATTATACAAAACAAGGTCATGAAAAATGTAAAGAAATAAGTGTCCAAAGATTCCAGCTGCAACCTCTGTCTTTGCTCATATGGATAAGAACTTCCAAAAAACTATAAATTATTTTAAACTAGTGTGCTCTGATGGAGAGTCAAGGGCTTTCATGAAATAAAAAAATATATTTTTAAAAGGTGATAATTTTATATGTAATCATATTATTTTTGCTGACAACATAAAATGAACAAGGGGTGAGGGGGCTAAATGTATGTACGTACCTCAATATCCTCTTTATTTTGAAGAATTGGTGCTTCCATGATGTTTCGAAGACAAAAAGAATCAGATTCTACATCAAATTTATGTCCTGTTGTTTCAGCAATACGATCCCAGTGTCTTGGCTTCATTGCTTTGTCAGTCATCATTTCCAACAAAGGACAACACTCACTAAAATCATCAATTTTTTTCTTGAGATCTAAAAACGCTTGCCAGTGTTGAAGTCCTTTAGGAAGCCTACGACACCTGCAGTTCAGTTAAACAGATACAGTAGTAAATGCCTCTTTTGTCAAAATAGGAATTGTTTAAACCTTTTAAAAACAGGTAAGGAGGTATGAAGCAGCTTGTACTGAGGGCAACATTTTCTATGTGAAATTTCAATTCGTGTCAATTAGTCGACCTTTTTAGGAATAACTAAAGCAAATGCCCTACTAACATATCATAATATTTAAGAATTTTAATCACTGATAATGCTCTTTGCAAATAAACGTAAACATTGCATTTTGCATTAAAACATATCTTATCTACTGCTTATCATCACCAGCTTTGTATTGGCAAATAAAAAATGAAAATAAAATTAGTTAAATTTCACATATGTAATCCTTGTACAAGTACAATATTTACTTCAGTTTACAATACCAGTAATACATATGGCATGTATTAGCATGCCACTTCACATATAGATGTGAAAACTAGAAAGATATTACCACCTTCTCCTTGACTTTGGCTAGTAGCCCTGAAACTATTCACTCGGAAAATGAAAATTATATACCTATAACGTGGAAAAAAAAACCAAAACAGTAAAACAGCTAAATGAATGGTCACCTCTTTGACCACAATTTACAGAGCCTAAATGAAAAGAATTAAGCAGCTGACCCACCACAGGAATGTCCTAATGTAAATGATAAAGTATCTCTTTAGCAGGAAAACTAATAAAGCCTGGATCATATTTCCCTTGGGTTTGCATTCTTTGTCACTTATCTCCCTACTTCCCACTGATATAATTTCATATTTTCTGCATCAGGTACAATACGACAGCCTGTGTCTGGTTTAGAGCTATGTTGGTCCTATGTGGTTGCCAGTACATTCATGTTGATTAGATCCCTGGTTGCTGTCAAACAATGTCTAATACCTGCCTGCCTTTCCCTGAGGGGTAAAAGTATTTTGAGTCTGTTTGTGGATTATTGTGTAGTTTTAACTTCCATAAAACTTAAAATTTGCCTTTTTGAAAGTTTAAACTAGCCAAGATATGAAAAAAGATTGCTAAAAAAGAGGAGCACAGACATGGTCAAGACAGTGACATCACAGATCACCTTTTTCCTTAGAAAACCAGGCAAGACATCTGAATACTTTATATGTTTCTCTGTTTGCAGCCATGCTTTTCACTCATTAGTAAACAGTTAATGTCAGGTTCAGGGATTTGAGACATAGGAATCACATACAGCTAAGAGGCAGATTTTGAATGCCATGCTCCAGGTTCCAGAGCTGGGAGCCCTGTTACCATTACTGAGTCTCATAAACCAGGAGATACTGTTTTACACAAAGACAAGATGCTGCCAGGTAGGTGTCTGTCAACAATTTGCTTCATTGAGAGACTCTTAATCCCTAAAATTCTAACAGTATACATAGCCTCAAATTCGGGAAATAAAAGTAATGTTTGGTACACATCTCCTTGAGATATCTGTAGTCTCTGGTTAACATTTCCCACTTAGAAATTCAGAAATAATGCAAATCTAAGATCCAGCCTTCAATTCTGACTATCAAAAGTGCAACTTCAAAGCTCTTGAAATTCTTCACTTACCAGTTTTATGCCTAATTACATGTTTGACATATCAGTTAACCTTCAGAAAAATGTGTATTTACTAGACTACCATGATATCTTGGACTAGAAGCCAATTAAAACCAAACAAACAAAGAAAAACAAGTTAAAAAATTGCCACATTCTGTAGTAAAGATCCACTCCTTGTAGTTTAGGAAGGTTATTATACTATTTTTGGTTTACCTGAACCCATCAGTATAATAAGCCATGAAAAACTGCCAATGTAATGCCAAGAGGTAAAATATGTTGACAAATGGAGAATGGAAGGAAATGATGGGTAAGTAAGTGGGATATCTACTTAACGGCCTAAGAACAAACTATTTATCCTGAAGGCTTTTTTTCTTTACTATATTTACAAAAGTAATTGCCCTTTTATACACTTCTACTTGAACTACCTTAAACAAATGTCAATTTCAGAGAGTAATATAATTTAGCTCTTGTGGAGGTCTGTATTTTAGCAATTAGATTTTAACATTATCTGAGATTGATTTAAAGGTGTTTAAATAGGCCTGCACTGCTCTATAATTGCAGTATAGTTGTACTCTAAAATACCAAATACTGGCACAAATACAGATGTACATCAATTAGTCCTGCCTTTATTTTGGAGATTAATAATGAAAAATTCTGGAATATTGTTCTAAAAGGAGGACTAGGAGTGAAAAAAAAAGTGCCAGGAAAGCTGGATTTGTTTTAGGATGGAGCTTGTCAAGCTTATAACAGGACTCTCTTAGGTAGCAGGAGAGTTGGGGACTGAAGTCAATGGTGCAGTTACTCTCTTATGAAATAATCCTTGTCTTATGTGTTCTATTTCTTCCCCAAAATAATATATGTGCTTTTGAAAAAAACTGAAAATAGAGTAAAATTAAAAGGTCAGAAAATACTTCTGAAACAAACTAATTATAGATCTCATCCTCTCAACAGTGTCAAAACCATTTTAAGCTTTCAGTATTACTGAATGTTCTTGACTTTTTCACAAACCCACACTATTTAAGACACTCA
Organism: Nesoenas mayeri; assembly: GCF_963082525.1. Lineage (NCBI taxonomy): Eukaryota > Metazoa > Chordata > Aves > Columbiformes > Columbidae > Nesoenas > Nesoenas mayeri. The sequence goes on along the minus strand of NC_137544.1, from coordinate 88,443,827 downwards.
GCATTGTTAATATATTTGAAATGACAGAAATGTTTTTTAAAAAAATTACAAAATATTCTAAAAGACTCATGAATGTTATTCTTTTATTCAGGACTTAAGATCAATGGGCTAATCCTAGTTTAAGAATAAACCTTTTGCAAGCTCTCCTAATGTCTTGGTTGGTTTTAGCTAAGGAGATCAATGCTTCAAATGACTGTATGCCCTTCAGTTATCAAAACTATTGGTAAAGGCTGATAAACTAAAAGCGCAGTGTTATTCCACTCTTCCTTGAAGAATCTTATCACTTTATGATAACCTCATTCATGGAAGGTTTTATTTAAATAAAACAAATACCTTTACTGACGTTACCTAATGCATTGCACATCAGTTATAATTCATATTACGAGCACACCTGTTTTGAAATTCCAGAAGTTCAGCATTAATTTTTTCAATATCTACATCTGTCCAAAGTATCTCATAATAGCCATTGATATTGTTTATTACAGTATCATATAATCCATACAGTTTCTGAAGAAAGCCTAACTCCTTCCTGAGGGGGAAAAAAAAAAATCAAAATGGTGATTTCAATTAGCTATTTCGATATCTATCTCACAATAATTAAATACATGGTATATGAATATAACTACAAATGACTGAGGTAAATCAATTAGATTATGTTTCTTAATAAAGAAAGGAAGACTTCACTAATAAAATCCACAAAAAGAGCAGATGGTGCTAAGGACCTAATATCTACACTAAACATATTTTGGGGAAGTTTTGCTTTACACTAGTTCTATAAAACTTCCATTCATCCAAAAGGAACCTAGCTTATGTACTCTGCACTGGCTCTGCAATGCAAAGCAAAGCATGGCAAGTGGAGACAATGAATTAATTTACTTTAGGAGCACTCTGTGAACTAAAATGATAACCTAAAAACAGCCAGAAAGGGTGAGATCCTCATCTGGTATGAATCATGATCAAACCATTGAAACAGCTGGTTGAGAAACTTCAGAATCTGATTCTCATTTGTACAGATGCTCCAAAAATTTAAGCTTTCATAAAAGTCCTAGTTATATCTTTCATATATGACGATACAGTGACCTTTCCTTTTTTTCTCTTTGTACCACATCTGACTATATAATACTATATTTATTCATCTACTTATATATAAGCATATATATATTTCTAGCACATGATATTCTGCTCCTTTATATGGTATTTACATGCAGTAAAATAATCTGGTATGGTTCTGTTACCATTATAAATACAACTGTTCTTTACTGGAAAATTCATTGAACCTCTAAAATGTTAGTTGATTTTTTTTCTTTTAATTTAAGGAAATGGAAATCTTCTATATTGTAATAGTTTCCTCTTTGATGTACCGTAAGCCTTTCTAACATACTTAATAAACACGTAAGACAGCTGTATTTCCACAGTTACCTGATCTTTTGCAAAACTGCATAGTCTGTGACAGGCAATCCAAACAACTGCTCACCAGATGAGTATGTGATAAACTTTCTCCACAGCTCATCAAAGTTAGCCTGATAAAATTAGGATTCATACAGACAAAATGAAAATATTTTTACAAGTTTTAATTTAAATAATTAAACGGTTCTAAACTTCTCTTGAAATAATTCTATTAGAAGCATACTTAATTGTCTGAAAATATTTTTTATCTAAAATTTTGAACAGTTCTCATGTAATATAATACTCAAATTCATATATTGAATTTAAATAGTGAAAACAGAAGCAGTAATTTGAAGAAGCATTTTATAAAAATGCGATGTGAAATTAATTCCATATCACTGAGAAAAAAATCTACAGTCTGAGAAAAACACTTAAGAGTACTAAAAAATACAATTACTTTCAAAGTATAACTGTTGTCCAAAGGCTATGATCACCATTAAAAATTGGAAAGAAGAATGATTTTGGTATTACTATCCATAACTACAAAGCATTCTTTTGGTAAAATAATAAATACAGTCAATTTGACCAAAATCACTCCATTTTCAACATGTATTTGATGCATTAGGAAGTTTAAGCACCTTCTGTTAGTTAGTGCTTTTCATAAAGTTTGAATTTACTTTTTACAGTCTACATAATATGAAGACACTGACAAAAGTCTTCAAGCTACTGTAACTTGCAGAGAAAGGAAGAAGGATTTAAAAAATATTAAAACCTGGTTATGGCCCCATGAGCTAAGATTCACAACAAACAAATATAAATTTCAAAGACAATTATCTAATGGAAAATATGAACTTTAAAAGATTAAAAGATGATTAGCTAATGCGAATGATATGTAACCCAGCTTCTTTTCAGTCATTATTCAGTTGATGTACTTGACTCTTTCCTCTTCTACTTCTTTTATTACTTCAAGTCAAAAATTTCTGCTCACAAAATGCAAGGTTACACATCAATCAATCAATCAATCAATCAATCAATCAAATCAATCCTTCTACATTTAGGAAAACATTGCCTAATAGAAACTGAAGTATAGTTAACACTATACTACCCAGAACATCCACCAATACACATTTACCAAAGCTTGTAAAATGTGTCTTTTTCTAAACTTGTTTTGCTAAGCAATAGCAGTTCTAATTTTAATTATTTGGAAACTCAACAGTTTATTTTCTTACCTGAAAGATCTGTAGCCTATTACTGGCTTCCTGAGGTGGAATACTTGGAACCATAGGTCCTTCCTTTCAAACAAGCAGTAACAAAAATTGAATATTAGTTCTGAAAGTGACTGAAGGCCACTGTATATTCACAGGTCATTAAAAAATGCATATTTTTTGGTAGTCAAAATCCAATAAAGTTATGTATCTTGGCAATGCAATACTTAACATGGTAAATCTAAGAAAAGATAACTTTTATGACATTTAAAATTCTTTAGTGTAATTAAACTGAATAGGACAAGACTTTCATTTTTCATGTTTTGTTCCTTTGTTTAAAGTGAGCGGCTTGAGACCATCTTTTTTAATGCTGATATATGAGCAAAGATGCCACAACATGTGCTACAATTTCTAAATTAATTTCTAAATTAAGATTTCAGTGCAAGTTGTATGACCAGTGATTATTTTCTTTCCTTTCAGAATTGAGTGCACTACTGCTTCTTCATATTGAAAAGTTTGACCTACGACAATGACTGCTTAGCAACCATGATGTCAAACCCTCAGTAGCTTAGCAGAATAAAATTCTGGCACCTAACTACTGCAAACCAAAAATATTAAAAAACTAAATACAAGTCTTACAGGTAACTGCTAAATTCATTTACCGTTTCATATGATATGGCAAAGCTTGTGACATCCTCCTGAAAAACTGCGACTGACTCTAGCAAATTACTCTTAAATTTAGGCTGAACTTGAACCAACTCATCTTGAACTCTGATCTGACATAAAAAATATTAAAATCAAAGTTATTCCTTTAAATATCAGGAACAGATATTTGAGTCAAATATAAATAAAAATTGTAAATAAAACTTATTTAAATTCTGAACAAAAATTATTTGAAGAGAAATATGGGGTTTTTTCCTTTTATGGTGCTATATGGTCAATTTTTGAGATGAAAAGTGGGGAAACACACAAACAGAAGTATTAATAACATAATAAAATCTCCCCTCCACCTTTAACTGAATATGTTTCATTACAAGGGGGCGGGGGAATAAAAGGACACAGGAAAAAGAAAAATCATATTCCCTTCCTTTTCTCCCTTCAAGAAAAGTCTCAAAACCCAAAGTACTTGGGTTCTCTTCCTCAAGGATGATTCAGTTTTCTCTTTAACAACTTACTTATTCTTTATTTAAAAGCTTGAGAGAAAGAATCAAGAGCTACATGAAATGCAAATGTAAAATACACTCTTGAGCTTCAGAGCAACTAATTTGTGGGACAGAATCTACTTTAATCGTTCCAACAGATATCTACATATTTCCATCTAAATTTCTACACTACAGAAAATATACAATAAACATTGAGCTTTTGAGGGATATAAGGCTGCCCTAAGCAATAAAAGTAAATACACAATCACCACTTAGGGGTAAGGGCACGGAGAGAAAATGCACTTCTCAAAAATCAGGTAATCTAGGGGTAGGAATCTTCCTGATCAGACAAAAATTACAAAAACCTGGAAAGGAAGGAGAGTACGAAGAGCAGAGATATATTTTCTTGCAGGTTTTAAGCATATATCTAAAAATCACAATAATATTTACATACTAAAGAGTTATATAAAATTAGAAAATGGACATACTAATCAAAGGTATAGAAAATAGTGTGCAACTGAGGTCAAGAAGGAGAAAACAGATTGGAGTGACAATTGGTCACACACTGTCATTTATACACTGAAAAAAGCACATGAAGACAAATGGAAAATAACATAGTTATATATACTTACAGCTTTTTTCTGTAATTTATTAAAAGAATATCTGAGTGAATCAACTCCTTCTGATTCCTCTTTTGTAACTTGAATTTCAAATCTATTTAAAATGGCATAGGCTTCCTAGATAAAAAAAGTAAACCTTAGGAATGATGTATTTTAAGTTCATTTGTAGGATCATAGATCTAATTTGTAGGAAACATTTTAAAGAAAATCTGTTCAATTAATTTAGGCAAAAATATTTGTTTGTTGTGGGGGCTTTTTTCTTTTTTTTTTTTTAAATAAGGATAATGGATGAAGAACTAGGTAACAACAGCAAAAAATATTTCTTGAAAGATATCTTGGTTGAAATACTAGAAAAAATATACAAACAAATTAAATTTATTATTTAAAATATATAAAATATATATGTCAATAGTATTTTATTTCAGTCATCTACATTTCACCTGAATGTAGATTTTGATTAATTTTTCCTAACTCAAAATAACTAGGCACACTAAACTACACATTTCTAAACGTTTTACCATATCACCTATAAGATATTTATTACTATGTTTGCCAAGCTATCAAATGCCTGCATAGATATCGCTTGTCGTCATTTGTAGTTTGTTTGTATATCTTCTGCTTCATCCTCCTCCTCCTCCAAACATGCCATTATCTAAAAATAAGATTATTTTTATATTTTATAGTTTCCCAACAGGTAGGAAAAAGATTTGCTAATGAAGACAAACAGTATGAAGTATGAAGTATGAAGACAAACAAGCAGTATGCATTACGTTAGCTGCTGCTTTGACCCACAACTTGTATCCTGTGTGGTTTATGATGGTTGATAAACACAGTTGTCTAATCCATGCAGATATCTGCACTTAGATTTCTCTCCTATTCAGCTTCTGGGGGAGGTGTAGACTGAAACACTGAAGTTGAAACGGGCCTCTGAAGATTGACTAGTCCAACCTCCTCAGAGCAGGGTCACCTAAATCAGGTTACCCAGGAACATGTACAGTCAGGTTTTGAATATTTTCAAAGACAGAGTCCACAGTCTCTTCTGGGCAATCTGTTTGAGCTTTTAAGAACCCGCACAGTAAATTTTTCTTCAGTTTAAATTGAATTTGCTGTATTTCAGTTTGTGCCTGTTGACTCTTGTCCTTTTACTGGCTGACACTGAAAATATTCTGGTTCTCTCTTCCTTCTTAGCCCCCATCAAGTACTTATATATATAGATAAAAATACTTCCTGCACCTTCCTTCTCCAGAATAAATGATTACCACTTCCATGGCTTCAGCCTGAAGACAGTCAAGCTAAGAAATAACATTTAGTAGACCTGAATATTACTTTACATGTTGAAATAATTGTTCAGGCTCTTCCTTCACTCGCTTAACGTCTGCCCCTTTTGGATCAAACAGTCTCTGTACCATTCCTGGCTTACAAACTACCACATAAATTGTTAAGAGAACACTGACTTTCATAACACAAAACTAGAAAAAAGTGACAACAATCCACTGAAAGTCTGATATCATGTTAATAGAATAGTCTTCAGGAAAGAAAGTGTTAGAACAATACAAGTTCTTCTCCAAAAAGCAGATGAAAATGTAAACCAAATGTGTTCTATTAAGCTGACTGTTTCAGAATGTGGTAATCAATACCAAGTATATATAAAAATCAGCTTCTTTCTTAGAGGGAAAACTAAAAGAATGCTGCAAGTTTCTGAGAGCATACAATGATGTGTGGATCCGTGAATATATTTTGCTTATATGATCAATATGTTTGTTTATAAATACAGAAAAGTTAAAAGGAAGATTAAGGCTAATGGAAAAGCACACAGCAAAAGGGAGAGCATTACTCCCTTGTATTCTCATATGCTTTATTCTGCATGTTGTCTCCTAGACTGTTGTTATATTATAATTTATTTGAGAATTATTTTTCTTTTCTGCATTCCTACAGTATCTAGCAAAGTATCTAATAATGAATTCATAATTTATAATAAAAATAACAACAAAAATATTGCTTTATTTCCCATCTTCAGCCTAGATCCTTCAGGACAGTAAACTGTTTGGGGTCTCAGTTCATCTTATGACTCCTATCATATAATAACACTTTTATCAAGATAAAAAATTAAAAGTCATCTTACTTCAATAGGTCCCAGAGTCATATCCATTTCGATTCTCTTATCACGTATGGCAGATAAAGCTTCCATTGCAAATCTGACATCATCTAAGTCACGCAGAGGTCGAGCCAATTTCTTTAAATGTTCACTTATGAATGACATCATGTCTGTCATTTTCTTTTTATATTCCTCATTCATATACTGGCAGAGGAGCATCTTCCAGGCTTTGGCTTCAGTTGCTAAAGCTATTTTCAGTGGTGCTGATTAACAAAAAATTAATAAATGAAAAGTTTAATCTACTTTTTTTTTTTTTTTCTGTGAAAAACCCTCCGTATCATCACATATGGTTCTTTAAAAGCAATTAGGAAAAGCAGGCAGGCAATCCAACTACTGCATTTTAAAAGTTACAAAATAATTTCAACTTATTTAAATGTTGTTCAATTGTATATCATGATATCTGTAAAGCATACTGGTAAATTTATCTAATAGAACATGTAGAGAAGATGAATAAAGAAGAAAAGGTCTTCATATTAATGTAGATTCTCAGAGAATACTTTTGGTATATCTTAACCAAATGTATGAAGATCAGTGATGTTTAAATAGTTTATAACCATTGAGGAAATGGTATCTGGGGATTTCAATACAGGGATTTGGAATACTTCACAACTAAAACTGTAAGGTGTCACATCATATCATATGCAGTTTATATATAAACACAAACCAACAGGGAAGACACAGAAAAGCCAATCATTGTCACTCTAGCTTATTATCAGAACAAATTAGGATTTTAATAAGTAGCATTTTGTACTTTGGTGAAAGAAACTGAAACATACTAACAGCAAATAACTTTTCCATTCACAAAACAAATCTTGCAGCAGATATACAGGATGTTTCAAAAAGATGCACCCAATTTGAAATCACTATTATCTCTGCAACCATGAACTGTCCATGAATGAAACTCTTACCACTTGAAAGGGTAGGGCACAGAGTTTCAAATGATTACTGCTAGATGCCTGTTGAGTGCACAAACAGCCCCTGGCCTCAGCCATTTGCAAGCCAAACTTTGGAATTAGGTCCATCTTTTTGAAACACCCTGTAGCTTCTCCTTTGATAATGTGGCTATTAGCATTAAAAAATCTGATTCCAGGAGGCCAGGGTAATTCAAGAAAATTATTCTGTCCTGTCCAGAAGGTGGAATATGTGCATTATAATAAACCAATTTCCAAACCTAAATTGAATCTGAGAAAAATACCTGCTTCCCTAGATCATAAAACAATTTAATATCCTTATTCTGAACATAGAGTATTTGGCTCCCTCTGATGCAGTGGTCACAGACGAGGGAGTAATATGACCATCAACAAAAACCATATTCTTTTGGACAAAATAATATACAGCAAGACCTTTATAGTGAATTAATCAGCTCCAGAATGGTTACATTAATAAGAAGCTGCATTCAGGAAGTGGATGAGGATATGCAGTCAGGAGTGTGCCATTTTTGCATATTCACTGAAAGAAAGCTAGGGATAGCACACCAGCTAGATCCTGAAATGAACTCTAGTCAAAGTGTGCAGCTTCTGTCTTCTGTGACATAAGAGGAAGTCAAATTGCACAGAGGTAATTTCTTAATCTAATCAATCTAATCTCTCAGAAGATGGGGGTTGCTCATTAGAAACATGTATTTGCAAAGGGATACATTTACTACTTGTCACTAGATAACAACCATGATAACGTCTGCCACAGGAAGTAGAAAAAAACAAAGAACAGTGACATGGATCCAGAGAGGACACGTTAGCTACATAATAATCTGTGAGGTAGGAGGGATAAGCGCCATTGAAATCCTTGCTTCTCTGCCATAGCACAAACAGTTTAATTCTTCATCAAGCAGTTGTTTGAAGAGACTACATTTTTCCATACCAGATTTTTCTTCAGAATACATGATCAATGAGTACCACATTGTCAGGGTCACAGAAAACCAGGTACTGAGGCACAGTACTCTATAGAACTGAGGAACACATGCTATGTCAGGGAAGACATTTCAACACTAGATCTTGGTGACAGCTACTCCACCTTTAAAACTAGAGCTGGACAGGAAAACAGAGAATATTCTGAGACCTGTGGACGTTGAACATGGGAATGGCTGAGCAGCCATATCTCCTGCTGAAACAAACATTGATAGTAAAAAAGAAGCTAATGCAGCTATGTGCTAGTCTTGTGCGAATAGCAAAGAAGGTGATTTATGTTTCCAACGCTCTTTATAATCACTAGCTGACCTGGTGCCAAAGAGGAGTGCCAGGGATGATCAAATCAGTGTCAATACACATTCATTAGCTCCGTTGCAAGTCTCCACAACAACTTCACAGCCATGAACTTCACAGCTGATTTCACCACTCCAAAGAGGAGAAGGCAGTGGGAATGGAGAGTTTTTCAAGTCAGATTTCTTAGAAAGGTCTGAGTGACCCCTGGCTGACCAGTCAGGGAGGTCTCTTCAGTAATTCTATTCATATTGTAAGCATTTATTTCAGATAACGAACAAAATAACACTGCACATACAAACAGATGAAAATGTCATACCTGTATGCAATTCAATTGGACCAAGTAGAATAGTAGGGTTTAAATCTTTTGTCTCTTCCTCAAATGCAGCATAGTAAAGTATTTGTTCTTTAATATCAGTCAGAGATGGACAAGTAGCAAAAAATTCCTGTATGTAGTTTAAAATGTCAATCAACAAATGCCCTTTTTCATACTTTTGGTAAAACAAGCAGCAACAGTTATTCGGAAATTACTGAAAATATGTACCAATATTATATCTGGTTTTAGCCTTCTGTAGCCTTACTAACACATTGTAAAATGCATGTGATGAGGCATTCATGTTTATCAATTTCTCTGTCAGTATCTCCCAAGCTTGTTGGGAAATTCCAATCAAATTTAATAGAGAAACAGATATCCAAAATATGTTAAGTGTCTACTGGTTTTGTGAGAATAGGGGATGAAAGAGAGATCAAAAAAATACACACAGAGAGGTTACACTATTAGCCCAGTTATGTGCAAAACAATCACAATAAAAAACACTCTCTAAGTAGTTCCGTGAGCAGAACTCAAGTGATGAAAGGTTTTGGGTTTCTGAAAAGCTGTATTTTAGATATGTTACACAAGAGCTATATTCAATGTAGCTACATTTATGAGCAAGTAATAAACACCGAAAGCTGTTTCCTGCTTCTATTCTTCTGTCTGAGAGTACCCAGACAGGCATTGAAAGGGTTATCATAGCACTGAAGAAAGAATGTAGAAACTAGAGCATGTGTGTCTAAAACTTAACTGCATTGTTATTGAGGCTTTCTCTGCAGCAGTATCCTTTTCTTCAGTAGTAACTAGATCAAACTAATAATATTTATTTGATTATATTAAAATTTTAATTAGACTAACAGTAAATTCTCAGCTCTACATATAAAGTAGTTACAGAAACCAACTTTCTTCTACTGAGCCTCTGAATTTAAACTCACAATTAAAACTCTATTGTTAGATGAACAGTATGAAATATTCTGAAGCAGAAGTCCCGGAGACCTCCAATTCCTGGAACTGACTTTTTGTTGCTGTAGTAGATGCTATTTTTTTTAGCACACTTGAGAGTTCAAACAACCAAGAATTGAATAGAGGATGTTACTTGGAATAGAAAATGCAGAGCTCACCTCCCAAACTAACTACAGGAAGGGTGGTGAATAAAAATATGTACTAAACTAAAAGTAAATGCTTTCCATGGAGAAAAGTGGACAATCATCAGCACCGATGCTATGGGAATTTCTTTGGAGTTTGATATACATCATGACAGACTGGGGTAATTCCTTGTGGCCTAAGATTCAGAGTTCATCAAACGAAAATTAAAGTAATTAGCAAAACTAGGACCGGTTTATCAGTTTCTAGAATGGCACAGAAGCAGAAAAAGCCAAACCCCATCACAAAAATCAGGTAGTATACTATTACTTCTGCTAAGGAAATACACTACTCTTAAGAAGACAGAATTACAGCTATTAATGTGTTTTCTACATCTTTTTCCTTGATATTTTCTGATTTTGAAAGGTAAGATTAATGAAGAACAGTCATGTAGGTGATCATCATTAAACTTGCCTGAATTTTGGCATCTCTATCTCCTGTCCAGAGCTCCTTATATTTCTGAAAATCCTGCAGAACTTTACTAGCTGCTTCTCTTACAGAATTCACAGATGAAGAGAGGAGCACAAGTAATTTAGAAATATCTTCATTTTCTGCAACGGCTGAGTAAAAATTTCTTTGCTTTCTGGCGATCACAATACCTTCAACTCCTGTAAAATAAAATTATATGTAAAGGAACAAACCATTAAAAATCTGGTTAGAATTCTCTTCTAAACTTACACATGTCAAGATAAACAATGTAAGCCTTCATTAGCCTTCAGTAAGTCTAATTGTCCTTCTTCAAATGTTTACCTGACTGTTTAATATTAAGTACCAAGGGCCAGGCTTTATGCAGCTAGGTCAAATTCAATCTAGAGCAAATGTTTCCAAATTAAAAGAAAATAATCTTAATTCACAAATTTATTTTTTCCACTGTAATTTAATTGTAACTAGAACATGGCAAAGCCTCATAAAGAGTCTGTGTTATTTTATATTCTGTTTTAAATCATATAATTAAAGTTTTAAATTGTATAAACCCCTTAAAAGTGTGTAAGTTTCTTAAACTCTAACATGCTTCAAATAGATAACTCTTATCATTCTATTTAATGACTTCAAAAATATGATTAACTTTGTCAAGAGATAGTTTGTCATGGTTTGGAGCTGCACTTGTCATACAAACAGCTAATATCAAAGTATTTTAAGTCTTGTCTGAAAGAGGTTAGAACTGAATGAAGAAGAGAAAAGAAAAAAAAAAAAGTGAGAAAGAGAGAAAGGACAATCTAGAGATTTTCCTAAACCTCTTGATTCCAAATATGCATTCAAAGGCAGTTTAGACACTGGTAGCTGTTCCAATTCCACTGCTGATGTTGAAACAGGAGCCCTGTGTCTTTTAAGAACCACAAGTAAGTTCAAACAGGAAGAAAATAAAATGCAATGTATCATGTCCTTCTTTCATCTTTGACGAATTGCTGAGACAATCAGGGTCAATATAGACCTGATATCTAATGAGTCACTTCTGTCATAACAACGTCTGAGCATTTGACACAGATTTAAGAGAATGAAGAAGAAAAATCCACTCTTCCCACTACACACATTGCTCAATGGAGTTGGATTTAATGCAACCCCAAGTTCTCTTTTAGTCTGAAGACCTTTTCAGGGATCTGGTCACTGGAAACAAAGTCTCAGATCGATCCATCCTTGTCACTGTACTCCATAGATCTCAGTGACCAAACATTAACGCATGCCCCAGGTGTTGCTGACAAGTAGTTTAAGGACATGAAAGTGGTTACTTGCTGGTGGTGTATTTTGATACAGCATAGGAAAAGGCTATGTCTGTCTAGTGATGATAGTTCCTGACACCCTGCTTGAAGACCATTAAAGAGCTTAAAATCATACAAAGCACATTAGCAGAATGAATTCCCAGCTCTGGATTATCAGAAAGAAAAACTTTCCAAAATGTTAAATATTTTCCAAAAGAATCACAATAAAGATACATCTGTATTGCTGATCACTGGCTCAGCTAAGCAGCTAAAAGATGGTAAAAATATATTTGGGCTTTTGTGGATGCTTGCAAAGAATATGGGGGGAGATGTTTAAAAATAGTATTAAGGAAAAAAGTATCTGACTAGAATAGATGCAGATCTATCTACAGTCAGAATACTCACATGAACAAACACTTGGAATGTTTTATAATCCATTAAAATAGCTTGTATTTCATCTCAATATTCCAATGAGAGCTAGTCAACAATCATTGTTTATGGTTCCAACTATATCATTATGGCTACATCCCACAGTGAGTATGTAAAAAGATGAATTAACAATCTTACTTTGCCTCAAATTAAACATGAGATTCAGAATCCAGCATTTTTCTAAGATATTTTGCTTATTGTTTCGCATTGTTCTAACATTTATGTAAGCCTGTAAAGCTATTTCTTAAAAACACAGCTTATTAAAAAAAATAACCCTCCCCCAAATAATTCAAGATAATCTAGATTTGGCCTCTTTAAAGAAAGATGAGTTTATTCACAAATATTTATATATGGCATTTTTATTAAAGTAAAAAGTTGAAATAAGTAAAAAACAAACAAACAAACAAACACACACTTACTTTCCCCTTTGCTCTTTACTTTTCCCTTGACTGTTTTTCCTGGTGATCCAAAGCCTGCTGAAGATGCTTGCCGTGTGCTTGGTTCTGCTTTTAAATTAGATTTTTGCACATGTCTCTGTCCCCACTGAGCAACTCCACGATTTACTTCCAGTATTAACTGCATCATTTGATTGATTGCTTGCTGTATATCGTCTAAACTGGGAACAATTATCTGTTTAAAACAGTTGAAATATTGTTGAAATAAATGCAACTGATTGACATTTTTTAAGAACTCAGTTTTACTCCACTCATAGTGAACCGCAGAACTTGCCCCAGAAGAAAAGCTGGAAAATGTAACTTTAACAATTCATCTTCAATTCATCTTGCTGAGAATTGCCTCTAAAGAAAAGAAACATACTCTACTGACCTATTTCTACAATCATACTATGGGTAATATGACGAGCGTGTGTGTAAGATAGTTTTATTGTGGGTTTTTATGGTTATTTTTTACAATTCCAACAACATTTTAAACAGCTTCTTCATAATGATTTTTATAGGGTGTGGGAATACATTACAAGCCTTTTTCCTGCATTCTAGAACCAAAAAGCACTAAAACTTGCAAGCCAAGATCCCCCTCTCTGTTTCTCTTAACCATTGGATCCTAAATTCTGTGAGAGAATATTGTAAGAGGAATGGTCAAACAAATACTTATGGACAGATCATTTTAAAGAAGATTTACAGCTACATTACCTCTAAGTGCTTATCTATACATATACTCACACCATGGGTAATTTCAGGCAAACAAAATCACCTGGATCAAAGTGTCAAAGGTCCTAGTTGAATAAATACTGAATGTTTCTTTTCTCCCAGATGTAGCATTACCTCAAAAACTTTTGCAAGATCACAATGTTAAGTAAATTAATGAAACTCCATGCAGTATGCCTGAAGATCTCTACTTGCATTTTTGGTAAGATTTCGTATCGTAATTCTGCAAGCAATCTAATGCCCAGGTAAGAAGGGGAAGAGAACTCATATTCAGCTACCAGAGTACATGATAAAAAGAGCTGGCAGAAAAACAAGGATTCTTGATCTGAATCAAGAACAACTAGCCAGCAGAATAGAGCCAAAAAACACAGGCTCTGGTCTGCCATTACCTGCACTGTATAAACACTGGTATGCTCCCTTAGCATAATTAGGAATTATGCAAAAAAGCACTCTCCCAGGAAAAACAAAAACAAAACCAAAAACGGGCACAGTTTGGTGCATAAAACATGACAGGGGCTGTTCCTAACACACAGTTTGAATGCAAGCTCCTGAATTCAGGAAGAAAAGCATTTACTATGGTGAATACACACCATTTCACGTCAGCACACTCAGGCCTCTAGCCTGTTTTATTTAGTAGCACACAAACAGCCATGAAGTCCAGAACCCAAAACTTTTTGAACTGTATTAGCAGCAATAGTGCTAATTGTGACTTTGTCCTGTCCTTGTTTGAAAATAATTATATATAGGATAAGAAGGAGTAAATGCGCACATCAATGTCTCCAAAATACTAAGCAGGAGAATGAACCTACCTGAGAGTGACCTAGGAAGGAACAGCAAAACAGCATTCTTTGTTAAACTTCAGAAGAAAGATCATTCTTGTGATATGCCCAGTTCTCAAATATAGTTCTCAGAACATTATCTTATAGCTTTAATGAGCAAGCTGTTATTTTGAAATTATGAAATCATAGAATGACAGAATGGTTTGTGCTGGAAAGGACTTAAAAGATTATCTAGTTCCAACCCCGCTGCCATGGGCAGGGGCACCTTCCACTAGACCAGGTTGCTCAAAGCCCCATCCAGCCTGGCCTTGAACACTTCCAGGGATGGGGCGTCCACAGCTTCTCTGGGCAGCCTGTTCCAGTGCCTCACAACTCTCATCATGCACAAGTACACACACACATGGTGTGAATGGACAACAGAATGCCAATATGAACACTGATTCAATGTCAAAGGAATATCACCTTGGAACAGAACATTTCTTTCATTATAATTTCATTAACATAAAGCTTTTCATCTTTATAAAACTGTTGGATAATATTAACTTCTCATATATAAAATAAAATACCATACATATTGCTGACACAGACTGATCTTACTCCACAAAAGTAAAACAAATGCATGCATTTGTTCTTTGCAATCAATCTGTTTGTTTTTTTTCTCTGCACACAGAAATCCACAGCTCTTCTCTGGTTTTTGAATCTTCTTATTTTTTGGAGTGTTCTCTCCTTCTGATCACCTAACTTTCTATTGAGATGACTAAAGTCAAACTGAGCAAAGATAATGTTCATTACTTTTTTTTCAAAGGATTTTAATCATACAAGGAACAAAACAGTTAAAAAACTAACATGAAAAATCATGCAACTGCTACACGTGAAGAACTGTCCTCATTCTGCAAAGAGCACCGATAAGCAGATTGCAACATAACTTCTTAAACACACAAGAATGGTAAAAGGCCAGGTTCTGCAAGTATGACTAAGACAGAAACCAGGAACATTGGCACCATGAGCACATTTCATCAGTGTTCTCAGTGAACTGAAAGGTCTGAGAGACTGGATGCTGGTTCAGTAGAAGTGTGCCCACATCCTGTGCTTGGGCAAATGCAGAGATAAGGCATTGTATTTTACCTTATCTATGTGACATATAACTTACCATATTGGGAACAGAAAGGTGTACTTCTGCTTTTAGAAAAGAAGGGACCTCTTCAGGTTTGCTTGAACGATCAGAAAACTTGCTTCCACCAAATGTAGCTTTGCTAAAAATAATTTTGAAACGTCATAAACAAATCACAATGAAACCACCTATCTTAGAAATACACTTTTGAGCTATGCTTTCTGGGCAAACCCTCATGGAGAATTTTCACATTGAGTTACAAACTAGTTGACAAAAGTTACAGAAACTTCTGGTTTAAAGGGTAAAGAGAATACCCAGGGCTCCATCATTCAGAAAAATGTTACTTTGGATCCAGCCACTGCTTTAAGAATTGTTTATCCAGAATATTTTCTGATTCTGGATTTTAATCTCTCAATTTAAGAATGATGGAACTCTGCCAGTGCTGTGAGTAGGACATAAAAACATTTTACTGACCACTTCATGCAATGACCTATCAAAAGTAAAAGTTGTCTCATTATGTTTTAGATAAATCTTCAACACAACAGAAAAAAAAGTTTCACAGACAATAAGCTAGTGCACATGAGCTGAACTCACTCAAAACTAAAACCAAAAACAAAGGACAAAGTACAATTTCTAAATGCTATGACACGACATGGTGACCAAATAAGGGAGGATTCAATAATACAATACCATAGACAAATATGAAGGACACATGCTTATTGACATCAGTAAGATCAGGTTTTCAATACAATTTCTATGAGACATGTCCTCAGAATAAGAAAAAAGTAACTCAAGCTTCAACATACACTAATGACAAAACACATCAGCTTCATATGCTTAAAATAAATTCTCTTAATAGAATGCTAAGTAGGCTTTTCAATATATAATACATACTGAAGCAATTCTGTCTCTGAAGTGTATGCCTGTTTGAGCATAGAAGAATCTATAGAAAATACACTGAATATAAGAGTATGATAAAATCATATGTATCTTGCCATTATATAGTATTAATAAGGAGTGCATGGATGATCTTTAACCCATGGGAGCTTTGACTGCATAGCCATAGTTGCAGAAATAATCTGAAATGTGATGAACATATAGGCACACTGCCATACATGACCTAGAATGATCATTTAATTTCTAGTTATTTGTGTTGGACAATACATGGTACTAACAGCATCTTCAAAGCAATCCCAAGGGAAATATATGGCAATAAAAACAAAAGAGTACAGGCAGAGGGGAAACAGTAGTAGAAATAAACTCCATTTTCTGCACAAAACAAAATGCATAGACTGTAACTAACAATGTAAAGAATTATAGCATAAAAGGAAAGTGTGGGCCCAAAGCATCACTGCAACAAAAAGAGAAGGTTCTCCAGGTTCTGCTTGAGCTAAAATGGCCAGGAGGTCTGGAACTGTTTGACTCATGATACATGTGCATCTACCGTTACACATGTGAATGCATATCTTCATTATTATATTAACACAGAAATAACTTTGTTCTGGTAATTTTATTGAATAAATCTTTCATTTGCAACTTACTTTGAAACAAATATTCTTTTTTTCAGACTATCCAAAGAGAGTCGAGTGGCTTTCTGGAGGCTGTCTACCAGCTGGTGACTGAAATAGGCAATCATCTCCTTACATTTCTGCAATAAATAAAATGTACATTATTCACTATTGTATTCAGACAGAAACCTGAAGATTATTTCAGATGGTTTTAAGTCAAACATATTAGTCTTGTCTGAAGGAATTTATGCTGTAAGTCACACAACAAACACAGGGGGAGAAGCTAAGGAAAAAATAGCTCGGAAGTAAGTAAAACCTGCCTGAAAAAGCAAATATAGCATTTGAGGAAACTCTATTTGTCTTAAACACAGAATACAGAGATCTGGCTGAAGTCTCATACTCCTTCAAAAAAACACTGGTGCATATATACCCTTTTCAAATAAAAGATAAACACAGTAAAACCAGACTGTACTGGATTAAGAATATAAAAATACAGCTACATGTAATCATCACTAGCACAAAACAACAGAATACAATCTTGTAACATCATTGCATTTGTGCCTGCAAGTTTGTGAGTCTTTGTTCTCTACTTATACTTCCCCTCTCTGCTGAACATGAAGAGATTATATTCTTCAAGGAAAAGGCACAAAAGTGATCTTTCTTGATGCAGTTGAAAGAGGAGTATAGAAAGAATGAATGTTTCTGCTCATCCAAGAAGGAAAACCTGTGTTATAGCTTAGGCACAATATTTTCTCCAAACTTTTACACTTAGCACTCATATATCAAGAATTTGTTTAATAATGGTGATAATGGGAATAATATGGAATATACTTGTGAAAGCTAAAATCTAACTGAAACTCACTTTATAAGGAAGTTATTCTGTCATTTTTACATGGCATTTGATATTCTCTGTGATGTCTTTCTATAAGACTGATATCCAGCTACCAAAACTCAAGATACTGTTTACTAATCTGATTGGTCCAAAAAAAAAATTCTCTTATCACAAATACCTCTTTAAATTCAGCTTCTTTATCAAGATGATGGGCTGCAGAAGCATTCTTTTCCCTCTCCTCATTACTTTCAAATGCTATACGTCTTCCTTTTACTGTAAATTTAAAAAAAATACATTTTCCATTAAATGAACAGTATGTTCTGCTTTGAAGCGTGCTTCCCCCATCTTTACAGGCAAAACAATATTGCTTTTTGTGTTAGCAGTACCTGGATCAGATAATTGGTTATATTTCACACTTTTTTTTTTTTACACCAGGAATGTGGTTAAGAGCCTCAGTCTAACAAACACCATGTACTACAAATATGTTAATAAAGATAAGTAGGCAGGCATGGATATATCAGCCAGAACAAACAAACAAGCCAATCAACATAAACAATTTAACAAAATACAGAGAAGTATCTTTGAATCAGGTTTTTCTGGTTGCATCATATTGAACTACCTGGAGTACTGACTCTGACTATGCTTCTATACCTGGAGGAAACTGAACCCAGAATGAAAAAATCCTGTATAAGGAAAGGAGCTCCATTACTGATTAAGCTCCAAAATACCTTGTTCTTTAAAACAGAATATTGTTCTCCAACTATAAACTATATCTCCTATAATGGTTACAGGACCTCCTGAAATCTTGGTAACACACTGCAGAGCAGTGTGAACCAGCCATATTGATCAGCTATGAGACTCATATGCTAGCAGTTGATAGTCAATTGACTGTACTTAAACTGACCAGCCAGTAAAGCACTAGTATAAGAGATACAATTCTACAGTAGCAGAAAAGTCACAGACAGAGGGACAGTACCCAATACCTGACATAGCTGAGAAGAGAGAGACACTATTTCATTTCATGGAGAGGAAAAAAGAGAAAAATTATGAGTGATTAAGAGAAACTGAACCATCAGTTTCTTCCACTACAGCAAATATCTTGGTAATCTAAACAGAAGGGCAGAGTTTAGTTCTAGAAACCCCACCAATACTGAATTTGCTCTGTATTTCACAGGGCAGTGTTTTAGTTTAACAGTGGTAAATGAAGGCAGAACTGTGACACAAATGAAACCATAGTGAGAAGAAGTCTGAAGACAATTAGCTAAACCAACGAAATTCTGGTATGTACTAGTTAAATCTACAGAATGAGGAACAGAAAATTTTGTTTAAATAATCAACATCAGTTACCTGGTGATGCCTGTTTCTCTGAGGTTTTCTTAGATACAATTTCATAATTCTTTTCAAATATAGATATTAGTTCTTGAACAGCATCTTCAATTTGTATGCTTTTGTGGTTCAATAACTCAGCACGTTCTTCAGTATAAGTCTGTTAAATAAAAATACCAATGAATTATCTTAGTATCACTGATTATCTTCTTACTGTTGCTCTTCATGAAGAGCAAAAACATTTCCCTCAATAGTGCTTTCTTCAGACTGAGACTATTTCAATTAAACAGCAAAATTTCAAAAAGAAGACTGAGAAAACAACTCCCAAATCTTTATTCAAAATTATTAAAATCTTCTGTTATATTAACACTATGTTTTTAACGTTTGTGTTAAAAAAAAAAAATATATCAATTTTTGAAATGCAATGGTATTTTTAAAGGTCAGAAGAAAATCCTGAATATTTCAGGGAGTTTACAGTCTGAATGTGAAATCACCCAAATACTCTTTCAACTGTCCTCAACAATTTTATTTACTTGCACTAATTTACTAATTAAATGCATATTTAATCTCATTTGGAACCAGTGAAACTTTCAAATTCTCAAATATACTTGTTGGAAGGTATTTTTTGCCTTCTCCTTTAAAAAGAAAAATAAGGATAATAAGGGAAATAAGGGGAAAAAAAAGGCTGTGTATGTCTGAGTATCTCCATATAAAAAAAAATCTCACCTGACTGTGAAGCAGTTATATAAATAAAAATTATCTATGATAAATTACAGCTTTAGTATCTCAGATACCTAAGAACCAATTTATCTTCATATAAAATCTTTTAACTACAATATTTTAATTTAAAAATGTTCTGTATCTCTACAGTGAGAAGAACTGTTTTGTAGTTTCATATTACTTTAGTAGGGCATTGTTTCTAACATACTCGAGAATTCAAGTTAAGAGTATGTGAAGCGGCACACACCTCATTGTGGCTCAACAAATTCTCTATTGTGACAGCTCCATCTGCTGGTAAGACAATTAAAAGAGTATTTGATATTTCTTTCAATATTGAATCAATCCGCACTTCACTTAAATCATTAACCTAAAAAATAGAAAATTGTATTAATACCATACATTTATTTTTAAAGCGTAATGAATTCTATTTTAGAGATTCTAACAGGCATAAAGTGTTTTGCAGGGAAAAAAAAATGTATCTACCCAGTGAAAATGCAAGAACTTTACATCATAGAAAATCCTCTAAGAAAGTGAATAATTACCAAAAAAAAAAAAAATCTGGGGTAAAATAACCAACACAAAAGACCTCAAGATGAGAGAAGCAGAGAAAAAATGAAGCAGAGCAATGTCTCATTAAGTTATGGTAATTAGGGGCTATTTACAATGGCTAAATATAGTCTGGTTTTCGTGTGAATTATTCCTCTATTGTCTACAGAGGGAATCTGGGGAGAGAAATACCCCACAAAATTTAGCCTTTGTTAACATGTTCCATTGCAATCTGGAATTTGAACAATGAAAAAAAGTCTGGAAACTATATGGTTACTGTTGCCACAGAAAATGAGAACCCTATTGTTAAGAGTATATGCCTTTAAATCCTGCACAGTGTGATATTACAATTCTAAAAAGATTAGTAGTGTCCACAATTTCATTTCAGGCAGTCCTTTAAAAACAAAATCTTGTAATTCTTAAGTATCTGTTGGTTCTATGTTGGGAAACTGAGACATATGAATCCATGAAAAAGGGAAATCTTTAGAGGAATTTGATGTTTCCACTTATTCACAAGTTTCTGGTTATCAGCACTGTATTTTTAAATTCACTGTGTGATTAAAATTATTTCACAAAGAGTATAAGGCAAGACTACTTCTGAACCATAATAGCAATTATCTAATTTTTGAATGAGATTCTCTTGACAGCATTTTGAGATTATGACTCTTGGAAACTAAATGAATGAGTGACAATGGAAAGAATTATGTCTTGTGCCTGGAGAACATCATCAACCCATCTATTAATGGAACAGAAAATAACTCTTGCTCCACTATCTTATCCATGCTAGGCTCCTGAAGAATCCTTGCTGTTTTAACAGCAGTTTTAGGCAGATGGGCAGATGAGTCTAGATGTAAGGCAAGGGCAGGCCTGCTGTAACTTGCTTGATGGGTTAGTCTTCAGCCCTACTTCTTTTATTCAACACAGCTTTTGACCAGGTTTTTGATTCTCAATTACAGCATTATCATCATTCAGTCAACTATTTTGAAGTGGTTTTGTCATGACAGAATCCAAATACAGCTGACTTCTCTCAATTTTTTTTTTTACCTGAAATATTGTGCATCTGTAATATCTTGTTCATCACAGTATCATTTATATTTCTGCTTTACATCACTTTTCCCCTATTTGTTCACAATATCCCATTCACAGGAATCAAGGGTCTAACCAAGTTTACATATTTTTGTATTCGTATGGAAGGGGTAAGAGAGACAGAAATACACACAACCTACATGTTTAAGGAAAATAGAGTATGCCTAAAAAAGACATGGTTATTTCAGGTATATTTAGGCTCAAAGTATTATCAATTTATTAAATAGTTAATATTTTTTCATCTTTGGGTTTCAGTAGCAAACAGAGCACTTGATCATAATTCTGGTTTTCTGCCATACAGGGAAAAAAAGTGGATATACCCACCAGTCATTAACAATCTCCTACCACAGAAGACACACCTTATGGTATTGATAGGAGAGATCATAGGCATACAGTTCAACCATCAAGCCAGATGAATGATCTGACTAGCAAGATAATGTCTTTGAAAGGAAAAGAACCAACACAGGTCCTCAAACATGTTACTGGAATTAAAATAATTCAGAAATCATGTGGCAAACACTAAGAGAGGAAAAAAGCACAGACACAGTCAGCATACAGAGAACTGTGAGGGAAGAGTGTGCTTCCTTTTATTATTATATTGCCTGCACAAAGAGGAGACAGTTTCACAGCATACCTGCTATGAATACGGTTAATGCTAAAAAACTCTCCACTGGGCCCTGTTTACATGACGGTATCTTGTGTGCAACTGCACTGATGGGCAAGCACTTAAGAGAAGCAGAGGTACACTCTGAAAATCAAAGTGGTGGTCACAGAATCTGAGAACAATTGGAAGTATATTCTACTGCAAGAATGGAAGCAAAGATCAAACATTTGAGGGTAATAATGGAAGAGAATCATGGAGTACATCATTCTTCAAAAAAAAAAGAACATACTTTAAAAAGCAAACAAAATTTCTATTTCAAGTGGTACAAAAATAAGCACAGATTAATTTCCAATATGAAGAGTGGCATACTGGAAATAATTGAACTATCATTTCATTTATATAGTGATAAAGTGTATACCTTTTTAAAAAACTGTTTAAACATATACAGAACTTGATCAGCTTCTTGAAAGAAACTTTCCAGTGTCACAGATGACCAAGTCAGCATGGTAAGTCCTTGCCTCAACACAGTTTCCACCTAAGCATAAAAATATAATTTTGTAGATTAAAAAAAAAAAATTAAAACAAATGCCATTATTGTTGGAATCACTAATGTCACTGATGAAGGAGTTGTGTGTAAGTTTTACAAGGAAGCTTACATGATTTCAAGGAAAATATCAAAGGAATTTAAGCAATATTGGAGAAAGGGAAGGTAGTGCATACTACAGCCTCTGTCTGCAACTGTCAAGTGTAGATGTTCAGCAACAATCTTCCCCTGCCTGTTCTCCTAGGTAGCATCTTTTAGTGTTTCCTACTACTGTGTAAAATTAAAATCAACTCCACTATTGATCTTGCACTTCATCCTTTAATATGTATCTTGACCACTCTCAACAGCATAATTAGTAGTCTTTCAACCTCATGCATCTATCTAGTGACATTTTTCCTTTGTCCCTTTTTGAATCACAGTGGTCCTCTCCAAATTTTGTAATAGCTTCAATGCTATTTTTAAAAATCCTCTCTTCCCTACCGTTTCCCTTACTGAATTCTTGGTTTTCCACAGCCTGCAGAAATCAGCTCATTTCCCCGTCTCTGTATGATCTACACCAAAATCCTTCCTTCATTGCAGATCCTGTACCTTCAAAGCAGATAGGACACTGAGGAAAAGGAGTCTTATACTACTGCCAGGCTATGAAAACAAACCTTTCCAGGCTCTCTCACAGAGCTCCCTTGAAATTTTTGCCTAGCACTCCAAAGCTTCTCACTGATTTCCAAGTACACAGCCACCACAATTTCAAATTTCGCCATCTCCTTGAAGTGACAGAAATTTAATTATGCTTAATCACTGAGAAACTTTGAACTGATTACGCTCATATTTAATTTTAAATAGCCAGCTATCACGTCTGCTCTTACATCTTAACATTTACCAAGTCACTGCCTGGACTTCACCCCTTCACTTCATTTTAATGCTTCTTTTTGCTATGTCTATATCGCGACTACAACTGTTAATTCAGCTCAAATAGACACACAATTATTAGCAAATACAGCTATTACTATCATCTTTATATACATGGTTTTCATCTTCTGTTGTTCGTACAATATTCATCCTTCTCTTTTGTCAGTTGTTTCCTCTAAAACACAGAGGTGTTTTAGAGGATATACTCTCTATGATATACTCATGTTTACATAAGTATCACTACAGTAAAGACTACAATCATTTTATCTTATTCTCTTTTATTATTTAACTCTTATGAGCACAGACAATTTTTTTGTTTCTTATACTTCAGCACATGCCAGCTATGTAGTCCCACAAACTTAAGCAAACTCTGCAACCTTTTGATATTATTATTTACAACCACAAAGGGAAAAGTTACTTAGAACAATCACACACATACAATCACACATACACTTGCAAGTGTTTGCCAAAACGAAGTGGCTTGTCGCATATACATTCTCTACCTCCAATAAAACTGTGTCTTTAGTGTAGCATATAACCTTTCTACATCACTGAAGAGACTGACTCAATTCACAAGACTAACAGTTCTCTCCAGGCAGAGACAAGGATCACAACACTTAGTATTTCAGCTAAACTAAAAGCAAAACTTGCTGTGAAAACTTCTAAAACTGAAATAAGTGATAATTTACTTCCATGTCAAAGACAGAGATTTATGTAGACAAACAGACCCACAAAATCGATATTCTTTGTTCTACTACATTTCCATCTCATGGGCAATAAGATTATTCTACTGTGATACACGTTATTTGAGAACTGTATGAGGGATGCAAAGAGCAAATTTTTTGTCTTAAATGTTCTAGTAAAATTAAGTTCACAACACGCAGATCCATCTAAATAGTTTAAAATTATAAACTACCATTAAGATATTCTAAGTTCTTTTGAAGAATACTGAAGTGCATTTAACAATACCAACCTTCTTCATTTTGGGGGACATTAGATCTGCAAACATCACTGGTGTTTCTTGACACAAATCTTCATAACATTGGAGAAGACCCTGTTAATTATTAGAAAGGGTAGTATCAAGAAGAATATTTTAAGTCCTTTCTTTACTGAAGGAAATAACCTGTTAAACAATCAAATCATCAGAAAAAAACACAGAAAATAATACAAGACTACATTTGAAAACAAGTGTAGAATTTTACACAGATATTACATACCTATGTACATAATTTCTGGAATGCAGTGAATCCGTACCATGCTACACAAGGAAAAACTAAAGCAGCCTTCACGCAACAAATTCTTTAAGTACAAAGCCATACAAAGTAAGATCTTTCTGTAGAGCTAAAGACAGCTTGAGCTTTAGTGACCATAACTTGCAATACCCTCTTGCAACTAAGTAGCATATGCTTTAGATAAATAAAGTCACATATAAACTCAGTTTTAAAATATCCTCTTGTTTGATGTCTTACACACACATAAATCTTGTATGGTACAACTCATCCACAAGATATAAGATTCTTGAAATAATACAACGACAGCAAATACTACAAGTATCAAAACCCTGACTTCTCTGGCAGGTAATCTGCAAAATTTGAGATGTTTTTGTGGCTCATCATATCTTCCAATCCAGAAGAATTCCAATCTTTGCTTCTCAAAAACTGTAAAACTATGTTTTACTGAATTTCAGAGGGAACATTTTTTTGATGGCTTCAATTATTTCATCACCGGAATATATGTAGCATGTCACAGAATATTAAAAAATATATATGCTTACACTTAAGTATACTAGCCCACACAGCAGTTAGCAGAAGTTTTTCAAATAAGAACCTCTATGTCCACATGTGCATTCCACAAATTTACCATTAACTACCTCATACTCAGCTATAATATTTATTTAACCATAGAGGAAAGTTTACAGTTAATCAGATTTTCTTTTTTTTTGGAAAAGAGAGCAATCATGATAATTTTAAAATTTACCTCTAAACGTAACTTGTTTGACTTCAGCTTATTTTCCATTTCTAATATATTTTTTGCTTGCTCAGGCACTTCCAGACCCAACTTTATCATACATTTGGTCTCTCGCACAATCTCTGGAATTTGGGGATTAATATTAACCAGGAACTTCCCAGTTACAGGATGACGCACAAGTATTGTCGTTTCTAAGGCTGTGAAGACATTTTTATATCAGTTTCTAAGACAAACAATTGTTTCTGTTATATAAATTATTATAGAATAAGGATTTCTGACATTACTATACAATGATTGAATATGTATTGTTACTTGTGAAATAGCTTCACATTGTTTCCAGTTAAAGAAATTGTACAACCGACTTTCACCATATTAGCTTTCTGCCATATAAAACCTTTTTCTTAATAAGCTAAACAAGCATAAGATCCAGCCTTATTTGTAGCATATGTTTTCTTAGCTCAAGTTAGAAAATTATGAACTTCATTTTCTGAGATGTGCTTATGAGATGTACTCAGTATCTTACAAGATTTTGTTAACCCAGAGCATTAAAGCTTATATAGGGATATTGCAAAAATACAAAACAAAATAAAAGCCCAAATAGCAACACAAAAACTTCTGTTAACTGTGCGATGACAAGATTTTATTCTTATAGATTGGCTTCTAGTTTTGAAGCCCACAGAGTGTCTATAATTTACATGAAAAATCTACTCAAATTTTTAATATTTTTTCAAACTTTGACTCTCATTTAATCTTAAAATAATAAACCTTGATTATCAACCATTTTTTCTAGTCATAAAGTAATACTTGTCCTGAGAGGGACTGGAATAATACAACTGTAGAAATTATTGTAGCAGAAAGAAAACAAGAAGAATTATTAAATGGTATATATAAAGAATTTGAATACAAAAATGAACAACTGTGTGCCTTAAATTTGTTTCACTACTGTTTCCAGCCACTCCTCAAACAGTGCACCATATGTGGAAATCTCTGCATCAAAAGCAAGTTTCAAGGTCAGTAATGGACAGAGATTTGTATTATTGGGCCTGCTTATTCATTTATACATTTTAAGGGTAAACGAGGCTTTAAAAAAAATCTGATTTGTGTAAATTTAGCATTCAATAACAGTAAAAACAAACAAACAAACAAACACCACAATTATATACTTAATTACTTACGATGTTGTAATTGTGAAATTTCCTTCACCCACGCTTTATGATAGACTACCTCGAATGCCACCAATACATAGCCAATTCTGTTATATAATCGAACAACTGCTTTGCCTTCTGGACTAGCCAAGATATTTGATTTTTCCTATCAAAAACACAGTACATTCAAATTAAAACCATATCAAAAGAAAACCATACCATTCAGTAATGGAATTTCTTATTCCCAGACTATTTGAGATATCATCTGGAATGAAACTGGAGACCAAATTCTTAGTTAAAGTGCTGCAGTTATTGTGTGGGTCCTACAACAAACTTGCTTTTTCAGTGGTATGAAAACATATACCCTAGACAATTTCAGGATGTCAGGCAATCCACATTTATGCCTTAAACTACTCCTAGCAGCCATTTGGTAAAGAGACATGATTCTCCACAGAGAACAGAAGAGCTGGGCACTCAGTTAAAATACAGGACATTAGTCTTGTGTGCTAAGCCCAGTCTGCTCCACTGAAAAAAGAAGAAGAAAAGCACCACTGGCTGGAATGGCAAAATATGTCTTTCAGCAATACGAAGACAGGCATATAAATAATTCAGTACATATTTCCAGCTTGGGGTGCTAGTTCAGTGGTAAGTCAAAGAAAGTGTTCTGTATTATAGTAAGGTTTTTAATACCATCTCTCACAGCTTCCTTCTGGACAAGTTGTCCAGCAGTGGAATGAGTGGGTTCACAGTACACTGGGTGAAAAACACTGTCTGAGGGGCAGAGCTCAAAGCATCGTAAGTGAATGGGTCTACATCTGGCTGGTGACCGGTCACCAAGGTTCCTCAAAATTCAATTCTAAGGCCAGTTCTGTTCAATATGTTTATCAATGACCTGGATGCAGGAGTTGAACATGCCAGTAGCAAGTGATGATGATAGCAAACTGGAAGGTGCTGTTGACTCTCTTGAGGGACAGGAGACATTGTAGAGGGATCTAGATATATTGGAGCATTGGGTGATGATTAATGGGATTAAATTTAAGAAGTCAAAAAGCTGGATCCTGCACCTAGGACAGAGTAACATGAGGCACAAATATAAACTGGGAGAGGAGTGGCTGGCGAGCAGCACTGCAGAAAGGGATCTGGGGGTACTGGTTGACAGCAGCTCAATACAAGTCAGCAATATGTGCCCTGGTAGCCAAGAGGGCAAATCACATCCTGGGCGCAAACATGTTATAGTCAGACGGTCAAAAGAGGTGATTGTCCCACTGTGTTCAGTGTTCGTGCAGCCTCACCTTCAGTACAATGTGCAGTTTAAGAAGGATGTGAAGGTCCTTGAATGCACCCAGAAAAGGGCAACAAAGCTGGTGACAGGACTGGAAGGAATGTCCTATGAGGAGCAGCTGAGGATTTTGGGCTTGTCTAGTTTGGAGAAAAGGAGGCTGAGGGGCAACCTCATTGCTGTCTACAGCTTCCTGAGGAAGCGAAACAGAGAGGGAGAAGCCGAGCTCTTCTCCCTGCTATCTAGTGACAGGACATGTGGGAAAGGTTCAAAGCTGCACCAGGAGGGGTTTAGACTGGATATTAGGAAGAATTTTTTTACTGAGAGGCTGGTCAAACACCCTAGAGAGGTGGCTAATGCCTCAAGCCTGTCAATGTTTAAGAGGCATTTGGACAATACCCTGAAAAACACACTTTAACTTTTGTTCAGCCCTGAATTAGTCAGGCAGTTGGACTAGAAGATCGTCGTACATCCTCTCCAACTGAAATAGCCTATTATGGTCTAGTCTAATCTAGTACTATATCTTGAATCTACAACAGCAATTACTGCAGAGCATTTTTAACTAGATATTCACATACTAAGAAACAGGTTGCCTAGCATGTGAGAAGTGACATCATCGTAGCCAGGAATATTATGGTCACTCTACTGAAGACAGTTCACTGTTACACAAGACATGTAATTTTTCCTCACATCAGCTTACATGGAAATAGTTGATTGGTTCATTTATCCTTCTGAATAGCTGTCTCGCCCACAATATCTTTCCTGCAACAGGTGGCATGTTTCGAGCAAGTGGAGGGTCATCTTTCTGACATTGGTAAAGCTACAATAAGAATATTATTAAACACATGGATTAAAAAAAAAAAAAAATCTGTTGAAATATTAAACTAATTTTCTTCCGGTACCACAATTTCTTCCTCCTTGCAAACAGATTAAATTTGTGTAGAGTCATACAACAGTTCATTGAGAGAAAAATGTAGTTCTTCCCCCACTTGCTAGCTTCTGAGATGCACACGTTGATACCATTGTCGGTATGTCTCCTGTATTCATTATCTCATGCTGTTTCTTAGCTGTGCTTACTTATGACAGAGCCCTGAGTACACCAAGAGGCTTTGCAAACCTACAAGCTGAGCAGGCAGCATTCAAGGCCAAGCCTGACAGGTGCAGCTGTGTAACTTTGGAACTATCTGCTGTGAAAGCGAGCTGTGTAAGTAAGTACTGTGAGAACCATTATTGGGGCCTTTCCTCCTTTACTCAGAACTGCCCTCAGGAGAAGCCTAATCTATATTGGTAATTGAGAGGTTTTATCTGAATAAAAATGTCAGCATTATTCTTCAGACACATGCACCTGACTAATAGCTAACATTTCAGGAGTTTGATTTGATGATTCTTGTGGGTCCCCTCCACCTCATGATAATCTATGATTCTGTGATATGCTCTTTCTACTAACTTCTTCTCACCAGTATGCATTTAAAGGCTCCTGCATACAGAGACCATACTTTTATGGGGCCCTGCTCACTGAATGGCTGCATTATAGTCAAGAAAAGTTTGGACTAAAATAATTGCATACCAAATTTGCATTGACAAATTATTCAAGCACTTTAGAACCAGTATTGCAGTGGGAGCAAGTTTTTATTAGAAATAACTTGCCTGACAAAGACAAAAAGCAGTCCAATAATATCTAATAAATATTTAGAACTGGCCAGTATATTGGTGACATATTCTTCAAGAGAAGAAGAATATTTGTATCCACCCAACTTCAGGCATGTAAACTCACGCTGTGATAACACAAACAGCTGTAATGCTTAAGCAAACACCACTCTTCACTTCCTGGCATGTCGTCTTACCCCTACACTATATCCTGCACAGTCCAAACAAAAGAAATTCAAGTAGCTTCATGGTGAACTTAAGAGAGGAACTGAGCTGGATTAAACCCCCTCAGAAATTATACCTATTTTTTTGGCTGGGATAAAGCAGCCAAGGCTTGGGTCAATGATTCCTTCAGCTGGTAGTATTGCTGGAAATATGTTCATCAAATTAAGCCAGTAATTAGAGTTTCAGGAAGTGTTATATACAGTAAGTAGAGAAAGGACACTGTAAAGAGTGGTTCAGAACAGCTATTCTGGGCTACAGTTTTAAGTCACAGTTTGGAGGAATCATTTTCTAGTAAGTCCAGAGTTTACAGATAGTTGGCTCTTCATGTAAACACATGTCATTCATTCAACAAAATGTAAGCATCTCTAAAAAAATATTTACACCAGTTTGGTTTTCTGGATTCCTTTTATAGTCATTAAAAAAAAAAAAGGCCATTTCAAGATTATTATTTAAATCCTCATGTTAACACATAAAATAGATCAGATGAACTGACTCTAGAATACACATTTCTTTCTTAGGTAGAAAGGGAGTATGGATGTCTAGTTCTGATACAGATGTTTATTTTGCAGACATATAAAGTCTGGTTAGATGAATTCCACTCTAAAAGTTTAAAGTCAAGTGACATGAACAGTCCCCAGAAGTTAATTCTCATTTATGCTAGTCATGGTACACTACACAAATAATGGAAAATTATTTTATAATTAATATAAATGCAATTTACCTACATTTTGTATCTATTTTATACTGTCTCAACATTAGATAATTGCCATTTATAAATGCAAATTAACTGTAAAGGCCTCATATAACAAAAGACTGAAAGTTATATTCAAGTGATAAGCACAGCCAGTAAAGAACATACTGTTTGGGTTTTTTTCTTTAATTGATGAAGAAACAACAGAAAAAGTTTTGGTTTAAAAAGTAAAATTGTGATGAGACATCCACCTGCAGTACTATGTATATTGTAACTGCCTACACACTTAGGTCTGTTTTATGTAACAGGAAAACAGAAGTATGATAAATTGAGCATTGAGAGCTAGCAAAATAGGCAGAAAAAAAAATCTTAAAATACTAGTTCTTATTTTAACATGAAGTTTAAAACTTATTGCAAAGAAATGAAATACCTTTTTAGTAGCTTCAAGTTCTGCTACATAATGTTGAAGAATACGACCAACAGTACACACTATTTCCTCTTGAAGGCATGGCATTCTCAGCTTTTTAAACCTGTATTAAAAATAAGTACCCAAAATGATATTTCTAAAATGCAGAGTTTGTTGGTTGTTTTTTTTATTTTTGTTTTTGTCTTGGTTTTGGTTTTTTTGGGGGGGAGGATGGGAGGGAGGTGGTGGTGTTACATGAACATTACACAAAATTAAATAAGCACAAATCTAGTAAATGGTTCTGGATCTGGAAAATTTTTTCACTTTGAGCAATTTAAGCAAGTTGGAAAGTTCTGCCCTGGTGGGGTTTTTTTGTTATTGTGGCAGGTTTTTTCAGCTTTTAATTTAGTATCCTCTTGTATATATGAAATAAACTGTAATGAAATCAAGAAACATGAGAATATATGATTCCCACAAGAAAGCTAAAATGCATCTTTTATTATGATTAGATGGTTCAGAACGCCAATAATGAAAAATTCTTGATTAGGCCCTTTGTCCTAAAATTAGCTGTGTTATTTAAATTATACTAATCAGTAATTTGAAGTTACTTTTAAATATTTGAAAACATAATTGCCAATACCTTTGAAGTAACTTAAGTGCATTCTGTGAAGACAAAATTCTCCCAAAACAGGTACGCATAAATGTCTGTATCTGTCCCTAAAGAATATATCAGTTAGTACAGTTTTTCTAGTCATATAATGGTTTTTTCATGTCTGATAATTTCTTAACATATTAGCATTCAAAATCGTTGCTACTTAGAGTACAAAATAGCAGTCTTCACTGGTCTATGCTTAGTATAATCAATAAATAGATAGTATCTGCCAAGTAATCTCTTAAAATGCCAGACAATTTTAGCAAATAATCAAATAATGTATTGAAAACAGATGCAGTTTTGTTCTGCCCAAAATCTGACCATGTGCCTCCAGGTAATAAACCACCTCTGTGTAGATCATTCTGTCAGGTCTCATTATTTTTGTCATTTTGGCTGCAGAGTAACTAATCTTCAGTGAGAACTGTATGATTTATTTTTTACAGCTTACTTTAGAAGGAGGAGAAAGAAGGGAAAAGCCTCCTGCCAGACAATCACAAACTATATGACCTTTGGAAGAAGAATAATGTAGCCTATTCTCAGCCCAATGTGTCACTGACATTCAGGGAGATACTAAGTAGTTAATGTAAGTTACGTGTAGCAATATTACTTACCTCTACACCTTCAACTTTCACCATGAAGTCTGCAAAATCCATATCAAAATCTGTTTTTCGTGGATCAAGGATGTCATATTGCTTCATTTGAACATTGCGGTAGATATTGGTGAATTTTATTGCCATAATATCTATTCCTTCGATGGTAGACTGACTCAGTGCATCAAAAGTTTGTACTACAGTTATGATCTTTGTAATCTGAAACATAAACATTATATTGATGCTCATAACTAATTATTTGTTACCTCCTCTATAAACTAAAACCTGAGTAAAATAAAATAAACATTAGCCTCTTCTCTAACTACTGCATTCAGAAATGTGTTGCTTCTGAGCTTCTAAATCAAGTATCTTCAACACAGCATGGTTAATTTAGTTTTCAACATCAATTCTTACCACAACCCAATACAAAGTAAAATCATCTTCATTTTTTTGATGGTAAGGGGTTTCTTTTTTTGTATTTGACTCTTAGATTCAATAGAGCTATATGGAAAAACAGTTAAAACATGACATACCGATGACACAAAGATTTCACAGAATAAAAAAAACCCAACCACACAGTTCAGTATATACACTGTGTGACAAGGAAAAATATCAGAGACTCAAAGAATTCCTACTCTGTGATCAGTGTCCCATTATTCTCTTATCTCTTGTCTGACCTCATTCCGCACCAAGGAACATCTATTTTCTTTTCCATGCAAACTCAAAGAATGCTAATTTAAAATCCTTTCATCAGCTTAGCAAGTTAAATGTTAAAACCACACCAAGCATCAGAATCACCTTAAGAACTATGCTTGGCAGCAACAGGAGATTTTAATGCTTTGGGACACCATTCAAAAAAGCAAAGGTGTGTTACTTTTCACATAATTTTAAACCTCCTAAAATAATGATATAAGTCTACATCAATTATATTATTTCTTTCTAATAGAGGTAAATTGACAAATCCCAAAGGACACTGTGAGGTAATTGCTGAAGTATTGGGATGACTTACGCTGGGAAAGTTTCTAATTTCTCTCAATGAAGAGTTAAAAACTCCTTCAAAAGATGATTAAGAACATGTATTTTGACAAGTCTTCACTTCTTAAACTGTTTTCTGGAGAAGTTGTTCCTCTCTACTGATAATAATAGGACACAGTATACTCACTTTCTCTAATCTCCTACAAAAAGCTTCAGATTTTCCAAAAATGTATGTTTCTGATACTTCAAATGTCTTTTCTCTTTGAGTTTCCAAAATCTTTTTCTTTGCCTCCTGAAAGCATTTCTGATATTCTTTCAATAAAAATATGCAGTCCTAGAAAGTGAAGGAATATATACCATATTCATTATGCTGTGCTAATGGATGAGAGACTAGAGAACTCAAACTTACAGTCATTCCAAAGTGGTTAATTATCACTCAATCTAGTTTCAGTCAACAGGCAGTAATGACTTAAATACAGAGGTTTTCTTTCAGTATGTGTAGCAAATAGAAACGTACAACAGTACGGTAACACTGAAAGACTTAGCATTGGGAAATGAATCAACAAAAGAAGAGGAAAGTTCTAGCTCATGTTAAAGAGTGGTTTAGAGGCCAGTGAAGAGCAGGTGATAACTACTCCTCTAAAAGAGACACTTAAATATTAAGAAAAGCCATTAGCTTAATTAAGAACAGTCAGGCTGTCCTCTGGATAGGAACAAAATTTAGCACAACAGGGTATTCTACTTGGAACTCCCAGGGGACTTAAAGCAAATTGGTTATATAAATGAATGTGTGTTGACAAGTCTGAGTTAAAGTGAGATTGAAAAATAATCTCAGTCGATTAGTTATGTAAAATACTAAGACTTTATCAGATGTAGAAATAATGACTGGTGAGAAATGCAAAGTCTGTAACCACTGGAATATGAAATCTAATGTCTCTTCTCAGAAACAGACAGCAGATTTTATCACAATATACTGACAGTCACCAGACTGTCTGAATATATACATATATATAAAAATTGACTATGAAATACAGGAAATGAGGAAATACAGGAAAAGAGACCCTCATTGAAAAGAATGTTCAGATCTTCAAAAATATACAGATACTAGAATGAAGACTGATCACCATGATTAGAAATCGGGCTTATATTTCTCTCATAGAATAATGAGGGCATGTCAGCAGTAGAACAGTCACCAGATAACCTCAATGAAGCAGATGAATCATTAGAATCATATCATCCTGTCAGTTCAGGAGACATACATTCAATACACTTTCTTTTGTAACGCTGGATCTAATTTTTAAAAGACTATGAAATTCTGTGCCTTTCTGGGTAAGATAGGAAGTCAATTGTTGAGGTCTGATAAAGGAGAAGGTGAAAAATCAGTCAGTATTGGCAACCAGCAACCCCAAAGCTGGATGTATTTTGCCACAGCATATTGCATGTGCTTAATTTGTTCTTAATATGTCACCATCAGTGGAAGAAGAGGAGAACTCTCGTAGGATTGAATCTTCATGGTGTACCAAGGAAATCTGGCATTTGAAGGAGCTACTGTAACAAAGTGGGACTCTGTTCAAGTAACAGGTTCCTCACAGTAGAGAAGATGGTACCATATAATATAATGCCAAGAGGGAAGAATGTGGATTATGTACAATAATAAAATTCCTTGGTCACACATACGGTGAAGATGCCAATTACAAGGTCAGTGACAGACCACTTCAATTCTAATTTCAACAAATGCCAGTGGGCTAAAAAATGGTAAAACACTCAAAGCTTCATGAAATAAAACAATAAAGAGGTGTGAAGTACTTGATATATATTGATATGGACTTCCTTGTGCATATCAATACTTAATTAATAGGTTTTATAGGTAAATGAAGAAATACCAAAATACAAACCTTAATTTTTCCAATGACTGTTGATGTCTCCTGGTCCCAGACACGAGACAAGCCACCATTTGTAATATATGCTCTACATGCTGTTACCATTTGATTTGTAACCTAGTGCAGACAAACGAAAACAAGTACGTCTCAAGCTTTTAAGGAAATCTGCTCATTTCACAAAATCTAACAAAAAAATTTCCACATGCATGTATGAACACTATTGGAGCTTGGGTAAATTTCAACTGTGGGAATAACAGTGGCTAAACAATATGTTACATACATAACAACCTATAAAAAAAATCTTAAAACATTCCCAAAAGTGCATTTAAGTCCCAGAAAGTATTTGTAAGTACTATTAAGTCCAGCAATACATATGCATGAACACAGAATGCCACCAACCATAACTCAAGAATAAAGGGAAGTTATTTAACTTTAACTATTCTTCACTTATGTTGTCATCTTTACACTTCGTAGTGTATGCATCCTTATTTGAAAATGGGCATTAAAGCATTTTCTATCCTAGCACTATGTCTTTACCTCGGTCTCCCGTGGCTATTGAAAGGAGAGAACATTTTTCTACTTCTCAACCACAAAAATCCAAAGTTTGTAATGACAGAAAGAGAGAAAGGAGTACGGAAGTGAACACAGATATAGAAAACACATCTCAGAAAACAGCTAAAGGAAGATATTTTTCGTCTATTACATATTGTGAACAATTCATAACAGTTCTCCCAGCACATGACAGTACTGTAAGCAGGTCTTAAGAATCTCTAACTCAATAAAGACTAAAAACTGTCACGTCAAAGGCAGCTTCCCACTGTAATACAATTACCAGTTAAGTTGTAGATAGGACCTCCAGAGTCACCTCTGATGATCTTTAAATGGAAGTAAACAGTAAGGGGGATCTTAAGCCACTGGATTAAAATAGAGCTTTTTCCTTGCTATTTCTTAGCACAGTTTCATGTAACCGGTTTGTTATTAGCCTCTGTAGCGAAATCACAGAATGTCAGGGATTGGAAGGGACCTCAAAAGATCATCTAGTCCAATCCCTCTTCCGAAGCAGGAACACCCAGATGAGGCTACACAGGAATGTGTCCAGACGGGTTTTGAATGTCTCCAGAGAAGGAGACTTCACAACCCCCCTGGGCAGCCTGTTCCAGTGTCTGTCACCCTCACTGTGAAGAAGTTTCTTCTCAAATTTAAGTTGAACCTCTTGTGTTCCAGTTTGCGCCCATTGTCCCTTGTCCTATCATTGGTTGTCACCAAGAAGAGCCTGGCTTCATTCTCCTGACACTCACCCTTTATATATTTATAAACGTTAATGAGGTCATGCTCAATAATAGTCATTAGCAAGCATCAATACACAAACATATAAAAACTTATTATATAACAGTCTATATAAAGAGTAGTGCATAATCCATACCTCTGATCAGATGTATGGAAAATAGCACCAGCTGTGGATAAATATAGCCTCAAAAAAGCACATATTTTTTAATATCCTAGTTCAAACTGAATTGTAATGAAAGCTTTACACTTATATCTGAGGTGTTAGAAAAAAAAAAAAAAAAGTAGTGTAATAAGGGCCTACTATGAATTTCCCCTCTATGCTTACTGGAGGTGTGTATTTTAGTTATGAAGGACTTCTCTGTTCTAAATCCATTACACAAACCATATTTTCCTCCAGTGAGTACTTGAATTTGGCAAAAGATATTGTTATAACTAACTAGCTGGTCTTAATTTTCTGTTTAAGGTGATAAAGATTATAACTTTTCAAGTATGACTTGCTTCTAAATACAGGAACCTTTTGTCTTTCATACTTTTAGAGGAACAACCTAGTCAGACTGATAGCAATCTGGTTAATTAGGTTTTCAAGGCTGATAATAAAAGAATCTTTGTCGATTCAGTGATTTAAGAAACAACTGAACAGAATGATTCAGATCAGGAGAATAATCAGGAAGAAAAAAAAAATTTTTTGCTGAATCAAGAATAACAACTGAGTTCCTTCCAGAAGGCAAGTTCTCTAATCCAAGTTCAACCCTCTCCTGATCAACAGACTTATCTTCCTTTCCCATGCAGACACTCACTATTAATTACTATATCTTAACAAATGCCCTACTGATTTAAACAAAATGAGGGTTTTTTTCTGAAAAATCACATACTTTTTATATTTAATATTGTATTTAATATATTTACCTTTATAAACAACGATGTCATTCTCTCAGAAGTATTGTAATATCCTGAAGTTCTGTGAATCATTCGTATAGCATTTATCAAGTTTGGTATTCCATGTGTCATTGATACCTTAAAGCAGAGTTTTGAGAAAAAAATTACTTTCTGTTCTTAGCAACTATTTTTATTCTATTGACAACTTCTAAATTACATTTTTCCCTAAATCACATGGACCAATCTTCAAAATGCTTGGCATCTTACTGAATAGTTAGTTGTAAAAACAAAACAAAACAAACAAACAAAAAAACAACCAACCAAACAAACAACTAATGATGCTCAATAAATTTTAAACCTCAACTAATAAAAACAATAAACTTCTTACATGGATTTGGTAAGAAGTCCAATTAAAGATAGTAATATGAAAATGCTATTTAATATGCTAATTTGGAGATCAAAATTGAACCTTGATTCAAAAAGTAGAGGTTGCATTTTTTGGCACAGA
Organism: Nesoenas mayeri; assembly: GCF_963082525.1. NCBI lineage: Eukaryota > Metazoa > Chordata > Aves > Columbiformes > Columbidae > Nesoenas > Nesoenas mayeri. The sequence goes on along the minus strand of NC_137544.1, from coordinate 88,406,288 downwards.
AGAATGTACAAGTACAGCTGTTAAATATACTCTATGCAATTAGACTGTGATTGCAATCATTACACAAAATGTTTCATTCCGACATTTTACATAACTCATTAAATAATTGTCACAATGTTAATTTCATTAGTAAGTGCCTAATTCATTCAATCATCATATGAAACATCTAAATCTTTCACATGTCTCATGAAATCATTGTTCATATCATTAAAATCAAACTGTGGTATTCGAAGTGTTCAGTAAGTTTATCACTTCCAGAGTATTTGGGAAAAAAAAAGTTAAAAAAAAAAAAAAAAAGAAAGTAATAGATGATAATTCATTAACATTATCAGGGATTTAACCAAATTGTAATTCAGAATATCAAGAAAAAGTAATTTTGACCGTCAGCCTTCAAAAGCGAAACCAAGCTCCTGTCATTAACTTCAGGCTTCAAACTCAAACACACTAATACTTTGGATAGACATAGCAGACATTTGCATTTGGCAGAAGAGTATCCAAGAAGGTTATATGGTATTAAAACAACCCTCAGTGTGCACGTGTTGTTCATCACTCTCTCCCATCTCCAAAATGGAACCAGGAGATTCTGACTCTATTTGTTTTCTTTTTTAATCCTTGAAAAAAATTAACCCCTGAATAATGGACTGTACAGAGTTTTCTCCGATTCAAAGCCTTAAGTTAAACACTCAGTCTAAACTTCCATATCGTAACACACTTCAGCTACAAATGTGACTACGTGTGATACTGCATAAACTAAATGCCATATTTTATGTACACACTAAATATTATATTAAATCTGCGAGTACTCCATTCCTAATCCACTACTATTTCAAATGCTTTTCAATATTGGATACTAAATTCAACTCAAGCAAGAACATAGCTATTTTTAAAACAGGATACATTTAACTTGGATGTCATTATTTTTAATTTGAAAACCATAAAAAAATCTTATGTAAATTATCTTGATCTCTGGAACAATGTTCAAAGAAAGGAAACAGAAATTCAGATTTATCCAAATTGTTCCAGATTAAATAAAAATGGTTAACTATCCTGTATTAGTAAAATTATGAACCCTTTAATGGGTTTCTACCTACAAATCTCTGTGCTTAAGATAAAAAGAATTTTATCTTTATATCTCATATGAAGCACATAGTCATTTTGGCCTGGTACCTGGCACCCTCTAGTGATACTCTGAGCTGAAGACAAACAGCATCTTATTATAATGGTACTGTTCATCATAGTCCTCTCCTCTACTATTCCATGCAGTATCAATTCTATGTCATATATTATCACAGAATTTTGCATCCTCTCAGTTAAAACTTTGACGTATGATCCTAAGCTGCCAGAAATTCAAAAGAAATGCAGCACTTCCTGACAGAGGACAGGAGGCAGGTAGGACCAAAGCCAAGGAGGACTGAAAAACAAAGTAGAACAAGCTATTTTTCCTAGCGTATTTCCTCCTTCCACCCTGTTCTGCAACAATCACTAGAAACATACACCCATTATTATGATTAATAGCGAATATTAAACCTAACAGCTGTCACCTTGAACTAGGGCTGACTAGTCTACATGAGCAACCAATTATTTACATTCTGACTAGCTGGTACTTCTGAAAATAGAAGCAGCTAATACTGTTTTCAATATCAAAATATTAATTTAGGACGTCACTAGGTTTCATTATTCTCTATATAACCGAAATATTTATATTTTGGTTACAGCTGTGTGATTATTGACACATATGGAATTTTCAGTGAATGACATATTTTGAGATTCTTGCATTACAAAACATATACCTGTTTTAGCTCATTTAAAAAATAATATTTGCAGCAGGTCTGACTTACTAGGCAATCATACATATTTATGTTTATTGATAAAATACATATTTTAAAATAGTATATTTTATGTAATGTAGAATAAACTAACGCTTCAACATGTAGCTTCATAGGCGTTTAGAAGAAAATATAAAGAAAAGAGAAAAGTAAATGAGAAAAATTTACTTTTAAGCAAATACAAAGAAGATTTATTTTGCCCTGGGCATTTGATGTAAATACGTAAACTATCTTTGAAGAATGAAGAAAGACATACTTACAAGATCATAGTTATAAAGTGGCTGACAAAATTTTTCAAGTGTGCCTAAATATTTCACATTATCTTTTGATTCATTTGCTGCATCTGTGATTCTGGCATCTAACTCTTGCCACATCTAGAGGGAAAACAGTACTGTAAAAAACTTTAAACATAGTGAACTATTTCTTTAACTTGCACTGTTTTGCCAGAAGTAAATCTTGGTAAATTAATTTTTAAAATGTATTTTCAAAGCAGGCAATATAAGTTATTTTCATTTATGAAAATTTTTGTCTGTATCTCTAAATATGTCTTGTCCTTTCTCTTCACATATTAATTATGCCAGCACCATATCTAAATTTTCCTCTCTTCAGATGCAATGAAACAAAATATATATTACGAGCTTTGTCTACTATAGTAAAAAAACAACATAAAGAATTACCCGTAGTAGTTTAGAACGTCCAACAGTCAGAACATTAATGACAGCTTTGCAGTTTGGCCCTTTGATCTGCTCAATAATAAAACTAAATTTAGCAGACATACATCTCCAGTGTTCTAGTTCAGTCAACGGACCTGAATCATCAGCTTCTTTCCTCATCTGCTTACTCTCAATCAGAACCTGCAACCAGTTTGAAAAAATGGCTACTACAGAGACTACACAAATAAAGGAGAAGAAACACTCTTGAGGATGATAACTTAAAAAGGAACAAGCCTGCAATTATTGACACATGAAAGTGTTTCTGATTTGGACAAGCATCCTAAATCTGAAGCACACTTAATCACATTCTTAAACTGAAATGAAGGCAACTAATACATATGTTCAGCTTCTGTCATAAAGCAGGTGAATATCAGCATATACTCATATATTTTTCTTTAATCAGAATCTATGGATTCAAATGCACCAAGTGTAACTTCACTTGTAAAAAATTTGAAGAACTATTTTAATGAAAATGTTAAATATCAGACATAAAGTCATAAATGTACTCATTTGTATATTGAGAAAAATGCAATCAGTTTTTTGTCTTTTACATTTTTATTCTCATGAGCTAAACACACTATACATAGTATGCCCTTACAAGTAGAGTATATCTCAGTCTACACAGGTTGTGTATTTTGATGAAGGGTTCTGTGTGTTATCACAGAAGTCTCAGACACCAATTTCTTGGATAACTGAGACCTCACCATGCAAGAGTTACAGAGGATCAAGAATGTCCTACTGGATCTGGTCAAAGATCTTTCTAAGAGTACTATCTCATACCATGTCTGGCAGCAGAAACTTAACAGGTTATATATAGAGTATACATTACTGTATATATACGCGGTCCTTACCAGTGTTATTACTCCTGCATCTTTCTGTCCTCTTACTATTTGTGCACGAACTGTTCAAAACCTCTTTTTTGTGCTAGACTGTAAGTTCCTAAGGATAAGGACTACTTACCTCACCTATACATTGGAGTGAAGTACTTTTCTTTTTCAGCAGAAGCAGCTGAAGCCTTCAGCTAACTTCAGGCAAGTCTCATATATAATTTATAAATATCCATATTAATGTAAAAACAAAAACTTACCTGTTCAATTTGTCTATACCATATCATAAGTACTTCCTCTAGCTGGTGAACCATGTCAGGATTCTCAGCTGCTGCAGCTACGTTCTCAAAGTACTGGAGTTTAGAAAAATTAATGTAATCTATTTCTTTCAATTCAACAGTTCCTTCAATGCTTATTATAGCCCCTGGAGAAGAAGGAAAAACAAAACAACACCACAAACAAAGAAACAAATGAAACCCAACCAATCAAAACACAAAACAAACAACAACAAAAAAACACCAAAACAAATGACAAAAAAGCCACACACAACAAAAAAAAACCAAAACAAAACAGACCATAATTACAGTACAGAACAATTGAGGCTCTAAAATGAATTTCTAAAAATGTAAGTAATTTAAATTTGGGAATATGTACGCAATCAGTGTTGTTTCAAGATAATATCCATTCTACTGCACTCATAAAGCAGAAAATTCTTATTTGAAATCCAGTAACAAATCACTAGAGTACTTTCTTAAGTAAATAATGTACCTATGTATTTATGCAAATAATTGATAGTATTGTTTTTCCTTGCAGAACTTGAAAACTTCCTTATCTATGTGCTACTGCTTTTAATCAGAAATTCTTAAGCAGAATTCCTCTAGTTTGATTGCTTCCTAAATACAACACTTACCTTCTAAAAATGAAACGAATCTGTTAATTTTTTCCATGAAATTCTGTCTGTCTTTTATATCTTGTTTGGACTGACCTAAAGCGCCCCAATTATTTGTTGCAAGGATAGCAGGGAGAAAAATCTTTCCTATCATATGCTTAATACCATGTAGAAGTCCTTCAGTGGCATCAAAAACACCAAAGAATACATCCTGCATTGTAAGAGAATGGTGGTTAGTAATGCAGTAACTTAGCCTGGAAATGGTATTATAAAAAATCGGTGTATTTTTTATACAGGCACTTCAGTTTGCCAATGGAAACTTTAATGTAAGGAGACAAAAATCTTCACAAAATAATAGTACTGGCAATGTGACCACAAGGTACTGTTTTCAATGACAAAGGGAAGTCAATGATGATTTAGTACTGTTTTAAAAGGCTGACAGGTTATATTTTTGTAATTTCAGTTATTTTCCCATCATACAGAAAGTCTGGAAATTTTTAAATAGTACATAATAATTAAAAATATTCTAAAAGTCCCCATCTACAATTAGGTACTAAGTAATGAAATGCAAGTAGTGAAAATGCTCTGGATGTCCATATCTGAAATAATATGAGAAGCAATTATGTGACTGAATGTATATAACGTTGGATCAGATGAAACTTTTGTCTGCTCTCCAAAATTAAATTTTACAAATTCTGACTATATTTAATATTCCAATATTTTAAATCTCCTCTAAATCAGCATATATTAACGTACTTCATCTAATAAAGTTTCTAGGACATAAATTTCCTTCAGTAAGGACTTTGATGCAAAAGTAAAATTTAGGACCAACATTGAGAATCTTGATAAACACACACTTATCTAACAATTTGCCTTGTAAAGCAGAAAAACTCATGCTAACTAATTTACAGAGGAGAAACATGCATTTCACACATTCAAAGACAAATAAAAGAGAAAGGTCCAAGTAAACTTTTCTCCCCATATTCGCAATAAGGTCTCAGTGAGTCCTTCTGGTTTAGAGATTTTGGTCACATCTAAAATGTACTTAGTGGCTTTAACCTCTTCAAAACCAGCAAGGAGAATGAGACATTATACAAATCCTCACCTATTTAACAACAGTCCTGTAAGACACTAAATTCACAAGATATCCTAAGTACAATACAGCTGTTCATTGTCTACCCAAAAAGGAGAGCAAATAGCATGGTACAGCTTAACATTCGAAAGATGTGGTTACCAGTAACTCTAATTATGTGTCAATAGGGAAATAAATAACCAAACAAAATTGTTACTTTTACAGTTTTTAGTTTTTAAAATAAAGAGAGAATACCTCATGTATTGTTTTTTCATTTATAGCATTGTCATTCTTAAAACGAACAAAATAGAAGCATAGTCCTGCGCATTTTTCTGGTGTATTGTCCACATAAAATTGCATAATTTTACTTCCTTTTACAACTCCTGGAATTATCCGACCACATTCTGAAAATAATTTAATAGGTGTCACTATTTTTAAAGTTAAGAATATTATAAAATGCTTAAAACCAATAGCGTGAAATAAAATTCAACAAAGAAAGAATTTATTTTCTTTTGTGTATAACAGAATCAAAACCAGCAGATTTCATGGCTGTAATTAACAACACAATTAAAAATCTACACTGAACATGTAACATCTGTCTTACTAAGCACTTTTGGCGAATTGTACTACACTGAATAGGGAATTTGCACAGGTCGTTTCTTGGTCACTGAGGAACTTTGGCTATTTGCATTTACCCTATCAAATAAGAAGTTATGCCTAAGTTAGAAAATAGAGAATTTGAGGCACCCTCAGGTCCTCCGTGGATATCATCCTATGTAATATGATAATTTCATACAAATAGGCAAGGGAACAGCATGTTCAGTGCTTAGAGAATCATTACAGATTTTAGACAGAAAATTCTAACTCTATAACAAGCATATAAAAACTACCAAAAAAAAAAAAAATCATAAATCCAAATTCAGATAGATTGTATGAAAGTGCTTTCCAATGAACTGAACACTTAACTCCTGTAAGAAAAATCTGCAATGAATTTAAGATTTTAGAAGAATTTATCTTTTTATAGCCTTAGCTCCAAGTACGGCTAAAATTGACTGATTTTTTCTAAACAATTTGACTTGAAACAAGCATTTAAGAGATGAATTTTCAGTTATTATAGCAAAAGGCTGCAAAATTATGAACAAGTAAAACCAGACTTTATTCTGGGAAACATGAAACAAAATTAACAACAGAAGGCACTATTACATCTGCTTGTATTACTAAAAATTTACCTATTCCCGGTGCTACTCCTTCTTGATAGAAAACTTTCAATGCTTTACTTCCTCCCTTGGCAAAAAAATAATCAAAGGCTTCCAACTGTTAAATCAAAAAGTGAATACTTGTTACTCAAAATATTTTTATGTGCCTTGAAGACATGCAAAAATAATGTGACCATGCCACTGTATAAAGTTTTGGTGGTATGTAGTGTTTATCCTCAAATATTGTGAGTAGTTACAAAACAACATAATAGAAATTTCAAATATCACCTTCAAGTATTGAACCTGCACACACAGTTGTCCTGGCTCCTGACAACCATATATCAAAACTTGATGATCTTGTCCAGTAATGCAGAGACACTGAGGGATATTTTGTCACTTGCAGAGATCTGTAAATCTAAAGTATCGACTGGAAATAATGGGCTATATGAGACTTAGAAACATTCACAGCAGATTTGCATGACTTGACACACCCTGCTAGTGCTACTCTACCTCTAATCGTAAGAGATTAATTTGTAAAAGGGGAGTAACATGACACATAAGAATTTTATTCTGAAAACATGAATTGGCCACATTGGCTCCAAAACATTTTCAAGATGAGCAAGATTTTGCTGCCCTCTGGAAGGGTAAAGATCACATCCAGGGGAAAACATGCTGCCCCATAATTAGCTTGCTGTACCTGTCCATAAACTGGCCACCCTAAACCACTATGGGTTTCCAGATGGCCATTTTGATTTTGTCATGTTATTCAAGGTGCTTTGGATAGTAAGGATGCAAAGCCTTGAAACAAATACTGTTTGTGTATGGATTATCATTCTGAAGAACTTGCCTAGGGTATAGGCAAGTACTAGGGTTTCCAAAATCTGAATTTTCAAACTGCCCTAGGCAATTTGTGTGTCCTGGTAAAAATCAGGATATGTGATTTAGCAGGAAGAGAACAAAGCTCTGAAAAGCACTGATAGAAGGTTTGGAGGAGATCAGAAAGTGGTGATCTCGTAAAAATCCAGCTTCTTCCACAGTCTCTGTAGTTATCTGCAAGGATGATTAACTCAACAAGATGCGACCAGGCATTCAAACAGTTCAACCGAAGGACTCAGCCTCGGTAGTGAGACCTCCTGTTTCCTCCCCCATCAGAAAAAGTCAGAAATTTAGCTAGCAAGTATGTGTGGAGATGTATCACCTGTTCAAGCACAAAATGTACACTTCTAGATGTGGCGTATTTCCTACGAGCATGATCTTTCTCCAAAAATAAAGAAAAATCAAATCTGAATCAGAAAGGTGATAGGAAAATGAGTAATATCCAGGTGGATAGAATTTAAATCCACTCCTTTCAGAAGAGAACATTGCGCAAAAATAAAAGCAAGGCAGCTCTACAAATGCATGTTGTGCTTTCACTTTAATAGGTACTAGTGAATAACAGTGTTAAAACCTGTGAAAGAGAAGAAAAATTGGTAAAGTACTGAAAGGGCAATGACAAAAATCAGAAAAAGACTCACCCCTACAAAAAGCACCTCAACCTGAGAGGAACAGAAAGGCAAATGGTAACTTTTGGGCTTGTATGATTCTACAGAGAAGAGAAGACTTGAGCTGTGCTTGTGGGTACCACTTCAGCAAACAGATTCTGGTTCAAGTACATGTGGTACAAACACTCACTGTATGACTACAGATATAGGCTAATGCTTTAAAGGGTAAAACTTAACTCACGGATGTCAAAGACATTATGTGCATATGAGAATTGATTAACTGACAATTTGTTCAAGAACAATGTTGACACAGCCTCAGAAGCCTAAACTGTGTATGAATAAACTAAAACTGGAAACTAGAATATTTGCAAACATAAAACATTTTCAGATGGTCCTGACTACAGAAAAAAAAAAAAAATCCCCCAAAGCAAAACAAAACTATAAAGCCTTAAGAAGCCAAAGATTCTCAAGTGTCTGAATTAATCAAACTCAGAGTAGAACAGTAGTTTTACATTGTCAGGATGATCTAAAACATTTAGCAACTGTAAAAAAGGAAATGTTAGTTGATTGACAACACTTAAAGCACCTCTATGTTTTGTAAGAAAAACCAGGACTGTTTAATTACATTTTATGATATATAAATATCAGTAAGCAAACGATAAACAACAAATTTGGTATGGGACTAAACTTGGCTGGTAAGTGAACAGCTAAAGTTCTAACAATTGATTTGTTTGATCAAAGGAGACAATATCTGGCTGAGTTTTGACTGCTCTAACAGATGAAAATAACATCATGCAATTAGAGAACACAACGGACATATCTTTTCACATATAGCCATACTGAGTTTTGATACTCTACTAAGAAAGCAGTTTAGCAACCTTAGCAGGTTGCCCCTGTTTGTTCAAGCTCTCTGAAATACTATGAAAGACACAACACTAAAGACACATAAAGAATGACTGACCTTTCAGAGGTTCCACAAGTTTGGGATCTACTCACTTTACAAACCCACTAGCCCATCTTTTTAACATTTAAAAATAAACAAAGCACTCAAAACTGGAAATTATTTAATGGGTCTTTTTAAATGTAATTACATGAATTAAATGATGCAGGATTAATATTCCCTCTTATAACTAAATAACACTCATAATTTTCAAGATGTTCCTATGAAGTTACACATCCTTTTGGAGAATCTTTGGCATTTCAGTGAGGACTTGCTTAACAAATAAAAACTATCATCTTTAGAACATAATAATGTCAGGCTCAGATGGATGAAACTTGTTGGAATTGGTGGATATGACAAGAATCCCTTGGGTTAAAGTAACAGAAGTAATTATATTTTCCTTAAGGTAAGAAAGATAAAAAAGCTACAATCAAAAACCCTGGGAATAGTTTCCAGGTATATTTGCAAATAAGCTGAGCTATATAGTCAGGTATCATTTTGGATTGTTGTGTACCTTATTAATCACATTTTCTGACAGAAACAATCTAAATTCTGGATAATGCTTCCTATCAAAGGAGCAATCTGCTACATATTTTGACTATAAATTGAAATCAACAAGCATACAGAACAAACTCACCGAAGGGGCATCCAAAATCATTTCTTCCACGGTGTTTAAGTCTAAACCTAGTGTGATACTGATAAGTTCAAATATGTATTTATATGAAGCATTAATTTTTGTTTTCCGATGTTCTCTTGCTTCTTGGAATCGAGCCTAAAACATTATACATGTCTTTCAAAATAAAGATATGCAAAGTAAGCACAGCAATGACTTAACTTGGAACTAATGCTGAAATCTACGGTCTTGTATTATACAACTACATACCTGCCCTACTCTTAAAAACAAACAAACAAACAAACCCACAAACAAAACAAAAAATGTAATTTTCAGAGGCTAACAAAAGAACAAATTATTAAGAATTACTATAAAACGTAAAGGGAACTCTGAGGTTATGTCAAGGATAAGCAAGCATTAAATATACTACGGCTAGATTTTAAGATATTTGTGTGCCATATTATTTGGTTTTATTTTTCACAATCAATATTTCATTTTAATATATTAATACAGAAAGGTCACAACATCCATTTAAAACTAAAGTATCTTTAGTAAGTAAATATTGGCAGGAACTAAGCTGAGTACAGCTTTGCTTCAGTATAAATAATTCAGTTAATATCTCCTGCTTCCATCCTCTATTGCTTTAAAATAAAACCTTAAAATACTGCAAGCATTAAAAACAAAGACTCACTTGCTACCAGGAATAATTTACGAAAAGAACTGAATACTTAAAAAAAAAAAAAAAAGGGAAAAAAATATAAACTGAATTTACACATCTGAGAAAAGAACCAGAAATCTACTTCAAGACCTGAGGTTGAATAACAAACCTTTTTTTCTTTGAGGATTTCTTGCATGGATAGAACTCCACTAGTGCCCCGGCAAAACCTAGACAACTTCCGAGCTGCAGCAGAAACAGACCCTTGGGAAGAGTCCAAGCTTGGTATCTGTCGAGAACTGCGTGCAGATTTGGTTACAGCATCTTCTGGGGTAAGGAGAACAGGCACAGGACTCTCTGTAGTAAGATTAGGCCCAGCACTATTTCTGGAAGCATCTTCTCCAGTGTTTGAACTGTCTTTACTATTTTTTTGTATCTTCTCCATTCTGAAATCTGCAATTTGAAAACAAACCCAAAACCACAAAACAAAAACAGAAATCAAGCATTTATAACAATCCAGCTTTCTCAAGTCCACTTTTCCAAGAAGACCAGAAGGAAGAGTAAAAAACCCCCAAAATGAGAGCATCTCTAAACTGGTTTCCCAGGTATATAAATTTAATAATCTCATCAAGGCCTCTTGAAGTTCTTAAGACAATAGACATTTATATACATTTTACGATAGGTTACAAATGTCAAGCTGAAGATGATTAGAGAAAGATTTTTTTTAATAATTTACCATACATTTTTTGTGATGACCTTTCTACATAATAATTATATTTTTAAGTATTAATGCTTTCACTGAATATCTGATTACTGAGAAATACAATGGTTTGGAATATAAAAGATTTGTTTAAATATTGGTTTGCAAAATTTACACACAAATTCAGCAACCAAGCTTATGAAAAAACTTGCATACACTTTCATACCAGGTCTTAAATCATTGCTCACATATGCATGTGATTTTTATACAAATACCTCACCATGCATAATATTCTTGACATGCATGTTTGCAGAAGCAATGCAAGATGTAGCATGTTGGATAGTATTTTTTCAGTGGAAAATATTTAATTTAGTATCAGACATCTTCAGCACAATGAAAGAGTCAGACTCCCTCTTAATTCTGTGCCAAAACCCTAGAACACTGCAGTTTATAGGGAAGAGATGCCATTCTTCAACAGGATAAATTTCTCAGTCCATTTGCAAGAAGCCAGAGAGCAGAAGGCTAATTGTCCTAGGTGAGGATTTCTACAGTGGCCCAAAAGGAACTATATTCATGGCTGACTGCTAAGTAGTAGGCTGTTATGCAAAGGTGGCTCCTTCCTTTTATTTTTTTTTTCCTCTCTTCTCTCCTTTTCTACTTCACTAGCTCATGAGCCTAGGAAAGTTTTGGTTCATGATCCCAAGACCATAATCCAGAGCTACAAACCAGCATCTAAATCCTTTCTCTCCATGGTTCCCTATTATGGGGCATACTCATCCACTTTCATTTGCTGGCTGCCATCAATCCCATTCCCTAGATCTTAACATTCATAAACATATATAGAAAATGTAATGTTTTATTCAGTGCGCTCAAATCAACACTTGGATTAAGCAACTAGTTTTAAAGCACTGTAATTATCAGTAGGGCTAAACCTGAAGTCCTTACCTTCTATCTAAATTTTCCTCTAAAAGAAGGTTGTTCAGTTTCACAGGGATGTTATAATGAAGAAATATTTTAACAAACAAATATTAAGATATGCCATTAGGGTCACACCCAGAATAACAGATAAAAATAAAAGCATGAAAACAGTACTCTGAGTGGAATAGCAGTTACCGTAAGGATTAAAATTACCCAGTAATTTTTATGAGGTCTTGTGGCAGCCAACCACAGGTGCAACTGTTATATTCTCCCTTAGACACTCTTGTCTGATTCAGAAAATAAAAATCAGAAGTGAAGCTGACATGAAAACTGACATCTGGTGCTACATTGCTAGCTCCTTATTTTTGCCCATGATTAGCAAAGTGACTGTGGAGTTTGTCATGCAGTCACCTGCTATTGAAAATGTTCATCTATTTCTTGAAGTAAAAATACTAAAACAACTTAGGACAGTGAAAAAAAAAAAAAAAAGGAAAATGTCGAATCTAAATTAATTAATTCACTTCCTTTCTTTCCCTTCATGTTTATCTGTCTGGGCTAGCCATCTATAAGGTTAGCAGTGGTACTTTCCTTCTCAACATTCAGGTAGAATTGGTTGGATGTTCATTTCCTTGCCTTCCAACTGGTCCTCTTGAAGTTAGACTGGGAAGTTGATACCTTTGCCTGAGGCTCAAGATGAGAGAGATGGGGTTCTGGAAGTTCTCTTCAGAAACAAAGACTACATTGTATACTGGCATCCTCCCTGACTCTCCAAACATCTGTCTGGTGGCTCAGCTGAGATTTTCACGCTTTCCAAAAACCAACACGAACTCCAGCTGGCTACCTATCCTAGTTGTAACAGACCGTGTGGCTTTAAAACTTCCATTCCTTCCCTTCACAGTGCTTTAAACCTTAGCGACCTCACCTATCCACGAGAAAAAAAACAAAACAAAAACAACCAACCAACCCCTCTCCCAAAAAAAACAAAAAACACGCCCCCCCCCCCCCCCCCCGCCAACAAAAAACCCCAAACAAAACAGAAAACAAACAAAAAATAAAACACCACAAAAACACAAGTCTGGTTTCCAGCAGAGGTCTTAGAAAGCAGAAGGAGGATGAGGTGAAGTACGGAAGGAAAAGTGTAGGACTCCCAAGCGCAAAGCACACGAGATACCGATTTGTGGCTCCTTTCTGAAAAGCTGAGGTGCCTTAACCGCCACTTGGGCTTTGGCACAGAGCTGCGGACAACGAGCCCCACCGACCTGGCTGGAGCTACGCCTCACGCCGCGGGGAGAAGGGAGTAGCTCCCCATCAGCACAACCACCGGCCGTCGCCCCTTCGGAAGGCAGAGCAAGCGGTTCCAACGCCTGCCCCGGGGCAGTTCCTCCGCCGGCCAGCCGTTGTGCGGCGCCAGTCGTTAACACCGTTGGGAACAGACAGCAACGGCTGCGGCGCAGCTCGCGCCTGGGGCACGGACCGCACTGCGCACCGCACTGCGCACCGCACCGCGCACCGCACGGCCCCGCCCGGGAGCCGCGAGCGCTGGGGCTGAAGCGCCGCTGACCGGCTGCTCCCGCAGGCCCTGGCAAAATTCAGTCCCCGGAATCCGAACCGTAATTGTTATTCGTTGGGCACCGAAGATCTCTGCGCTGCGGCGTACGCAGCTCAGGCAGCAGGAAACCTTTAGTATCGTGAATTCTCTTGCTCGGGGTTCGGGCATGTACCTGCAGAAGGGACTTAAGTAACACCGTGAGAATGCTGTGCTGCAAAGGTGCTTTTTCACAGAATCACAGAATGTTAGGGATTGGAAGTGACCTCGAAAGGTCATCTAGTCCAATCCCCCTGCCAGAGCAGGAACACCCAGATGAGGTTACACAGGAATGTGTCCGGGTGGGTTTTAAATGTCTCCAGAGTAGGAGACTCCACAGCCCCCCTGAGCAGCCTGTTCCAGTGTCTGTCACCCTCACTGAGAAGAAGTTTCTTCTCATATTTAAGTGGAACCTCCTGTGTTCCAGTTTGTACCGATTCTCCCTTGTCCTATCATTTGCTGTCACCCAGAAGAGCCTGGCTCCATCCTTGAGACACTCACCCACCGTTATCTGTATTTTTTTTCTGTGTATTCGATCCAGACGAGTTTTTGAAAGAAAGATTATTCTCCTGTTTTAGAGCTAAAATAATTCTTTATACTAAAATGTCACTGTGTCACTTCAAAGGGTGTTAAATTTGAAGTCCCCCAGCACCTGCAGGCAAAGCAGAGGCCAGCATCTCTCAATACCCACCGAGCGCACCGCGGGTTTGTTTGTAAACAGGGCTGAAGGCGCAGAGCCAGGTTTTCGAACCACCCTAAGACGCCGCCAGCTGGGAGGATTTGCTGGAAAAGCACCGTTCCACGGGAGCTGGGTAACTACCGCTGCTCAAGCGTCTGCATGGGACCCTCTGCCTGCGAGCGGCGGCTGGAGGCACGCATCGTCACACCGGCGCGGAGCGTCCATGGTTTCATCCCACTCCTCAGCTAATTAACTCTGCAGTCAGGAGGCTCCTTCACGTTAATGCTCCCGGGAACGAACGGGCAACCCGACACTTTTCGAGCATCCCGCGGCCGACCCCGGCGAGCAGCGGCGCGGCTGGCGGGACACGACCAGGGGCGGGCCGGGGGGGCGGGCTCCGCCTTCCCCTGGGCGCCGCCTTCCCCCGGGCGCCGCTGGTGCAGCTGCCTGTGTTCCGGACATGGCGGCCCCAGCAGAGCTCAGCGGTCTCAGCGACGAGGCAGCTTACGGCGCCTGCTCGGAGCCGGATGCCAGCACGAAGGTGAGGTAAATAGGGGTGATGAGGGCGCCTCGGCGCTGTTGGCACCGCGAGGGTCTGCGGCAGCGCCGGTGTGCCCCGCCGCTCTTCGCCAGGCGGACGTGCGGTGGCTGGGAGGCGGCATGGGGCCGGGCAGGGTCCCGGCGTGGCGGAGCGAGAGGGGTGGCCAGGGGTTACTCGGCTGGGAGCTGCCGCCTCGCCTTGTGCAGGGAGACCAGCCCAGCTCGGTTTCACCCTGGTGGTGTAGGGGGGATCCGCTGGGCCGGGCGTTGTGAGCCCCGGTCCCGTCCCGCCCCGCTTCCAGGCCGCCGTGTGGCACTCGGCCGGTTTGCTGGTGCGCGGAGCGTCGGTCGGGCTGGAGCTGAGGCCTCGCTCGGCCGCGGGGTTACCCGGCGCCCCGGGGACTCTTGAGCCAACACACGCCAACACACCTTGTTGCAAACAAAGTCCCCCCAAACACCCCAAACTTTTTTTTTTTTTTTTTAAATTAGGAGAATGATATAGTTGTATTTCAGTTTTTCTGCTTTTTTTTTTTTTATTTTTTTTTTATTATATGTGTACCTGTCAGTCTATCCAGCCATTCACTTTTCATCTGCTCAGTTGTGCGGTAGCCCTTGGTATATAAAGTCACTCAGTGGCTTGAGGAAAATACCCTTGCAGAATTGCAGGCCAGTTTTGCTGCCAAGATATGATCAAGCTTGACAGAAATTCAAGGCCTGTACAATGGAATAATGAAATAATTAATAAAATTAATTCAGGAGTTTATTTTAATTGTGTCTGCAGTGAGGCCCCATATCAAATAGTCATTTGCCTAGTGTGCTTGTCTGCAGAGTGGTTCATGTGTTGTACAGCTCCATGAAAGAATAATAAAGATAAGAATTATACAATTTTTATACCACTGATAATATATATTGAGTGACACCGGTGTTGTTGGTTTTTATTTGTTTTAAACATTGTGTTTCAAAGGCACATTGATTTAACACAAATCTGTATGTGTAGGATTGGAAAAAAGGTTTTATTTACACTTAATGTAGTAGTCTGTTTGTTACTCATAAACCTGCTAGGTTTAAATTGATTATTAACTGTCATCTTTGTTAATAGCCATAGTTAAATTCTGGTGGATGTATAAATAATAAACCTTTATTTCCCACAGGATTTTATGTTTCAACAGACAATGTTAAGAGTAAAGGATCCTAAGAAGTCACTGGATTTTTATACAAGAGTTCTTGGAATGACGTGAGTAAAAGTTCTATGCCACAATAAGTTCATTTTTCCTACTATTCTTCTGAAAAGCTTTTGTTATTTTGATGTAATTATACTAATTGGTCTAACTACATAAACAGTGCTGGCCTATCAGCTGATTCCCAGTTGCACAGTTAGTCTCTGAGAACTCCCACAGCACAGTTAGTGCCCAGACTGCAAATCAACTGGACTAGACATTTCTTTTTTTTTTTTTTTTCTTAAATAGGTCATTAATTATCAGTGTACAACTTGCTTACTTCCTCCTCACTTAGCCTGCAGCAGATAACTGGTTACTTTTATGACAGTGCTTATAATCAGGAGTCATTGCTGTAAGTCTTGAAATTATGTTTTCTACTATTTCTCAGAGGTGGTTTGTGATCACCTCCGGTTATAAGAGACCAAGGCAATGGGAGCTGGAGACAAAGTCCAAACTCATTTTGTAAAAGGCTGTTGGGAGGCAGATGTGCAGCAGTAGCCTGAAGTGTTTATGGTAAAGCTCCTTGCACATCCTTGACATTTGAAATAAGTTATTTCAAAACAACATTCCAGTATGTTTTTAAACATCTTGAAATGAGTGCAGACTAAAATAAAATAACTACTTCCACTTTAGTGAAGATGTGGGTGTGAGAAAATAAAAATTAAATACCTAGTAAGCTGAAAAGGAAATTAGATTTAGTTTGTAAGCCTGGTTGTTCTAGTTAAATGTCCTACATAAAAATGAAGTATGCCACACCATCTCTTTTCTTTTGAAAAGAAAGAAGTATCAAGTATTTCACAGAAAAGTGGATGACTTCTTGCATCTAGCAAAGGAATATATTTTATATGGAGCTTTTTCTGACCTCAAGTATTTTGTAGTTAAATTGTCACATTTGAAATGGATTTTATCATTACACCTAGCTATTGAAATTGTAAATATATTTCATCTAAAGGTATGTTTGGTTTTTAGTTCTGCTATGTTCTTAAACTTTGGCCGGTGCCAGTGAGCTCTCCAGAATGAATGTTTCAAAGTAAATATTTTTATTCCTTGGTGATGTTTTAAAGTGGATAAACATAAAGATCTTCCCGAGGAAGTATGGACAAGTAAACAGAGTGGCAACCTCAAGACATAAGTCTTTGTACTGGCTTTGCTATTCAGTTACTGATAGTTTGGCTTTTAAGCATCTGATTCTTCTGATTTTTGTAGGTTTGTAATGTGTTCTGGAGTGTTTCTATTTGATAGTTCAAAATGTAGGTATTGTGGATTACAGTCAGCAAGGCAAAAAATCATAGCAATAATTCTTCCATGGGGGAAGCATCTTGGTTTATTTGCAAGCTACCTGATTACCCATTTAAGTTACTATTTCAAAATAATTGTTGCCATTTAGACTGCTTGAAAAATTTGACTTTCCTACTATGAAGTTCTCACTCTATTTCCTGGCGTATGAAGATAAAAATGATATCCCGAAAGATAAAGCTGAGAGAACAGCTTGGACCTTCTCTAGAAAAGCTACACTTGAACTGACACAGTAAGTATTCATATAATGAGAGATGACATTTAGCTAACAGTGATTAAACAGAAGTGGATGAATGTAAATCCTGTTGGACTGAGTAAAAAATGTAATAATTACTGTGGAAACATCTTCATTGTTATATGGCCTTAAAATACAGCTGAGATCTTTCTCTCTTCAGAGCTCTTTCAAACTGCTAGGTGAACAATGGTACATAAATATGAAATAATGCTTGCTGTATTTTAAGTATGCATGTCATCTGCATAGGGAAACTGTAGAATTTAGGAAAACCCAATGTGGTAAGAACTTTATTTGGATCTCCAGGGCATCCTAATAATGGATAACTACTGGTTTTGGAATCTGATCAAAAGAGGTATTAAGTCAAAACTTCTCATAAACAGGACAATTTGGTTAATGCTACTAATTACTGTAATTGTGCTTTTTTCCAATTGTGTCACAAATACCCCACTGTCTTGCTTCGCTTGAGGACATGCTCCCCACACTGTTTGTTCCCCAATGATGGGCAGATAAACTGACTCATGCAGCGCAACCTTCTCTCTAATGTGAATGAGACAGGAGTGTCCCTGACTCGATCAAATGTAGAGCCTGAATACTAGTGAAGGGCTGTGAACATGACTGGTTTAGTCCTTAGACTGTCCTTAGGGCCTCTGACTGGGGAGAATCTTGATAATTTAATGAATGCAGCCAACAGCTGAAATTCTCTGGTTTCTTAGGAGAAAGAACTTATCCTCTTGAAGAAATGGAACATTTAGGATTTGTTAATTTCGGTGCTTTTCTTCAATATGTATTAATTACTTCTTACAGCAACTGGGGTACTGAAAATGATGAAAAACAGTCTTACCACAATGGCAATTCAGATCCCCGAGGATTTGGTAGGTCTTCACTTCTGTGTTTGTAGTTTTTAAGCTTTGTTTAATTGTGATTATATCTTTTATCTTGTGTACTACGGAAATACAGAGTTTCAAATGTTTTTTAGAAAACATCTATATAAATTCTGTGCAAAGATTATTTGGAAGTGTATGATATAGGCTTTTTTTTAAAAATGAGAATAAGTAGAGAAAATATTTTGAACTTGTATGGATCAAAAGACTTTACTAGTATGTTACTTTGAAGAAAATGTACTAGCACTGGGAAAGAAAGGAGCTCACACCTCATCATTTTCTTCTCTTCTTCCAGCATGCATGCTGGGAAAGATTGTGAAAATACATAAACAAATGTGTTTCAGAGTAATGAATTATACTTTTCATAGTCTACTCCTTTGGCAAGCAATCACATACATGCTAATAGTAAATACTGAATGAAGAACAGTAATTGTTTTTGTGTATCATATTATCGTGCTGTTTAGACTGATTTACGGTTGGATTTATATTTTTTATACAAATATATATATAATATAAATTATAAATATAAATTTTATATATATACACAATATAAATATTTTTATATTTTAAAACGGGTTACCCGTTTTAAGCTAGAAGGAGAATTACATTTGTCTGTAGCACTGAGGATAGTATTTGTGTGGCTCAATTTGATATTTTGAGTACTTGAAAGGTCACTGCCTTCTGAAATAAGTTTCATGTTGAATCCAGCCACTTGGCATTTAAAGCTTCTGAATTTATTTGTAAGTTCAGGCCTTGCATAGGGCTAGTGTTTGTCTCTACAATACAGCATTAATGATAAACTCCTTGTACTACGGAATTGAGACAGTGCAGCAAAATCCTGTTATGTGGGTGTGCCCTGAGAAAGGAAATACAGGTAAAACAGTTTGATTGAAAATCTTGTTTTTTCCTCTCTGGATAATATTCTCGTCTAAACAATATGAGATATTTTAACTCTGAAGTTCCTATTTTAAAAGGAATTATCAAAAAGCCAGCTTTCTGAAGGAGAACAATGTTAATACCCCAAATGCTTTTCTTTCTGAAAACAATGTTTTTCTTGTATACAGTCATATTTTATGTGAACTACAGCATGGAAACTTTTTGCACAAGGTAAAATCTAAATAAACTTTTTCCTAGAACACCCAGCAATACTTACAGTGTACTTCACTTTTTTTACCTTGTTGCACAGGACACATTGGAATTGCTGTCCCTGATGTCAATAAAGCATGTAAGAGGTTTGAAGAACTAGGAGTGAAATTCGTGAAGAAACCAGATGATGGTAAGTCTTGATCAGAAATGTGAATCCATTTTTTTCCTTGTTTTTAATACATTGTGTAGTAGATCTTTCTGGAAGCTGTGTAGAACATGTTGTAGTTGTCACTGCTTAGAAGGTGCTAGACCTAGTTACCCCTGCACCCTTTTACATAGTGGGCAAAACTGAAAATAGATCCATCTTGGTAAAATAGTTAATCAGTTTAGCTATCTGCCTTCTGTATGTAGTCTGACCTTCAGTCAAGTTCATGTGCTTTGTTGATCACAGTGTCACAGTATGTTTGGGATTAGAAGGGACCTCAAAAGATGATCTAGTCCAATCCCCCTGCTGGAGCAGGAACGCCTAGGTGAGATCGCACAGGAACATGTCCAGGCGGGTTTTGAATGTTTCCAGCGAAGGAGACTCCACAACCTCCCTGGGCAGCCTGTTCCAGTGCTCTGTCACCTTCACTGAGAAGAAGTTTCTTCTCAAATTTAAGTGGAACCTCTTGTGTTCCAGCTTGATCCCATTACTCCTTGTCCTATCATTGTTTGCCACCGAGAAGAGCCTGGCTCTATCCTCATGACACTCACGCTTTATATATTTATAAACATTAATAAGGTCACCCCTCAGTCTCCTCCAAACTAAAGAGACCCAGCTCCCTCAGCCTTTCCTCATAAGGGAGGCGCTCCACTCCCTTAATCATCTTTGTTGCCCTATGCTGGACTCTCTCCAGCAGTTCCCTGTCCTTCCTGAACTGAGGGGCCCAGAACTGGATACAATATTCTAGATGGGGTCTCACCAGGAGTAGAGGGGAAGGAGAACCTCTCTCGATCTACTAACCACCCGCCTTCTAATACACCCCAGGATGCCATTGACCTTCTTGGCCACAAGGGCACAGTGCTGGCTCATGGTCATAGTTTACTATGTTTACATGGTCATGATGTCATAGTTTACTATGTTTACAGCTGCCTAGAGTTGTTAGAGAATTTACTTTAACATGGATGACATTCACACGTGCACATCTGTTTAGTTCTTATAATATGAAAAGAAGATATCTCGGAAGACATAATTACTCCCACCCACTAAAACTGAGTAATTCTTGGCTTTTCTGGCTATTTTTATTTAAATCCACCTAATACCACCTATTAGCTATTACAATTTTAACTGTTTTGCTGGCTTTGGTAGAAATAGCCTTGTTTGACTTGTATAACTTGTAGTAAAAAATGCATAATGTATAGCTCAAGAGTACATAAAGAATGTCTGTGTCAAAATAGCCTAAAATGTGCAGTAATCAGTAGTGAAAAGTCTTGTATTTTTCAACTGGATTCTCTTTCATGAAGAGACCTCATGAAAGTTTTAGGACAGATGTGTTCCAGACTGGACATCTGACACTCAGCAACAGGCACAAATCTGTGATACTTCTTTCTTCTGGCTATAGGAACTAGACTGTTGCCTGTGCTGATGGTGGAGTTTTTTTAGTTTGAAAGTAACATCAGTACATGAAGCTTCAGCTTACACCTATTGGAATTGATCTTCTAGATCCTTTGCTAGAGGAAAAAGAGCAAATAATTGAAAACAAACTTGAGTGATTTTCATCTTATTCACTGTGTTTTCAGCTGAAGCAAATGTGAGAAGTGTAGCTGAAAACTTGAACACAGATTTTTTGATTTAAGAATTGAACTTAGTATTTCTAGCAGAGTTTCTGAGCCCTTTTAAATTTGTTCAGCACCTGTTGAACCCTGAGAGTGTTGAAATGAGAGATCTTGACTTTGATTCTATATCACTGCACAGCTCTAAGTATGTAGGAGGTTAAGTTTAGACTGCCAGTGGAATAAATCACAGGAAAGAACTCTTGAAGTAGTCAAGGGGGATTGAGAGCAAAAGCTTATTGTTAAGAAAAAAAATTGATGCAGCAAATGCCAAGGAGGAGGAAGAACTTTTGGACTTCACATTCATTGTTTGTGGACCAGGCTGAAGGACCTAATGTTATTTTTTTCCTATATTACTGAATCAAACATCTACTTTCTCAAGTTTTTGCAACTAGAATGTATTGAGAGTTAGATTGGTTCTGTTACAGTAAATAGCCTAATAGAGCAAGTATAATTAAAAGTTTCTGGTTAACACTTTAAGATAATACGTTAAGCTGTGCTGTCCTGGTGTCTACTGTTGAAGAAAACTTTTGGGGACCCTGTTTTAATGAGTAATATTTTTTCCAATGGTAAAATTTAGAACACTTGGGCCTTGTGTTTTTGTTTCATGAAGTCATGCAAATGTGTATGTGGGGAGAAGCAAACAAAAACCAGTAACGTAAAACTTGAGGCAGGAATGATGGGAGGTGAACAGGGCAGAGGAACACAGGATTTTATACTGGCAAAGCCAATTCGACAGCTTATTTCAAAACATCCTGGAGCACAAGAATATTTTCTGAATTCAGAGGATGAACACTTACAGAGACATACGGAGAAAACTTCAGTCAACAAAAGACAGAATTTCAGAGTGATTTGAAACTACAGCTTTGTTGAGAGTAAGACTGACAAATTAGTATACAGTGATCTAATGCTGATTAAAAACTAATCTGGATGTTTTCAGAGTTAGTTGTCTAAATTTAAATCTCATGCAAAAGAGAAAGAAGTATTTTTCGAAGTAGTCATTTTTGACATTAAGAACTAGTCAGTCTTAACATTATCTTGTATTTTTTTTCTTGATAGGTAAAATGAAAGGACTTGCATTTGTTCAGGATCCTGATGGCTACTGGATTGAAATTTTGAATCCTAACCACATGGTGACTCTCACTTAGTTCTAATGAAGTGTATTCTATTAGATATGCCCCTGGAGAAAATCTGTAACAGTGTGAAATTTTCACGTAATGGAGAGGAATCAGTTGTGTTCAGAGTCTCCTCAAAAACTGTTTCCTGGGACCTCACTCTACTTCCTTTTTTCTTGTCCTGTGCTGCCACGGCAATTTGTTTCCAATTAGGAATACTTAGTTATTTGTTGGAAGAGCATATAAACAGATTCTCCTCTTGAACATTGATTATCTTAATATTTGACTGAACACTACCAAAAGATACGTAACCAGAAATCCACTGCATCTTACGTTGTTTAGATTTAAAACAGCAACAAATCCTATGTTTCTACTGATGATCTTCAACAAGGAGGAAAAAAATATTCAGATTTTTTTTTTTAATGAAGTAAGATGATGTTAAAGGCTTCATGCCTTATCTTGTATACTGGAAAATAAAATGTCAGACTAACTTTGACTTGAGTAGTAGCATGTTTTTTGAAAGTCCTAATCTTGCTTATGTTATACTAGGCAAAACTATTTAAGGAGCAGCCTTAAACAGCCTTGCCTGGAACAAGAAACTTTGTGGATGCAATAAGTCAGTCTACCAGAAAGAATTCCGTCTTTTGTCTGCTGACCGACAGCTAAGATAGGAGGTCTAATTCATAGTGATCCTTCTTGTCTCTTCCAGTGCTAGAAAGAACTTGCTCATAATTTTTTGTTTCACTGAAAGTCTGGGGCTATATTTAACTTAAATGCTCTGTACATTCTGTATTAGGAAATTAATGAAAAAGAGTATCTGAAACAAAATTCCTACTAGTAGACATTTTAATCTGCCCTCTCAGAATGAGAGATTGTTACTGAAATGATACCTGTAAACAACAGGAAAACTAACATTTACATATGTTACACAAATTATTTGGTTTTATGCTGCTCCACTAGTTTATGAACAGTGTATAAACCATGTCAGGTTTTGAAATCGTGTTGTTCCTTCCAACAAGGAAAAAACCCTCTGTCCTGTCTTGCTGTGGTTCAAGTAGCACTTAACTCCTACCGAGTCTTCAGTTATTTGAGTATTGAGTAGTGTAATGGCATTGCAGTTCACTTCCAAATAAAGCATTGTTGAGAACTACAAAATAATTTTAAAGCAGTATGACCTCTTGCTTTGCTAACTGTTGAATCCTATGTAACTGAAAGGCTATTTGTTTTGGTTCATGGATTCTTTTTTTTTTCAGAAGAAATCTTGTGATAATACGAATTGTGAGTACAGAAATGAAGAAGATAAGTGTGTGACTTGGTTAGCAGGATGTCTTAGTAACTCAATGATAACGTCCTACCTCCTGTCCTACCTCCTTATCTGAAAAATCCTTAATTCTGTCCACCTCATCTTAACAACATAGCACACAAACTCAGTAATTTTTCAGAGCTCCATCTGAAAAATCATTCATAAGACTTAATGCAAGATATTTTATTTACCCTTGAAAATGAGTAAAATAGATTATATCCTTCCTCTGAGCCTTGGGTGTTGGAAAAATGAATGTGAAAACTGCTGCTATGCTTAATACCCCCTATGGATGTGCAAGCAATCATAAATTCATTGGAAGATAGACATAGTAGCTCAAAAGAAATTCTTTTTCAGTTTTCTGTTTGTTATGTGAATCAACCCTGACATTTTAAATTGTCATTTGTGTGGTATTTTCTGGCTGGTCTCCACAGTATGTATGGATACTGTGCTTTAGGTGATGCCTTATCAGTGTCATCCATATACAGTAGATTCTTTCCCTTCTTAAATATTTGCTAAGTTGCCTTTTTTCCCCCCCAACAATAAACGCTGTTGGTTCATAGCTGCATTCTCTATTTCTGCCCTCCTGTACTTCCAGAACTAATACCTGGCTGTTCCCTTTGTTGTTCCTTGCACGGCTGATAGTTTTCCTGGATGTTAGGTCATTTTGATAGGGACAATATAGTTACCACTATGGGGAGTTAGATCTCCTGAGTAAGCGTGCTGTCTTTATAGCTGTGAACATGGGATCTCACAGTCTACTTCCTCCCAGATGTGGAGTTTTTGACATTGCATTCCCTGCCTCAGACAGGCTAATTCACCATAATAAAGTGGCAAATATTTTCTTGAATGCTGGGTTAATTTTATGCCAAGTTTATTAAGTGGAAATGAGGAGCTAGTTCAAAGCTCGTTAGTTTCCTGAATGAGCCAGCAGAAAGGCTGGCTCAGCTGACTCATGAAACCTCACCCTACCTTAAAAAAAAAGGGACACCGTACTACAGAACATCTTATAGCAGCAATTAAAAGAACTCTTCATTTGAAGACTGTAGTGTAAATTTAGTGTGATGTCTTCTGTAGTAGGAAGACAACAGTGCCAAGAAGCAGGAGAGCTACAGCACTGAGACAAAGCACACAGCTGATTGCAGCTTACATAGGTTTTCCTGTGTTTTCCATATATATCCTTTCTGCTGCTGGTTATTCTGAAATAGGAACTTAAAATGAAGCTCAACTGAAGCACAAGTGCTAACTGCAGCTACTATTCAGAATCTCTCATTAGATTATATGAGTAGAAAAATTTAGACTAATGGAAATCTAAGTTAAGTTGTCTAAAACTTTTATTTCACGCAATACAGATGTATCATCTAAAGCTTTATGACCAAGGCAGTGTCAAGGAAAATGTCAAAATTTTACAAACGTGTAACTTAGTTGTTCATATTTTATCAATACACAGTATTTCATTTGGACTTGTTTCATTGCATTTCAAAATACAGGTGTGACTGGAAAAGCTATTGACCCAATTGTATGGAATCCAGTAATTAAAGATAGTTTGTAAATCCCATGAGTAAGTCAGAAGGTGTGTGTAGGTAGTTCAATGCATAACTACATGAGGAGGAGCAGGCTGTGTCAAAGGTTCTCTGCTTACTCTAAGCATGATTGCTAACCGTGGAATGAGCCTTGGTTTATGTGCTTGCCAAAGCATGGACATCGTGATGAGGCAATAAAGAGGAAACAAGTAAAAAACTACTGGCATCTATAAACTAGTTATAGCAGTATCACAAAGTGGGCAATGTATGTTTATCGAAAAAAAAGAAAAATGTTACTGCTTCTTGCCATACTGAGAGCTAATTAAAACTAGTATTCTCAATTATGAAATCAAAGCATAAACTAAAGAAACACTTTATGACAATTCTTTTACCTTTCAACAGATGTTAAAGATTTTAGAGGTAAAAACTTTTGAAGTTATGTTCCCACTGATTATAGACAATGCTATTTTTCCTTCTTCCAAGTCAACACGTATTTTCTGCTAAATAAAGCACAGCGTTAAATAGCCTGTAGTGCTTACTCGGAGGAGCTAAATTTAGCTTAATGCAGTACAGCAGAAATTAATCTCATGGTCACCTAGAGACAAGCCCACGTTCTCCTTACACACGGGCAGAGGTTCTCGGTTCGCAGGACAGCAGAGCCCACACCTAAGGGCAAGGGCCTGGCGAGC
This sequence comes from Nesoenas mayeri, assembly GCF_963082525.1. NCBI lineage: Eukaryota > Metazoa > Chordata > Aves > Columbiformes > Columbidae > Nesoenas > Nesoenas mayeri. Next base: position 88,380,497 of record NC_137544.1, on the reverse strand, counting down.
GCACCATTATACCGGAACAAGGGAAACGTGCGGTTTGAATGCGACTCCAGGCCCGCCCTCCTCACCCAGCGCGGGGGGCGCTCGCAGCGGCTCTTGCTGAGGTGGGCCCAGGCGTGGTGCGGGCGAGCAGCCCGGCTCTCCAGCCGCCCTCGGCCCTGCGGCTGCCCCGAGCGGAGGCAGCGGGAGCGCCGCCCACTGCGGAGGCGGCTGCCGGGCCCCGCAGCCCCGCTCTGGGCCGAGACCCAGGGGCTCTTCCCCGGCTCCGCTCCGCACGTGCCGCTCTGCTCCCCGCCGCCTCCGCTCTACGGCCGGAAGAGGAAGCCAGGCACCGCGCGAACGGAACTACGGCGGGTGGCGCAGCCCCGCCACCGAGACCTGCTCCTGCGCCGTTCCCGAGTATGTTTGCTTCCTACGTCAGCACGCAGGAGGACGGCTGCTGTTGCTAGGTGACGTCAGCGCGCCGGTTGACGTAGCGACGGCGGCGGGGCAGGAGGTGGAGGCCTTGTCGGCGGCGGGGCCGGTGAGTCCCGGGGGAGCATTGCGGTCAGCGTGGCGTCCGCCTTGTGGAGAGGGTTCGTGAGGACCGGGCGGCGGGTCCCGAGGCCTCTCCCGCGGCGGGCTCAGGCCCCTCGGCGAGCTGTTGTCCCGGCTCCTACCGGGCGCGGACAGGTCGACCCGAGAGCGGGCCGAGGGAGAGCCGCCGGCGGGAGCGGGGGCCGCCCGCGGGAAGCAGCCGGGGGTGTTCGGCGGTGGAGGGGTCCCACCTGAAACGGCTTTTTGCGGAGGCGACGGAGGAGGACGGGCGGAGGTTGTCTCCGCGGCGCCGCCAGGCTTCGGAGGCGGCTTCTGGGGAGGTGGCGGCCCCGGTTCCCCGGGCGCGACCTTGGGCGGATCGCTGGTGCTCGGCCGCCCTCCGTTCCGTCGGTTGATGGGCCCGTCTCGTCTGCCCGCCCTTCTGCGTGCCCCTGTGCTTTGCAAGACCCCGTGGTGGCCCTGTTTGTTTATTTGTTTGAGTATTAATTCAGTATTTTGGCACTTTGACAGTACACAGGATGTTGTCACAGGTTCTTCTGGGGTCTTAGTACGTAACTACTCTTGCAAGTTACACACTGCTGTGATTTGTTGAAATTACTTTTTGATTTAGAAGAAGCTGTCATATTATCAGACTTCAAGAAAAAAACAACCCAAACCAACTTGATGTGATCTTGCCTGTAATCTTTCTTGTCCAGCAGTGCTCTTCGCTCATGTCATTTTTTAAAGCACAGCACACAGACCCCTCCCAAAGCCCTGTGCTGGAATCACTTAAATTTTTGGGTGTTGTGAGATTTAACTTGAGCCTCCTTTCAATGTCAGTGTACTTAGCATGTTTTCTGTTACAAATTGATAAATCAGGTGCTTGAAGTGTACTATTCCGTTGAGGTCTGTCCACTTTTGTTTATCTGAAAAAGCCCACTAGAATTTTTGTAAATGGCTCTTGAATACATTTTCATAATGCAAGCAAAATATTTACATAGTATGTGTTATTCTCCAAAACTATGGGATCTGCTTTGTCAGATACCCATTTCCAATTTGCTGGATTAAGATGTGGTTACTTTCCAATTCATAATACTATATAAAAATATTTTTTCTTTCTTCTCCCTGGCTACCTTTAAAGAAGATTAGAGAATCTCTTGTGAGAGAATTTGTAGACCAAGGTATCATCTGTTTAGCAAATTAAATACAGTTCATTTTTCCCACTGGCAGGTATGATGGGAGGAATAACAGTAATTTATACTTGTTGAGAGAAACTTATTATGCTGGTTATATATTTAAACAAAGCCTTATACTTCAGTATTTCTTCACCCCACAGTTTTGCTTTTGTATTTGTAAAATTAAAGGCTTGCTCAGGGGAGGATCTGCAACTGCCTGAAGTATTGTAAAAAACAAAACAAACCACAAAACAACCAGTCAAACCCAAACATCCCTCCCAAAATCTTTAGCTAGGTAAGAACACTTAGAGAATTTTAGATGTGCTGGGAATAAAAAGTATGTGATACAGTTTGTACAGACTTGGCCTAATTAGGACACCTGTGTGGAAAAATGGTGTTTTCAAGGACATTAATCCTGTACCAGAAATGTCAGATGAATTTTTTGTGGTTTACAGTGAACAAATGAACAGCAATATGTTACCACATTTTTTGATGGTTAGAAAAATGAATGGTTGAAATTAAATGATGATGGCTCAAAAAAAATATGCTAATGCTATGTTCTATCATTATTAGAAATTCTGCCATAAAATAGAGGGATTTTTTTTTTAAGAATTTATTTGCACAAAAATTGCAACTGAGAAATATGCATCTCACTTTTGTGATAGGGTGCATGCCACCACTTTGTGATGGTCTATATTTCATGCATTCTTTCAGGAAATGGTACAGTTGCTGCTGTGCAGTTGGATGTTGTTGAAGAGTCTTTCTATGAGCTTGCTGTTCAATCTGTCAGTTGTTCAGAATGGCGAAGAACCCTAATTTTCAGGAAGCTGGTCAGCTGCCTACAGGCTACGTTCACTGTAGATCTTCAGACAGCTTTACTGGTAAGTGGACCAATGTATTTTCTTGAGATTTTAACTTAAGGGCTTACTTGTATGCCATTCTAACCAGGTTGTATCAAGTGCATTAGTACCTATTTTATATGTGTGTTCTAGAAATAATCCGCAATTAGTATATTGTTCTTTATACCTAGCTAAACTTTTCTTGGTCTTCTATCAGAGGCGTATGTCTCTGAGCAGAACATAAACCACTAGCACTATAGCACTTAAGTAATGGGAAAGTATTTGCAGGTGAGCAGTATGTAACTTCCCATATGCTTTGAATAATAATATTTTTGGTACTAAATTGTTATCTAGAATGTTGTAAATGAATGGCGTGGTTATTTACAGAGTTAACATCTGCTTTTCTTTTAATCCTTTCACAACAGAAGGGTTGGAGATGAGACTTAAAAGTTCTGTGAATTTAATCTACTTGATCTTGATCTGTATCTATAAATTCATACTACATTGATTATATTATTGTTATTGGATACTAAGTATTAGAATGTATTGTTTTTCCATTTCTGTTACAGTTTTCACTCAGTCAGTTTTGTTATTGTTATTTAGAAATACAAGGGAGCTTCTGTAGTGAATCAAAATCAAAATATTTACTCAGGTTATACTCAGTGCACCTGGAAATGTTTACTAAAAATTCCCATTTCCTGAGATTTTATCTTATTGTACCAGAACCTATGAGAACAAAATATTTTTTAATAAAAAGACACATGTATATCCATTTAAAAACCAAACCATATGTTTTCAAACAATGGTATGTTTGTACAGTAGCCTTACTGTCACACCTACTGTGTTCTGTGAGGCTACGGTAATAGAGATTGTAATTAAAGTAGTATTTTGCTGGACTTGATTTAAAGCATAGCAATATGTTTTTATGAAGTAATGAATTACGGAAAATTGAAATACTACTCAAATCTCTTCCTGTGAACTGAGAACCAATTTCTATTTCTAGATAAAATAGTGGTATAATAGAACTATATTTAGGAAAATTGCCTTTGTGTAATTCTGACAAAATCTGTGTTATCTTGCTAGGTACAAACTAGATGATGAATGAATTAAGTGTTTCAAGGGCATGAAATTATATGATCAGTGTTTATAATCCAGACTTTTTTAATACAATTTTTAGCTGTAGCGATAGTCTGTTTACTTGCATTTATTTCTAACGTTTCAATAAAGTTATCAGTTATGTAAATATTTTTCACTCATTTTCTATTCAAAAATTCCAAATTATTCATAAACTATTTCCTAGATTCCTTTTTCCTTGCCTGATACATTATAAAACACACTTTTCCGTGCTTCGTTGAAACAGCATTGCTTTTCAGAGAGTTCCTTAGTGATAGCCCCCAAGTGGGGAAAGTGACTGAGTACTGGTCTTTATTGCAGCACTGATTTGAGAGTTGTTTAGTAAAGGTGTCATGGGGATTTTGCTGTTGTTGCTGTATTTTCTAGATCTCCTTTCTATATGACATAACGTGTTACAGATTACTTACAAAAAAGAAATATCGCAAGCTGAAAACTGTGGAGGTTTTGTTGTTGTTTTTCTAGCCATGACACATATTGTGTAATATTGCATATTGCCTTATGTAATAAGTACTGGGCTGCATTTTTCACATTCTCACTACTGAAAATCATGAAGGTTGTCTTTTAATGGGATCTTGGACAGAAGTGGTTTGTGGGCCTTTTGAGATTGTTGCAGTTTTAATGGTGCCTCTGTTTATTTCTGTGGCATGAACAAAGCTGCAGCAGCTGACTGCAGAAGCAGTTAATTAGCTCTGAGCGCCTCCTGGAAATAGGTTATGGTGCCGGCAAGAGGTTTGTAAATGGCTTGGCCTGTTATTCTGAAGTTTCCTTAGCGTTCTTCTTTGACTAGCAGGAAGAGTAAGCTGAACAGGGTGACATTGTTTGATGACAGAAGATGCCAGAGGGATCTTCAGGAAGGGCTTTGCCAAGCCCCTGGCAGCATCTGTCTTTTTTATAATAAATAATACTTTGAGTTGCAAATAGAAAAATATATGTTTAGCTACACAGGGAGGTTGTAAGCTCATAGCTACTTGCCACAACTGAAGCAGAATATTACTTTTTACTTCCTCAAACAAGAAGTGTGCAGATCACTTCCAGGTTTGATGGAATTCCTACCATCAACCAAGTCTAGGAAGATCTGAAGTCAGGCATTATTTGGTTCTATATTTTGAAGGCAGGACTGCTCTCACTGGGCTGCTTTATATGGAAAAGCCGCAGTACAGATGAACCTTGCGTTGGAAATGCATGGTAGTAAACAAATAAATGAGTTTGAGTGCTTCTTCAATATCCTAGTGTTACCCACAGAAAGCACATAGGGCACGTTTGTAGTTTTCATGAAGTTGCCAGTTTCCAGCACTTCGTGTCATTTAAGCATTTTGCAAGGCTCCTCAGCCAGAGGTCTGTAACCATCGTTTGAGTCCTGTATTTCCCTCTGATCAGTATGTTCTTGTTTGAAACTGGCAATTTACAATAGTACATTGTACCAGCAATTTAGAGCATTAAACAGTGGAACCAGTTTTTCTTGCAGCTTACACACAGGGATTTCTAAGTTTCTACTTTCGTCGCTTGCTGTAGTTCAGAGTCTTGAACTGGCATCATTGGCTTATTAGCAAGTGTCCACATTTCAGACTTTGCCCTCTTCTATATACTGATCCTTGTTTATGTTCATGTACCCTTGAGAGGGAAGCATGCTTTTGATTTTTTTTTTACTTATTTGACCTGAAATGGAAGCAATTTGTCCTTGAACTCTTCACCCTATTGGCACATGACAACATCCACAGCTACTGGAAAGCATCAGTGCACAGCTGATGGCATTCCCTTATCTTTACCACTTTTATAGTTGAGACAGGACCTATTCTTATTTTTTAGAGATAAGAGTGGATGAAGGAAACAAATAAGTAGAATGTAGAAAAAGAAATTAAAAATAGATTTTAAAATCAAACTGTACTTGTATGAATATCATAAATGAACTTCCCTAATCAATCAAAATTGGAACTAGCAGAAGAGAGTACAGAGTTGCTTGATAATGTGCATGTAACTTGCGTTTAATGGCGTTGTCTGATTATTGTGCATGCATATCAACAACAGCAATTAGAGACTTATAACGTGCAGAAGTCTTGAAGGGAGATCAGGGCTTGAGATTTGCAGCTGAATAACAAATACATCCTCTTGTGTGCTCCTTTGTTGTAAGAAAAGGCTTTCTATTTTGAGGGCATTTCAATTTTGCTATAGTCTATAAACCAAGATAATTATGTTGTGATACATTCACTTACACTAGCAATAATATTTAACCTGACTGTGAGTTAAATTAATCTTGCTTGTTACAAAGTAGATGTTACTGAAAGTGTATGTGGCATAAATCTGTTCAGTGCAGAGTTGTCTTAGCTAATTGTAAATTAACTAGTGCAAATGGAAGAAGCAGACTGTTATTATGAAAAACCATAAAAATTAGTTTACTCTCATGTCAGGGTAGAAGAAGGACTGTACAGTGCTCTGTGTTCCCCCGGTTAGGCTGCCTCCAGTATCTCCGCCAGTACTGCTGGTTTCACGCTGTAATGACTACACAGGCACTCAGCTTCTAATTCAAACAGCAGAGACAGCCCAAAGGAAGCTGGGTTTTGTTCCCATTTGTGCTGTATAATCGATCTAGTATGCTATGTTTTTCTCGAATCTTATTTTCTATCACTTTTTCTAGTTTAGTTTAAAGTTCCATGCTTCTACAGTATCTTGATTTTGTATTAGCTGTTTCCAGGGGTTACAGAAGTGCAAATAATGCTTAACCCCATGCACATGTGTTTTTGTTGTTGGGGTAGCAACAACTGGAAACAGATGTGTATTTTCTCAGTATACTTTTAAAATATAGCCTAAAATACGTTCATGTCATGAATATTTCACTTGAAACATTAATGTGTTAACTGTGTGCAGGGTACAGCTTCATAATTTTCCTGTTTCTTGTGGTTCACCATCTTTCTTCAGCAGTAAGTATGTGCTCATTTTGAAAAGTGGCTAGTCGTGGGAGCACAGAAGGTGGCTCTGAAAATATGGATGGTTATTATCTGAAGCAGCCAACCTTTGTTTATTTAAAAGTAAGCAGAAGTGTAGAAGCTGATTTGAGACCTATATTCTCCTGTGGATGATCTTGGCACCGAGACTACAGAAAACCTCTGTTGCTGAAATAAACCAAAACAAACAAAACTAAAACCTCTTGTGAATTAAGAAATAACAAAATAATGTAATCAAAGATATGACTAATGCATTAATCTGTACTGTGCATTAATGGACAGTCTCCTACTTTTATGACTGAGCAGGATTAGGAGCTTTATTTTCTTACATATATGAGGGAACAAGAAGACATCAAGAAAACTGAGTAGAGAGTGTAAGAAAATTGAATTGTACATTGTAAAGCTTTGCTCTTTGACAGACTTTGTTATTTATTAAAAGTTATCCAGATTGTATATTTTTTCCCAATTCTGGAAAGTTGATTGGAATTCTGCAAAAACACTGATGTTTTTACTCATCACTGATTTTAGTAGAGGCTTGGGAGTTAAGACTGTGCTTAACTGGTCAAATCATTTTATTTCTTTGTAATATATGTGCATTTTAGTTCAGATAAAATTGCTTTCCAATGGTAACTTTAATTAAAATAGTTTAATTTTTAATTCCTTTTTTTTGAAGCTCTTTATTTTAAGTAAATGGACTAACAGAGCAACAAGGTGACGGAGTTCTCTGCAATGTTTTCTGTTGGCTAGAATTGTTGATGCAAGCTTGCAAGCTGCACTGTGTCCTGTTGTAAATGAACTTGAATAGAAAACCTCTTGTTTTCGTTTTTCTTGTAATACATGGTAAATTATACTGGTTGGCTTTTTTTTTTTTTTTTTTTTTTAATCGCAGCTTGATCTTTGCCATATTTTTAATATTTGTGCCCTTTATAGTACTGGTTGTTTTCTTTTTTCTTTAGGCTACCAATATCACCATCCCTCCAAGATGAGTAACAGCCACCCACTTCGTCCTTACACAGCTGTGGGTGAGATTGACCACGTTCACATTCTGTCAGAGCACATTGGTGCTCTAATGAATGGGGAAGAATATAGTGATGTTACCTTTATTGTAGAAAAGAAACGTTTTCCGGCACACAGAGTGATCCTGGCTGCTAGGTGCCATTATTTCAGGTGAAGTATAGCTTTTGTCAGGCTCACAGGAAATTTTCATGCAGATAAGATAAACATTGTTTCTCTATGAACTTTTCAGGGTGTAATCATCTGTCCATTGAGTGTGACCTTTTCTGTGTGAATGTTTCCCTGCACATCAAATTATTGTGTCCAAATATAAAAAGATAAATACCATGTCATGATGTTATTCTTTTGACCTTCATTAAATTGGATTTTGAAGGTAGTTTCACAAATTCAAGAGAGAAGTAACTTCTGAACAGAAAAGTTCTGTGGTAAAATTGTTTTGATTTCTCAGAGTATGGATGTTTTGCTTCTATGGAATATACTCAGTTAGAAAGTTCAATTTAGATGCATTGGAACTGAGTATTTAAAGAGGTCTGGCTGATACAGTTTAGAATATATATTTTAAAACTAGGAGTGATGTTAATCCAGCTCTTTTAAGAGATGGACACTTTTCATTCTAAATATGATTAATAGAACTTCCTGATAATCTTCCAGTTAATTTTATCAGAGGGATAAGCTCATAAATAAACCGTGAATGCAAATTATGTTCCAACTGCCTATCATATTTAAAAAAAAAAAAAATCATTATTAGTACTTTGATTTTGCTCAAGATTTAGGATTTTGTTGGAGTTGCTGGGTCCTGGGTTTAGAGTAAGGAATAGAGGATCAAGAATCCCATGATTTGCTCATCTACCATTGCCACTATAGTGGTGAACTTTTTTTTTCACTTGCTTTCTGAAAACAACAAACAAAAACGAGAATCACATCTCAGTTTCTGCTTTGCAAGCTATTGCTCAAAGTAGAGATGGAGAATTGTTGTATAGGATAAAAACATGATGCATTAGAATATTATTCTTGTGCAGCTTCTTGCAGAGCAGAGCTGTACTTTATATGCCAGGAATAAGGGTTTTTCCTTTGTAGATTCTTAAACCATATCCCTTTTGTATTCCCCTTGCTGTAAATAGTCATTTATGCCTTTCTCTTTCTACTTTTTGCCTGGCTTTTATCAGGATATAAACTTCTCAAATTTTGTCTTCCTTACAGAGCATTGTTGTATGGCGGAATGAGAGAATCTCAGCCTGAAGCAGAAATTCCTCTTCAGGACACCACTGCAGAAGCATTTACCATGCTGTTGAAATATATTTACACTGGTCGTGCTACACTACGAGATGAGAAAGAGGAGGTTCTCCTAGACTTCCTAAGCCTGGCACATAAATATGGGTTCCCAGAACTGGAGGATTCCACATCTGAGTATCTTTGCACAATACTTAATATTCAGAATGTCTGTATGACATTTGATGTTGCCAGTCTGTATTCCCTTCCCAAATTAACTTGTATGTGCTGTATGTTCATGGATAGAAATGCCCAAGAGGTGCTCTCCAGCGAAGGCTTCCTTTCGCTTTCTAAGGTATATCTTTTGTTTGCACTTTTTTCCCCAGGAATGTTTATTTCTCTACAACTTCATGATAAAATGCTAATGGGGGCACAAAAATACGAGTTTATTAGTTAGCAGGTATCACTTTTTACTAGTGAAACTGTGACAAATGGAAATGTTCAATGCAAGGTGAACTGTTTTGAATTTTTTAGGTATTTAGTTTTGACCAGTCAGAATACATAAATGAAGTAAATTTGATGGAGTGTTTGAAAAGGTAGGAGCAGATAATCTAATCTTAAATTGTTTTTTTAAATCTGTTCTTGAAATAATATAATTTGGCTTCTGAACGCTGTCCAGGGGATATAAAGGAAAGATTCGAAGGTAGCAGAAGATACTACTTTCCATTAATTTCTTGATATAAGCTATCTCAGTGATAGATGATATTTCTACTGTGTAAGCTGAAGCATTCTGGAAGTTCCTGTGATTTATATTACTTATTGTCATCATGTTCTGAAATTGCATAATATGATGATGGTGTGGGGTGGTTTGGGTTTTTTCTGTGTTGGTTTTGTTGTTGTTGTGAGATGCATAAATATTTGTGTCTGAGTTAGGCTGTTGTATGCCACTGAAATTTTCCACTTACTCTGGAGTGGTCTTTGAATTGGATGTAATAGTGTAGAGTGTTTTCAGATGGTGTTTATGTGAAGCAGTAGAGCATCTTGAATGAATTATGGTTTAATTTTTATTTTTTTAAGTGTTTTCAGTGAAAAGGCTGTGATGGGTCTAATCCTTGAATAACTACAAGACACTCTGCTGACTGACTTACTAGTTGCATGGGGAAAAAAATGCGTTTTCTCTCTACTATACCCTGTTATGTGCAGTTTGTTAAATCTGAACTCAGAGAGCATATTATCAATAAAGAAATTAGCAAATGTCATTCATCAGGAAGTGCATACTCTGACATCTTTGGCATAGCCAGTCCTGGTGTATATGAGAGATTTGTCTTTTTCTTAGGCAAACTCCTAATTATTCTGCTAGCTAAGTGAAAATCAAAAAGCTGTTCAGTTCTTTTTGTTCTCATTTTGCAGTCAGTGGGTTTTCTGCATGAGTAAGAACCACTGAAGTTTTTGCCTGCTGATTTTAAGTAGGTACCGAAAGAGAGCTAGAAAGGGTCGACGGGAGGCAGAAATCCCAAGTAGTTATAAATGGTTTTAAAAGGTGCAAGCCACACGTTTTCTCGTCAGTGTTCTTATACCAGTCTAACCTTAAGGGAATGCTTTGAATTATACTACCAAATCCCCAAATCACTTCTTATGTTCCAAAGTAAATTTGATGCAGTAACTGGAATTAAATTGATTTGAATAGTTCTCCACATTTCAATTCTGACTTATTTCTCCTAGTGGGTTTATAATATTACCTATTATTTACATGATGGATTCAATAATTTTTTGCATAAGTTACTAAAACAAGCTACTGTTTCAGGTAGTCTCTCCTTTGGAGATTATTTTTAATAACTAAAGTTAAAATCCCCATTAATTTTTGCCTTTTTTTTTTGTTTCCTTTTTTCTTCCTGTTTTTTAAAAAAATATTTAATTTTATTTCTATTTATTTAGGACTTTTTTTTTTTTCTTTTCCAGGCTGCTCTTCTAAGTATTGTACTGAGGGACTCATTTGCAGCTCCTGAGAAGGACATTTTTCAAGCTTTGATGAATTGGTGTAAACATAACCCCAAGGAAAACCATGCTGAAATCATGCAAGCAGTACGTTTGCCATTAATGAGTCTAACAGAACTACTAAATGTTGTAAGACCTTCTGGATTGTTGTCACCTGATGCCATCCTAGACGCCATTAAGATTCGTTCTGAAAGTCGGGACATGGACCTCAACTACAGGGGCATGTTAAGTAAGTATGAGGTTGGTGGTTTGATTTTTCTTTTTGTCATTTGGTGACTATAGCTGTCTGGAGGATATGGTTAATTTGTTCTTTGAGTTTTTATCTATCGTGTGTTTTAAAAAAACTTATATAAATATCTTGTTACATAACTGTTCTTGCCATTTCTATTCCTCAAATGATATTAGTCAACATATTTTCTTACTTTGTATCTCATATTACTCAAACATGAATGTTGTAATAAGAGTATTTTCCTAGAAGAAGTACTATTCTAATAGCAAATCTTTGGCAAGAACATTAAAAATAAAAATGCACTGGCTGTGGGATATGCAATATTTAAATGGTTTTATGTTGATGATAACTCATTTTCTACTTCATGAAGATTTTCATCTTCACTACTTCTGATTTTTCTCATACTATTTACATGCTTGCCCGAGTAGTATAAACAAGTCTTCCAAAATTCTGTTAATGGAAGTCTAAAAAGTTTGACTTTTTCTGTATTCTCTGTTAATTCAACAATAATATCTAATACTGAGTTTCAAAAAGATACTGTTAGTTTGCTATCTAATATGTGATTTGTAGAGAGTATTTGCCCCACAGCAAAGAATCAAGTGAAGTGTTCTTTGAAAGCCTGCAGTGGAGTCTGTCAGTCATGCATGAAGTGTCCTGAAAATGTAACTACTTTCTCAGAACTGTATCCCCCCATTGTTCTCTCTTACAAGTTACAGATTTAATATTTAAACATATGAGTTAATATTAGGATATTGTAAAGGTCTTGTAATGTAAGACATTCTATTGGCAGTGCGGTGTTTTCTGAATTTTTTTCTGCCTATTTATATCTCAGTAATAATATGCTCCTAATCTCAAGATTTCCAGCTTCGTCAGGACTACAGCTTTTTATGGAATTGAATTTCTGTGTTGTTTTAGTACTAGTTCAGGCTCTCGGGACTTTTTCTGTTTGTGGAAACATGGCAATTTCATAGTTGTGCATTTAATGTTTTTATGTAGTAGTACTACAATACAGTTAAAATTCTACCACTTCAAACTCTGTTCTTTAGATGTTAAACTTAATGTCCTGTTAAAATTCGTACTTGTCTTGACAACTTGCCTGAATGGTTCAGGGGCAGATTTTCATCATTTAGCTTTCAGATCATGTTTTATAGACCTGTCCTCAAACAAGACTATTCAAAATGCCTTTTTAACAGGGTGGTTCATCAATGTGTTGTTTTGTAGTTGCAGTTAGGGATCATTATCCCCACTTATCTTGATAGAAGATCTGTTTGTAGGATGTAACAAGTTTATTCCTGTGAAGTGGTGGCAAAAAGATATTGCTTTACCATGTTCTTTCAAAGCTCTAGTAGCCAAAATTTCCCATTTCACTCAGGTTTATTTAGCTTTGCAGAGTACTGGAAGCTTGTATAGCTATCCAAATAGCTTGTACAGTGATACCACTGTATGCACCACTCTGCAAATGCATGATGTATCCACATCTTGAACTTTGAATGGCATTTTTAGTTTCCTTCCACTTCAAACCAAAAGACCTCCAGTTAAAATTAGAACAAAAAAAAATGAGAAGGGCAAAAAATTAGAGGTATGATGAGAGGTTGATCACAAAGAGAGACTTGAATAGACCAAACCTTTAAAACCAGGAGGAAAGTGATGATTTAATGAGAAAGTTTCAATAGAATTCTTTAGAATCATGAAGGGGACTGAGAATATAGATACTACATACTAGTAAATTATCACTACATATTATGATAAAAGGCCTAAGAGGCATCAAACGAAATGGAAGAAGGAAAATTTCTAAAATACTTCTCTTTTTCTACTTTTGTTTTTCCTTGAGAATGTGTTTGTAGCCAAGAAAGGATGCTGGCAATAATTCTTTGTTCTGACCTAACACAGTTGATGTTTAGAACGGTGTGCAGTGTGAGAGTATAAAAACTAAACAATTATTTCCTTCTCTTCATAGTACCAGGGGAAAATATTGCAACAATGAAGTATGGAGCGCAGGTTGTAAAAGGGGAGCTGAAGTCCGCTTTATTAGATGGGGATACACAGAACTATGACTTGGATCATGGCTTCTCTCGACACCCAATCGATGATGACTGCCGTTCTGGAATTGAAATCAAACTAGGCCAGCCATCGATAATCAACCACATACGAATACTCCTGTGGGACAGAGATAGTCGGTAGGTGCCATGTTCATGTAAACAGGGAAAGTAATGCATTTCATACTGGTGGTAATATATTAGTGCAAAATATTCATTAAATATTTTATAGAAACGGCATGATACAGTGTTGGAGATGACAACTGTTATTTTTAAAAATACCCTGCTTTTTAAATGCAGTTTTGGCTGCTTACACACCAGATCATCTTTGTGATAGTAATCTACCTTATAATATTTCAGAGTATTTTTTGTGTCTTCATAAAATAGTTAATAATGAAAGTCTGCATAATTTAAATTGTTATAATTGTTTTCTATTTGCCACTTAGCTTTCAGCTGCTTTTATTTCAGTTTGAAAAAGAATATGCTAGTTCTTTTGCAGAAACTGTATTTTTTACATATTTACATTCCAAACATTGAAGAAATGTTTGTTCAGATTTTTTCGATATACCAAAATTGCTAAGAAATAACACACTTTGATAATAATTTGGAGAAAGTAAAATTTACTTAGAATGTGAATTACCAGCTAACCACAGTAGTTAGTAGAAGCCACTTCATGGTGAGACTGGTGGAGTATGAACTATCTTGGATGACTTAGCCAATTTATGCTCAGCTGCTTTGTATTATTATGGAATGCATGAAAGATCAAATTACGCATATTTTAACAATTGAGTGACTGCTTAAGTAGGAAAATTGCAAGGTTCTTTTTATCTGACAAATTGAGTATACTAATTTTATAACTTGGCATGACAAAGATTTTACAGTTTAGTAGACAGCTCATGCAGATATTCATAAGCAATTTTCTATGAAAAACAATAAAACAAGCTGCTTATACTTTTAACACATTATTACCTTTCTGATAAAAGTTTAATTTTATATTGCTTCCAGCCTAGTTTAGAATTGCAAACTAGTTGCATTTTGTTTTGTTAACTAAGATATGTGCTATTTTACAACAGCGTGTACTAATGTTTTATTGATTTTTATTTTTATTTTTGTAAATGAACTTATTTTAAAAATATGATTTGCAGTTATTAATCGTTCAAAACAAACTGCATTAATTTTTAGCTATTTAATTGTTTCAAGTAAGTTCTTCACATTCAGTTCGACTGAAATTTATGCTTTTCCTCGGTTCCTTTTGGAAAGATTGAAAAGTAAAACTTTGAAGGTACAAGGAACTGCTTCATACAATATTACACTACTTGTCCCAGAAGATCAACCCAGTTTATAAACCAATTATCAACCAATTTTATAACATATGGAAAAGTATTGAAGATATATAATGAAGAGTTCTCTAGCAGTTTTTACAAAAACGACCCTCATATGCAAGGCAGAAACCAGCAGCTGTTGAAATGTAGGGAAAACTCCTTATCCTTGGGGCAGCTTATTAGAAAATTATATGTTGCTTGGTGTCTTTTGCCCTTCCTCTGAAATTCATAGGACAAACCTTTGTTGGTGGCAGAATACCAGACAAGATGGACTTGTATTCCAGAGTTTTTTGTCTTCATAAATTGTTGTGGGTACATTGGTTTAGAATCTTGTTTGTGCATCATCCTGACCTTGTTTTTCTCTGGAAAGTTTGTTATTAGACTTTCTTTTCCTTTATATCAGGTATAGTACCTGAATTGTCAGGTTCCCCCCGCCTCCAGTAGCTCAACTCCCCAAGATAAATGGAAAAGGAAGTATTTGGGGTACTTTTGTCCAGTTGTGGGCTCCTCAGTAGAAGGGGGAACTTAATGCTCTCGTCACATATTTAGTCAAAGAATATAGAGAACACAGGGCCGGAGTCCTCTTACAGCTGTGTGCTGAGAGAGCAAAGAGCAGTGGACAAAAGCAGCAAGATAAGTTCCTGTTAAATATTAGGAAAATAATTCATAATGGGGTAGTTGAATGTAGGCAAAGTTTGCCCAGAGACATTATGGATATCAGTCCTTGGAGGTATGCAGAACATTGCCAGCCAGGACCTTAAGGATCTTGCTCTAAGATTGTCCTTGCTTTTTTTAGAGATCCTTTCCAACCTATATACTCTTTTAGTCTAAGAATTGCCAGCCACTTATCTGCATCTTTCTCATGGGATACGTGACTAATGTCTCCCAAATAGATGGCTTAGCAACTGTATGAGTGCATGGTGAACATGTTTTTAAACTACTCATTCATTTTAACTGTCTCTCTGAAGCTCTGGTTGGTTGGATATCTTTATATAGATAATGTATGTTCTTAACAGAACCAAATGCAAATTAACAGGTGTGTTTTGCACTTCTAGAGGTGTTATTAACAGATGAATTGTGGCTATAAACATGCTAAGGAGACTAGCTGTCCAAATTACCTCTGCAAAAAACATGCTGTCTTTAAGAAAATAAAAGGCATTGTGTTGTGTATTATAATAGGAATCTTTTTGAGATAATTTTTGTTTGCTTGGTACCTTCAGAAACAAAAAAAATCCCAGCATGTTGTATATTGGGTACAAATTTACATTAGTCTAGTGATGGTGATGTGAGAATCCCTAAGTTCTCACCACACAGGGGACAGACAGTAAATTTTGGATCCAAACTGCTGAAACTCTCAAATGCTGGATGCTAGTTTGGCCAGGTATGCATGGGCCAGTAATAATAATGTTGCTAAAACAGTGTATTTTTATGGGTTATTAATATTATACATCTGATTGATGTGAATGTGAAAGCTGATTACGCAATTGACATCTTGAAGATCCTGCATTACCTTTCAAAGTTGATAAATTAATATTAACAGTGCTATCTAACATTTTAAGAATTTTTAAAAATACCACTTTAGACATCCACCTCTCTAAACCTTCTGGTAGAAATCAGCATGAAAGGAGGATAAGTGCTAAAATGGTGATGTTGAAATTTCTGTGAATATTGCAAACTAGTATGTTAAGAGAAACAAAATATTTTGAAACATATATTTCATGACCTGCTGATCCACAAGTGCAGTTTCTACTTTATTCTAAGTACTACTGCTGGAGGTATAATATGGAAATAGCTGTGACTTAGTTTGGGTTTTCTTTCTCCTCATAGAAAACTATAAGCTAAACATCATTGGTAAGTAAAAGGAAGACACAAATTGGATTAGTCACTTCTTTTATTTTTGGGTGTTGAGGTAATTTTGGTGTGTGTATGTGAGCACTGACAGGCTAAACAGTATATTGTGAACAACCTGAGAAGTGAAGAAAAACATCAGCGAGAAGATGATAAAGTAAATTTGCATTTTTCATGTGGTTTGCAATTGCATTTTTGATCTGCTAAATATGTTTTGTTTTTTCTTTATGGATATGGCAATAGAAATCATAACTGTATCACTGATGGTTTAGGTTTATTCCATGCAGAAGGAATACAATTATTACAGTGAGTTGAAAGTCTCCATTGCATTTTTTTTGAGGGACAGTGTAGATTGTGAGTGTTAGAATGTTTAAAGTAATTCTGAAAATGTCTTAACTGTGTGTGAATTTAATTTCAAAGTTTGTTGGAAAATAGGGATTTATTTTAGATACAGGTCTGTGGGTAGGAACAAATAGCCTTATTTTCAGCACAACTGAAAATCCAGAGAAAGTGTAAGATTTAATACCCAAGATGTGGCTGCTTGTACTCTAACCAGTGTTTTTTTACAATCTATAGGTCTTATTCCTACTACATTGAGGTGTCCATGGATGAGTTAGACTGGATTCGGGTTATTGATCACTCAAAATACCTCTGTCGATCCTGGCAGAACCTCTATTTTCCTGCCCGTGTCTGCAGGTTAGTTCACCAATGTCATGTTGCATGGCTATCATTAAATAATGTAGACACCAGAAAAAGTTGCTGGATTTTGCCACTGCATTATGAATTTCTTACAATGTATGATATGTGCAACTTTCATCAGCTATCTTAAAAAAATTAAATTTGTCTATCTTGGTGAATGGTTTTTAAATGTAAATATAGGTGATAAATTGCAGACCTCCTGTTTTGAAAACTCTGTTGCTTCCATCTCGAACTGTACATCTCTTTATATGTTCTTTGCTTTTTGAGTCATATTCACTTTTCCTTTTGCAACTGATTTATTTTTTTTTTTTCAGTCAGTAGTAAACATCATTCCTCGGCTGCCAAAATGTTTAAAATGTGTTGACATACTTGCTGTACAACTTGGAAATGTGTTTCTATATATTTTATAGTTTTTCTGCTGTTGCATTGAAAAAGTGTTTTAGACAGTTGTGAAAGAGAAAAAGGGGAGGATTAGGACTAAGGAGGTTTGAGCAATGCATTGAGTAAACCAAAGCAGCCAGATGGGTTTAATAGTTATTAAGGTGATGATGTCTTCTTACTGTAGGTGCTGGGAATTCTGGGAAGAGCTTATGATCGCAGTGAAGCTATTTTATGCAAAAGCTGAATTGAGCTCATTGATAGAGAGGCCAGGATTTGTAGATTGCAAAGATGTTACCATAATGAGATTTTGGGTCATAGACCCAAAAAGGAAATGCCCTACGTTGTAAGAATTATTCTGTAGACACGATCTTTTTATCAGCACAGCAATTCTTGGAATCCCCAAGGAGGGGAAGTGCTGTATTTTCTCCAGAGAATGACTCTTTCTCTGATCTTTACTGCTCTGCAACATGGGATTGCTGGCAGAGTCCATGTGGACAGTGTCTGGTGGGTCACTCATGTGTCTCTCCTTCTCAGAGAACTCTTTCTCAGGCTCCCTGTCCTTTTAATAAGTTCATCCTGAATGTAACTGACTTGAAAGTTATTTTTCCTGATATAAACAAATGTGTTTTCACCTTTTCCCTGCAAGTTTTATGATTCCGATTTTGCTGTTTTTCTGAATTGGCTGGTGCTGTACTCTGTGTGCAAATCTGATAATTTTTTGCTTCAAGGTGTCTGCAATAAATCGTCTAGCAATAATGAAATGCCTCATGGAGTTTATAGGTGTTGTACATTTCCTGGGGATATTTTGGTATGTGTGTGTGACCTTAACTTGGTGCAAAGTAGACAGATTTTTAGTAAGCGCAGCTTTTTTGCTTCTGTCATACTAGCAAGAAGATTTGAAGAGATCTAGGATGTTATGGTAGGACTTCCCTTCTTTCAAAAGGGCAGCCATTCTTTGGCCTCATTCAGAGACTTGTCCAAAAGAGATTTTTCTGTTTATCTGCTTCTCATCTCCTCCCTCAGCTGTTTTCATCTCTACATATGTATGTGCCATGTTCTGAGAGCATTATTGCTCTGTTTTGGCGAAGACTTTTTTTTAACCTTGCCTGAAAGTGCACTGAGGCAAGAGTAGAGAGGAGAACGTTATTCCAGGGTTTTAGATAGTATCTTACTCATATTTTGGCACCAAAGGACCTCATGTATTTTCTGGCTCTCTGATGATCTCTTAATGCTTTGCGACTTGCCCTCTATTGGAGGAACCGAGTATCAGGCGTGAGTGCATTTCATGTGGTGTGTCTTATGCGTAGCTATATGTTGTTTACTTAAATGCATGCACAAGCACACCTGGAAACCTCCACCTTGCAGTTTTATTTTAGCAGATAGTTGAAGTATACAGTTGTCCAGGTAACTACAGCACAGTTTTTCCTATCACATAGTCCTCATGCCTCTTCTTTTTCCTGTTCTGCTCCATGATCCCCAGTAAACCTGTTATTTTCTATAAATCTCTGTTCCTCATTATCATATCTACAGAGGGGGGTGGAATTCCCTGGAGGTGTGTAGCTGCTTTGAAGAGCAAGTGAAAGAGCTAAAGAGAAAATGATATAGCAGCATAAATTCATGAGTACTTATTGTTAAGGAGCAGTAACCTTAAGGCAATGTGAGTTCTCAGTTGTGAGTCAACATGATAATTCAGGGTAGTTTAGATAAGCCTGTTCTGTAATCTATTTTTACATCAGTGAATTGTTGCCTGCGTTATATAAAAAGTGAATTTGCTAGTCAAAAATAAAAGTACTGTGACTATAGTTTACTGTTCTTTTTACGTATTTTTTTTTTCCTGTAAATAATAAGAATAAGCTATTATACACGTAATTAAGAGACGTATAATTGGTGACAATTCTTTTAGGAGCTCCACTTTGAGATCTTTGTATTTATTTATTTGTTTTAATATAAATAAATTCAACTTGATGGTTGTGTCTGCTTTAATGAGGGGTTTGGACCAGCTGACCTCCAGAAGAGAGGCTTTGGGTGGGGGAGGCCATGTACACATAAGTATTAGTATTTGAGACTTTTATTTATCTGTCTTGTAATTAATATGCTGTAGAGAAAGAAGTAATCAAGGAGGACTAGGCTTTTTTTCCGTTTCAAATTTTGTGTTTTTGTGATTATGTATTTCAAGTGGTTTTGTTGACTTAAATGAGTTAAACTAGTTATATTTAGGATACTAACACAGGCAAAACAGAAATCTTAAAATACATAGCAGCTTTTTGTCATCTAAAAAGATATGATATCCAGCATTGTTAGCACAGATTCAAAATATGAACTAATATGAGATTGTCAGAATGTATTCTTGTTTTTACACATTATGCACGCTTATCAAAGGGCAGCTATGTTTTAAGTGTTTTATATTCTCCGTCTAGAAATAAATTATCAGATTATCAGCAAATAATGAAAAAAAACCCAACAAAATACAGCAACAACAAAAAAACAAAACAAAAAGCATTTATTTTATTTCAGGATGAAAATACCTGCCCCATTTTTAAGGGAAGACTGTAATCCGACTCGTCACTCACATATATTACCACTAGGTTAATTAATACATTCTTTACATCCCAAACTACTTATGTTTTCGTATTGCTCAATACTACTTCCGCTCTGTACTCTTGAGTCAGTCTGACAAGTTCCACTGCCAAACTTTTCCTCTTCATGGGCAACAGGAGTACTGAAGAATCTAAGTATTGTGCCTTTGCTCTGTGTCCTTGACATTAGTTTTAACATTTATTCCCTTTTTGTCTTAGTCATGCAGGTAATAATATCTTTGCAAACAACCACTTAGGGTACCATGCAGCAATTTTTTTAAAGGTATATGTGCCTTGTCAGTGGATGATTCTGGACTAAATATCTTTTCACAGTATGGTTTCTTACTGGTAGAGATTTGAAGTAGGTGGTGGTGATGTGTTTTATGGGGTTTTCTGGTGGTGATGGTGATGTTTTTTTAGTTGATTTTAGTTCAAAGTGCTTTATGGCATCACTGTATAGGATGAATTTTTGAGTAGTAACAGAGAATTGAAGACTGGAGTTATTTGCTGTGGTTTTTATCTAGGCATCTTTTTTCAAAGCAAGGAGTAGAAGGTCCCAGATTCTCGACATGTTGTTGAAGGATAGCATCTTTGTGTCTGATACGCTAGAGCAAGTGTTCAAATATAGATTATAAAGAGAATATGAGCCCTGTAACATTAGGCAAGGTTAGTTGCCTTTTTGAGTTACTTTTCACATAAATATTACTTATGCAAGGTGAGAGCTGTCAAGGGCTGAACTAATGTGTTCACCTGAGTTTTAAGAAGCTGTTCAAACATTTCCGTGGACATAAAAATTGATGTTGTGTATCTTCTGTTTGCATGTGTGAAGGTGGGTTTGTTTTTTGAAAAGTCTTCACTTTTAATATATCCTTTTTCAAATCCACAATCAAAGCCTTTTTCACACTAGCTGGATGGAAAAAATGCAACCTTCTGGCATTTAGTTATTAAATAAAACAAGTAATTTATACCACAATAAATTAAACCAGTTTAGTCTCCTTAACAAGTAATTTGTTGTATTATGTGTGTCATAGTCTCTGTCATGGCTTTTGTTTTTTAACATATGGAGCATTGTGGAGTATTTGCAGTAGTGTTAGAGTTAGCGGCATTATTGTACTTCTCATGAAAGACAATTTGTACTTGGCAAAGCATGTACCAAGCCATCCAAACTGATTAGGCAGTATTAAGTAAGTAATGTGACTCCTTACACTCTTCCTTCTTCGTGTTCCTTGTGAGCTCCAGTCTGTTTCAATAGGTTCAGATACCTTTTGCCAGCCATAGCATTTGTCTAGATTAATATATGAAAAATGGAAGGGCAGTGACCAAAGACTCTGAAATTCTGTAATGAAAAGGAGATAAGATTGTTTATGCTTCCTCACACAAAGAAAATTATTTATTTGTGTTTTGTAGGATTTAATCCCTGATGTAGATATACAATCTAATTTGTACAAGGAAGATTAATTTTTAGTATAATAGGTGAGAGGGTGTTGCTGTATTTTGAGATTTTTTTTGTTTTATTTGTTTGTGGTGTGTGTTTTGTTGTTTTTTTTTCTAATAAGAGAAAAAGCTATGTATTATACCTGAGCTTTTTATTGACATAATTCTATTTTAGACTTCTAATTTTTGCTTTAAGTATTTTAGATGACATTATTCCACCACCTTTAAAAATTGAACAGCCATATACTATGCAGAAAAAGCAAAGAAGAGAGGGTTTATGGGGCAATTTTTTCTTTTTTAAAGTGGTACTGTATTTTTTTTTCCCATTTCTTTTGGTCCTAGTTTCATTGTTTGCATTTGTAAAGCAGTTTTCATGTAGAGCTGAAGACTTTATTTACAGGGAAGACATGAGACAGAAAATAGTCATGTAAGTAGGTTTCTGTCAGTTAGGAGCAAGTGTCAGATTCATAGTTAATTCAGCTTCCTCTTTTAATAGGCAATGTGGAAGAGAGTGCTTGTGCATTTATTATCCTCCCGTGGTTTATTACCAATTTTGAAGTGAATATTTTCCTTTCCTATTTCCAAGTATTTTTAGTACGTGTCTGTTAATTAAGCCAGCTGCATACCCTGTCATTATACTGAAAAAAATTATCATCATCTTCCTGATGATATTAAAAAGTTAGCTCTGGCTTCTATAGCACCTACTCAGTCCATAGTCCTGACAATGTTGGATTGTGTCGTGTTTTAAGAAATCAGTGATAAAAAGCATAGAAGAGCTGCTTGTAGGTTATTTTTCATGTGGATATCAGTTTGAATATGGGTAAGCAACAATAATTCATGAAAAAAAAAAAAAGATGATAAGCAGAGCTGCGATTCTAAGCCACAGCTCTCTTGTCAGGATAAAGAGGTGGAAATACATTAATTGACTGTTAATATCTCTAAAGGTCTTTGAACAGGCAGTGCTGTTTTCTGTTTTATCCTTCTCACTTTTTTCATCTTTTTGTTTGTTTGTTTGTTTTTTGTGGCTTCCATCTTTTTACTTTGCCCTGGACCACAAATTTTGAAGAAATTCGTTAAAGCAATTACAAGAAAATTAAGTATTTTGAGAGGTCTCAACACAAGTCAAAAATAGCCACAAGGTGTCACTATGTTAAAAGTTTAGAAGACTTAACGTCGTTCTATTTAAACTCCTTTAGTTTAGCTGTTATTCCTAATGTATGTTGAGCTTGTGTACTACACTTTCCAGATTTACAGAACCATTATTGTGTGCTGGTTTTGCTATATTTTCCATGTCTTGTCTGAGGTTGGACGATGCTGAGTTTTAATTGGAGAAGTATTTGCCTAATGAGAACAATTTATGGTTTGAAATGTAATGCTATTTTGTCAATAATACCAGAATTTCAAAAAGATAATGAAAGGAGGAAGGGGCCAATTTTTATCTGCATTTGCTACTATTTTATTATCTCTTCTTGAGATATTGTACTGTGGCTAATCAAAGGGAAATATTCATTAATTACTACTCCATAAATTTTTGGTCCTAAAGCATGTTTCTATTAAAAGATCTGATAATGTTATAAATGCAGGAAATTATTTAAGCATATTATTTTTTTCTCTTTTCAAAAATTTGTTATAACTTGAAAAATGTTGAGGTTTTCTCCTACTAGTATGTTAAATTAGTAGTGGTATAATATGTCTAAGTGTTTCGTGTTTCCCTTAAAGTGCTTGGCTGCTATAGAAATTGTGATGTGTAATTATTTTTACTTTAAAAGGTGCATTGGTGTGTTAAATATATTTATCAGTGTGGAGAGAATTTCTTGCCTTTCCTTTTATTAAGCGTTGATGATATTGGGTGACTTTTTGTTCAATGCTCCAGCAGTTTTTGCTACTAATGATCACACCATTTATAATCCTCTGCCTGAGTGGTGATAAATTAAATTGTAGATCCTGACCTCTGAGCACTGAAAAAAGCAAAATGTAATAAGAGTAAATGTTTCCATAGTAGCACAGTTCTAAACTAAGAAAGGTTATTAGTTGTGCACAATTATTTTGCAGGTAGTGACACATGAACAGATGTGATTTTTAAGTACAGGCTGGATAACATTTTTTTTTCTTTAATTCTCTTCTTGGTCAGGCAGCCTCAGATACCTGTGCTTTATACTAGTGACAGTACAATAGTTTTGTTTATTTTTCTTTCCACATTAAGCAGCAATGTATCAGTTTTAGCCTTACCAGTAGGTCTCGGACATCCTTATAGAATCATAGCATCATTTCAACTGGAAGAGACCCTCAGGATCATCGAGTCCAGCCATAACTTAACCTAACCTAACTCTAGCATTAAACCATGTCCCCAAGAACCTCGTCTAAATGCCTTTTTAACACCACCAGGGATGGTGACTCGACCACTTCCCTGGGCAGTGGTAGTAGATACCCATTTTGCAGTTTTCCTGTGCTTGGTGGAACTTAGTAATAATCATTTGCCAAAAGGTGTTCTGAATATGGTTCAATTTAAGATGTCGAACAAGAGAGGAGTTAACTCTTGAGAAAAAAGCAGTTGAAGCACTGTCCCAGGTGCTTCAACTGTGAAGAAAGTCATGTTTGCTGTTCTAATTGAGCACCAGCTTTTTAAAGCAAGTAATTCTGCTTTCTCCCCAGTGGAGAACAGCAGTGTTTAGAAAAGGTACAGAGGCATCCGAAAGAGGCTTTTGAACATCTGTTCTAACTTAAAATGCAACTCAACTGCATCACTGACCTAATTGAAGCACATAGATTAAGAGTTGCTGGCAGGAGCTCTGATGAGGCCTTCAGTCAGTCTGAAAAGCATTTGAAAAATTTTTCGTCAGTGAGTCACTAATATCCTTATAAAAGGGCTTCTTGCAAATTGAATGATTAAACTGAAACCATCTTAACCTTAGTTACCGCACTTGAGAAATACAAATGGTTGCATAGGCAACATGTTGATTAGTTATTTTATTTGTATTGTGCTGTGGGAAGCGTTGACTGTTGTGTAAATATTTTATTTCTAACTGTGCAGATCTGCTGATGTTTCAGAGTTTAGGGAAAAGGAAAACAAAACCCAAACCAAAACAATTAAACCTTTCTGGACAATACAAATTAGCTTTTCCTCATTTCTGCAAAACTGAAATCTTAAAATCTTTTCCAAATACTAGTATTGTATGTAATACAGTGATAATGTAATGTCCAGAGATAAGTAAAAATGATCTTGGTTTGTATTACAGAAACGTATTATTAAGAAAAGCAATTTTGAAATGTCACTCCAGAGCTTTGAGGGTTTTCACTGACATTATTTTCACAAATCAATTTTCACTGTTCGTATGCAGGTGGGGGGGTTGGTTTTTTTGTTTGGTTTTTTGGTTGTTTGGGTTTTGGATTTTTTTTTTGTTGGAGAGAAGAGCTAATCACTCTAGTAAAAGTTGATCAGAGTGAGGAATCTTTACTGGCATGCTTCCAATACCTTGCTTTTTAACTTTGTTAAATACAAGGAAATGATTTCCTGAAGTCTCCATTTTAGTGGCTATGTGCAGCTTGGTCATCTTTCTATCTGTCAGTGTTTAAATATCTTTTTTCCAGTATGTGTTCAATCTGGCAAGATTCCCAAGATAAGGTGATAGTCTCAGACTTTTCAAACAGTGTAGATCATCCACACAGGATCAAGAAAGCTTTTGGATCAGGATCTGAGCATTGATTTAAAAGATCGCTTTCTTCATTTAGGGTTATGTATACTTTTGAACTTAAGCTTACATTTCTAATTTCAGCTCTATTTGTGGTTCTAGTCCTACAAAAGCTCACTTTTCTACAAGTGTAATCAGTAACAGTTTTTCATCAGGAACTTTATGAAGGCTGCTTTTCTCAAATTCCTTCTCTGTCTCTGCCATAGCAATTTCAGTTATCCTAACCTAAAGAGCTTGATGTAGCTTTGAGGAAAAGCAGAAAAGCTACTGTGCATTTAAGCTGTTGATGACATCCTGCCAGACAGCTCATCCCCTGAAAATGAATATTTGTCTGAAAAAGTGTGTGTAGAGGAGTCAATATGGCTTCTATAGAAATGTTTGAGAAACGTGAGTGTCTACCGATCCAGTTTGTTGGATTTGAATTATAAAAATTATAGTATATTATTTTCTTATTCTTTGGTTTATAGACTAGAAGAAACTGTTAGCTTTTCAAGAGATCTAGATTATATATTTCTCATGTTTGACATAATAACTTTTTTTTTAGTATGGTTTGAATTTCAGAATATTCTGAATTTTGATGTACTTATTGCAAGTTTCTTAAACGTTAAGTTGTTTCTAGGTCTGTTTTCATGCGGTTCCACCTCATAAAAGTTGTCTGACGTAGATGAAAATTATCAGTAGTTATACAGCGTGAGAGTGATACATAGAGATACACCTAAACACTAAATTATCAAATTGTTCATAATAATTCTACAGTAAGTTGTATTTTAAAGTTAATTTTGCAGAAGACAAATTTGTATTGAAAAGGCATTTTCAACACACTTTTTTTTATAACCCTCTCCTGTGATTTCTATTACACTCCAAGAGATAGAATTAACTGTGCAAACTTGCCATATATATTTACAAAGATAGGCTTTTACTAAAGGAAATCTTATTTTGCTAAATTCATAAGAATTCTGGTTTATTTTGGTTTGTTGATTAGTCATGGCTATCTGTTGAAGTTGTTTGATGTCACTGTGTAAAGCATTTCTCTTTTTCCCTGTTTCACAGCATATAACAAGCACAGTTTGTTGCTGTGTATCTGAAGCACTTTACCACACTTACACATTATGAATACTCGAATTGTATACATAAAACCAAATAATACACTTGTATGGATTCGCTTTTAAGTTTCTAAGTTTATAAAAGCATTTGTCAACTAACATGAAGTAAATCTCAGTTGTGATTTGGATTGCATTAGAAACATCATAGTAAAGCAAATTTGTCTGTGGTTGATTTTTTTTTTTTTTTTGTTCACAAACCTCAATTTATCTTCTGTGTAGCACTTTTTAAAGGTATAAATCAGTGTATGAATGGGAGAGCCATAAAGTAAACTCTTTTGTTTGATGTTCTTTTTATTCCTGATGTTGAATTTGAGCTTCTTGAGCTTGGACTGTGCTTACTCTTATCTCAGTTTCAATAGGGAGGATTAGGCTGATGGTTCCATTTGACGCAACTTTTAAATGGCTTTCTGTTCCATGAAAGGAATATTACCCCCTAATACAAGAAATGATAGGACATAAAGAGTTGAAAAATGAAAAATCAAGCTGAAAAGACCAGTAAATAAAAATTAACAAATTAGGTGCTATGGTGAATCAAATGTATAGGAAATAAGCCATGCTGTGGAAGTTTGCATAACCATCTTCAACTGACAAAAATGAGGGAGTGAAGGAAAGAAAGCCATGAGAAGACGAGAAAGATCACACAGGGGACATACAGCATGTTTGGGAAAAAAATTTCAATGCAAGTGAAAAAAAGTGGTAGTAATTTTTACAGTAGGGATAATTACAGGAATACCATGTTATTGATCATTTTTAGGCTGCTACTGGAAGCAGTTTATCATTTGTAGTATCTTGTAAAAGAGAGAAGGAGTGATCTTTGCAAAACCACTAGATTCTGCATTTGGGTTTTGATTTTTACCACAGAGCAATTTTTACAGCTTTATACTTTTATGCTTGTTTTTCATGTGTAAGATTGGGACAAATATTTCCACACTGGACATGTAATAAAGATGTTGTAAGTAGCATCATAAGTGATCAGTAAAGTGGTGGCTTCATTACTTTTCTTCATGCCATTTTCTTTGTTGTTTGTGTTGGGGAATAACAGCAGTGATGGAAGGTGTATTAAATATTGATTTCTAAATCTGTATTCTGTTCAGTTCAATTATCCTGTCTCTTTTAATGGCAAATTGCAGAGTTGGCTAATCAGGTTGGGTTCTCATTAACAAGCTAAGTGCCTGCTGAGTCTGATCAGCAGCCCCTGGCCCTGTGTCCTGCCTGGGACCTGAGAGCAGGAGGCGCTGCTCAGGGAGAGCCTGGGAGCCCGCCTGCTCTCTGGCTGCCCTTCTCCTTATTGTCCTACCCATACTGTTTGTAGGAGTTCTGAGATTTCTTGTACATTTATTTATCTAAGGTCCTTCTCTGACTGGGCTGTTCCTGGCTGCTTTTACAGCTTCTAGCATCAGCAAATTCCAAAAGCTCATTAGCCACTGCATGAAGAAAGTTGCTTTATCTGTTTAGATGATTCTTTTACTAGTTTGTGTCTTCTCATTCCGGTATTGTGGGATCTAGTGAATAACAACACTGCATTCACCCTTTTCACTCTTACCAAAATTTTGTGAATGTCTAGCATTCATCAGCTATCTCCTCTTTGTTTCCATTTGTTCTGTTGCTTTTATGATTTTAGGATATCTCTCTACCTTCTGTGACTCTGCTGTGTGCTCCTTCAGGTGTGGAGATCAGAACTGTACATGAACACTTGAGATACGGGCACACCAAACTCGTAGAGACAGAACATCCCTCTGCTTTGTTCTCAGCACCCTTCCCAACTGTGTGCGGTATTTCACTGATCCGCTGCCCCTGAAAAACTGACTTTCACATGCAGAACTGAGGCTTGTTAGCTCCCAGGCTACTTGGAAGCAAGAGTATAGATCTCATGATTCTTCTTTTCTTGATATTGACAGTGTTTTGCAAATGAATGCTTTTGTCTTTCACAGTTCCTTGACTAACTGCATGACTCACATGAGACTTGAGGTTTTGTTCAACTCTTATGTTAAAGCTTTAAAAAGTAAGATTGAACAGTAGTATTACTTTGGGTTGAAGGTGATGCACTGTTTACAAACATTAATTCTCTGATATACTTTAGACTCTAAGATTGAATGTGTTGTGGTTTGGGTTTTTTTTTTTAATTCCTTCTCCCCTGCCCCCCAAAAAAGAAATCACTCTAAACCCACCTGGAGATTTTCTCAAAATATGCAAATCTGGTTTTGGTAGGAGGATGAATGTGCAGGATTTCTATTTTTTAAATGTATTTATTTTTAGTTAGTGACTAGAACTGTAGACTTTTAAAATGAGTGAAACATTCTGAAGCTAAAATAATTATTTTCTTTCAAGCACTCCTGTGTAGAGTTGGGAGGTAAATTTGGTTGTTTTGCAGTTATGTTTTTAAGTGGTTACAATTAAATGGTATTGGAAAAATCCTGAAAATTCCTTAGAAAAGTCAAGTTTTTCAAATTCATGAGAGACTTAATTTTTCAACTGTGTGGGATTTGTGTGAGAGGAATTTACACTAACTTTCCATGTGATTTGACATTACATGTTCTTTTTCACATGACCTTATTGGATGCCCTCTGTCTTTTTGTGCCAGCATAATTTGGATAATGGAGTTTAAAATAGCTTTATTTAAAAGAACAATTAATTCAAAATAAAGTAATGCATTACTGTTTCTGTAACAAGCCTTTTAGAGTCTGGAAAGTAAGAGTTTAAATTTCACGTTTGGACGTTTGAAAAAATTAGGAGTAAATTAGAATACATAGTATTAAAGTATACAATCAATCTCAATTGTACCTTAGGGTATTTTCCATAGAGCAGTTACGTTTTTCAGTGCATGTTAATAGGTTTGTAATCTGATAAAATTAACTTGTAAGAGCCATGGATCTTGGCTTTTTAAAATAATTGTTATTTTGGTTACAGTATTGGTAGCAGGACAATTTTCTGTGTAAAAGGAGTATTTATGAAAGCTTTTATTGATCTAAGACAATTTTTTTTTTTTCAGTTTAACTAGTGATGTTAATGTTTTATTTGGAGGACAAGGGTTATTATTTTTTTTTGAGAGAGACTAGTCTTGATTCTAATAGCTAGGATAACTAGATGGGTAGAACACTATGTATATGTGTATGCATAGATACTCTTCCCATTCAGGTTGTATTTCATTTCCCTTTTTTTAAGGGAGGGATTTAATGTATGTTGAGATGAAAAACTGATTTTAAAACTTCAGTAGATCAAAATAGGGTGAAGGTCTGGAAGACATTATTGCTGATGATTCCAGTTTGTAGTAAATTATAAAGCATACATAACAACTGCAAAGAGAGATGACTTCCTGTGTCGTATTTCATTTTGCCTTCACAGATAAGTGTGTAAATGAAAGGGAAACAAATTGTTTCAGTATGGCAAATCTATATTATTTCTTTGGAGTGAAAATGAATGAAATTGAAATAATTCACTCTTGGGTGAAACTAGAACCTATAAATGTATTTCATCCTCTTGGTGCAGATTGACATACTGCAGATTAGTAATAAGAGAATGTTCCTCCTATCATCAAGAGTAGTCAGACACGTTTCTGAATACTGAATTACAGTCAATGAAAAGGGGTTCACTGTACTCTCATGTAATTTACACAGAAGAGCATGTAATTCATCATTTTAATGGAAGCTGCTGTTCACTGCTAGAAAATTTATTTTTTCAGACTTGTTAAACTCTTTTTATCCTTTGCATTATGGAAAGTTTGTAGTTACCTGTGCCTCATCTTCATCATCTGTGCACAACCTGATTTCTGGGAAGATACTGAAAGCTCTTTACAGTCCTTTGGTGAGTGCGCATGTGTTGGTACCGTCCCATCCTGTCTGATCTTCCCCACAGGTGTCTGGAAATAATGGTATTAAGGTTTGGGGTCAGAAGCATATTTAGAATACTTCGTTTCCACAACGCACTGACATCCTTATTATGTAGAGAATGAGAGACCCTTGAAAGTTTCACAGTGCTGTATGCAAGGTGAGCTTGTGAGGTTTGTAGTGATGATACACAAGCAAACTAGCAGGGAAAGTATCTACAGCCACCAAAACTCTTCTGATCGCCTATATGAAGGCAAAATCAAAGCCAAAGTGTCTTGATCGTTCAGAAGACACATCTTTCTGTCCTGCTGACGAGCATTGCAAAGGAACTAGAAAATTATTGTCTTCTCAAAAATATTAGGTATGTGTTTATCAATTCTATCTTACATGTTTTGGTTTACAGAGTAATAGTGTGGCAGAATACGTGCCAGTAGTTCATTCTTCTTTGAAAATCAGTTCCTTTATGTTTTTCATAAGTGGTTAATTATTAAGAATTCCCCTTTTACTACAGCTTCAATGAAAAATTTAGGAGATGGCTCTTAAGCCAGCTTTCCTTCTGTATCTGTTTCTTATCAGTGTGAACGCTGGAGAAGTGCAGGTGTTTCTTTAGTTTTCATGTGACATGCTCTGCGGAAAAATATGCTGCTAGGTATTTATTTTTCTAGTTCTTAAGAATTGTTTGAAGAACGCTACTGTCAAGTTTGTTACAGCATGGAGCCCTATAACATGTTACAGAAACAATATGACAAGGATAAAGATTGTCTGACTTCACAGCAATGTAATTCTAGACGCAAATGTAAGATAACACAAAAGGCTAGTCTTGCCATATTGCACATATATTTAATAGAAAGCAGAGAACCTCTTCCAGGACTTGACAGGGAGCATGAACCTAAATGTGGTGATTTGAATGCCTTTTATTGGAGCCCTTTTATGTTTACGAATAGTGCTGAGGAACGTCAGGTGACCATTCCCACAATGTAGCTCCCCAAGCTGAATGCCTATGGCTAAATGATGTGAATAATTACTCTTTCCTTTGGGAATTGTTCTCTGTCAGAACTGTCCATGTTATTGACTGGAGATACACATTTGATGGAAGAGGTTAATACTTCTTTGGGGGAATGTTAGTACAAGGACAGGGTGCAGGAAAGGCCTGTGCTTAGAAAATGACTATTTGATTGATATTCGACAAAAAAATACTGGATATTTTCAGAACCAGGGATTAGATGCAATATGCATCTAATTAAACTCAAGGGGGAAGAAATGGTACAAATGAAGTAGAGAGGATATTTGATAGGAGACTGAGGTGACAGAATGGTTTCTCTGCTCAGATAACCTCCTAGGACTTACGTACATCAAACATCTACAAGGTGAAATAGAAAACATGAGTGGTTTAACAGAGGAGTGCTTAGGTTTGTATTTGGTAAACTGGGGAGAAGACTGGACTCTGGAAGTCATCTTCTAAATGCTGATGATTGTAGGCTTCTTATTCAAAGGGAGAGTCTACATCTTACTGGCACTTGTTTCTGTATTGTGGTTGGTTTGTATTTGTCATTATCAGAAATAAGGTTATAGTTGAATTTTGGGGAGAATCAGGTTTTTGTGAGGTTTTTTTTTAGAAGTTGGAAATATCACATACTTTTTTTTAATAAAAAGTTTGGGCTTGTTGAATTAAATAAAAAATGCTAAATTGTATTTCTCAAAAGATGCATTTTAGACACAGTATTAATTTGTGTCTAAAATAATCTAACTGTGGAGCTGATGGAACCATTTTATTCTATACTATAAGCTTGTTTAGTGCAGATTTCTTCCAAGAATTATTGTTAAAGAATCCTCCAAATCACTGGCTAAGGAAGATCGCTTACAGCAATGCATGAAATGCAAACTGAGTGTCTGCCCAGGTTGGCCTGTTTCCTCTATTAACTTTGGCAACTACCGGACTTCAGTGAAAAATGTCTCGGACTGATGCATTGTTCTGTGTGTTTTGGGATGGTGGCAATTAAACATTTTTTTATGGGTGGTGGGGTGAATGAGAGGAAGTACTGTTCTTGACCAGCCTCTTGAGCATTTGGAGGACTTCACTAGTGTATCACTTACAAGATCTCTAAAGATTAACTGTTTTTAAAAGTATATCTTGTCTGAATATTTACTGTGAACTTGACACTTTTTCTCATTTTGTACTGCGGATGTTCAGTGTTTGAGGTGTTCAGAAATAAACCATGAAAAAAAGCTGAAGGGGGGAAGAAGGCACCTGGGCACTGAAGAACATCTATTATCCCTTTTTATTTTAAAGTAAGCTCAGTGGTGCTTTATCTGAAATTACCATTTTGGTGAAATTCATAATCTAATCCTTATTATGTAGCTTCATGGCTTGCATTGTGTGCAACTGCCGTGATGCAATTGAAAAAGTTGAATGTATTTGTTCTCTATTACCTAAAAAGGAAATGTTTCAGTATGAAAATTTTATCGTCATTACATCAATTTCTTAAGTGCAGGTGGGAGGAATTACTATTGATCTAATAGATTTAATAGTTTGGATTCAAAATCTATGGAATAGAAGTAATATTTTGCAGCTGAGTAACTGCCAAGTGTAATCCTTCAGGCAGAGTTCTGAAAGCAGCTGTAAAACTGGAAAATTACGTTCCTTTCTTTTTCAGGCATAACTGGACTTGAATATCTTTGTTCATTTTAGTTTCTAGTGAATTATATCAGCATAAGGTGGTAAATTATGTATTTTATTTCAGTTGTTCAGATAACAATTTGGTTTGGGTATTAAGATTAGGAACTGTATGTGGTTACCATGAAAATTACTTGAAGTAGTTGCAGTACTTAAGAGAAAACAGAGGTCACCACAGGAGTCACCAACAATGGAGAATACGTTTATACGAGGTGCACTGGATCAGGCTGGTAGAAAGAGACTGAGCTTTTTATTTCTCTCTGCAGTATTTTTCCTATTTCTAGTGGCCTTTTTAAAGGAGAAAAGAGGGGTTTTTTCTGCAGTCCTCTGAATGTCTTTTGTTTTGCTTCCTCCCACACTTCGCTCTTTCTGTTTGCGACTTCTGGTTTTCAGGATTGGTCAGTGCTACTCCAGGCGTTGGCCAGAAGAAATGACTTGGAAGTACTGTGGAGCTTTCCTACCCATGTAGTCTTTTAAGGAGAGTTTTTATGTTGGCTTTCTAGTTATCTTGATTTATGATTCAAGAATGTTATATATAAACATGTCAGTTCTTCACTTATTAATAAGCTTCAGCCTATTTAAGACAGTGGTTTCATCAAGGTTGGCTAAAACACTGTTTACACTGAGTGAGCAAAAGTTCCATGGAGATGGAATAAACTAATGTGTCTCATCTTAATGATATGAGACCTGTTGTAAAAGAGGAATATGTACAAATTAGCATCACTGTAGGGGAAGAAAGAATTTTTTTTTGTGGTTTACGTTTTCTTGTGCATGATGTCTCAGGTGTCCAGATGTGGTGCATTAGAGTGAACTTCTTTTATAATAATTACAGGTAAATATTTTCAAAGTACTACATGAGAGTTAATAGATATGACAGTTACAGTGTGTAGCTAAAATAAAACAGTAACCGACAATACCAAGAAAAAAATGGGGAATTCTTATCCAAATATTCTGAAATACACACGTGCTTTTCACTTCAAGTAGCAGATTCTTTTTTTTATTTTAAGATGCAGGAGGGAAATAATGTAATAAATTTTGTGAACTTAATTGCCATCATCTAATTAGAATATTCAGTGTCATACTTGGAGGCACAGGGGGAGGGTGGTCTTAAAAATAAAGCTGAAAATTTTTGTAGAATTATAAGCACACCTTAACGTTAGAAGAATTGTCATTTACAGTTACTGCAACATTAAAGCTTTAATGAATAATAATTTACTCCAGGGTCACTGGAGTAATTTCTGTGGCCTGTTTTCTACAATACAGTTTCTGACAACTCCCAAAAGTACAAATGGAACAGGTGCCTGTTCTCTGGTTTGATTGTTCATCTGCAGCTAAAAGACATTTTTCTTTTTGATTCTGCTCTCCTCTTTGCAATTTCTGTTGAGCAAGTTCAATGTAGCGGTTTGCTTGCACATCAGCAATGTCTTGATGCTCACATTCTTCCTCTGCAGTTAGAAAATGGATTAATTCTTTATTTAATGTTTGCATCCCCTTTCCAGGCCAGGGCTGAATTTTAAGTGATTCATTCTGGCTCAGGAAACCAAGTGTTAAGTGAGCTGTTTCCCTGGACTGACACACAAGCCCTGTATGCTACACTGTCACTGCTTCATCTTCTTTCAGAAAGCCACACTGGACTTGATGGGTGGTTCCTCCTGGTCCTCCCCTGCCCAGAGCTCAAGGTTAGCACTGCGGTGGGGATTTTGAGACTGAACCTGTGACTCTCACCTTCTCTTAACCTCTTGTTCTTGGACTGGGAGGTGGTAATCCCATGCTGAGTGCATGGGAAACTTTGCCAGCATCTTATTGAAAGAAAAACAATCCACTGACTTAGATGTAGACAGCTCCAAAGAGACAAATTTGAGACTTCCTTTCCTCTTCCCCCACCTTCCTCCACAGTGGTAGAGATACATCGTGCAGTTCTCAAATCTTTGGGTCGCTGCTGGGTGTCTTCTGCTGGCCGTGCATGCTTGGCAGCAGGATCCTAGCCAGTCTGAGAGTGAAGAACAGTTCTTGTTCGTATGCACAGTAATTAACCGAGAAAAACACTTTCTTAGACTAATAATGAATATGATTCTTACCTTCAGCACAGTCCCCTAGTGACTCTGCAGGCCAGTCATCAGTCAAGTGGGAAAGGGCTGGCCTTGTCATTCACTGGAGAAGGGAATTGTTGCTGAGCTGCTGTCTTCCTTCTCTCTGCTGCTTATCGTTGGGTTTCTGTATCTTGTCACATCAATCTTTTTTCTTCTCTGTTTCTGATGGTCTTAATTCTCTGCTGAGCTAATGCCAGATAGTAACAGTTTAAAGCAATCTCATGTTTGTGTTTTTCCTTTGTTTTTAATTTACCCTGTATGGCTTAATAGCTTAAACAGAGGTGGTAAAGAAATCAGAGCTCATGATTAATTTATCTCAGTAAGACCTGGGTCATACTGCAAGGAAGAGGGAGGGAAAAATGAAGAAAAAGGATTTCATACTTGAGCTGAGACAGGCCTTAATCCCTCTCTGGAACTGGCTGTTGTCTTTCTGGCAGCATATTGCTCTCCTGAGTTGGAAGATAATTGGAAAAATTTAGACAGCTAGGTGAATTCTGTGGTCAATCATGATAAAACAGGTTGTAGCTACTGATATTAAGTCACGGTAAAATGGGTCACATGGTGTCAACAGAATTGGAAGGATGTTTTGTTGATGTGAAAATTGTGTGATATTTATGCTAGATAGGATTTGGAATAGTTTCAGTAATTTAATGGCAGATATGTATGGCAGGTAGTCAAGATTACTTGTAAATAATTTTTGTGCATCTTTGGATTATATAATTGGATTAATACATAAATACAGGATAATATAGTTCTTGTCAATGTCACTCTGATTTACTCTCAAAGTTTACTATCAGAAAATCAGCCTGATAATTACTGGATTTAAAGGGAAACAAATGCTACACTATTTTCTTTCTTGATCCCAATTTTATGGCTCTTACTTACATGTAAGTAACAACATGGTTATTTCATCCTAGATAAAGGCAGTTGGCTTTCTGCAGACTTTCTTCAAAAACAGAGTATTAGCCTGATCAGGGGGATTAAATAAGATCTTAAGAATTGTGTAGCTTGTGAGTCTCCAAAGAGATTGGAGAGGTTTAGAAAGCCTGGACAGAAGAGAGGAATAGGAGGATAAGCTCTTAAAGTAAAGAAAGCCTTTTAAAATGAGGGCATTAGCCAAAGGGCAAAGTAAGCTGTATATGGAAGACAGGATT
This sequence comes from Nesoenas mayeri, assembly GCF_963082525.1. Lineage (NCBI taxonomy): Eukaryota > Metazoa > Chordata > Aves > Columbiformes > Columbidae > Nesoenas > Nesoenas mayeri. The sequence continues at coordinate 88,344,620 of NC_137544.1, read as the reverse complement.
TGAAGCAAGTGTCATGTGCAAAACGTAGAAACATGCACTATGCAAATCGAGCTTAGAGGATGCTTAGGAATGCTGAAAAAACATGAGAGTTTGTCATTCTGCCTAGAATGTATGTTTGTTTCTAATAACGGTTGTAGTAGACCTTTGAAACCTTTTCAAGCAGTCTACAACTGCATCTCAATTAATGAAATAAATAGTCCTAAAGCCTCTTCTTTAGTCCTGAAATGAACTGTCATGACTGTCACAGTTTGGCCATATCCATCCTGTTAAACTCTCTTTTTCCAGAATGGATTGACCGTCCACATTCCCCATGGGTGAAATAGCTTCTGTCCCATTCGGACTACCAAACAGGCCTTGACAAGGGAGTTGGGCTAAGCTGGAACTGTGCCAGCGGCAAGTCTGAGACAATAGTGTAGATAGAATAATCTCAAGACTGAATTCTGGAAGAGTTTCTCCTGTGCTGTTGTGCACAATCACCGCTGTGAAGAGTGGGGGAACAGATTGGAGGTAGTGGGGCCATCAGGTCTGTGAAAGGTCTGGCTTCAGTTTGGTTGAACCCTGTTTTAAAGAGTGTGAAAAGTTGAGTGTGTGAGGTTCAACTTGTTAAATGATTCATTTGGAGAGCGTTCTGACACACAAAAACATCTCAGTGTAAGATGTTCAGTGGCACAATAGATATATGTGTGAGCTGTATGGATATATTCATTGTTATGATACAGGATCAAGCAATAAAGGATGTCAATGATAATTTAGTTAGGTTTTGCAGAATGTGTGGATACTATTAAAAATTCCTTTATCTTTTAGTTATCTTTATGCAGATGAGGAAAATAAAGCTAAAAGATATTGACTACTCTGCTTTTGTTTGCAGAACAAACTAGAATCACAAACCCTTACTTTTAGTGCTTGAATGAAGGGTTAGGATGTTATATGTTAAATAGATGCAATATTAGTTAATGGATTTTTTAATAGCATGTAAAATGAGTAAGTGACTAAAGCAAAGCATCTATTCAGCAATTGCCAAATCCAAGATAACTGTTTCTTTGGTATGCAGGGAATAAGAAGTGCAGTGTCAGTTACTCTCAGATAGAAAGTTTATCCTCTGGCCCAAGTTGAGATTAAGTATTTTAAAATCTTTTCTGTTTTGATCTTTGAAGCCACTTTGTTAATCCCATGTTGTCTAGCATCTCTGGACTGCTTTTAGGACAATGGAATGAGTGATGAACCTGCAGAGATCCAACACCTTCTCAGGGCGATGATAGAGTGTGATAGTTACTAACTTTACAGAATGAGAAACCTGGTGGTAGCATGTTGCAGTGATAGAGTTAATATTCAGTTAAATAAAAGTGGAAAAGGAGCAACAGTGCAAGGGAAGGAGGGAGAAATTAAGTGTTATCTTTTCAGAAGTCTGCCTTATTGCTGCCTGCATTGCTCCTCTGGGATTTTTCTACTGAGTGCAAGAAAATCAGCAAGCTCTTCTTGAAAAACCCAAGATGAAATTACTGCCATAAATTTTTAGTTTTTTTCATGGTGTAAAACTTTAATTTAGATGGGGAGGGTTTATTACCAGTGTTTTCCTGGCATGGCTAAGTTCAATTAATTTCAAATGACAAGCTCCAGGGTTTTCTTCCTCTCCCCCCTCGCAGCCCCCACTTTCCAGTGTATGAAAAGTACAATTTGTTATTGGTTTGCCTTGGGCTCTGGAGACCTCATTAAGGGCCCAAAAAGGAGTTTCTGTCTCTGCTGTTGGACTCCTTTCTGTTTTCCGTTGAGCTGGAGCCATTTGCATTCTCACATGGAAAGGAGTACAAGGGCTGGATGAGGCAAACTATTAGATTTATATTGCTTGCCCGTTGATAGAAATGGTATCAAATTAAAAAACTGCCAGTCTTTAAGTTCTAGTGTTATACTCAAATTTGCAATGCAGAGGCAGACCAGTTTTGAGGTGGGAATGTAAGCGGGAAATCACAAGTAATTTTTGTTCTGACAGTTTATATGCAGAATGTACATTCGTTTGACGGTAAGGAAAGGTGCCAGCAAAATGCTACATTTTGTCACAGTTCTGAGACACCATGCTAGCACTTCAAATTCCCATTCCTATGAAAATACTGCACGAGCACCTCTTGGAAGAAAGAGACTGGGCAGTGTCTGCACAGTAGCTCAAGATGGTATTGGAGCAGTGAGCATATAAGAACTATCATGTATGTACAGTATATTTTCACGGTAAAAGCCAATATGCCTGTGAGAAATTATTTATTCCATTCTACAGTAATTTTAAGGTTTTACATGAAATGTACACAGTCGCATCTTTGACTAGCAAACAAAACTGTGTGTCTTACACATTTAACCTCACATAGGGTACTGAATTCTAACTTAAGGCCTTTTTACTGACGTAAAATAAAGTAGTGGTTCAATAAAACTGATCATATTTAAGCAGTTTATTCCCTTGCGCCTTTCTCTGGTGTTGTCTGATAACAAAATAATGTGTAGCAAATGTAGAATTGATTGTGCCTTTGGTATTTTCACAGTATTTCAGTGGTTTTGGTGGCAGTACAAAGCACCTGCGCACACAAGCACACCCACGTTTATGTATCTAGATATACAAGAAGACATTCATATAAACCTATATAGAAGGATTTTAAAACTTCTCTCAGGAAGATTAAGTAAACATCCTTTAAAAATATAATCAATAGTTGTTTTAAATTTACATTGTATGCTAATGTAATACTCAGCTTATACTTGTAACATGTAATTCAAAAAGTTGCTTACAATTAAGATCAAATTGGGAATACTGAATAGCTAGTTAGCTAGATACAGCATTTAATCGTATTTTAAAACAGATGCTTTTATAATACAAGACTTCTTAAAATTGTTCTTTCTATCTAGAAGGCTGTATACCTAAGAAATAGAATTTGTTAAATGTAATAAGAAATTCTGAGTAAACTACTGATAAATTTCCTTTCCTAAATTCTTACTTCTGAAAACAACTACATGTTCATTGTTATTTACTCTGTAAAATTAAATCAAAGATCAAAGATGCTTCAGAAAATCTTTTAATTTAGAATAAATGTATGATAGCCTGAAATAAGAATATTTTCTGTAAAGTTTTAGAAAGAGTTAACATGGATATTTAAGGCATTAAAAGCCCAATTTTTTAATTTTTTTTTTTAGTAAGTAGGATCATCCATTCCTTGAGCACTAGGTGATTCCTTGGATTGCTTTGGATTCCTTTGAATTGCTTTCTTGAACCCAGACTGATTTTTAGATATTTAAGTCCTTTTATGTGCCAGAACCTCTTGTATCTGTGGCCTACTCATCCCTTCTGCTAGCCTAAATCAGCAAAGCTCTAGTTTTCTCTTTGGAGATATGGGTATGAGAGAGAAGTGGGCCCAAGAGTATACTTAAATAATTAAAATGTTTTAAAATTTGTTCTATCGTGTTTGATAAAAATCTTGAAAAATCTTGCTTAGAAAGCATCAACTTGTATGTGATAATTAATACTTATGAATGGACCTTTAACCAACAAGGAACTAACAAATGTCTTAAGTTGCTGCAGCTCCCAGACTCTGACTAGAATTCTAATCCTTTCTAATCTAATCCTTACGCCTTCTTTCGAAACAAACAAACAAAACAAAAAGGAAATAAATCTTTATCTGCCATCAGGATTTTAATCATGCTTTTCAGTTTCTTTTATAACAAAGTATATTGGAAGTCAGATGCTCATAGTATTTTTAATTATTTTTTTAATATGATATAACTTCTGATTACTCAGAATTGTTATAGACAGTTATCAGCAGAATATTTATGATTTGTCATGTAAATGGATTAGCTGGTCTTATCTGCCTGTGTTCTCTTGCTAGAATAACGCTAGTATTTTGCTGATCTACCAAAAAAGATGCTTGTTCCCAGAAAGAAAAGCTAAAATGTCTGAGGTTCTAGCATACAATGAGAGTTTAGGTACTGGCATGTCCTAAGTCATTAAATAATAACATGGGGCTTGTTCCATTTCAAACACAGTAGAGTTTCAGATGGATTTATTTTATGAATATAGAAATGACTTGAATCTTGCATTTGAAAAATAATAAGTTTTTTTTTTTACTTAAATCACAAATCTAATGGGAAATCTACACTGTTGAGCATAAGGTTCCCATTGAAAATTTGCTGTTAGAAGAAGAGATAAGGAATCAGCTGATGGGAAGCTTGTAGTCAGAGAATGTAAAGGAGAGTTATGCAAATACTTTGTTTTGTTGTTCATGGAACATCCTACAAAACATACAGATTAAAAGATGTAATTTAAAGAAAGTTTGAAACATCATTAGATTCAGCATCAGTCTTCACAAAGATTGTATTTGAAACACTGCCATGAGAAAAGATGCATGTGAGAAATTGTAAAGTATTTTTTTAAAAAAAGATCAACCTCAACACAGAACTAACAAAAACCACCACAAACCCAGGCACTTTTCCCAAATAAGGCTGTTTTTCCACCAAGTGAAAAACATAAATGCATATTGAGTTATATAAACTTATATTATCATCTAAATTATGAATTTTTGTAGTCAGATAGATTTGTTCCAAATGCTTAGTTGGCTTGAACATGTTTTACCACTAGAGAGGGCTATGCAATAACTAAAATTTTTTCTCTCCAGAAAAAACATTCTCCAATTTTATCTTTCTTTTTTTCACATGAAGTAGATAAATGATATTCTTCCAATGACAAATTAATTTACACTTAATGTGCAGACTTCAATTTGTAGAAACCTGTGAATGACAGGAATGGTTTCATTGCAAGTTATTTAAATTTTTAAGGTTATAATTCACTAAAATTCATATAATTACTTATTTGACTAAATCAAAACAAAATGCTGCTGTCATTGTTTTTAGTATTCGCTTGATTACATGTGTCAACAGAAAAAAGCTAAAAAAAAAAAAAAAAAGGCACCCCCCCCAACAAAACAAAACCCCAAACAAACAAAAACGAAACAAAACCACCACCCTAAACCCCTAAAATAAGGCTTTACAAGTCTTATTTTGCAGTCAGATTCATGAGAAGTTACTGGGAAAGAAAGTTTGAAGATAAAGGTAGTTTCAAAGATTTTGCTTTTTTAAAATGAGTATTTGCTCAATGGGTCTATCTTCTGCCTTCTCTTCAGTTTTATCGTTCTTTATAATTTTTCCTGTGTTTCTTTTTTAGTATATGTATAGACAACGTTTGGAGTAAGTGCTGATTCAATCTAGATGCTGTTTCTTCTAAATATTGATTTTTGCAGACCAATTGTATAGGCATTTTAAATGTATATGATTCTCCTGTTGAGCAGAAGTGAAGATTGTGCTTGCTGAAATAACAAAATCAGTGTAGTTGACAAACAAAGGACGAAAATGTTGACTTACCTGACAGATGTAGTACTTGAATTGCTATCTCCTATTGCTGAAGTTAAAACCTCAGCATTGAAGCCCAGAGATCTCATCAGGAATGTTTTTGCTATTTTCTGTAGATTCAGCTAATACAAGTGTACAAAAGCACTTTATTGTGTAGTTTTTAAAGGCTTGAATTTACTGAAATTGGACAACTGCTAGAATGCTGTAAGGGCTTTGGCTGCTTTTCTTGTTTGGAATTCAATAGCTCACATTGTGTGAGTGCTCAGTAGTACGGTATTTTGTTACCAGGAATCCCTAACTATAGCAGCTGAAAAAACACTCCCTAACCTCATTATTGATAATGAAGATACAGCCAGAAAAAAAAATTGGTCATTTATTTTCTTTTGGAGGAGGGAAGGAAATCATGGCATATTTGTTATCACTACAGTGTGGTTGTTTTTAGGATGCCACATCTGACAGTGCGTGTGAATGAAAATGAAAACTAGTGCTTACTGAAGAGAAAGTTTGATCTATGTTTTTAAAATCAGAGTATGTCAGCCAAAACTCCTGCTATTCTCTCCAGTTTAGCATTACAATGAGAGATCAAATACTTTTACACATAATGCCATTTTTAATTTTCTAGACTCTTCATCCAGACCATCAGAGTGCCCTTAATCTTTGCATAAGGTCTATTATTTCAGTTTTAATTATTGTAAAAGTTGTGGTAACAAGGATTCTTTCAAATCCCCCTTTCCTGAAGCTCATTTGAGAGCTGTCACTAATAATCCATAGTCTAGGTGAGGCACAGCAGGGATGGTACAACCACCTGGCCCAGTTTTCCAGGCACTCAGGGCACTTCAGCAGCTTCTGTTTATCTTGTCACATACAGAAACAATATTTAAGAAAGGTCAGGACAGAGTGAGCAATGTGAGTGAGAGTGACTGTTGCCATATGTCTTCACATAAACAGTACATGATATAAAGCACAGTACAACTTATTATGATGATGTATTTCTTGCTGAACTGTAGACTTTCTTAATGTTACAGTCGTCTGTGACAACTGTGAAGTTATTTTAGGGTGAGTTTTCATACATAGTAATAGGTGACATACAGGCTGGTTAATAAGAAATGCAGTATAACCACACTTTGACAGATAAGCTGTAAATTGTGGTGTAATATAGTCTTAGTATTTTTCTAAAGAGACTTTATATTTCAGTCACACCTGAAATGGCGTAGTGTGAACAACAACAGGTGGCTCTTGGGGAAGGAACTAATAAATGTTGCTACTGAAATTTTGACACAGGATCGTTTTCTTAGGTAAACATCTCTTTAGTAATGTATGTTATTGTTTTGTGTGTGAATTATGCTTCAGATACATTTATGTTGCAATTTGTCGTACACTCACATTTTAGCAATTTTGGAAGGAAATTCCTTCCTTGTTCTCTTTTTAAAGAAATGGACATAAAATATATCTAAAAACAATGCTTATGTCAAGGAGTGTAATGCCTAGTTGGATTTTACAAGGTCATAAATAACTTCATTACATTTCATTAGTTAGAATTACGTGGGTTCAACTTCATAAGAACGTGTAGAAATAGCTAGGCTAGCTTAAATATTGGAGAAAGCAGATAATATGCTTCTGATGCTTCATCAAGATCAGTTGCTGTGCAGCTGCTGTGCAGCTTAGTATGACTTGGTGGCCTGAATAATGCAGTTTTGGAAGTACAGGTGGCTGGCTTCTGGTAGCCTTGTTGCTGCATCCCTCAGATCTTGGTTCATGACCCTTTGCCTACATATTTGTTAAGAAGATGCCAGGTGATTCTGCTTAAAGTACTAACATGGGAGTTAAGTCTCTTAGGTACAGTTCTCTGCTTTGCTTTAGGTGCCTTATGTGGTTTCAAGTATATGTCGTTCAGGTGCCTCCATACCCCAGCTTCACCATATGAATTCTGCTTATTCCCTGCTTCAAAGCAGTGCTGTGGAAAGAGGCGCTCAAAGTTGACGAATAGTGTCTCTTCACTTAACCTCCTAGATGCTCACTGTCAGAGCCATTATTCTCAGTAGCAAGGAATTGTTTGCTTCCTACTACTTTGAAGCAGTTTAGCAGGCTAATTGGTTCATAAGGAGTCTGCAAATACAGTCCTTAGTTGGGTGAACACAATCACCTCTCCATTGTGCTGGCTTTGCTGCACTTCTGGCCTCTACACAAACAGCTTCACCTGCTGATCCTTGACAGGGTCGTTTTCTGCTTCCTAATGAGTCAAGTGAATAAGCACTGTCTGATAAGCACCGCAAGTGTTGCAAGAAAGGAGGTGGAACTTCTTGGCTGGAAGTAGGAAAAAATGGTAAGAAGCTTGAAATTATAAAATTGGAAATGGATTGAGATCTGCCCTTTCAGGTGATAGAGTTGTTAGATTAGCTTAACAGTTTTTGATATTTTATTTTGAGAACAACAGATTAGAATTGATGTTGAGAATGATCAGGTTAATTCAGAATGTCACCAGTAGAAAGTTGAGTTACTTGATTATGAGATAACAAACACTCACATTATGATAATTTTAACGTCAGGAAAAGAAAATATCTATTAATCTAACATGCTTAGTATATGGTCTTCAGCAAGTTCAAATAAAGTGTTTTTTGTGAAATGCTTCTGTAACACTATTCTGGAAATGAATATATTTTGACAATGTGCTCATCTGTGGGCAGTAGAACTGAATCCATGCCACAACTATTGGTCCTAGTCACTATACTTTGTATTTAACTACTTTATTCTAACTCTGTTTGTCAGATGATTAGGCTGCTCTATTAATTCTGTCTTTGAATTGGATATCTTTCTCCAGCCTGAAAGGTAGAGTGCTTTGTTCTTAAATGTAACAGTAACCCTGTTGAATACCAAGAGACTTGGAGAAAATGCTGGCTTTTGCTTTTTCTACACTACTTGTCTTAGGGAAGTAACTGAAAAGCAAAGACTAGCCTTTTCAAGGAACTGTACCTTAATTAAATACACTTTTTTCTTTTGTTCAGGTAAACATGAATTGACCATTAGTTGTTGAAGCATTTGTTTCTGGTTTTTGTTTATTTGGTTGGTTTTTATTTGTTTTTGTTTTTAATTGGAGCATGAAATGTATGTCATTGTGGGATGTTGTTTAGTGTACTGTTTTCTCTGCTTTTAAATAAAAGCTTGTATTTTGAAATTCAAGTTTGTGTCAGACAGCTTTGCAGTTGATGCTGGAAATAAGCTAGAAGAGATGAGCATGTTTATGTTTTCATTTTCATTGCTGCCTTTCTCTTCTGTTCCTTATTGTTTGAAGGCACGTAGTTTCCCAAACTTGAAGGAAAGTATTCAGTAATAAAAGAGCCGGGGGCGGGGGGGGAGGGGCTGGAGTAAAAAAATTGTGGTATTTTTAATAGCCAACAGCTTTATGTAGGGGAAATTAGAGGAAGAGAAAGGAGGAAGTTAAGAAAGTTAGGGAGTAGGAATCTTGCTTCCCAGGATTGTCTTAAAGAGAGAGTCAGAAGAAAACTCATATTACCTACATTTTATGATTGAGGTAAAAAAGATACCCCTGAGTCACGTGAATTTAGGAGAGCTCTGTCAAGTTGTTTTATGTGTCCTGGAAAACATCAAGCCCTGTGAATTTAAGGGCCTTCCACCCCAATCACCTGGCAGCTCTACTTCACATACATTTTGTATCTCTTCTTTTTTGTTATATGACCAAAAAGAACTACAGAAGTGTTGCATACAGGTTTTTAGAATTTCAGCTTCTGTTGTACATCTAAGAGACATTCTCCTTGGATTTGTTTCACGAGCTTGACTCTGCCTAAGAACCTATCCTTTTCTCTTGCATTTCTTAGCATTAAATACATTAGAGTCTTAGCTGTTTTTTGAAGACTGTTCAATTTGAAAAATATGTTGAAATTAAAGCATAGTTAAGAATGTGATGTTTACTGATTTATTTTGTGTGTGTGTGTGTGTGTGTGTATGTGTATGCCTAGTGTTATGACTCCTCAAAGCTTTAAGGAATATTTTGATAAATGGGATGGAGCATATATATAAAGGAAGTTAGTTACGGTTGCTAAGAGGATTCTTAATTAAATACTCCAGACTTCATTAGGTTTAAAATACAACTTTAGCACTTTGTTGGCATTTTAGGTATTTTGTTATTTTATTTCATGCAGATGCCATACAAGTTTCTAAACTTGTTGTAAAGCTTCTCTATGAAAAAATAGCAAAACAAATTGTAGGTATGTTTTCCAATTTACTGCTTTGTTCTTTCCATATTGAAGCAATAGCAATGAATCATATAACTAAATGTGACTTTAATATCTTTTCAATGTGAATTTCAGCTTGTTGACTACTGATATTTCAGCTGGTCTCATTGAGCTGAAGCTTTTCAGAAGAGCTTTAAATGCTTTTAAAAAATGAAATAAGTGCAAGAGAATCATACTGGCTGAGTTTGATGCTAGTATTAGCTTAATTTTGGCTGTACTACTGGAGTTTTTTCTGGATTTTTAATCACTCATATTTCCATCTTGGATTTTTCTGTGAAAATTTGTTTGCAAGTTAAAACAACAGTTAATATCCTATCCTCTAGGTGATGGTCTGGAACATCTAAGAGCCTAAGTTATTCAATCTAAGAGCCTTAGTTTCATAAAGATGTATAGACACACAGTCTCCTACTGTTCCTAGAAGGAATAAACATCAGTAAACATAGGAGAGAAGATGCGGATGAAGTCAGAACTCTGCCCTTTAGAGTACGGCATCACCTCTCTTAGCGTAGAAGCAAGTGGTTGAAGCACATGGATCAGGTGTTTTAAGAAGAGGGTTGTTGAGGGGAAGTGGAGGCACTTAATGCTTAATGGAGGAAGGTGAATGAGTAGCTTGGTGGAGCGGGAGTGGGGAATTGGGGTGTGTGTAGCCCATGGAGCATGGGGATCTTTCAGGTAAGGATGCAGGACTTCCAGGATTTTTTTTTCTCGGTGCAGAGATTTAATGCTTCTGCTCACCTTTCTTTGCAGACTAAGGTGGTGCTAAGGATAGCAGAAGTTATTTTTTCACAGCTTGAGAGCAGGTCTGTACACAATTTGCACAATGTAGGTATTAACTGATAATTTATCATGGCTTAAGCTGATTTTCATAAAACATGGCATATTGGAAGAGCCCACTATACATCTGTTGAGCCAGAAGAAACTACAAATAAAATTACATAACACTACTAATACCTGTACTCATTATTTAAATCTCATCTTGAATGACAGACACATATGAGCAGTATGTTAGAAATAGAAGGTTCCACTAATGCCAAGGCTTTTGTGCAAGAGAAGAGGAAAAGATAGTGTAGGTCTGCTGAAAAATATCAGAATTTGAGTTAGGTGACAGGAAGCTATTGGTATTGAATGTAGTGGGTACAGAAAACATTTGCTTTCAGGCATCTTGCCAAATTTCTTCACTCTTCCCCCCCACTCCCTGGTAGAAATTCAGCAGTACCCATCTGCTTTGGTGTGTATCTTGCAAGCAGCATTTTCTCTTTCTGGCACAGGTTTTATATGCTGTAACACAGTATACTTTGTGGCATGTGGTATAGTAAAGTAACATTTATGAGGGGTGTAAAAAGCTCTTGCTCAGGCTGCCCAGACATGGGAATGGCCCAGGAGGACTACAGAGCGAACCAACATAAGTGTGAGAGAGTGGTATATATTAGTTAAGGGTCTTAAATCACCATCATGATTCTGTCATGCAGAAATCAAGTAGCCTTCAATTGCCATTGCTTAATCCTACACGTAAATTTTAGTGGCTTATTTGGGTCTTTAGCAGTTTGCAATATAAATACACCACCATCAAGCCTTTGTAAAGGAAGAATTGTTTCCCTGCTATATGTTCTACTGATTTCATAACAATATTTTGCTGGTGCAGTTACACCCATTCTGCAGTTCTTCCCTGGTACAGACGTGCTGGTCAGAGGTGTAGTTTGGGGTTGGTTTTTTCTGTGTACTGATGTGGCTACACCAAAGATTTGTTCTTAAGTATTATTGTACTAGTTAGGTTATGGTAATAGCAAACAAAGGATGTTCTGTTCCTTTTCACAAGATTAATTTTAATTTTCCTAAATTCCTTGTAACTAGAAAACTTCTGCTGTGCAGTTTCATAGAAATATTTTTCATTGGAAATTTTTGTTATCGATGTGAATAATGATGTATTTTCTAACAAATTTTGAAACTTTACACTTTAAATAGTAAGGGTTCAGTTTATTATATAGGCGATATATAAGTATGTATAAAATAATAGATGATGTGGTGAATTGGGGAATTTTTTTGTTTGTATTTCAGACTACGGCAATATCTGTTGGAGTATCCAATTCCTTCAGAAAAAACCCCAAAAATTTAACAAAGTCCTGCCTTTTTTTTTTCTGAAAAATAGATTTAAGGGGTGTTGGTTTGGGTTTTTAATTGGTGTTGATCTTCTCAGAATCAAATGTGTTCTATGAAAAATATTATTTCCATGTGATGTTTCTGGTTCAGAAACAATGTGGTGAATAGAGAATTTAATTGAAAATAGAATTCATATCTATCTCTTGCCAGAAGGCATCCATTTTAGCTTAAAAAATAAAACTGATTTAAATGTCTTTGCAAAGTTAAGCATTTACCCTTAGTGCGCAAGCTTTGCATGTATCTTAATTCTCTGAGCCTGGTAGTGATGCTGTTGTGTTCTTTGCATCTTGCTTTTTAGCTTTTATCTTCTTTCTCTGCAAGGCCAGTGTATTTGAGTCATTGCCATTCCTGCTAAGTCAATGGTGTCTGAGGCTGTTACAGCAATGTCTTTTATGTCATCACCAAAATTGACCCCCAGGCGAGGACAGTATGATAAGGAAAGTGACATATTTTAGGTGATTGCTCTGGGTCCTTATCTCTTGGAGAGAAAATAAACATATGGAAACTCGGAATGATAACATGCCATTGAACGAGTTTTGAAACCATGTTTTTTTGCATCTGGGATTACATTAAATGTATCGAGTGTCTTAATACTAAAGGGCAAGTTTAATTGGAAAAATTTTCCTCCCCACCTGCTTCTTTCCTACTGTCTCAGACAAAAAAAAATACTAATTGGAAATGGTATTTGTGGAAACGAAGTACTGTGACTTTGTGAGCTTTGTTAGCTCTGATTTTATTCTTGCATCTGTATTATCACTAAGGTTGTATTATAATGGCCAGAACAGATTAGTCATTGAGATAGGCAAAGGTTGAACAGATTGTTAGTTGGTCTCTTATCATATCAAAACCAGAGTCTGTGTTACAAACAAAAGGGCAGTAAAACAATACTGAATCTGCTGCTGATGTCTTTTCAACCACCCTTTGAAGGTGGTAGGTGATGGGAGCAGCAGCAGAGAAAGTCTTAGAAATATACTCCATAGAGTGGTAAAATAAATATAACTAAATCTTATTTTGTGGGCTTATAATATTTTTTTCAAAAATGAAATTTGTTGACGTTACTTGAAAGTGCAAAGTGTCAAAGCTTCAGATCTAGTGTTCTTGAAGCTTCTTTTTGTCAGGCAACTTTTATGAAAATGGCTCTTGGGTGTTAATTTGTTCAGTACTTCATTATTTTATTATACTTGATGTATTTTGCATGTTTTGATTGAGATAATAAGTGAAAAGGAGCTAACACTGATTTTAAAATGAAAGATTCCTTTTGAAAATTCAAAGTGTTTGTTGGATTGTTGTCTCTTCATCAATAAAACAAAAATGTCAGTGAAGCAGAAAAAAGAGAACAAATTACAGCTGACTTTTCACGGCATTTTTTATTCTTATAATTTTTGTAATGTTAGCCTAGTTTTGGTGTCATTTTTTTTTTTCCCTCCTTAAGTCAGCAAAGAAGTTGGGGGCACTGAAGTTTTGATGGTCAGGACTCCTCTGTAATGTCCAGAGTGCATTGAATATCTTAAAACTTATGATTTTACTCTAGACAGTCTCTTGTATTTTAACTCTGGCTGGAATGTCAACTGTTAAAGTGTGCTCAAAGGCAAGAGCTCATCTTTATTTCACAGGAAAACAGCAAGTTACTGGCAGAAAATCTATATATATGTATTAAAAATAGAGAATGAGCTATTAGCAGAATAATAAGATAAGTAGATGCATGTTGCTATTTTAGTTGAATTCATAGTGAAGAGATTCCCTACAAAAGAAAGTATGACCCTAGAGTAAAAAGGAACTGTGGAATAGCGTCTTGACTTTCATTTCAATGTTCTTTTCCATAATGACATGAAAAATAGATCTCATAAATTCCTCAAATAATAAATTGTAGTACTAAACTTTATTAACAGTCTGTCTGAAATGAAGGAAGATGGAACCTTGAAGCTCGAAAAGTGTTACTGTCACTTTAAAGTTTGAAGAGCCTGTTGACAAAGGAAAGATGTTATGTTTAACAATGTGCAGACTTTATTTCTTACAGTGAAGTAAAGTATACTAGTACAGAGAAAGAGAGGGACTCCAAGATGTCTATTTGAGAGCTCCTTGAATGTGGAGCGGTTTATCAGCACCTTTGCAGCCCTTGGCAGCCTCTGCCCTCTGGTCCTTCCAACTCTGGATGGTCAGCTGGAGAACAACACCCACTCCAGCTCCACAGCCACTTGCCGTTTTCTGTTTTGCTTTGTTTATAATATGTGTTCCAATATAATAAAATTGGGTGGGAAAGTGTTCAGCAGCCCTGTGGAAGTTAGCCTGGATGTGGGCTGAACAGTCTGCATGAATGGGATTTAAATCCACCTGGAAATACAGCTTTTCCCACACTGTAGTTTCTCCTGGTCATAATTCCGAAATTGGAATGCTGAGGCACTGGAGTGCAGAACTGTGTTTGGGACTTCTATTTGGTATTCAATATCAGGAAGATGCAAGTATATGCAAGCAGAATAGTAGCATTTATATGATGAGTACTTGAAGTGAACAAACTGGGTTAGACTCAACATGCTGCAGGTAGAAGAGAATTGGTAGCATTCAAGTCTGTAGTGTGACTGATCTGCTTGGCGGAAGAGGGGGAACAGAAGTAACAGAGTTGAATGCTACTTCTGATTTTTAATCTTTCTACTTATTTTCTTTTGTTTAAAATCAACTTTGTGTCATTCTTTTGGCAATACCATTATCTGGTGTGGTTCTTGATCCAGTAGTAATACTGGTTTTTTGGGCAGGTTTTGCAAACCGTTGTTCTTTAGTATGACCATCATCTGGGCTGGTCCCCAGAGTATCTTATGACTGTTTTCCACCATTATGTTCTTCTGAGAGCAGTGTATGCTGCTGCTTCTCATTATAGTATGTACGTTTGGAATCTTGTTTTGATAAACAATACTTGCCTTTAAATTAGAAACAGCAAATAGCTGCTACAAGCAGATAAATTTTCAGCTGCCTCAGTGAGATTGTAAGTATCTCTCTAATCAGAGTATGGATTTTCAGGATCTGAGGATAAGAATTTGTTTCACAGGTTTCTGAGTTTTTTGTTCTTTTACACAGAGATTACTGCATTTCAATAATTAAAGAATACAGAGATGAAACATACTGATCTGTTACCAGCACCATAGGCTGGTGTTGCTGAAGTGGTTGCCTGTTTTAAAATATTTTTTACACTTACTTGAAGTGGGAAGGCAGCTCTCAGTTCTCTCCTTTCTCCTGCAAAGCATAGGAGTTGTTGTTATTGACAGAGCTGGATTTCTTTCTGCTCACCTTGGGACACTGAATTTTGAAACAATAGTATAAATAACATGCAGGTATTTGCACAAGACAAATAAATGCAATAAATTATCCCTGTTTGCTTCTCATTTAGCCATGTTATGAAACAGTTATTTCAGATAAATATAAACAAACTCCACATAATTTTACTTCAACCTTAGTTTTTATGTACAGTGGATAAACAGGACAGAGCTAATTGCCTGCCTTTGGTTGTTATGCCTTCCACCACCCAATTTACATTTAAGAAAAATTTGTTTTCTCTTTAAATAGCTTCCCTCTCAGTATTTTTATTTATTTTATTTTAACCTCAAAATATATCATACGATGAAACAGACTTTGAAAGACAGTTTTCTATAGCACTTAGGCAAAGTTTTAGGTAGAAAGCAATGGATATTCCTTACAGACACTTTACAGATACCAACAGATCAGATATCACATATTTAGTGATTTTTAGTCACTAAATTAAAATACAAGGTGTGCTTGTTTTTTCAGAGGTATAAAATTTCTATCATGGTGTTTGTTGAATAGTAATTTCTGTGCTTTTCTGATAAGATGAGCTCTCACCTGCAGAGGTTTTTCTCTGGAGTGGAATCTTCCCAAGAAGCCAGAAAGCTGTGGGTTTTCTTCTTGTTTTGTTTTTTAATTAGTGTAAATAGTGGGGAGACCTATATCTTTCTGTAGGGGAGAGGGAGAAGGAGAGGTCTCCAAGTTCTTTCTGTAGGAACGTTGGATTAGAATATGACAGTGTCTCGCTTCAGGTTTTCCTCCTCTTCTGCCTTCCAGTGGAGGTCTCTGAAAGGCCCTCAGTGGTGTAGCATTAAGGACACTATTGCATCATATTAAATTAGAGAGCAGAGTCTTTGGCTTATGTTTACTTTTTGCCACCAGAGCTGAACATTCTCACAGAAAGACTTTCTCTAAAATTGTTTCCAAGTGATTACAAAAAAAAGGGGAGGGGGGGGGGGGGGGGGGGCGGGGAAGGGATAAAAAGGTATTGTCACTGTGTTTATCTCTTTCTGTCTATGTTCTCAATTTATGCCCCTTAGACAATACTAGTAGTAAAGCATAATTTTCCTCTTCCACTTTGAAGTTTGTTTACTTTTATACTACAAATAATTTCACGATGTGCAAAATTTAGCTCCTAAATTCCGTATTTATTTCACCATGAAGCTGTATGGAGCAATTATCGTGTTAGGGAAGGGGAAGTACTTGTTAGATCATTCATAAAAATTTCTGCAAGTTGAGAATTATGACTAATAAACTTTAACTATCAGATATTATCATTGAAAATCTGTGATGTGTAAGCCCCCAATTTCTTGACAGTAATAGTTGCAGTTAGCAACTAGTAATTTTAGAACCAGAAATAAAGCTATTCTGCTAATACTTAAAATTTGTATTCTGTTTACCATTTTATTTATTTATGAAAATAGATACCTTGCTTTCTAATCCTCAGAAAACAGCTCTTGAACTAGTAGTATAACTTATGCCTATTAACTTGGAAAAGCTGTTGATTTTATGAACTCATGGAAAATAGGTAGTGGGCACCAAGTTTGTTCTTTTCCCATTTATAAAAGAAGCAAAAAGAGGGAGCTGAGGAATTATGTCATACAGCACAGCTTCAGTTTCTAGAAAAATACTGGAGCAAGTAATTGAACCAAATTGTTTGTAGGCACTAGAAGATAAAGAAATTACTGTCAGCTAAACTGGATTTGTCAAAAACAGATAGTCAATTTAGTTTCCTTCTGAGGCAGAAAAACAGGTCATGGATAAGAAATCAGGATGTGTTATATTTTGTCTTTAGTAAAGCTTTTGACACTAACATGGTATTTCAGTATGCAAGCAAGAGGAACATGGTCTAAATGAAAATATAGTAAATTGGTTATAAAACTGGAGCAGCACCCATTGTAATCATAGTTATATGGAAATGAAAAATAGAAAGATACATTAAGTGGGAGTTTTATGGGGGTTTTCTTGTGTTCCATGCTACTCTGTACATACTTAATGCTTTGGATGCTAAAAAAAGCCCACCATATTTTCTTAAATTTGAAGGTAGCATGGAGCTGTGAGAGGAGATGTGGTTACGTGAAAGGGCAAAATTACAGTTGAAAAAGATCTTGACGAATTGGAGACACAGTCTGAAATGCAGTTTCGTAAGGATGCAGTTTCATAAGAACGAGTAGAAGAATCTGTACTCATGCAGGAAAATACTGTTTAAAGAAGGAGAGTGAGGAGCAAATGGCTGAATAGCACCTCAGCACCAGAGGGATCTGCAATGTTTAGTGAATGCTAAGCTGGACACAAGGCTTCAGTATCAGCCGTTAAAAAAAAAAAAGCTATTTCAATATATAAATGGGAGTGTAGCTTGTAATATGAATCAGCATCGTTCTTTCAGTTCAGTCATATCTGAATTGCTAATTCTGGACCCTTGAGGAAATTACCATTTCATACTTTGAGAAGCGTAGGAAGAGCCTGGAAGGGAGCACCAAGAACCAGCATGGTTTGACCTACAGGAAAAGATGGACAAACTTGTGGCTGACTGGTGTAGAGAAGAGACATCTGAAGGGACGTGTGGAAAACCTCTCAATAGGTAAAAAAACTTGTTCAAAACTGGAGATGAATATGTTCTTCATCTTCATAAGGAGTAAGACAGGGAGTAATAGACAGAAATTATAGCAACAAAAAGCTGGATTTGGCACTAAGCAGCACTACCACACTGGCTAAATACAGGTTGTCTATGAAGACTGTGGAAGCTTTGTAAGTGGAGAATTTTAACAAAGGGTTAGATATTTATCTGTCTGGAGTGTAATAAATGTGGTTTGATCTTTCTGTGTGACAGGAGGGATGGACTAAATGGCATCTTAAATTCTATTTTAAGCCTATTTTTCTGTGACTTCTGGACTCTGATTTCTAGATTATGTGTGACTCAAATTGGTAGTTCGAGTAAAAGCAGCATGGTGACCATAGGGTCACTACAGTATTGTTTCTTCAAAGCTGGTGTTTCTTCTGCATTCTGGTTGTCAGCGCATGTATCTTGAGTTCAAAGTGATTCACGGGATAATCTAACTCCATGGTGTATAAACTATGATTTATTGATTACTGTTTGTGGAGACATAGCATGCTGAAGCACATTTCTTTTACAGTGCACGTACCCATTTCAATAAAGAAATTAAGTCTATACTGACAGCCACCAAATATAAGAAAGAGATTTTAATAATGCCTTCACTGGAAAAAGGCCTAAAAATTATTTGACAACATAGGATCTCTCTTCAGGAGAGAGTCAAATACAGACAGCAAAAGGCTTTATAAATATCCCAGTTTTGGAGAAACCTAATTTGGAGTTGCATGTGTCAAAACCAATTAAGTCTGTGACACAAATGAATAGAAAAATAGGCTTATTTTATTCTGATACTTATAATATTATTCTTTTTAATAAGTTTCATAGAGTATCCAGAGGTCTGAGAAACTTGGAGGAGTGCCACTGTCATCTTGTCCAAAGAATTTAGGAACCTTTGATTTAACTGATTTTTAAAATGACAAAGCAAGAATGGTCTTGCAATTTTTTCTACAGTAGTTTGTTTTCGTTCTTTTTGTTTGGTTTGGTTTGGTTTTTTTTAGTAGGATTGTCACAAATCCTGTGGTGTTTTTACCATTAGAAAATAATTTCTGACTGTTTATGGGAAAGATCAGTTAGGTTCCCTCATCATATAATCTTTAAAAGAGTTATTGAGTGTGCTCATACTTGTCTTTTGACATCTGTATGACTATTTATATGTTGCCAAATAGTCACAGCAGGTGTAATCATCCAGTCTCTGTCCAAGTTAGATACCTATTAATGGGTGTGTGTGTGTAATTCAGTGACAAAGGATAACCCAGCCGGACTTGGGGAACTTGAATCATCCTCTGGAGCTCAGGAAGAATCCAAATTGCTAACTTAGGTCATGTGAATAGCCCTTTATATAGTATGCTACATGGGTACATTGATTTGCTTCACAGGAGACTGTGCTCCTGAATAGCAATATCATCTTTTCAGAAATCATGGCCTTTGAATGATACACAGGATGGTTTTTTCAAAGGCTTAAAAAGAGAAGAGAAGGGGATGGGGGTGTGGGGGAGAAGAGGGTGAAAAGCAACAGCAAAAGGCAAGCTGATTCTGTATGTTACCAAAGGGGAGGAAACAGCAGCAGAATTAGTTAATGTATTTATTTATTTGTGTTTGGTAATTCCTTTTTACTATTTAACCAACAATTGTTGTTTTAGTCTGGGATAAATAGGATATAATAATATTTTTTTCCAAACTGAAACAAGTTTCACTGGTCACGTCATGTTTCTATTACAAAGAACACAGATGAAACACCTGATTTTTCTCATGATGTTCCATGGATTCAGTCAGTTAATTTCCACAGATTTTAACAAAAATAATAATTATTAATTTGTGAGATTATAGACATAACTGGGAGAGAAATGGCTTCATCCCATTCAGTGTAGCATAAAGTGTCTTCCATTGGCATTTTCTTTTTCCTAATCAAAGCAGTGCCACTCTCTCTTTTGTTTTTTTCACTCTGTTTGTGGTCTGCTGTCTTCTCTCTTTGTACACTTCTTGTTCCCTTATGCTCTGTTTGCTTCTTTTCTTGAGGTGCTTTGTTTGTGTTTTTTTTTTTCCCTTCCCGATGTCTTTGTCCTTGCTTATATATTTATTACAATATCTCTTCAGTTTTTTCTCCTGAATTGTCTTGGTGGCAGTATTTTGAACTGATTGTAATGTGAAATTAAAAGCCTGTTTTAGTGAACAGAAGGCATAAAGACAAAGCATATTGTGCCGAGCTTACAACTGGAGAAAGAGAAGAAGCAACATCAAGTACTGACTCTAGTAGGAGCTGATCAATACAAATAACTTTTCAAGAATAATAATTTTTGAGAGTAATTTGAACCGAGTAATTTTTGGTAAAGGAGTTCTGATGCAGTTGTATGGGCAAATGAAATGATAGGAAAGGGACTATTAGGAAAAGTGATGTGAAATAGCTGGAAATATAAGCAGGGTTCAAGTTTTTTAAAAGATGGAGGTAGAAATTATGTGTAAAGTTTTATGATGAACATTAAATGGCATTTTGAAGACCATAGAAGTACAGAAGAGAATGAGCTGGAAAGGGGAGTGGGGCCGCCTGTGCTCTGTCCCCCAGCTGTGGTCTTTCTCTGGATCCATCATGTTCTTCAGAATAACAACCATGTAAAATTAGGTGCCCTACACCACACATTCTTGTCCTGGGCAAACAACTAACAGAGATTTTATTTTGGATTTGAGATTTAGACTAGAACTAGGAGTGTAACAATTCTATTTTCCTTTCTCTTGGATGTTGGTTGAGAAACCGCATGAGCTCTAAAGGCTTTAAAGATAGATACCTCAAATATTCTTTACTTTAGTGACCTGTTAAAACCACACCATTCCGTGTCAGAAATGATGAATAGTTTTTGTGGGTTCTGAGCAGGTTCCTGATCGATTGGTTACTAGTTCATGAGGGAGAAGAAGGGCAAGAGAAGCTTCAGTCCAGCTGCCTGTGTGAGAGCACACCTGCCTTCTCTTTTTACTTCATTTTCTCTGTAATGAAGGAACCAGTTGGTTTAGAGTGATCAATGCTGGCCTGTTAGCATCAGGCAGTATTCTGGCATTGCCAAAGCAATTAAATTCAACAGAGAAAGTATTATAAAGGAAAGAAGGAAAGAAAGAAATGTCCTGAGACTTTGAACTGAATAAGAGCTACAGTGATATTTTAAGGCTGGCAAAGAAACCCAACTCAATATAGTTAAAAAGAATTAAATCATTATCGTGTTCTCTTTTGTGTGAGATTGGGAATGACAAGATTGTTGTGTTTTGTCCTTTAAATTTGATAATCTCTGGTCCTGTTTCTGTGACTGGGGATTTCTGCACAATGTAATGTATGCATTTGGGGGAGCCGGTTTGCTTTGAAATTTCATATTGGTATTTGAAAACTTCCCCCTTTGTTGCGGAAGTGAGGCTGCTTTTTCAGGCCAAAGGGTTCACCAGTTTTTCAGTCTCAGCCTTAATTTGAATGAAGTTCGGTCTATAGTCCAAACCTTTTCTTGAAGTCTAGATCTGGAATGTCTCTTTTTAGAAAGGGACATCACAGCTAAAATTTATGTAATAATTCTAAAAATGTATTTTTTATTATGATGGTTTAATATTTCAAAAGTCATGAAGGTTTAACTTTGAGTTCTAATTTAAATGTGTCTCAGGCCTTTAGCATTAGTATTTATGAGGATGTGAGTTGAGGTTGGATTTTCTGGTGCAGAACAGGCGCGTTCATAGACTGTACTAATGCAAAACAAATATGGCTGGAGTCATAGTACAGGTGCAGCTACAGTGCTCTCCATTTGCAGTGTAATAACATACTTTTGCATTTTATTTATTCATTTTAGATGTCCTTTTCTGTATATGTGTGTGCAACATCATTGCAACTAAAAGCATAGGCACAGGGTCTACCTTTTAGAATACTGATATTCTAAAACAATAGTATATTACTTAAAATAAAATAATATTTGCATTCTTACAAATTAACATTGGCAATGCTCACTTGATGAGATATTTTCAAAATTATGCTGCACTTGTGCAGGAGAACAAAGCTTTCTATGTGAGAAACAAAAGAAGTGCAGTAATGCCCCTTTGTGCTTTCCATAACGGCACAAGTGGGTTCCAAGCAGCTGAACCCAAACATGAGGTCATTGTGTTAAGGGAGAGAACCAATTCTGCTGAAAGGTCTTTTTCTTTCTCCCCTCCCACGCCCCAAAAACATGGTGAATATTTTAAAGTCTGAAGCTAAATATGTTAAGAGGTGTCACAAAAAAATCAGATATATTTTTTGGTTTGTTTGTTGCTTTTTGCTTTAAGGTTAAGCATTACTTAAAAGAAAGCTCCTTTAAAAAGCTATATTGGAATGAGATAAGTATAGAATAATATGGAACTGCCTGTTTATTAATTTTCACTGGATTTTCTCTTTCTTTTTTTCTTGCTCTTTCTCCTGTTTCTACTCTTTCCTTCATTATAGTTGTGCTTTGGGGTTGTTTGGTTGATATTATTTTATTATTGCTCATTTTTTCTTTTTGTCATAAATACTGCTCCTGAAACAGAGTTAGGTGTCATGTGTCTTATGCTACTTGATGTTTTCTTAACATTATGCATTTTGTTATGTTTGCCCTGTACAGAAATTTTGTTATGTTTGTCATGTACAGAAATGCATCTTTAAATAGTATCTAATTGTAATGTTTTCGCACAGTGGTTAGTATATGGACTTGTTCATTACATGTAGAAAATGGAATCAGACATTGGGCAAATTATTTTTAGTATTCCATCTATATGAAGTTATTAGAGCTGAAATCTGTTCATGTCCAATCACTTTTTTTTTTTTTTTTACTTATTTGTTTGTGGAAAATCAGGAAATATAGTAGAATCCCTGAGTATGAGAGATCATTTTAAGTGCAGTTTTACCATGTAGAAATCTTATGTCTGTGATATGTGCATATAACAAAACGAAAATGTGATCCTAACATGAGTTACACATGCACATTTTAAGCTCAGGCTGGCTACCATGGTTAATAATAGCAGGTGAATTGTAGGATGCAGGTTTCAGCTGCTGAGATTGAGGGTTCTTTGTAAGACTTCTGTGTGCTTTAATCCACAATGCAGGGTGTAAAACCAATGGTATTGTGGCATTTAAATTACCATTATATCTCTCCCTGCACTTCAGTCACTTTTGTTAAGTAAGCATGCTCCTGGACTCTTTTCTGTTAAACCAGTTTAAAAGCTTTATAGAAACCGATGTTTCACTAATAGTTTGGCATTATTGAGCCATTGGGAGCTACAGGAAGTCAAGAAAGCTCTACGATCAGATATAGGATATACATGAAAGGACATACATTACATAAATCAATACCATGATTACTTGCTAAATATGGAGGCAGTATGGTTCTTAAACATTTTGTGGTGAAAAGTAAACAGGTTAGTTATTGATTTCAACTAAAACTTGGAGGCTATATTCTAAGTATATCAAGATTCATTCTGAATATATAAAAGATATAATCTGTTTTAGGATACATGACTTAGCAGAGAAGTAGGAAACACTAAGTGAGCTGCCAAGGTGAAGGAAAGGGGGCATTAGCAGAGAGAGCGAGGTACAGTAAGAGATCTGAACATGAAGCGTGAAAATTTGGCTTTGGGCATAGGTAAGAAGGGCCAGAGAGGCGAGTGGTGGCAGAACCTTAGTTCTGAAGTTCAAAGGTTCCACTCCCTGAACGACAAAAATAAGTCACAGTCCTGTATTCCCTGTAAATTTCTAGTTAATGAAAATACAGCAATAAATAATATTGATTGCTTCTACTTCCAAACAGAGATTTCTGTCATTATACTGAGAATAATAATAATATTATGGAGGAAAAGATAGTATTAGTCTGATAATAGCCTCCTAGTCATTACTGACATCAATTACAGTGAGGAATAAAGCATTGAAGTGTAATGAAGAGCTGCCTCCTGAAGCATGTTTTCACTACATTAATATATAAGAATAAAATACATAAACTTCTCTTTTAGCTGCATAGCAAAATAATGCAATACTGAGTTCAAATTATCAGCTTAATAAAGTGAAGTAGGTGGTTTAAAAGGTAATACAGCACATTCAGGTAAATGGAATTGATATGGTAATGAAGGTTATGTCTACAGGATCGAGATTTACATAACTCCGTGGTAAGATTCCTTTACAAGATACTCTTTACAACAGAGCACTGCTGTCATGTCTGAGGCAAGAATTGTGTTATTTAGAGGGAAAAAATCTACTTGAAGAAGATATGATACAAGCTAATGCTTTTTAATGGCAGTTATTCCAATATAATGTTATAATGATCTAATTAGATTTTGAATATGAGGTAATTGTCTATGCTCAGAGGTACTTTGGGAAAGCCAGATACCAAGGTAATCACAGCAGTGAGTCACCAGTTGTCGTGAGGGTGGGTATGGTGGAACAATATGTGAATACACCAGCTCAGCACTTCTTTTTCCAACACAAATGTGTAAATGCAGGTTTCTGACAGGCTGTACAATTGTTAGAGCTAATATCTTCTCACTATCTCACCTGCTGCTTTGACTTTTTGCTTCAAGTGTAGTGGTTTATTTCTTGATTAAGGAGTCACATTTTAAAGTGTTACCTAAGTAAATTCATCCAGACTCCAAAGCAGAAAGAAGTGAAAGAAAACAACTTCCCATTAAACCACATCAAGGTCTTGTTTCGAGAGCTCTGTTTCATCAGTGCTAGGATGTGCTATGTGCGCAGAATTCTTCCACCTGCTGTCGAGGTGAAAACAGATGTGGGACCCAAGTTTATAAGGTGGTATCAGGGATATTGTGGTAAGAGATTAGATGGATTAGAGTAATTAAAAAAATCTCTTTTGCGTTTTCTTTTGACATATATAGAAAAAAAAAAAGTTATTTAGAGCTCTATTTGAGCAGTTTTCATCTTGAACATAGTACCAGATTTAATGATAGAAGGAAAAAATATCAAGATTTACCTGAATCAGGGCTTAACACAGTACCCCCATGAGTAATGGAAATATTTCTGTGATAGCATAAAGCTGGCAAAAGGAGGCTTATCCTTTCTAGATACGTGTCTTCTGAACTGAAAAAGGCAGAAGTTTATGGAGCAGAAATACGTTTGTTACATTTGAGGATCCTAGCTAGATCATTAAAATAATTTAAGAAGCTTTTATTTTGTCATAACTTGACTCAAAGCCCATCAATTTGCAACTTTCAGCATTTTCGGTACAATTTTTATACGTAGTGAGTTTGTTACTTTTTTGAAATGGTTGATGAAAGCTCTCTCTGGCTCTTAATATATAGGTAGCTAAAAGGATGGTGACTCGATGCATTCTGTCTTTAGGCAGGAATCCAGACAAGTTTGTTTGATTCCCAAATAAAAGCTTCTTGGTTCATAGCAAAGGGAGTTTTTACTCTAGGGTTTTTTTCCATGGCCATAAAACTTACTTCCTTGCAGAAGTACTCATCCTGCAGCTGTTAAAAATATTTGTGCACAAGCAAGTACTGACTTTCAGTGCTCTGTGGGATCTATTGTTAGGTATTTGAAAGGGATTACAAGGGAGGATCAAGGCATTTTTGTTGTTGTTACTGATACAAATATGCAATATGATCCTTCCAGTTACTTTCCTGAAATTCTCTCCATAGAGGTGTTCACGAGGGTGTTGTGTTGTTACTTTCCTGTTAAGCTGCAGTGACCTGAAGGTGTTGTATGAATGACAAATTGCTTCATTCACCCCAGTGAGATAGATATTTCTTCTACCACTGATGTAGATGATAATGTGTGACAACCTGTAACTCTTCGGTTTTCCTGGAAAAATGCAATAGCTGTGTTGAAACATTGTTTGAACATAAGTACATCCTAACTTCATAGCTTTTCAGTGGAAATACGTTTAATGTCTTGGGAGAAAAGGTAATTCCTTCATTCAGCTCTCTTTTCTAGATATAATACTTCTGCCACCAGTTTGTATAATATGGCTTGAGCTGCGTATATTCACAGAAGTAGTGAAAGCTTTTTGGTGAATGGTTGAAGGGGTTACATTAATATAGAATTACATTCAACAGTTTGATTTATTGCACCTTGGCTTTACTGCATGTATTAGTTAAGATGTTCAGTAACCTTTCATTTGAGCTGGTATCATCAGCAAACTATTCCAGTGCAGAACAGTATTATTAGCTTAAAGGTAAGGTGTGAGTGAAAGAGCATACAAAACCAAACTGATTTGCAGAAATGTAATGATCTTTATTATTTTATGAAAGCATAGCAACTTCAGCTGTTAGCATTAAGCTGTGTTTCAACAGCATGAAACTTTGTGGCTAACTTTCAGGTGCTTATATATTATGAAGGATAAGTATCATCTATAAGGAACCTATCTGCAGCTCACTCAGCGTTGAACATATTTTGGACAGGCAAGAACTTTATTAAGTAAGACTTTTTAAGCCTTATTTTTCTGGTCACCATTTATTCTGTTCTTCTTCCATTGCCTCCAAATTGATTTTAGAGTTTATGACATTTGATTTAAAACATTTCATTATTTTTAGATGTTTTGCTATATGAAGGGAACTACATGATTAGTTATTAAATCACATTGTTCCTTGGTTAAGGAACCAGTTGAAGAGACCTGAATTCAGTAGCTCAGTAAAATATATTTCTCTCTTCTGTAGGTCTGCTCACAAGTTTTAGCGGTGCAGGTCATAGACATGTCAAACATAAATTGTTTTCATATTGTAGGAGGTCAAGAACTACATTTTAACAAAATGATAACGTTTTCTTGGAGCTGTGGCACCCAATGTATCACTCCAGCCAGATGGTAGTGTTTCAGTGAGCTAAAATCCATTGTAATCAGTTGAACTGGTGCGATGTTACAATCTACTGTTCTGAACTAATCAAACAGTTCTCCTGATTGCTTATGAAATCAGCAAGAGAAATATGGCAAATTATATATGATAAATGTGGTTCTACTCTACAGCTGAAACAAATCACACACACACGCACACAAAAGGCAGCAACAACAAGAAATACTTATGGTAGTTTTCTGTCTTAAATGCCCTGTCTTTAAAATAACCATAATTCAGCTCTTTTCACAGGAGCCTTCTGAGGGTTTTATTATCTGTATACAAATATTGGAGTCACTGCCTCCCTCTTCAGCTATCTCATTGCTGCCAAGCTGTGTAGAAGTGTTTGTGCAGGTTAATGTAGACCTACTTGTAATCCAAATTTATGATCTTCTTTCACCATGTTATCTGTTATTTCCAGTAAAATACAATTTGATTTTAAAATAACTAGACCTATGAAGCCTAGGAGATTGAATCTCCTGCACTGTCTGTGTCTGATGAATAGTCCCATGAATAATATTACTTTTGTCCTTTATTTTACAGCTCAGTTGCAGCCTGCAGTAGTTAGCAGTTAGGTCTTGAATATCCTGGAAGGCTTAAGCAATGTAGATTAGAGACACTGATTAACTGAGGTAGCAACTCTATGTATGTGTAGCAGGTGATACTGCTAATTGATAACATGACAGATTTTATTCTAAAAATGCAGAACTTAGTGAATTTAGAAATAATTGGTTGATACTTCCACTGATCTGTCTCACATCAGACAGTTGTTTCACCAACATGAAAAACGTGTCTTATAATTTCCAGTGAGGCTTCTCTTCCATTTCATAGTGTCTGATATATATGTCCATGTGAATTTGAGTCTTCACTAAATAATTTCTAAAATGTGTCTAAAGAATGATCATAGTTAAGAATTTGGTTAAGTTAAGCTGTGTGTTGTCAGGAGCAGAACAGGTGTTACACACTTTAATTATGTTAGAAAGAACACCAAAGCAATCAGAACTGACATACCACTAGATCAAGTAGAGCATTGCTTGTGATTTAGTTTTTTGGGGGGTTTTGTTCCTACAAGCATTGCTCCTACTGTTGAAGAATTTAAGCTGATGTTTCTTGTGGCATAGCTGCTGTTGTCATGGCATCTATAAATCTGTAAGTCACTGGATAGTACAAGGGTTTTAATAACTGTATGATCCTGTATTTCATTAAGGAACCAATTAACAAAGCCATCCTTACCTCACATCTAAAGCACTTAAATATTAACAGTAAATGCTTTATCATAAAAGTTCTACATGTATAAAGCAGACTCAGCTTAATGAATTACCCCACATTTCAGCATTCCAAAATTGTTTGTGCAGCAAGTTACAAATTGAGCCAGCAATAGTTTGCATTGATTTTCTAACCACCTCCAACTACAATGAGTTGTATTCATAAGTACAAATTAAAAATTTTAAATCATAAAAATACTGGTGAAAAATATATATCCAGCCATTTTTATGCCAGCAGTGCTTAGCTGATTCCACTCGAGTATTGCTTAGCACTTTCCTGGTATAATTTTAACAAAAGAAATGGCAGGATTCCTTGCATATATCCTTGGATATGTTTCTCAGTAAGTAAAAAGTTACACTGTAACTTTTGTTTGCTTGGTTTTTATCTTATTTATTTTAACATTTCATTCTTCATGTGCATTTATGACCCCCTTTGGAGAGCCCTGGAGGTCTTCTCTTTTTGTCTTCTGCTTATCTGCTCCAATACCTAGACTTGCTGTACTTCTCATTATTGATGATTCATCCAAATGACCTTTATCTAAAAATGGTTTTCAGCAATTTGCATTTTTTATCATTTTCATTCTCTTTTAAAAAAATCCACCCTTCTTTACCACTGTCAGATATTGGGATGACGGAGCTGAATACAGTTTTCTGTATATGTCTTCACTACAGTTTTATATGAAAAATTTTGAAATTCCTTGATTTTTTTTAAACACAGGTCAAAACCACAATTACTTCTTTATTGAGCTACCTTGGTGCAGATTGGTTTGGTTTTTTTGGTTTTTTTTTGGTTTTTTGGTTTTTGGTTTTTTTTGTCCATTTGCTTCTAGATGACTTTGTTCTAATACTTTTCAGGTATTTCTTTGTCATATTGCATGTAGTCTGATTCCAGTCAGGATCTAGACAGCTCTTACTTGAGGTGTCCTTGAAGAAGGAAGTAATTATTGCATGTTAAATTCACAGGCTGGTGGAACATGAGAAGCTGGGGACAATGCAAAACATTCTCACATTTTGTTGAAAAGAGCTTCCCTGTATTTTCTTCTGTTTTATTCAATGTGTTTAAAAAGGTGGAGGCTACAATGTATGTACATAATCAAGCCTAAGCTAAATTGACCCAAAGCCATGAAACCACATCAGGATATACTGTGACAGGGAGAAAACAAGTCCTGTTGAAGGTTATATGCATTTTTGAAAGAATCTGGCTCTGTCACATGGAAGGCATGCAGAGCAAGTTCATGTCTTCTCTCTAAATGCCATTTCTACTTTGTGCTAGAACCAGACTTCCTGAAGAACAATGCTTTCTTTTCTATTTAAAATAACTTTTTTTTCTATAAAATTTAATTCATTAGGGTCCCATTTTATGCATTTGCCAGACATGGCATAAAGATAAATGAAGGTGATATTTAAGTTGGGTTTGGCTGCAAAAGTGAATCAGAGATAAGGTTTAAATACAGATTTCATGGCATCAAGATCTTACTATTTTCTCCTAACAGATTTTGAGTTTATGTGGTAGAAGTCCATTATGAGATCATGTTAAATTATAGATTCTTGCCCATATCTAGACAGGTTCTGGGACAAAGAATTAGTTTGGGTTGACATCTGACCTGAAAAAAATCCTGCAGAGCCAAGTTCAGGTTTGAGAAATTGAATGGACCTAGAGATGTGCACCACGTAAAGATTCAGATTCAAGCAAATTTACCTCAAATTTAGGGTTTTCTTTAAAAAAAATAAAAATAAAAATTGGAAAGAAGTAATGAAAAAACACCATTTGTAAGCTCATTATTCTTACATATGGAATACAAAAGATCATCAGGCAGATGTTAGTTATGTTCCCACACATTAGGTGTTAATTTGGTTCAGAAACATTGGTTGTTTGGATGATAATTCTTATTATCACAAACAATGACATATCCTGTGTAATTGTTTTATATCAATATTTTTAGCCACTTGAATACCACAGCACAAAATATCTGGATACATATTAAAGGTAATTACAAAGCAAAATGCATTGTGTTTTCAAACTGCTACACTGTTGCTTGTATTTGCATCAATTGCAAAGGTGAAAATGTTACGTACAGGCTTTGCAGGGATTATGGATGCTTTTCCTACGGGAGTTCAATGATTTTGTCTTGTGTGTTTTATTTGATTTGTCAGTGGTGTTTTCTATATTTGCAGCAGGGATTTGCTTTTGGTACAGACTCAATTAGATATTCTCGTCTAAGGGCAGGAAAACTTGTCTCCTGTCAAAAGACAGAAATGCTTTCCACTTTTGTTTTGGCTTCATTCTTTATTTTATATATTTATGTCCACTGTTTTTCCATGTGATTTAATTCTGGCAATAGATTTCCCACCGCCCTGCTTTGTTTTTTATCCTTCTGCTATGAGTCTGTTGATTCAGCTGTGTGAGTCTGAAGGATTATACGTTTTACCGAGTTGTCAATAAATGGAGTTTAGATAGCAGTGAATAGCACTGTTTCCTTTTCCACCAAAAGACAAACAGAATGTCTTCTAATGCCCTTGTGTGCTGGGCTGTATCTTGTGCATCTCTGTGGCAGTGATCAGAATGTGAATGATGGGCGGTTTCTAGGCAGTCAGAGGAGATATGAAGTATGTAGGACTAGCACTGGCGTCTCATACCAAATGCTCCACAAACAGAAATGAAATGCCAAGTTCTTAGGAGCTCATTTTGCACGTATTGGAATTAATTCTTTATTTTAGTTTGCTGTTCTGGTTGCTTTGATAGTAACTTAGAGTCGATATCAGTGCAAAATACCAGTTAATTTCCTTTACCTCTCTTTACTTAGTCTTCTGTCTCAACATTCCCAAGGGATTAGAATCTGTGCTTAATATATTCCAGAGTTTGTCTGTATCTTACCGATGTTATTATAATGAAGGATTAAAGTGGATCCTAGAGTATGCATATTTTTATGATTTGACACACATGTCCTAGGTACTGTTCTGATGCAGGCAGCTGAGCTTTGGTGTTAGTTGTGCTCCAGGGTGCCCACAGCTGAATCAGTGGTATGCTCAGCAGCAGCTGTTGTCCGAAATAAATGCGTCAGCTGTACAAATGTAAAAAGCAGAAGTAAAACATAATGTCGTTGTTCAGAAATGCAAGTATTTGTAGTCACAAAAGGTTGCCCAAGTTGTAGTTTTGTGTAAAGGTGAAGAATTGCTCTGAGGAAAATAGGGGGAGGATGACGGGACTGTCGTGTAGCTGCCTAATTAATCAACCCAGGTACTTCATTCAAATTTTAGTAGTTTAAGACTCTATCGAGATCCAGGAGAACACGCTGTTTTCCTCTAGATAAAATAATGTTCTTGTTAGTGGAAGAGTAAAGGAAGGAAGAAAGAATAATACAGATTTTTCTGGTATTCCTGCTGTGGGAATCTATGGGGTCAAGTGTAGTATGACTGTGACTACAGAAGTCTGTAACGTGTAGGTAGGTGTAACTCTTACAGCACTTAAATACTATCATTATCCATTATTCTCAAACAGGACCAGAAAACAAAATAAAATGTCTTCTAAAGAGGCAAAATTCATATGCTGCAGTCCTGTTCCCCTGCCAGAGAAGTACTTTTAAACCCCCCAAACTGATCAATGTTTGTTTTTTTTAAAGAATGATTCAGGGTTCTTTTTGTCTTCCCCTCAGTCTATCAGTTGAGTATAAAGCCCATTGATAGAGGAGCTTGTCTAACCCCTGAATTGTGGTTCTTTTACTCTCCTATCACACAAAGATTTATAGATAACTTTGTGTCGTATAAAACTGCTTTGCTCCCAACAGGAAAGTGAACAATTTCTAATTGCACTGGAAAAACTGCCTGTGGTGCTTTTAATGTCTATCCTTGGTTTTGTCTGCCATGTCTCTTCCTCAGTGAGCAATATAATTAAAATTCATAGTTTGGCACTAGGATTTTGATTATACAGTTAATTCTTCATTTAATCAGGTTTGCCGAAGCTTGTGTCACCTACTTAAAAAAGTGCTTTAAAATTTTTTGTTCTATGTAGAGTTTGGGCTTTCTGCTGGTTTTTTTCCCCCTCTACTTTGTGGTAATAAAAGCTTTTAAATCGTCTTGTAATTCAGCATATACAAGTAAGTCTGGTCAGTGGTCTTTAATTAATGACATGCTTGCTAAGCACTTATAGAAAAATGACTCTTTGTGGCTATTGAAAATAACTAGTATATGCATTTATGTTGATTTAATCAGCATAAAAGATACCCGTATTGTATTTCAGGAAACCTTGTCTGCTAAAAATATGATCTTTAGCTTGTTTCCTCTGTTTTTTCTAATTCAGAGGACTGCAATAATTACAAGTATGTGGTGTTGAGGATGGGAGAATACCACGCATCTTAAACAGGTGAACATATTTGTTCTCACAGCTTGAACAGGTGAAAAGTAATTGCAAAACTATGCAAAGTTTGATCTTATTCTTAAGTATCTAAAAGAAACAAGATCAAATCAAAAGCTCTATTATGCAGTAAAAGGTTTTATTTTATTTCCTTATGGGCCAATCTGTTGTTTGTAGCATACAGAGGGCACACAAGAGTGGAGAAGTTACTCACTCCAGCACATCCAGTCCCGCAGCTGCTTGTTTCTGATTGCCTTAGTTTCAACAAAGAAAATACTGAGTTAACCAAGATGGATTTGTATTCTTATAGGATGTATTTTTTTGTATATATATGTAAAAAAAAAAAAAAAGAAAAGGCATGGGTTAAGGCAGTTAAACATACAGAGTTGGACTCTGAAAGTTACAGGGTTCTTCAAATTGTTTGCCCCTGCAGTCTTGAGTATCCTTTCATCTTATGATATCTTACAGTCATTTCAAAACAAGAGCCTTTGGAGGGAGGAGAGTGTTCAACCTACAATTTTTTCAATGTGTAGAACTTGAACTATGGTTGCTGAGTGAGGAGCTCTTGGATACTTTCCTCGGACTCACACTTTGTCTGCCCTGTGTAGTGCAGCAGCAGAGAATGTGCCATGTCATCGTCTAGCTGGGCTCCCTGTGGGTAGGGACCTCTTCTTAGGCTTGAAATCCTATTGAAAAAAATGAGTTCAACTTCAATCTCTTTCTGAGAAAACACCTTATACAACAGGCTATTATATAAGGAGGCATTATTAGCACCAGTATTCACAATGGTTCCTCAGAAAAGTGTCCCAACTTTGGAGTCTCAAGTTCACAAAAGAATCTCCCTGTGCTTGAGGGAGTGCTTAGGCACTGTCTTCCCAGCTGGCTGTAGACATCTGCATGCACAGCCTGCTCACTGATCTCTTCTCTGTCAATGTTACTTAATTATCTACAGATATGATAACAGAATCACAGAACGTTAGGGATTGGAAGGGGCCTCAAAAGATCACCTAGTCCAATCCCCCTGCGGGAGCAGGAACACCCAGATGAGGTTACACAGGAATGTGTCCAGGCGGGTTTTGAATGTCTCCAGAGTAGGAGACTCCACAACCCCCCTGAGCAGCCTGTTCCTGATAACTCTTGCCACTTGATGCAGATTTGCTTGTGGGAACCAGAAGACTGTTTGGTGCTTAATTCTCTACCTTAGGCCTGTCAGCAAAGCCAGATAGCTTTGCCTGTTGCCGCACTGCTGTTCAGAGCCAAAAGCAGTATCACGGTGCTGCAGACTGACCTCGGTGGGCAGCTCGGCCTCCACAGTGGGATGGGAGGGAGAATCAGAAGGGTAAAGGTGCAAAAACTCATGGATTAAGACTAAGACAGTTTAATAAAGCAAAAGCCATGGGTGCGAAGCACAAATCCAAAACATAGCCCCATACTGGCTACTGTGTAGAAATTGAACTCTGTTCCAGCCAAAAGCGCTACAGTATGTTTTAAAAACTTAGTAAGTGATCACATAGAACATGTTCAATGCATTTTAAGCATTTGTCAAAGTTACATGCGCTGAAAAATTGTTCATATTAATTTTGTTACCTGTAGTCTTATATTCCAGCTAATAAATCACTCCAGGAAAATGATGAGATGGTGCATATAGTATGATTGCCTGAAGGGCTTTTATTTTCAATCATAACTCCGTTGTATTTCCATCTGGCAGAAAACTGCTTAGGAAAATGTACAAATTTTCAAGCATGTCATGAGCTACAATAGGCATTTTAAATTTCTGAAATCTGTATGCTTTGAATTAAGACTTCATTGCTCCTATTGAAGTCGTCCACATCACTATCATATTTCTGAGCCAATCAATATTGTTCAATATTGTTCTTCATTGGTGATATTTGAAATTCAGATATACCTTGTTTACCTAGTACTACTGGGCACTCCTATTAAATTCTGCCTTATTTGAAAGATGATTATTTTTTACAATCTTGGGCTATGGTGGCTTTAGTATCTTGCATCAAGTGGAATAATAAGCTACAATTTTTATGCAAAATTTGAGAATGTGATTTTTAGAAGTCAGGTTGTTTAAATTAATTTTGAAGATTGCATTTTTTAAATTTCCACCAAGTAGAAGAATGCAAGATTCAGGCAGGAAATCACACTGATCATTCACCTTGAGAGAAATAAGGAAAGAAATAAAATACATGTATTGCATTGGGAAGAATAGATGGGGTTTGTCATATTATTATATTCTACCTTGCAATAACATTACAACATGGAAATAATATACTTTAGAAGATAAATGTATACATTATTATTTTAATGGATGGGATTTTGTTTTACATTACAGCAAAATTTCAGCTTTCCAGCAATGCAAAACATTGTCACCTATTGTTCAAAATGACTGATAGGCTATTGAGCATGCAGGAATAAGCTTAGTTCCTTTCTACCTCTTGGCAGAGAAGTTTGCTAACCAGTGAGTGATATGTTACTTATGCTAAGTGTGCAGCATGATAAAGATGCTTTTCCTGTGGCAAACTATTCTTCAAGTCTTGTGTCTTTCGCCCTATTGATATATTAAAAAACCTGAACAACCAACACCACCACCCCTCCAAATAAAAGAAAACAAAATAAAAAAGCCAAAACCAATCAGGAAGTTTGCTCTAGTGTTACAATTTCATAACACAAAAAATCGAAATAAATTAGCTTGTGAAGCTAATTGTAAAGCGGTTTCTTGTATTCCTCTTAATGTTGTTAGTTTCTTTATTCTTTAAACTCTTTAAAGCAAGGAAGCGTAACTGAAGCGTGTCAAAGTACCTCCATTAGCAACGCTCTGTTGCTTGGCCCAGAGTGGGTTTTGTCCAGGCAGCACAACTCAATCAATACCTTTCTTCCCCGAGAGAGACGAGGGAGTCTCCAGGGCGAGCCAGCCTCCACCTGCACTAACAAATGTTCCAAGGCTGTTCCTGCATTTAGTTGAATTCTGTGCTTCTGATGCTGGATAGAACAAGAGCATTTAGTGTTCTTGGATCCTGGTCGTTGTCTGCATATTTTGGATTTGTACCGTGCTTGTGAATAAAGAAAATAATTTGAAAAGACAGTATAAAATAAGACGACAAAAACCAAACAAAAGATGGCAAAATACAAGTGGAAGTGGTCGTTTGGGCTTTTTTGTTTTGTTGGGTTTTTTTTCCCCTTTTTGCTTATGGAGACACAACTTGTTGCCTTTGCCCTTTACATAACACTTATTCAAAGCACTAGGTTAATTTACGGTCAGTATTCCTTGTTTGATGTTTCTTCCAAATGTAGCAATGCCAAAGTTTTTGTAAAAGGTCTAGACTGTCTACTGCATTAGACGATTCTGTGACAGGGTCAGATACATCTGTGCCTGTAAGTTCAACAAGGAGAGGCATACCCTTACCTGAAGATGCCTACCAGACCTCCTAAAACTGAACAATTCTGTCACATTTCAAGATCAGCTATCTCTGAACAACAGTTAGTCACCTGAGTAATTTGATCATAACCTTTTCAGTGGATGGATCTTCAGTATCGGTTTTGTAGAAGGTCAGATTTGCGAGTAGAAACCTTGGGGTCTTGCTCCAGTGTGTCTGCTGTGCTTTTGCTATGGCTGAACCTGACTGTGTATCACTTGCAAAAGCACCGCAAATCATCCTCAGCATCTTAAGAAAAACTGAGGCTGATACAGTTTTGCCTTCATAATGTGAATCCCATTTCATCTGCCACCTCACAGCAACTGACTAGTTCACATGGGCCGGTGTGGGGAAAGAACTGCTGGATCCTGCCCTGTCAACTGAGATTCCTGCGATGCTCTTTTCAGGCTTTTGCCACAGTTGAATGGTGAGGGCTAAGTTCTGCTTTACTTTTAAAATACAGGCTCACCTTCTTTATGAAGAATAAATATTTTCTCCAGTTTTGCAACTTTTTCTACAGACAGTGACTTCCAGGAAATTTGCTACTGTGATTATTAATTGATCTGTGAGTTAATATTAATTGGGGAGTAGCATAATGCTTTTTTGTTTCAAATAATGATAACTAAAATTTTAAAGTGAAATTTTGAGCGTATTTCATAGCAGTTTTGTGATTTTATTCAAAATATATAATAGTTTTCTTTACATGATATTATTATATAAGTTAAAAGGAGCAGAGGTCAAAACCATAGCAGTGTCATGACATTCAGGTAACTTAGTTGTTTCTTGCAGTCATTTGTGTGTAATAAGTGGTTATTTTAAAAATTATTTTTCTAGAAGATTTTTTATGTATGGTAAATACGAACCAATATCAGTAATAACAGTAATTGATACTTGCTTATAAGAGCTCTTTCATAAGGCACTCAAGTCTTGAAGTGTAGGAGGAGGTTGAACATTTGTATGGTACGTAGCTATGGGGGGTTTTTATTTTTTAAAAAAACATCTCAGTGTTGAAAGCTGTGTATCTTCTCAAATTGGATTGCTGAACACAAGCCAAAATGATGCTGTTAGTGAACAGACATTATGTTGCAACTATAATTATACTATGTAAGTGAAATGTTTTATATAATACCACAGACTGAGGATTTTGTCTAAGATTCATGCATTCTGATACTTCTTAATTGAAAACAGTTCATTTAATACAAAGCTTGCTGCAGTGTGGGTAACCCATTTTGTGGGGTAATGGTATTTGTTTTAGGTAGTTTTCTGTGTTGCTTTTTCAACATTTATTGAGATGGCATACGATATTCCATTTAGGATTTTTCAAAATTTATAGTAGGAACTGTTGTATCTCTTCAGGAAATTTCGGAATGTGACTGAATCAGGGTTAATGACTGTTAAGAGAAGGTGAAGCCTCCAGGATAATACAGAAGGTGAACAGGTCACAATGTTCATGAGCAGATCTATTTGATTTTCAATTAGAGTCTAGAAGTATAAGTTGTGCAACCAGTAATGAAACCCAGAGCTAGCTTTGCTTTGTAACATTTGACTGTTCAGATAGTTTTTTTGTTTTTACTAATAAAAGATACACTAACAAAGACATTGATATCCTGTACATCCACTATTAGAATTAGAAACAGTCATATTAAAATGAAATTAATTTGTGGCTTCTGCTGAGAAACCTCATGAGTTTGTTGAGTTTGTCCTGGCTGTTTGAAATCTTTCATAGTGGTGAAAAGTAGCTGGTAAAGGGAGTTGTTTATTATTATTATTACTACTACTGCTTTTGTTATTATCATCATCATTATTTAAAGCCTCCATGAGCACACATTTGCACTAAAAGACTTTTGTGATCCAGAAGGTCTCTAATTTTTACTTTTCTTGACAAATAAGCCCAGAAATATTTTTCATGGATTTCACAGCTCTTTAATTTTTTTTTCCTTAAATTGAACTGGAGACAGCATCCTGAGTAGATGCAAGTCTGCTGTGAAATTTATACTCTTTTATTCCTTTCCTTTTTTTTTATTTTTTGGACAGTTTCTTCTTACAGGTCTGCACAATATAGTCCAACTTAATAATTCATATTTTAGTGCATAGAAGTTTGTCATGCTTAACTTATACTACTTACCTTTTTTTTTTTTTTCTTTCTCCACTGTAGGTATATACGAATTGTCGGGACCCACAACACAGTGAACAAAGTTTTCCATATTGTGGCATTTGAATGCATGTTCACGAACAAAACCTTTACTCTTGAGAAAGGTCTGATAGGTAAGAGATAAAACTCTTTTTCCTTCTGCATGAACTGTTGCTTGGCTTTTAAGACTGGCTATCACTGCACTCTTACTCTGCTTCTGTTTCCACACAGAAATCCCTAACTTGAGTTAAATGATGCTGTAAGCATAGAATTAGTTGGCTGGTCTTGTGGATTAATTAGTGAAGCTTCAGGAATGCTAAAGTTCAAATTAAATCAATTACTGCTGACAAAGC
Source organism: Nesoenas mayeri (assembly GCF_963082525.1). Taxonomy (NCBI): domain Eukaryota; kingdom Metazoa; phylum Chordata; class Aves; order Columbiformes; family Columbidae; genus Nesoenas; species Nesoenas mayeri. The sequence goes on along the minus strand of NC_137544.1, from coordinate 88,306,608 downwards.
CACTTGGTAATTGAGTAACTCTGTGCTGCTAATCTGATTTTTCTTTACATGTATTAGTATGGTTGCTATTGCCTCCTGCTAGGTTAGCCTGAATTCTGTACTCCACGAGGATGGAGTAACCAGAGCTATTTATTGCAGTGGAGATGGATTGGGGCACTTAGGGCCTCTTACACAGCCTAATTTCAACTGCTGAAACTAAACTCTCATGTTATGATTTTTCCCCAAAGTGTCATAGACACACCTAGCCTTGGCAGAACATTATATTGGCTGCTGTTATTCTCAGAACACCACGCTGATGGAGTTCTGTGCTTCTGGAGCTCCAGACAGCTTTTATAATAGTCATTGAAGTAGCTCTGCATAGTACTGCATTACTTAAGGTAAAAATCCCCAACAGACCAAATACCGAATGATAAACAATGTCAAAGGAAGATTTAATATAGTGGGGTTTTTTTTAGTAACTCAGAAAAGGTGCTTTCTCCCATATAAACTCACACAAGTGACATCCTGAAATTCATTGCGAAGAGTTTTGTGGACCATTTAGTAGTTGTCTAGGTGGGATTTCCCACAGTTTGTTACTTCTGGCATGAAATTGAAAATTTCAGCAGAATTATCAGAGCTTGAGCTGGTCTTAAACATAGAAATGTCTATGGTAGATGGAAGGGAAAACAGTTTTCAAAAAAGAATGAGAGGGAAGATTTTAGTAAGATGTAGTTCTTTAATTTTTTTTTTTTTTTTTTCTGCGAAAGCTATAATATTTAGCTGTGAAAAACTGGGACCCAGTGCCTTCAGCCTGTTCCCCGGACTTTGTATAAAGTCATTGCATGATTACACTGAATCTTAGGAGATTTGCTGTGTAATTTCTTAGGGTTTTTTTGAAGCATAGAATGCAAATATAAAGTTTTCCCTATGCTTTGTGGAGTTTGCAAGTAATACTGCAATTGCTATTCACAAGAACATAGAATAAGCAGTAAGGAAGAACTGTTAAAAGAAAACATCTACCATCAGAAAGTTAGTTAGGGGAGAATCAAAATATTTCAAGTTTGATGAAGTGTTTGAGCTAAACTACATATTTAGCACTGCCAGCTATGAACTTTTAAAAACTTCATAGAAAATCAGAGTTGCTGTGTGCAAATAAGTGATGCGTGTCTCTATATATATATTGGATTTCATATTATCACTCTTATTTAGCAAACAATTCGAGGCTCAAATTTCGTATTTGCTTTCCTTTTTTTTTTTTTGTATTAACTCAAAGATTGTTTGATTGTTACAGTAGGCAAGGTAGTGAATTCATGTGCCAGTGTGCTTGTGCTGTAATCAACTTGTCTTTCAGATACCCTGTGATATTTTGTAGTTTAGTGAGCATTTTGGTGAGATGAACTGTTTGATCTCTTTCAGTATTTCATTAGTTTCAAAGATAATCTCAGAGATGGAGACTTAATATAGCTTTACTAAAATTTATCTGTTTATGAAATTTTTTTTTGTAGTTACAGAATCTTACATGTAAATAGAATTTGGACTACATAATAGTGAGCATGCGTTGTTGTTCGTCATGATCAGTGTCACTATGCTGTCATTCAGTGTCAGTAAATTAAGCTGTTTTACATGCAAGTCATTTGAAGTGACCTACAATAAGCAAAGAGAGGCCTGTAGAGCTGTTTGTTGAAGAGATGGTAGTCAGTCAATTAATAGGAAATTAGAAGAGTAAGAATTCAGTGAGTAGTTCATTGAGAGGGGAATGTGAAGCAACTTCCACATTGTAAATGAGGCAGCAACAGCTGGAGACGTGACCTTACAGAATTTATGGTGAGAAAGGGGGCAATCTCACTGTGAAATGGTGCAGGGTCAAAAAGCTGCTCCACCAGAATTTATGGCCATCAGCGTTACCTATTCAAAAATACTCTCAACAGCTTTGATCCAGCAAAGTGACCTTATATCCATTTAGTGCTTTGTTTTACATACCTGTGATGGTTGCTGTCAGGTAGAATATTACCTGTCTCCCTTGATCCAGCAAACTGTCCCAGTTCCACTGATGCAGAATATCTGTGTGACTACCAATGGGGTAGTTGGCACAGTTTTATTTTATTGGTCTAATGAACATTTGTAATGTTGGGTTCTATTTCTGCAGTGACTAGGGTAAAGTGAACTGAAAGCAGTCAGGAAAGCTGTACTGAACGTATGAAAGTGCAATGATCAGAGTACGTTGCTTTTAAGCACGACTGAGCATAGAAGCTTTCATCCTCAACCCTTTAAAAGCAGCATTAGGTCATACTATTGGGTTCCTTGTTTATGCAGTATGGTATTAAATATGGTACTAAATTAGGTTAGAACAAACACAGCTGCTGTTTCTAGAACCTGTTTTATTAAGAAAATGAAATGGCAGTCAGCCCTTGAAGGCCATCTGGTTCTTTCAGAAAGACTTTTTGACTCTTACTTCTACCAAAACAACATTGAAGATAATATGCTAAGAGTTTGCCATTTGAAACCTCATTCCAAACAAATAAGGCCACTGAGGTATTTGTTTAGAGATCCTATTTGGAGATTTAAGGCTAATTGTTTATTTATTTTTCTTGAAACCTATTCAACTTGATCAGAAAGCTGTACGTACAAAAAGTGTAATTTATCTGATGTATGAGTACTGATACATAGTATCTATGCAATGGCTGTCAGTGTAAAGCTGAAGATTAGAAGGCTGGTAAACAAATAATAAAAATGAAGCACTGTTTCATGATAATAGCAATTTTATGTTCCTGTGTTTTTTGTGCACAAGGTTTTCATGACTAATTGTTAACTTGACATATTACATTTAAAAGTTACAGTGGAAGATGACTTATACAGTTACTTTATGCAATACTGGATCCAGTACTGACATGATCTGTTGGTAGTTGAGGAGCAATTTTGAAGTAAAAGTAGCAGGAAATTCTCTTTCTGGCACTCTCTGGTGTTTTAGTGTTGTTTTGAACTTGGTTATCTGGTGAAATGAAGTGACAGAAATCAATTCAATCACATGAAATTATTCCCTAATGCTGATGTTAGAGTTGAAATGCAGTATTTCTTTTGGCATGGTATCATCTCTAAATATGCAAGTTAACAGTTCTGCATATTAGAATCATGAGATTGACATAACTGTTTCATTTAAAAGGGATGTAAATATTTTTTTTTAATCTCAAAAGCATGGGGTTTGCTTTGAGTGAACATCCACTTCTGAAATTTTAAATGCTCTTAAGTCATTAATATTTAATCTAGAATCCAAAACAAATGAAAATTTTCCCAAGCAAGAGCGGTATTCATTCAGAGGAAGAAGCAGTACCTGCTATGATGGGAGGTTTTGCAAAGCTTCTGATCTGCCCAGGGGCAAGAAGCTGCAGCAGTGGGTAAGGGGCTACGTCTCTGCAATGCCTCTCTTTTTTCCCCCACCTAAACATAAGAAGCAATCCCTCTTTTCTGCCTCAAAGGGAAAAAATTGATAACCTCACGCAGTCCTGTAATCAATACTCAGTACTGAGGGGCCGTTGAGGACCGTGCGCAGGCATGTGGGTCTGACCGCCCACTGTCCCATTTTGAGCCTGGTTAAGGTCATAGGGAGTGCAATGTGGAAGGCTTTTATATGGAGCTGTGTTTATCTGTAGTCTGTCAGATTATCTTGTAACTTGTGCACTACACAAGAAAAGGAGAACAGTGAGTAATGACTGAAGAGCAGGTGATGGATATAAAACACTGGAATGTCCTTGGTCACCCTCTGGGGAATGCTGTTCAGTACTTATGAATCATTGTGAACCTTCATTTGTGCACTGTTCAATGCCTTAGGAGAACTTGTTTTAAAAGGGAAAAATTGAAATGAATTAATAATCATTCGCTTGTCTTTTACTCACTGGCAGTTATAGAAAAAAAAATAAATTTAAATGTATAACAGAGAGAAACCAGTCATATCAGTTTCCTAGTGGGTGTTTCAGCTTTGTAACAGATTGCACTCTCTCTTGCTCTCTCCAAGGAAGCAGCAAGATGCTATTTTTGTGTCTAGTGTAATGTTGACTTCACAGAAAGCTATCATATTTTGTTTCTTCCCTTTTTTAAAGGTTAGCCTTCTTTCAAAAGCATGCAGGCTTACCCAGCAATGTAAGGCAGCTCTGCTGCAAGTATAGCCTTACGAAATAATGAAAATTTGAAGAAAATGTAAATACTGCAGGGATTTTTTTTTCCTCTCCTCTTTCCACAGGAAAGAACAGCCACATGGTTGGTTTAGTTTTAGCTACCCATTCTTCAACAGAGATCTGTTCATATCATTCCTGTTACTTTTTTTTTTTCCTTCCTATTACCAGTGTTGCAATGAAGGATGCTCACATGCATGCTTCTTAGGGCTCTTCTGAAACAATTTCTATTTCTGAAAGCCTTCTTCAGGCAGAACGTTTAATGAAGGAGCCCACTAGCCAGCCAGTTGGTTGGCAATTAAAAGTATGCCAGGTCTATTGACTTGAATGCTTTTGTTCTAATTTATTGGATTAAAAATCATGAGCTCTAGCAGGTAACAACTGAAAAGATCATCCTTCTCTGAAGTTATTCTAATCCAAACTGACAGCTGGACATGGACAAATATTAGTGGGATTTTTTTCTCCAGCTAAATGCAACTTGCAGAAAGCTTTTCGCTGGAGCAGGCCGAATTGCTGTTGATGTATGTTTGAGGTTGGTATTTCTTGTGTTCTTGATCGAAGAGTCAAATGAAATGTAGCAATGTCATCAGCAAGTTTCAGCTCAAGAAAATAAGAGAGAGTATGTGGAAGGAGAGACAGGACTTTGTGACTGTACTTTTAATTAACTGAAAGGTCTATAGACTTAATATTTTCTACTGTGTAACAAATAAGTGCTAATTCATATACTGAAAAAATATTAGGCTTAAAAAAAATCTTTTGGCATGGGGAAAACAGTGAAAGCAAAATGCCCAACATATTTTTATTTATTTAATACAGTAAATCAAACCCTGGAATAATAGTGGCATCCCTAATTCTATTTTTTTTTTGTTTGCTCTCAGCTTTCTTTTTTCTAACCATTGCTTTCTAGTGAGGAAACTTTTGTCAGCTCACTGGATGTTCAGGTAGAATGCAATTTTACCATTAAAATTACCATTAAACACTGAGAGATTGAAAGCTGAACATTTAACAGCTGTCAACATGATAGAAAAAAAGTCACTTCCTTGTATCAACTAAAACAAAAATTTATTTCTTGCAGCATAATTTCTTGTGTATAGTTTCTTCAGAGGGCAATGGGTTTGTCTCTTTAGAGAACTCAGTAAAATAAACAGTTCTGTTGGAGTGATGACACTTTAGCTGAGAAGCTTTGACTGAAGCTTTGCCTAGAGTGAAGCATAAATATATTCAACAGTCCATATTGCTTTAAATTACTGCCTTCCTATAAAATAAGACTGCTTAGTAGATCTGGTGTCTCTCTGTATGTGTGTTTTAGTATTTAAATTAGGGTTCATTAATAGCTGATTTTGTGAGCTGGTGCAGGAACCCGCGCCATTCTGCTCCTTCCTATGTTGCAGAGAGTCATTCAGGGATTTTCTGGCATTTTTTCCCCTGTGTTAGCTGGTTGATTGCAGTGAAGTTATGGTGGGAAGACAGAAAGCAAAATCTGAGCTGGCAAGACTGGGAGATGGAAGTACTTTACACTCAGATATGGAAGCCAGTTAAAAACAGCTGTGTTAATTTTTTTCTGGGTACTTCAGGAAAAAAAAAAATCCTATGGAAAATCAAGTAAAGGAAAAAAAGCGTAAAGAGTGATAAATATGACGGAGGCTAGCACATGCTCCTGGTACACTTTTCTCCTGGGGGATCTGTAAGGGTAGCTGAATACCATATCTGTCTTATCTTTAAATATAGCCAGTGTGGGTGGCCCTTAGGCCATGTCTTGAAAATGACAATCCTTTATAAAAATACTATTACTAGAATTAAATATACTGCCAAGATATTCATTGCTACCTACTGCAGCATAGACCAGGAGACAAGAAAGTAAGTTTTAATAGATGTTTTGATGCTGCTGTCCTGTAACCTCAATCATCTTCTCCTTTTGTTTGCTCACAGCATGTGTACGCTTTGCTAACACACATCTTTACTGTTCCATAAAAGCAAATCAGATTCGTCAGACCAAAACTGCGCTATGAACAGTGGAAAAAAAACGTTTCTGTATTTGTAATCACTTCTTTTGTTTTTCTCTTACAACATCGTGCACTGTAAAAACTGGATAGTTGGTGGATTAAAAAAATATATATATGTAAGAAAAAATGAAACAAGAGTGTTGGTTTGGCAGTATGTTTTTGTAAACAAGTGACCTAAATTGAAGCAGAAATTCTAATGGGAAAAAGGAAGAGAACCAGAAGACTTGAAAATGCAGCACAGAGCAGAGTCCCTACCAGATGGTATTTTTAATAAATTTATCAAGCGGATATAAAAGATGATCATGAACATTCAAAATAGGGAGGGGCAGGCGCCCCTAGAGAGAAGGAACAGTATGATACCTTCTGCACACTGCAATTAGTTAGAATCACTTTCTAATTAACCATTGTAAGGAAGACCACAGAATTATATTAAAAGCGCACTGAGACAGTTTCTGTGCGGTTGTTAAGAAGTTTTACTAATCACGGTAACATCATCTTAGGAGGTCACGGATTAGTGGAGAAATTTAAATGTGTGAAGAAGCTGGATGATGCTCAGAGGGTGTGCAGGGAAAATATTGGATGAACTGAGCTGTCCTGTGTTCATTTAGTGCGTTACTTGGCCCAGAGGGTGTCCGGAATATGCCACAGAACCTCAACATGAACACAGATTTTCACACTTCATCTTTTACTTGTTTTCGTTTTAACCTAGATGTTAGTTTCTTCCTCCTCCTCCAAAAAGCAGCAGTGTATCCCAAATGCTTTAATGTCTATATAAAATGAATGTTTGAAGAAGTTCCCTTGCTGCCAGGGATGAGAAGAAGGAAGAGAAGCCAAGGCAAATTTTATCTCGATGCCAGTACTCTTAGTTTGCGCTGTTAGTCTTTGCTTTATTCAGATTGTTCCCAGTGAAGCAGTTCTACTGTCTGCCACCTGCTCCCCTGCAAGAGTCTGGGAATTTCTCCATGTCTCTTTTCAGTAAGAGGGAATAGGGAGATTTTTAGAATAATAACATGGTCTTTTTATTCACTTTTTTTATGAGCAAAGAAAGATGATAGTAAATCTGATACTGCAGTAGATTTTTCAGAAACTGCCTTGAGTTATTGCTTGGCAATGAGCTCGCACTTTTTTTCCCCATGTGTTTTATGGTGTTCTGGCTGGTTGATGGTTTTCATAAGATCATGCTCCTGACATCAATAGCATGCTTAAAGCACAGAATCCTAGCTCTTTGTGGAAAATTATCTCCTTTTTGAGTGCTGGAGACTCTGACAATTAGCTCTGAAATTTCACATACCTATCTTGCAGCCATTTTCAGATGTCATAGTATTTTAAATGCATATTTTACAGACAACTATTAAAAGTATGTAATTAATTTATCAGTGAGCAGTGTCTTAAAATGGTACATTTACATCTGTACCATCATTTGTTCTCTTGTGAAAACTGAAATAGTATTGTATTTCTTCTGTATTTCTAATTTTTTGTGCTGTTCTTGTTTTGGCTTGTTTGTTCTTTTCTGTTATTTTCAAAAATATTGGTATGAGATATTGTACATTTGGAAATTCTGTTGAATTAATCACTGTCATTCAGATAATTTTTGGTAATTTATTTCCTTCTCTCTCTTTTAAATGACATGGCCACACACACTTGTTGTCTTTCATCAGAGATGACACGCAAAATCTTTGCATTTTTTTAATATAGCCTGTGCTGAAATAATTTTTGTAGTCATATAGATAGAACAAATAGTACTTTTCACATTTTCCCCACAAAAAACCCAAAGGCTTAACAGGCAACCTTGGTTTTTACAAGTTCAGAGACCATCATTTTTCAGCCTTGTAAATATTGGGTTTTTAAATTGACGGTATAGAGAGAGACATATATATTTGAAAAATTGAAGAGGTTAGCTAAATACTGAGCTTTTTAGGAAAGTACTGGGCCTGACTCAGCATCTTGAATAGCTTTTTTATGTTCATCTGTCATCTGCTGGAAGATGGCATTAAAAGCTTGGGATTCTCTCTGAATTACAAATAGAAAGGAAGTACCATACCTGATTAAATGTTAAGAGGAGGAAATAATAGACAATTCCAAAAATAAGTGTTGAAGCACTTGTAAAATAGTGCTGGAAAAGTACTTTATGCACAAGAGAATACACCTCCTCCTTACAGCGTGCTCCCAGAGGAGCTGCTGTTGTCTTGATCTTTGATGAAATTGCTGAAATTGTGTCAAGCTCTAACTATACTATGAATTCTGTTTGATTTGAAAGGAAAGGGTAAACTACTTGGTGTTGGATTTAAACCAGATTAAGTAGGACTAAATATGTACAAGAATTCCTCTTCTTGGAAGGTTTTCTGGAAACCAACACTAAATTTATGTTCTTTGCTCAGGAAGAACAGCTCCCAGTAATATGCTTTTATTATTGCCAAGTATGTTCCCCTGCTTCTAAAAATGACTAGTAGAGGGTTACGTGATCTTTTATCTAATTTGGTTTATATCAGCAGTTTTCAATCTGGAGTGTTCAGTTTTGGCTGTATCAGGGGTGGGAAGAACTGAAGTCAGACAATGCTGACACATGGACCACAGGGTTGGATGTGGACACTGATTGCTGGAGTAGTTCTGGAGGTGAAAGGAAAGGTTCATTATTCATTTTGCAGCACAAGGTAGCAGTTAGCACTGGCCTGTGCAATTAGAATTCTAATCTAACATTTTTTAACTGAAACTCCTTCTTGTCATGGTTTTCCCAGGAATGCTTTTATGAATTTGAAAGTTTTTTGAGTTCCTGGAATTTTCAGATAACTGCATCTTAGGTGAAGGAAAGAAGGCAAATTCAATATTCTGCAGTAATACCTTTGACTTTATTTGGCATAGCAGGCTACTGCATGCTGGCATTTTTAATGGCTGCATATAAGATAGAGAAAAGGATTATCCAGAAAAGATCTTTGAAATTAAGAGGGAGTGCAGGGCAATGGTGAAGGGAGGGGAAGAACTGTATAATGGCATCAGTATTTCCTGGAGGAAAATCATTGTCCTATTTTTTGGCCTTCCTTTTTTCAACAGGATGGGTTCTAAGTAGTTTATTTTCTTTTGCCATTGGGATATTGTAATTTCTTTTTTTGTGGCATTCAGTCGTACCTTTTTCCTGACTCTTCACTGAATGAGAAATACTTCTGCCCTTCCTGTTCCTATTGGTCTGTTGATGTGTTCCTGACCTATTGGTCTCTCCTTCCCACTTGTAGTTCAGTAATTGTATTGAAGGATGTTTTAAGTGTTAAACATTTTCATTTTCTAAATTCTGGGGTGCAATTTCTAATTACAGTTAGAGAGACCGTCAGAAATACCAACAGGTACGTGTTGAGAGTGGTCCCCTGAACTGTGAGACTTCAAGTCCCGGTTTCAAAGACTTGGAGTCCTGACTTTCCACAGTCCACATCCGTGCTTTAAAGTATCTCCCACTTACTTTTCTGTCTCTTTTATTGTGTGTGTGTGTGTAGGTTTCATCACAAAAACAGGAAAAAAATGTTTGAAAATTGTGTAAATTTTGCTAGACAAGATTTTTTTTTTTTTCCAATTGTATTAAAAGAGTGCTTTCGTATCACCAAGACAGAAATCCATTTATGTTAATTTACCAGGTTATCTGGGATCAATGCTATAAAAGTTATGTGTACCACTTGATTCTGCATCATAGCTCATATTAAATAAGAGTTATATTTCTTTATGTTGATCATACATGCATCCTTTTTTCTTCTTTTTCCCAATTCTTTGCCAGAAATAAAGACCATTGCTATCTGAACTGCTTTCTGACTGTACGTTGTCATCTTTGTGTTTTAATTCACAGTTCCCACTGAAAATGTTGCAACAATTGCAGACTGTGCCAGTGTGATTGAGGGTGTAAGTCGCAGTCGCAACGCCTTGTTGAATGGAGACACAAAAAACTACGACTGGGATTCTGGGTACACGTGCCATCAGCTTGGGAGCGGAGCTATTGTAGTCCAGCTAGCACAGCCCTACATGATTGGATCAATACGGTAAGAGGGTTTTGTTTTTGCAAAATTAAGGGCAACAGTGACACTTTCACTGAGCACAGTTAATTTTCATTAGAATATATGACATTTGGAAACAACAGTAATTAGGGGATTAGTTTAGCAGTTGTCATTTGACTTCTTCAGTATAATGGGCATATTAAAAATTAAGTGTGTGAATTACATGTTGAGATACAGCAGTGCGATTCCAGAAAATATTATATTTCAGAGGCATAATAATAGTAATAGTCAATTGTAAGATTAAAGGTATATACTTATGTTAAAATAGAAATTTAATTGCAGCCTCAGTTGGGGTCAGAGTAGGTGCAGTTCCTCATATCCACCTCATTGTGAAAACAGAAATATTTTATTGAAGTAAGCCATCATCTTGTGTCAGCTAGGTTTCCTTCTCACTACACAGTTAGCACCAATTCTTACTTAAACATGGAGTGTATAATAAGGATACAGTGACCTGAATATTGCTTTGCGGTGTTGGTTTAATGTATGTGTTTTGATCTGCGTTGCAGTCCATTGGGCTATTTTTACAGTGAATATCTGTATACATATGAAAAACAAACTTTTGACTAATGTAGAAACTTTGGAAATATATTGGAGAAGCAGGAGTGTTCACAGGTGAAAACAAAAAGATTCTTGCCAGCTTCTCATTCTCTGACTAGAAATGTTTTTTTAGTTTCAGAAAATCAGACCTGCAAAACCTTGTCTGAGTGGCTTCCTGTTCTTCGTCAATTTAGAATATGTTGTTAGGGACTTAATTTCTATTACTTTGTGGCAAAGAAAAAAGAGAAAGATTTCTTAAGTCAGAGTACCAGTGAACAAAAGCTGAAACCCCAGGTGAGGTACCGGCTCGCATGAGGCACCATGCACGTGGGGACGTATTGCCAGGGGCCAGCTTGGTGCCATCTGCCTGTTAGAGGTGCCTCAAACTGTCTGATGAGCAAGTGAGGCTTGAAGGCTCCTTGTAACTACTATTCCTGGTGTGTGTGTTTTAGTTGTGGCTTGTGGCATAACTGTAAAACTTTGAAGGCTATGTTTAAAATCAGACATCCAGGCAAATCTCTAACCTAGCAAAATTACTGTTTTGTCTGTATACCAGCTACAGATGCTATCCATAATGCAAGTCCGGCATTCTTCTCACTATGTGAAACAAGTTGAATAAGGATAGTTGGCAGCTTTCCACACTCAGTGTTATATGCTTTTGAGTCTGGTGTTTTTAATGTTCAATTAAGCATTGCATCTCAAGTAGAAAACCAGGAAGACACAGTACTCAGATTTCTTAAAAGAGGTAATTGATAATGCAATTACATCATTTTCATGCCACTTTAAACTTAAATTTAAGTAGCAACAGAAGCTTTGACCACATGGAGGAGTAAGAGAGGAATATATTAACTAAAATGCAGTTTCTCTGTCTTCCTCTTAAGGTTTTCTGCTTTCAGTTGACGAATGATACCGTCTTTTCAAGTCAATCCAAAAAATTGGCTTTCCTGTATTAAATACTATGCTAGTGTTTATTCTTGGGCAGAAGGTTTTAAAGTCTTATTATTAAACAGTGTGTTAGGTGAACTAGACTTTTGATTGCCAAGAAATTATAATTATATAATTGGCAAGTGTGTAAAGGAAATAAAAATAAAAAAACCCACGTAATTTAAAACTAATAGACATTCAATGATTTTGTGTGTATTACATTGTACAGATACAGGGTCAGAGTCTCATCTTTCTTTATCAGCTTTCCTGCATGTATAGTACAGACAAGAGGAGTACCTTGCCTTAAAACCCAGCAATAACGAACATCATTGTCTAGGGTATCTTCTGACAGAGTAGACCACGTGCATTACCTAGAGACAGCAATGCTGGTGCTGTGTCATCTTTTTCTTTTTGTGTTCTGCCTAGAACAACAAGTGGTTTGGGTCACAGCCATGTCTGTTGTGGATCACTGGCAGCCAAGGGACAGATACTTCTTGGAGTGGGCAAGCGAGGTTTCGCTGTGTGGCAACTCCAGCTTTGGCAAGGGTCTAGAACATGTCTTGTACTGTACAGTGCTCAAGATGGTGACAATGACCACTTTATTTAGCACCAGGAAATCTGTGACTGGTACAGAAATCAGGTTACATATAAACATAGATTAGAGCAAAAAATCTTAATATTTGATCTTGATGAAAGCAAGACATTTTTTTGAACACAATGTCTTTCACAAGTGATTGAACTGTATTAATTGCCTGTCTTCCTGCTGTTTGCTTACTTGAAAACTCCCTTGGTCTCCCCCTCCCACCAGTAGAAAAAAAATTTCAAGGAGCATTTTCTTTAGGTTGGCTATACTCTGTAACTGCAGATTGACATGAATTGCTCTACTCCCAGAAACAGAGTCATTAGACCTCTGGATTTGGATTCTAAATTAATAATTAGGAATTAAAGTATATATATATATATAAAATTTAGAGACATGAATATGCTATTGAGTATATTTTTGTCAGAGAGAGTAAGTATATGAGCTTTTGAAAAATGGGTAGTGACTGCTTTTAGTCTATAGAAATCAGAATACTACTGGAGACAGCCACCAAGTCAGAGTGTGTTACCATGGCAACTACATTCTGAGTCTGAAAAAAGAAGAAAAACTCTTGATACTCAAATATGCATTAGAAATGCATGGAGAGCTTAGTTTTTCAGGACTGTCTCTTGAATACATGCTTTCTACAGAAATCATCCCTTAGTCTTAGAATCTTAGAACATTGGAACAGGCTGCCCAGGGAAGTGGTAGATGAGGTTCTTAGGGACACGGTTTATTGCTAGAGTTAGGTTACGTTATGGTTGGACTCGATGAGAGTCTCTTCCAACTGAACTGATTCTTTGATTCTACTGAGTTTGGAAGGGAATTGAGGAAGACATCCCAGCCTGTTCCTCAAAGGAGGGTCAGCTACTCTAGGCTTTCTGCCTTCAGGTCTTGAAAACCTCCAAGGAAGGAAATTCCACAGCTTTTCTGGGTAGCCTGTTCCAGTGTTTAACTATCCTCACAGTGTGCTTTTTTCTTCCTTTTCATGAGGTTCCTGTTTTCCTATGCCTCTGGAACATCCCTTTTCAATGTCTGACGATTGTCTTTTGTTTGTCCCGTTGTGCACCTCAGTAAAGAGCCTGGCTCAGTCTGTTTGGTAACCTCCTCTCAGGTATTGAAGAATGCTGTGAAGTTCCTCCCCAGTCCCAAGCCTTCTTAGGCTCCCTGTTGCACAGAGCATGTGCTCCAGTCTCCCAGCTGTCTTGATGGTCCTCTTCTGGAATTGCTCAGATCTATCAGTGTTGTATTTGAGTCGAAAATGGGATACAGTATGCCAGATGTGATCTAACAAACAGCAAGTAAAGGAGAATAACCTCTTCCCCTTGTTCTGCTGGCTCAGTTCCTGTTGCTGAAGCTCCATGTCCTGCCAGCCTTCATTGCTGAGGAGGCAGACAGGCAGCTAATGGGATCTTCTGCTCAATGTGACACCCATGTCCTTTTTAGCACAGCCAGTCAGACTGTAGCATTTACTACCACAGTGGATTACTCTGTATGAGGTACAAGATTTGCCTTTGCTCTTGTTGAATTTAATGAGATTCTTTTTTGCCCATACACTTGGTCTTCCCAGAGGCTGGCAACCAGTCCTCCTGAATGGTGGCCATACTCTGGAGTGTACGGATTGCACCCCACAGTTTGCTGTCATCTTCAAGCTTGATGAAGGCTCATTCCATCTCCTTGTCCAGATAGCTCGTAGATATTAAACAGGTTAAGTCCCAGAGTAGACTCTGGAAGAACTCCTCTTGCATCCAGCATCCAGATGGATGATGAACTGTGAACCACTACCTGGTGAACTAAACAGTCTAGGTAATTTTTACCCCTGTTGTAGCAAATCCATTTAAACTGTAGCATTCCAATTTGGATACAGGGATGTTATCGGAAACCATGTTGAAACCTTGTTAATATAAAATACTTTTGCAGGTGTTTGTATGTAAATTTGAAGCTCTTGGCTTCCATGTCAAAATTTACTCAGAAATTCTGAAGCAGATGTAATGATAGGCTGTGCTCAATAGTATTTCCTAATAGAAAAGACCTGGAAAACATGGGCATTGGACTAGATGACGTTTAAAGGTCCCTACCAACCCAAACTATTCTATGGTTTGTAACTAAATATTGTCTTTTAGATTATAGAAATGAAAACATTGTGGGTTTGGGTTTTTTGTGATTTTATTTTGTTTAGGAGCTTTATTCTTGTCAATGTGGAAGTTTCTCCACGTTGTTATCTGTCTGGAGAGAAAATGATCTTGCTGGTTTTCCTCTCCGAAAAAGCCCTTATCAATGACAGAAAAATGATTATATTTAACTGGAAACAGAAAGACAGCAATTGGTGTGTTTAACATAGCAAACATAATTTAACTTTTAATGGTTAAAACTTCAATATTGAAAACACTGCCATATCACAACAGTTCTCTGACTAACTCTCCCTGCATATATCTGGAATAGAAATGTGATGCTGTTATGCTGCAGTCTTTGGCTGATAACTTCATAGGGCTTTTTTGCCTTTGAGTTTCCAAGGGGAAAACAAAAAACCAACCAACCAAAACCAACCTTCCAAAAACACAACAAACAAACAAAAGATAGAACAGGATTTGTTATAATGTATTTGGTGGAGGGAGACAGAATTTTTCTGTACTGTAACGGTTTTCATGTTAAAATAAATAGAAATCTTGCATCTTTGTAAAAGTAGATTAACCACTTATCCATGTTTAATCTGTTGGAAGACTTTATTGCTAATAAGAGTATGTGATAGCCAACTGTTTTGCTTTTCATATTTAGAGTCATTCTTAAAATAACAAATCACGGAATCACAGAACTATAACAATTAGTTTTAATGTGCTTTCTGTTTGCTTATACCATCATCATATACATCTCTTATGCTTTCTAATTTTCCATACCACTTCTGCCTCTACAGTTTTTCTTTCTTTGTTGCTCATTTTCTGTGTTTGCCTGACTTGAGAGTGAAATTGTAACTCAGAATAAATTATTGTATAAGCACCTAGCAAATATGCAGGAATTTTGTCTCCTTTTTAGGATCCCGAAGAAAGATTGG
Source organism: Nesoenas mayeri (assembly GCF_963082525.1). Lineage (NCBI taxonomy): Eukaryota > Metazoa > Chordata > Aves > Columbiformes > Columbidae > Nesoenas > Nesoenas mayeri. The sequence continues at coordinate 88,291,339 of NC_137544.1, read as the reverse complement.
TTTCCAGTAAGGTAACTACTGAAACCAAAATATGCAGAAACTTAGAGGGAATTATAGACAATTGGAAGCAAAAATGTAAAGAGAATTGTATAAAAAAGCTCTTTCTATAGGGTTTTGCATTTTCTTCCATTTTCCTCATCTTTCAAGAAGTATCACTACCTCATGTTTTAATTTCTGTCTTTTGAGTTTCTGTAAGTATGCAAGTAGTTCATGAACTCAATAGTATCAAATATTTATACTATATGTGGTATCTACTGACTTACAGTATTCAAGAAGCGGATATCATCCTGTCAGGTGCATGACTATTATTGTTTGGTATTCTGCTAACACCTTGAGTAGTAGTTATACAGCAGTCTGAACTAAACAGTGACACAGTGACTGAACAGTGACAATCTTTTTGCAGAAATCTAGGAATAAAAAGCAAGCAGAGACACCACAAAATGCTTATGTAAATGCAGAACAATGAATCATAGGGAGGCACGTGACATTTAGGGAAATACTGTTTAAAAAGATACTGCAGCATATTTTCATGTAGCAGGTAGCCAATATAATCCATTTCCCACACCTGTAATGTGAAATTTTATTAATATTTGAAAAGCTTTTATTTTCTAAAATAAGTCATTTTCAACATATAATGTAAGTAACAGTACCATATTAAACGATTAACATGCTTAGACTTTAGATACCCAAAGAAGTGGCATATGAGAAATACGTTTAAATCTCACAATATGGCAGGTAGAAAGCTGGATAAAGCTTTGTTCTGATTTTGCTTCTCAATCCTGAAGGCAAGATTTACTAATGAGAACTAATTTACATTTTTATTCTAATATGGAAAGCCCTTGGAACATGGGCAATTTCAGTATAAACAAAAGCATTTCCAATGAGTATAGTTCTGACTTTTTAAGTGGAATGTTCTCCTCCCTGCCATTTAATATCCATCTTAGCAAAACATAGGGTCTCTACAAAAGTTTAGCCTGGTAGTTTGCATGGAATGTGTTTTAAAATTACTGTACTGGGCATAAAAAGTGGGCCCTTGTGCCCAGTGTGCTGTGGTGAATATTCATATGATCACCTGAAAGTTTTTTGCTGCTTATCCAGAAAGGCATTTCATGCAGAATAAATTCCATATTGGTTCTGTTGACAGTCTCCCTCCCCAATCTCTCCTAGGAAAGCTACTGCGAGGAGGTGAAGAAATAGCTTTTGTTGTTGTTGTTGTTGTTGTTATTTCTTTCACAAGTCCCAAAGAAACAAAAATCTACATTTAGCATTCATGCTAAGTCACTTTGGGAAAGATTCTGCCACCTTTAATTTACTCATTGTTTGGTTTGTAATAATTGTAAGCCATATGCTTTTTTAAACCTGTTTAATTTGGGCTAGTTTGTTTTGAGAGAAAGTAATTATACACATTCTTAAAAGGAACACATATGTCCTGTTAGCCTTTTGCTCTAAAGCCGAGCCAGTTGTGTTTTAATTACAGTTTTGTTAGTTGAAATTATGGTCACTAGTGTGCTTCTGATATTGAAACTCTTGATCATAGCTTTGAAAACATGGATCAAGGGAACAACACTGAGCCCCCATGATGAAAAGGATCCTACTGGAAAGCATTATTAGCTACATTTTAATAGCTTAAAAAAAAATTAAACCAAAACAAAACCAAAAAAACCCCAAAACCACCACAAATGTACCTGTGTTTTTGCTTTCCCTCTTTTTATCATCTTGAAGATTTGGTTTAAATATAGATGTTAAATCAATTCAGGATCTGTTGAGTATTAGTAGTTACCAAATCCAGGATTTTAATCTGTAAACTTTTTATTTTGTATTTATGAGCAAAAAAGATTTCATTCTGTCTCTTCAGTATTTGGAGACCTTCAAGATACAGAAAAGTAGAGTGGGGAAGATCTGATGAAGCAGGAGTTGGAGTTGGGTGGTTTAGTTTTGTGATACGAGGGTATTCTTTGTCTTTCATGATGCTACAGGCAACAATTTTTATTTTTTAAATTTGCAAATAGAGAGTATTAATATGAGCTAAATCCTTCTGTTAAAAGTGTTTTATTTTAGCTTCTTTTAGCAATTTTTGATAGCGTAATATTTTTGATAATATTAATCTGCTGGGTTCATTGAGAGCAGATCGGGAGTTTGGTTTAAATCTGCTTGTCCAGTAGACCCAAATTCACTTTGAATGATGAGATTCCAAAACCTAAAAAAGAGAGCTAAACTATGTTGTTTTGAAAAGAAGGTAATAGGGTTTTAGGGCAAAGATTGTGTCCTTAATAATCAAATTCTGAGGACAGTTGGCTCCTGCTTGGCACAGCCTCTCTCTGTAAAGGGATTCTGCGTTCAGCTACCAGCTAGCTCATTTTCCCCATCTAGCAGTAATGGTTTTTTTAAATGTTAAAAGTGAGCAATAATTTTTGCAGTGATATTCCTCCCAGTAGCGATAGCAGCTGAAAGCAAAAAAGACTTTCTCAACTGGAAGAAAGGGATTTCTAATATAAAACTTAGATGCTCCTCTGAAAGATGATTAAAGAGAGGCAGCTTGAAACTCTGTTCTGGGAAAGTCTGTAGTATGACCCAAGTTCCATTTCTTTTTATGTATATCTCAGCTATTCTCATTGACAATCAATGGATCCCTTATCTATTGCACTTTGAAAAATGTGGATCTGTGGAAGTTCTTCCACACAGGTGGATAAAGAACAGGGGTTAGCTGTATCACCTGGCTCACACACTGCTCTTTTTATGCGTGTGGCTGTAGTTATAGCTATTTTTTGATAACTAGCTATGTTTTGGTTGTTTGACTACAGCAGGTTTGTTTGCTTCTGTATCAAATAGATTTAAGCAGTAATTCTAGAAAGTACTAGCTAACTTTGACAAGAAAGTGAGGATCGAGAAACAGCAGCATTGGTAACAGCCAATATGTTGCAGTGGAGTATTTATTTTCCTTGGGTGTATTGAGTATGGGTTCAGAAAATAAAGAGTTTTAGCAAAACCAAAGTCAGCCAGACATAATTTTCCATGGCAGACATGATGTGGACTGTTTTAGAATCTTGCAATTCAAAATCTTTGGGTAGATTGACAAGAGAGCTTTAACTCTGAGAATGGTAAATGCACTATGCTTGTCTTGTGTCTAGTCATCTCTAACTCAAATAGAAAAGATTTTTTGAGATTTTGTTTTTGATATCACATTTGCTGTGGAGTTTATATGAAAACAGTAAGAACAGCAGTTAGTGTTTCTAAACTGTACCCCGCTAATGAGTGGAATGACACCACTCAAGGGTTTTATGTAACATGTAAAGTATGGACAACATTTAACTGCTTCTAAAGAAGAAAATGCAGACATGTCTGCCTCTGTTCTGGCCAGTCCATTGCCCCTTTAAGTTGTAAATAGCCTCTTGTTATTTGTGGATGCTTCACTGGGAAAAACGATGCTCTATGTTGGTTCGCAAACATGCTGGATAGAATTTATCATGTTTTTCGTTAAAGAAGGCATTCTATGCTGGATATTTTTCTTAAGTACATGTATTTTAATCCCATCCACCGAGGGGGGGAGGAGAGAAAGGGCAAGGTTCTTGGGCTTGCTTTAATTCATATCCTTAGAAATAAAATTAAAATTAGGAATGATGTTGAGGTTTCAAGTATCTCTTACATTAGGAGAATAATCTCCATATAAAGAGGAGAGAAGACAGAACATTTACCTGATGTGTTTTTAGAGAATGATGCACTTAAGTTAAATCACATCCTTGATGCTTTAGATCTTCCTGTCTGTGAGACAAGTATGGAAATTGAAGGTTGTTCAATATGTCATTTAGTGCCTTTCCTGAAGAGCTGTGTGTTTGTTAGAATGAGTATGGAAGGAGTCTGTGATACCTCTGTTTTTTCCTTTTTCTTCTGATATATTAAAAGAAAACAAGAGAGAATATAGTTAAGATGACAGTGTAATATTTTTTAGTCATCAGAACCTTTCTTCTTTCCCTGTTTAAACTGACCTTTCCAAACAGATCTTTGTTTCAGGCTTAAAGCGGGCAATGTTATGTTGCATGCCAAATAAATTAGTTCATTTATTGGCTTTCAAATAAATTAAAAGTAATTGAATGCATGTAGTGAAGTAATGTTAGTAAGATGGTTATTATAAACCTGTAAGTCTATTGCTTGCCTTAGGAAAATAAGAATAGAGACACTCAAGTTTGAGATGACAGAAGCAGTGAAGACCTTGTTGAGTGTTAGAGACACATTGCAAAAGAAACAGCTAAATTTATAAGGGAGTGAGAGGAGGAAATAAAGAACTGGAAAACTTCAGCAGATTGGTTTAATGTTTATTTTACTTATCACTCAACTTCTTCATACTTAGGTTGCTACTTTGGGACTGTGATGATCGGAGCTACAGCTACTACATTGAGGTTTCAACAAATCAGCAGCAGTGGACTATGGTGGCTGATTGCACAAAAATTTCCTGCAAGTGAGTTGTTTTTGTTTTTTTTTTTCCAATTATTTGCACAAAGTCTGAATTGGGAAACTAGTGATTTTTATGCTTTTGTTCAGTACTTACATAGGTGACTTTTTGACCGTGAAAAGAACCATCATTTACATAACCTGTGGATTTCTACCTGGATTTCTAACCCTTGTAAATACAGCTTTAGGAGGTGACAGTGTCTAGTTCTGTTGAATATCTAAACTTTCAAACCAGAATCACATTCTTCAGATGCACATCAGTACTGGGTCTCCAAACAGTTTAACTGATCATTCTCAGAAGCAGTCTGCCTTACCATACCCTTGCTTTTGTGATCACTAGAAGTGAAACCATGTTTCTCCAGAGTTTGTGTGTTTATGGTGACCCTGGTGTCAAATCACCTGTCCTCTAGAAATGTGGTAGGAGAGGAAAAGAGAGCTTGGTAAAGGATTTTCTTTATCAAATGCATTTCTTCCTTATCAGAGCATATAATTGTATTGTATGATATTTGAAGGGTGCGAGGAGAGCAAGGGTAGAGACCAAATCAGAGCAGGTCAACCAGTTATCTAAGCTTGACTGTGTGTCTATTCCAAAGCAGAGTGCCTGACCCGTATGCACTGACCACTCTGCTTTTGAACAGGATCCTTCCATAAAACAAGTCTTAAAAAGCAACAAAAAAAAGAGAAAAAACTGTTTCATTTTCATTTTTGTACTAAAATTGAGAGAAATTGGGCATGAATACTGTCCACACGTATACTTTCCATTGGCTTTTCTGTAGTTATTTGGTCTGCTGATAAATCCCATTCTTCTAGTAGGGAAGAGTAATTCAATGCTGATAGACTCTTAAGCTTTCTAATTCTAAGAATGACCCAGATACTTGTCATGGGGCTGCAAATTTATACATTACATATCCTGAAGCCAGGCAAGCTCAGTTTTCAGTGAATGTTGGTACAATATAATCTCATGCCTGATCCCCAGGGAAACTCAGATTTATAAACATTTTATTTCTCTCCTTTTCTCCAAGTCAGTTTACCAAAAGATCTGTTTTCCTTCCTGGGACAAAACTGAAGTCATCAGCTCACCTGGGGACAGCCCCAACCCATCTTGTATTTGTGCCAAACAAAACAAAATGGATTTTACAAGTTCAGAGATGGTTTATCACATAGGACAAGAGAGTTATTCATTCCTTTCTGGCAGTGCTGCTGATACACATTTTCTAAAGCTTTATTTCATCTGTTAACAAATAGTGCGATTCAAATGTGCACTACAATGTCATCTAGACATGTTGGTGAAGGAGAACTTGACACATCCTTTCACTGTATAAAGAACAGGGAACTGATGAGTAGAAAGCCTGGATTCTGCCAGTAGGTCTGGAAAAAGAGTAAAGGGGATATAATGATTCTGAAGGGCATCTCAGCATAATAGAGAAAATTCATCTTTTTGTCTGTCTCCAGCAGCGGGAGCACTAAAAAGCTGAAACTTGAAACAAGAAAGAGAGGGAGAGTCAGAATTGGAATATTTTTGCACTTTTTCGTTGTACATTTTGATACTAACAGTCTCTAATGGTCAAAAGGAGCACTTGCTTAAGTTTGCACAGTGCAGGTGGAATTGCTGGTTCACTGCCCAGTTCAAGTATCTACTCACCATGTTCAAACCACATGTTTTTTAAAGCCTTAACCTTAGGCAAGTATAGATGCGTCTCTGAAATAAAGATAGCTGCTGCTTCTACTTCAAGATCATGATTCAAAATGTAGGTGTTCTGGAGGTTCTCAAAGCCATGGCTGCAGGAACCATTTTCATATGGATTAGAGAATTGCATTTTTTCTTCCTAGCCTCTGCAGTTACATTTAAATACTATATCATCTGTGACTAAGTTGAGAGGTTTGTGGGCCCCTATATACCCCCCTCAATTTTCAAGTGATATCTCTGCATTTGACAGCATTTTTTCCTATTACATTTAAATCTCTTGGCCTTTATGAGCAGCAAATTGGACTTTTTCAATCATCCCACCACAGAGAAGAAAACCCTTTAAATATGTTTCATTTTATTTTCCAGTGGAATTTGCAGAAATGCCCAAGTGACTTCAGGTCAAAAATTACTTTCATTGTAATGAAAGGTTGATAACTCCAAATACTATACAAATAAGTATATGTATAATATAGAAAATAAATATATAATGTGTATTTATAAGTTATATATTAAACTGTTTCTATATATTAACATATAAAACAACTATATAAAATACTGTATAAATGACAAATGCTGTTAATGTTAGGACTGTTTTTGCAAAATAGAGACTATCATCAGTACATACAGTCAGAGCTAGACCACTTTTCATTTTACGGAGAATTATTGAAATGTGGTAGTGTGACCACAAAAAAAGCATATTCTTAGTGCTCAAAAATAGTTGAATGTAGAATGGAAGAGATATCATGCTCTGAATGAAGGCCCTCACTTAAAAATTTTTGGGCCAGATCTCGATATGGTGAAGGAGACATCTTAATGAATAAGAGAAAATTGAATTAGTCACTGGTAGGAATGTGCAGAACTGACTTTTTGGTTTAATTTCTGTAAAATAAAAAAATCCCTTTAAAAAAGACATCTTGAACCAAATTGAAAACATATGGATTTTTTTTCCCCGAGAAAAACAAACAAGTTATTTTAACTGCATGTAATTTTAACAACAAAAACAAACAGAAGAGTTGGATTTTAACCAGAATTAACAGATGCTGTAGTAAAGCAGAGGTGATGCAGTTTACCTGGTTTACTATCATACTGTAATGGTAAAGATACTCCTGCTAGATGCAAAAAATGTTTGTTTTTCCCGTCTCTGTGCTTCCCCTTACCATTAATACCTTGGTATTTGGGGCAAACAGCTCCAACAAAGAGAAATCTGCTTCTAAATGCAGTTTGGTTGAGTGATTCAGGCACTCCCCAAGGAAAAAGCAAGAATCAAACTCGTGCTGTGTGGCTGGGTTTGACTCACCATCAGGTTTGGGCAGACAGTTAAAGATTCCTGTGCTCAGGAATTTGCCTTAACCAAGTTACAGCACAACAGGGTGGAAGCAGCAGCCCCCTCATCTCTTCCTTCTCTGCATGTTTCTGAATGCCGCATCTCCTCTTTCACCTGGAAGAAACAAAACAAATCTTCTGCTAATGTGATCAAAGTTTATAATTGTTTTTTGTCTCAGCCACATCCTAATTTTCTTAGTGAATACATGGACATCCCAGCCCAAAAAGGACTAATCTTACGTTGCTATGAAAATTGTCATCACTTTGCCTTATGTGTCTTTGTTTAAAGAAAATGAGAAGCAGGTATGTCCTTGCCTCAGACCAGGATTGCCTGTTTGACTACAAGCAACTCTCAGAGCAACAGTCAGCTAAGAATCATTATACACTTATTTGTGTGAGGCTGGAATATGAATTCTTTCCAAAAAGTATACTCCAAAATATGTATTTTTCTGTTTGAAATTTTTAATATATGAGTGTAGTCTATGTGGTTGATAAGGTTGAAATCCTGCATTTGCCCTTTCTGGCATTAGTTCTGTGTTTCATATACTGTGGTTGACTCCAGGAAAAGAACTGGTTTGCTTTTCCACGTGGGATATGCTGCTGTAGCAAATGAAAGTGGATGGAGTTAAAACTCAGGAGAATTTCACAGAGGCCCACATTTGAAGAAACAGAATACTTGCAATGAGAAAATTTGCTTTTCTAGTAATATTCTCTATTCACTTTCCTGTCTTCGAAGAGCTGTGGATAGGAGTTGTTTCCTTTGCCAGTTGCTGCCTGGCTTTCTGTCTCCACACACCTTCAGGGGAGTTACAATCCTTTGTGAAAGTCATGAGTGTCTTGTCTCGTAAGTTTCCTGTGAGGTCTCAGAGTCATTTTGCTGATTCTGTGGAACAAGGGCATAAAGATGGACCAAAAAGGTGGCAAACACAGACCTCAGACACCTTTGGTGATCAGTGAGTGGCAAACAAAACTATGAGAAATAAAATCAGATTATTTTTAAATAGCATATATTGGTTTTGGCAGTCTACTGAAGCATGAATTTCCCCTTTAAACCATCAGTATGCTGCTTTGGGTTGTTTTAATGGTATTTTTAATGTAGCATTTTGTGTAAATTAGTAATTCAGTGCTCAAAGCCAGGAACTGTCAGGCTAATCTGAACCTTCTCTTCTCCCAGTTTCAAAAGGCTGAAGACAGAAACTGGATGTCTGTTATCTTCACAGGGGAAGCTTGCTTACTTTCCCTAAGTGAGAGCCAATTAATGCAGACTGGTTGTGTAATTGTCAATTTTCAAGTGCTCTATGGAAGCTATTTTTTTTTTTTCTTCTCCACAATAAGCTGTTTTTCTCTACACAGTGTGACAGTAATGAAAAACAGTCATGTTCCATCCTGTTTTTTAAAACATTGATAATAAGTGGGCTTGAGCATGTTAGTGTCGAACAATAGGGACCTGCACTTGTTAGAAGAATTCACCAGCAAAGAGTCTGAAAGTCAAATAAAAAACAGAAGATACTGAAGGCCAGAAGGAGTCAGACCTCAGAGTTAATGACATTTTTGATAAAATAAGCCCCGTGAAGACAAATATGAAGCAAGCTACCATGACAGTTATCAACTCAGTATCGTTCTTTAAAGTTCTCTTGTGTAGTTATTATGAAATGGACCTAATCCATTGGCAGCGGACATACCATATTTGATTCCCCAGTAGGAAAAAACAGTCTGAAACTCTGATAGAATCTGGGAGACAGTGAATATTGTTTATTGATGCGCAGTTCTAAGGCAGTTGGTATCAACTGTCTATATAGTTGGTTTGGGGCAGTTTTATTATTTTCTTGTGGAGTGGACTTCATTTTCAGAAGGTTTATAGTGTATTGGATCTTTTATTTTATTTTTTTTTCCCCTCCTGGGCTCATTGTTTCTTATTCAGAGTACAAGGCTGTTATGATAAATGTTTAAACACTTCCAAACTTAATTTCATGTTTCCATTGCTTATTATCTTTTTATTATGTAATAGCTATTTCAAACCCTAAATTCTCAGCTGAGTTCCCCTCAGGTTTTTTTCCTATAGTTTTTGTATGAATGTAATTAGTACTTTCACATGAAAAGCCCTTTGGGATATGGATGTGAGATTCATTAACAAAATTTATTAACTGTCTTCTGATTGATTTTTCAAGAATAGTTTTTCACTTTGAGGCTTATTGCTCTTGTCCAGTGTTTCATATTTCTATCCTATGATAATACTATGTGCATTTGCAGTTTTCAGGCACTGCTGTGTTTCCTTTGGTAATAAATCACAGGTAAAGAACACCTAGAGAGATCTGGGTCATGCACTTAACAGTTCTAAACCACTTTTCAGATGTACACAAGAGTGTTTTCCATGTTGGCTAAGGACTTCAAGTGAGAAGATACTTTACACAAAGTTAGTGGCAAACTCAATTCTGGATTTCTTTTTTTTCTGGGTATCCTTTTGTGAAAGAGGATAATCTCTATCATGATGAGATTATATCTTTCACTATAAAGATAATATTTGAAGTGTGTGAATACCTTTCCTCGTAACGGCATGTGGCACGTTACATACTCATATGTAGTTCACTCTATGATCCTGTCTCTAGAATTCCATCACGTCCGTTTTAATCCATCGTTCTTTTCCTTAACCACTAAGACTGTTTTATCTCATAATAAAATATCTTGAACATTTCTCAGCCCTCTTGCCTTTACAACTGCCTGTATGCTCACATTGCTTTCTCTGTTCCTTCCTATCAGTATTGCATGCATCTACTGTCCTGTCATACCTAGAATGACAAAAATAACATTTTTCCTAATTTTTGTATAATCTTTAATTCTGTCTCACGCCTGAGCTCCCAAGTGGTGGCATGGAACAGGATAAAAGGAAGCGCTCTTGTACCTGCAATGTCAAACAGGGTATTTTGACCTCATTTCATCCTGTTTTACATGAAGTTAATTTCACAGCAAAACTGTTCTTGTACCCCTTCTGTCAAACACTGTATTTCAACCACGCTTCATTGTATTTTACGTGAAGCAAATTTCACAGCAACTCTGTGAATGCCTCTTCCAGAATTGCCGAACTTAGTGTGGCCACATTCGTACAATACAAAGATGAAATATATTCAAGTAAGATGTCTGGGAAATTGCTACATAGTTAAGTTCAATTTCAAGTCTCACTTGACAAAAATAAACTGAGGGTTCTTATTAATCTGTTCATTATGCTGCTAGTAATGCCTGCTGGAGCAAGTCAGACAGATATAAAGGGTCATTTTGTGTAATTATTGAGCTTAAAAGCCTTGAACGATAGAGGCATTCAAGTACATATTTTTCCTTGTGTTTATATGCCCACATTTTGAAAGATTCTAATAAGGCAAAAGAAGAAAGAAGATCCAGCTTCACAGACTTGCCTTATTAAGCATGAAGAATTAAGATTTCACAGAGAGAAACCAGAGTTGTATTCCATTACAGAGCGTTAGGAGTCTCTCAGAAGTGTGGAAACTGCATCTAACATCTCATTTGCGAGCTTTTTTTTTTTTTAATGGAGTCTAGTTTGACTTAAGAAAGATCCAGCTACTTTTAAGTCATGTTTCTTAACTGTGGTTCAGGATTACAGAAAGGTTTTCAAATTCTTAGTTTGTCTTTTTTCTCCTTCTACCTTCGGTTCCTTGTGGTTGCTTTTCAGCCGCAAATACACATGGATCTTTCAAACGAGCCTTGAACAGAGCAGCAAGGTCTTGCAAACTGCAGTGTCTCAGCGTCCCTTGGATGTCTTGTCGTACACTATTTCCACATGCATTGCAGCTTTGCTTCGCTCCGTTTTGCTATGTGGCTGGCATGTTTTCAGCTCTTCTTCATGCACGTTACTGAGAGGAGAGGCAAGAAAACATCACTGATTTATTTACAGTAATGTTTTTACCAGGGCAGATTATATCAGTAAATCACAAAATGGAATCATTATTTTATCTTTAGCTTCATCCTTTGGGGATTTCTGCACTATGTGGTATGTGGTGTATTTTTTAGAATAATGCTCTGTCCGTTTGTTTCATATACTTGCAGGGATGGTGCTTCCATTGTGTTCTTTGCTTTTCTATCACACTGAGTTCCCACAATAAGAATTTTTTCTTGATACCAGTACTGAACATCATATTACCCAATTTCATTCCATTATTTGTCTTGTATCCCTGTAAATCTATTTTTCTTTCTTAAAGGATTTCATGTACATCAACTACATAATTATAGTCATTCTGTCTTTTTCCTCTTACCTTGTTCATTACTTACACAAGTTTTGCCTGACTGTATTTTGTGCTCTTTCGTCACAAATCACCTTCCTCTGTTTTTAAAATTATATTTGTGAATTTTACCCAGTTCTTTTTGTATGAATTTTTAAGGCACAGAGTTATGAATTAAATACTAAAATTCAGTTTAGCAGGAAGTGTTGGGAGAGGATCTGCGTTTTTTCTGTTCTATAAATGGTAACAGACGCAGAAGTTGTATGCGTTATTTTTGTCTCAGTTCACTTCAGTCTTATGTCTAAAATTGCTGAAGTTATGGATGTGAGTTCAGGTTTTTTGCTGCTCAAGTTTCAGTCCTAGTTCACAAGGCTTTGTTTTCTGACCTTGAGGTTAATAGATAGTACAGTGTGGCAGAAATAGAAAGGGTTACAGTTTTCCTCCCTTCCATTAACAAACCTCAGGTTGCTTGTATTACTGTTATGAGGAGGCACATGCTGATCTACTTTTTTTTCACGGTTTTATTCTTTTTGGATGCTGTGGTTCAATTTACTGTATTCCTTGGAGGTTTGACATGTCAATTAGATGTTATCGACAGTAATAGAAGGGTGGTTGCTGTAAATGTGAAGTTTTTGAGTGGGCCATGAAATCACACCCAAGGGAATGTAAGAGAGAAGTGTGATAAATACAGTGATAGTCTACACGCTACAAAGGAACTGATTAATAGGGAGCATAGCTCTTTCTTGTATCTCTAAAAATATTGTTTATATATATGCTAGTAATCAAGTGTTCCTTTGGTATGAAAAGTTATGTAATAAAAATAGCTTACAATGTGTTGTAGGATTATGGGGTGGAGAAGTCTTCAAAGTTAAAAGCATCACACTAGTTGTAGTACTGGGTGTGCTAATGTGTTGTATGGCTTTTCATATCTTTGCTATCTAGGTGGACATCAGGACCAATAACTATTGGTAGTCAGTAAGCACAACAAAACCGATTCAGCCTCTAGGATTGTGCGAATCTCTCTTCTGCATATGTGCTCTGATGTACACAAAAGTAGGGAAGATGAACTCACAGGTCAAGTTACTCAAGTTCACAGCCTTCGTCTGCCACTACTGCCATCCCCCAAGGATGTGTGCATAGATGCCATATGCAAAAGTCTTGCTGTGGCATAGAAATTTGGCCTATAGTGCTCTGCCAGACAGTTGCCAGCAAATTGCTAATAATTTTGTTTTCTGTAAGATTTTAAAATACAAACTATATTTCTGGAAGTACAGGAAGACAACCTGTCAAAATTTAAAAAAATGTTTGAGCAAGCTGAATTATATGAATACACAGCTTATGCAGTATAAAGATGCTACTGGTTGCCTACATTGGCATGTGAATATATTTGAAAATTGATTGCTACATTTATTTAGATAAATAATTACTGCATGCAGTTTTACCATTGCTCAATTTTAATATATTTTAACATTTCCTTTATGTAATATTTTTTCTAAACCAGCAAAAATGTCAGCACTGAAGCTGTCAAAGTAGGGGTTACTCTGAGGAGTCTTTTACATTAGAAGCTTTCTAGGGATGTCAGAAAGTTGGCACAGACTTCATTAAATCTATTTCATGACAGAATTTTTATTCTAATAGGTCTCCTTTGTCAAGCCCACATTTGGTTTCTACAATAAATCATATGCAATAAAGTGTTTATAGCAGTTTAGTAAAGTGTTCTTATAGAGGAAAGATATTTTCTTTGGGTTGATGGGAGGGACCAATCTTAGGGCAGAAATAACTACAAATTTTGTTCAGATGCTTTCAGAATTGTGTGTTCCTTATAGGAAGTATATTTAGCATAAACACTTCTGAGGAGAGTTTTCCCAAAAGGTGGGAATACGGATCTTTACATGTCAAGATATAAAGCCATTATGTAACAAATACTGTGACAGATGATTTTTAGTATTTATTGTTCTCAGCTTTATTCTAGACTCTCATATTTCTCTTTGCCATTTTTATTACTTCTGCCATTAGTACTTTAAATCCTTTTTGGTGTGTTGTTTAGTTTAGTTTAGTTTTGTTTTACTTGATACACTGGATAAATTATATTTCCTATCTCATCAATGGACTATAGCATAAATATAACCAAGATTAGATGAGTTTTGCCTCTGAAAGCTGTGGAGAGAAGGCTGGTACTTGTAGCTTGCACCTTCCTTCCTTCCTTAGAAGGACCACGTTTGATGGGCCGCCTTCAGAGAGAGTGCTGTCCTGGGAACAGCAGAATAGATGGACACTCTGTTTTAGGTCGCAGTTTTTAATTGAGGTAGACCAAGGATAGAACTGTACTTCATTTGTCTTTAATTTAAAAACAAAATGTGGATGAGCTTTGATTTCTCACAATATTTTGTTTCTCATGCTTTGTCTCCTCCTCAGTGGCTTGGGAGGTTGGATGGAAAGAGGGTGGCTGAGCCAACTGCCCAGTCTGACTTCTGTGCTTTATGGGCCTGACACTCTGAATTAGTATGTTAAATTACAGTTTTAACAGGGAGAGGGAGCATTTATTCACTGTATTGTTTAGCACTGTTATGCTGGAAAACATGAGATTTTTATAGGCAATTTATTAGATAGCTGTAGACCTTTTGGGTATTTTATAAAGAAAAATGTCTGTATAACAATAATATACAGCATTCTTAGTGCACACTTCTATGTTTATTTTGTAGGTACTCCATAGCAGAGGTTAGTATGGCATTCACTGATAAAGCAATGGGTGTAACACGTATGCAGGGCATAACTACAGTACTTCTTGCGTCTCATTTGACTTGCTTATGTGCACGTGCAATTTTTTGACAGTATCACATGCTGGATACTTGCTGTCTTGTTTACATCAGACTGATGTATGGAAAGACAGCACAACTCTTCTTTCCTTTTCCTGTCTTCTCTTTTACAAATATCTCCTCACTATTCCATCATAATGAATGCTGCATCTCATTAAAAAAATACGTAGTCACAATTGAGAACGTCCACATCCAAATAAGCCAAGAAATTTTGTGCCACTTAATATAGAAGGGGGCATATGTGGACAAGCATTAGAAAGCAAAATAGAGGTCAGTTGCTGGTAACTGACCTTTTTCAGGGTGTGTTGTTCATTTTCACATTTGTTCCCAACTTGACTTTGCTTTTCTTCTTGGAGTGAGGAGCAAAACATGGAGGTTGTACGTCACCTTGGAAAGTGAGGAGACACAACATGCACGCACAAAATGTACATGCTTAGCCTAAAGCAAGCTGTGATGCAAATATGATAATGGTTATTACAGCTTGATGAATGTTAGTTACGTGTAACAGTTTTCTCTTTCATCCTACATTTTTGGCCTGGATGTGGTTTTAGCGCGGCTCAGGTGATCCCACAGTGTGGTAGCTTTCTGTAGTGCCAGTGGCTCATTAGAAAATCCCAACAAAAGATAAGCTCCCACTTCTTTCTTAATTTCTTCCTTCTAGAAGAGAAGGAAATAACAGGGAAGGGTCACTATTTATATCCCATTATATGTAATAAATCTTCAGAAAGCAGCTTTTCATAGAAATAACTAAGCCAGGATTCCAAATGCTGAGAAAAGCCATTAAATTCTTTAAGAGGTGAATTGCTGTTTTGGAGCTATAGATAGCTTAAGCAATAGCAAGCTATCGTTATAATTTACCTGGTCATCAGTATTTCCTGCATTCTTCTTGCAATAGCCTAATAAAGAAAAAGATGGGAAGAAACAGGGAAGTGGAGGGGTTTCTAATTATTTTCTTCTTCCTCTGAATAGAACATGGTGAAGAGATTGCGGGATGCACAAAAGCCATTGAGTTGTCAGTGACAGCTGTTGCTATCAGAGCGATGAAAGCACTTGGCCCAAGAGTCTGTTTATATGTTTGAGCAGCAAAAGTGATTTTTATTGCAAGGAGCTCCAAGTGAGACAGGCAGAGTCAGAGAATAAGAGAGCAAAAGATAATTATCTAAATTATGTTCAGGCTATTATAGAAGACGAATATAGTTAAAATGTAATTAAATATGACAGGCTCACAGGATGCAAGCATGGCTTTGGAATGCTAATCATCAATTACTGCATCTCCTTAGGGGTGCCAGGCAGAACAAGAGAGTTAGGAGTTGGGTGACTGAGGTGAGATGTAGAGTGTTAAATAAAACAGCGTAGGACTGTAACAAGGCTAATTTCTTTTGGAAAATGGGGCCGTGGTATCAGGGGACCTTTGCTAGCCAAACAACTTGTAGTGCTGCATTTCAGCTTGAGGGCCCTGGTATAAATCTGAGTAGACTGCTAGTCTTGAGTCTTCTCTTAGAGATGTACACCTCAGCTTGAGGTAGTGATTACTAATATTTCTGTTGTGAAAGTGGGGACCTGGACTGCTGCACATTGAACAGCAAATCTAAAATGAATCAACCAGCAAGACAAGTTTGAAAGCAGGAAAAAGAACAACACTTCCTGAATATTTGGAAAAGCTAAAGCCTGAAAAATCACTTTCTTACAGGGTCACTAATGAGGAGTACAGAGATACAGAAAGGCCAAAGACAGCAATGTCAGTTTATGGGAGAAGCAAGTTCTGATAGCTTCTTCAAGACCGGGTCCTGAGTAAAGAAGGTGGAAGCATTGCCACCAGCTTGAAAGATTTGTTTGCCTGGCATATGGGGAGTAAAGGTGAAGTAGTGACATCTATTACACAGAAGTATCTAATCCCAGACCAAAAATGAGGTGCTTTTGATATGTTTTAATGCTCCTTTTCCTGGAATACAGTGACTTGTATATGAATCAATACCAGAGCTATGGAGGAAATTTTCGTAAAGATCATCAAAAGCAATTTTGAAGTTAGAAGCACTAGCTCATGTGAGGAAAGTATAAAATAAGTAAATGGCACAAGTACACAAATGTCATGACTAAAAAATAATTTGATAAGTAAAATTTCTACAGAGAAACTGAAATGAAGACATAACCAGGTGGTTATGAAGACATAACCACGTGGATAGATGATGGTGAAGCAGTGGATGTGTTCTGTCTTGATTTCAGTAAAGCATTTGACACCATCTCCCACAGCATCCACTGCTAAACTGTGGGAGTGCGGTCTGGATGATCATGTAGTGAGGTGGACTGCAAACTGGCTGAAGGAAAGAAGCCAGAGAGTCATGGTCAATGGGGTGGATTCTAGTTGGAGGCCTGTATCTAGTGGAGTGCCTCAAGGGTCAATACTGGGGCCTGTATTATTCAATATATTCATCAATGACTTGGATGAGGGAATAGAGTGTACTATCAGCAAGTTTGCTGATGACACCAAGCTGGGAGGAGTGGCTGACATGCCAGAAGGCTGTGCTGCCATCCAGAGACCTGGACAGGCTGGAGAGTTGGGCAGGGAAAAATTAAATGAAATATAACAAGGGCAAGTGTAGCGTCTTGCATCTGGGCAGGAACAACCCCAGGTTCCAGTATAAATTGGGGAATGACCTATTAGAGAGCAGTGAAGGGGAAGGGGACCTGGGGGTCCTGGTGGACAGCAGGATGACCATGAGCCAGCACTGTGCCCTTGTGGCCAGGAAGGCCAATGGCATCCTGGAGTGTATTACAAGGGGGGTGGTTAGTAGGTCGAGAGAGGGTCTCCTTCCGCTCTACTCTGCCCTGGTGAGACCACACCTGGAATATTGTGGCCAGTTCTGGGCCCCTCAGTTCCAGAAGGACAGGGAACTGCTGGAGAGAGTCCAGCGCAGGGCAACAAAGATGATTAAGGGAGTGGAACATCTCCCTTATGGGGAAAGGCTGAGGGAGCTGCGTCTCTTTAGCTTGGAGGAGACTGAGGGGCGATCTCATTAATGTTTATAAGTATGTACAGGGCGAGTGTCAGAAGGATGGAGCCAGGCTCTTCTTGGTGACAACCAATGATAAGACAAGGGGTAATGGGTTCAAACTGGAACACAGGAGGTTCCACTTAAACATGAGGAGAAACTACTTCTCAGTGAGGGTGACAGACACTGGAACAGGCTATACAGGGAAGTTTTGGAGTCTCCTTCTCTGGAGACATTCAAACTGGCCTGGACACCTTCCTGTGTAACCTCATCTGGGTGTTCCTGCTCCAGCAGGGGGATTGGACCAGATGATGTTTTGAGGTCCCTTCCAATCTCTAGCACCAGAAGGAATAACTAATAGTAAAAGAGGATGATTAAAAAGAAACATAAGGCTTACTTGTGACGTCTTTAATCAAGGAACACCACTGAACAATTGTTATGGCTTGATACATAAATAAATAAAAGTCTTACTGAATTTGTTATATCAGCAAAAAATGCAAAAAGAGGGCAGAAATGCCAGTAATCTCTCTTCCCATATATGGGTATAGTTACACTGCATGTATTACTTCTTTTCTGCATAATTATATCTGTAGTGGAAAGGTATTGCTTTGTGTACATTGATGTTCTCAAATGTATTGTTACAGTCAGAATCAGTGCCATTTTCTAGTGAAGAAGGTTTGCCTTTCGTATTTCAAATGATTTTTTCCAAGTCCAGTTGGGTTGTTTTCTACTCTTTTTTTTTCTTTTTTTGCTAAGGAAATAAACTGAGAGACCTAATTTTCTCATTATCCTATCAAGTACTAATTCTCCAGTGGCAATATTCTTGAATTTTAATAACTTGGATTTTAATAACATTTCTACAAATTGTCTGTCATTTTTACTTTCTTTTTCTAATGGGAAAGGAAGAAAATGGACACAAAACAGTAAATATTCTAAGGGCCAAATTTATTGAAAACCCTTTTTCCCTTCAAGTCTCACATCCTCAATGACTTTTTTTTATTATTTTCTATCATGTTTTAATATTATTAAAAGGGTAATTATAATCCAATCCTAATAACAGCATTGTAGCAGAAAGTAAGGACTTGTAATGCAGTGGAAAATGGAAGAGCTTAGGAGCTTCCTGGAGGATCTGATCTAGACATGGGTTGTAAAAAGGATCTTCAGAGGCCTTCTTCTCAGCCTCTCTTAATACCTTGTCACACTCTTCAGCTGTATTCCTGAAAAATGCATCAGCTTCATATGACATACAGCAGCATTTACTGCCATCTTTGGAAAATCTGCATATACACACTCCTGAAGTGTGCATATGACCAGTGCTCGGAAGTACTATAAACACAGACCCATGTATATTCTATTCTATGATCCCTAATTAACCTATTTTCTTGGCACAGAACATAAACTCTCCCTTAGAGGTTAGGAAGGCATAGGCTATTCTTAACAGCTTCTTTAGGATTTTGAACTCTTCTATTTAGAATATCATAGCTTTAGAATATTTACCAAATCACTAAATGGGGAAATCTGATTTTTACATCGTTACTCTTCCTTGCATAAAAGTGCATGTGTGTAAATGTAAGAGTATATGCATAATGCAAACTGTGGCAATGCTTTGTTATGAGAAGTAGTGTTGCAGTTGTCTAATCATCCCAGCCACTCATCTTTGGGACTCTGTATTTCAAGGTAACAATTTATGTTTGCCCATGAAGATTAACTGACTGGCTGTACTAGAGTAATATGAGAAGGAAACTCAAGAAGAATTGTTCTCCAATGTAGAGAAAAAATGTTTAGATCACAGCAATCTTTCAGATCTCGAGACAGTCAACAAAATAGTCTGTTCTCCTTTTATATTTTATTTAGAGATTTAGAGCTCAGTCTGTTTCCTCAAATAAGGAGGACGTAGCCACATAAGGGATATAAATAAACCGTGTCATTAGATACATAACTGCTGTGCCTCTGAGACCTGACACAGACCTCACCTTTCTATTATGATGAGTAACTCTAATTACATCCATTACTTCATGCAGTAATACCAGTAAACTACTTGAAATTAGGTCTTGATTGGGCTCATAATCTTCTTTAAGCAAATATAACCTGACAGCAGTGATAAAAGTAATAGTCAACTGAATTAAACCCAGAAATGCTATGATTGTGACAAAGAGGTTTTCCTACTACGGGGAAATTCAGATGTCTGACAAATAGTCAGCAGTCAGGCTGTTCATACTGCCGGGCTTTGGGGCAGTCTACATGTGGCCACTGGTGTTTTATTCCAGCTTTGCTTTGGTCCCTCATTTCTTACATGAACTCTTCTAAAAGTATTCTGAACACACTCAGGAAAATTACCCAATGATTTTCTTCTGTAGTGAGTTAATCAAGTTATTCTCAACTATATTTTATTGCTGAAGCCTTCTGTAATAGTCTAGTTTTGCTAAAAAGTTAAGTTCTCTATCTAGCTTTCATGTTTTATGAATAAAAAAATAATTAAGTACTAATCTAGTGTAGTGGGAGACTGGAATAGAACTGAAACCGCTAGTTCCTATTATTCTTTTTTTGTTTTGTCTGTTTTATTGTCATTGTGTCTGTAAGTACAAAGGTACGATCAGAATTGGGGTCATTTATCTGCTGCTCATTACGCTACTTGGGATGTCGTGCCTCACCCAGATCAGAAGAGCATGAATAAGGCAGGACAATTATAGTGGTCCTGATCTATCTCTGCCGTCTCAGTCTAGCCCAAAAGTTATACTCCAGCTCTGGGGGGAGGTCTGTGCTCCCCACTGCCTCTGTGTCAGGATGGGGAAATCCTCACAACCTGAACTGCAAAGAATGCTCCATGTCACTGTCATTTACTGGAAGGACCTTGGCGCACACAAGGGAAGTTTGACTCCCCTGCCTCCACTGCTTCACTTAACGTGGGAGGAGTTCATTTGGGGTTTTGGGGTGTGGGTGGTGTGGTTTTGTTTTGTTTGGGGTTTGTTGTTGCTTGTTTGTTCATGGGGTTTTTTTCCTAGAGCTGTAATTTTCTTTAACCGAGCTCTGATGATTTCTCATGAGTAGTTAACAGGTGGATGCATTTACTTTTATTTATCTGATCTTTTGTTTATCTAATACAGTTAATATTAGTCAAGGATTTTAGACTTTGTTTGATTATTTTTTTTATTTTTTTTCTATTACCATTTTCTTAACTTTCAGCAATAGTCTAAGTATTATTCCTGCATACAAATTACAGTAGTATAAGGTATGTATGGAAACACATGAACAGAGTCAAGGCACTTAAAAATAAAAATGAACAAGGAGTGCTGGAAATTCAGGTGATGTAAAGTGTTTCTCTACTTGCCCTATTAAGTGATAATAGTATGTACTGTCACTTGAATGGATTCTCTGTGTATTCTGCTGCAAGCTGTTGTGACAGTGTTTAATATTTGTATTTCTTTTTGCACTTCTTTGTAGATCGTGGCAAACAATCACTTTTGATAAACAGCCTGCATCTTTCATCAGAATAGTTGGAACTCACAACACAGCTAATGAGGTAAGAAACTTTTAATAAAACATATAGTTTTCATTATTATGCAATACTACAGTTTTTCATATCTTACAATGAAATTGATAGTGCTTTCTAAAATATACTTCATTTTTTTTTTTGCTCTGGCAGTCCCTTGAAGTAAGAATGAATGCCTTTCTTACTTGAATATTTGTGAACTGTATTAACATCTTCACAGCCTCTAGAGTTGAAGGCCTAGTATCACTGTGGGGGATATTTTGGGGTTTTTACAAATTACAGTAAACTGTTTCTGGTTTTGACCTTCACACAATGTTATCAAACATTCATATTGGGTTTAGTTTTAAATTTTTCCTTATTTTGATGAAGGATGAAAATACCATTTTAGTGCACGCAAGAAGGGTGTAATCTCTGATTACTTGGTTTTATCAGCTTTGTTTTAGCTTTTTAATGAATAAAACATAAGAAAAATCTCATTCCTCATAAGAAAATCTTATTTGCATAAGATTATGTTATAATTTATTTTCATACCTGGTAAATCAGTTTATCAATAGTGGCCAAACCAAGAGGTTTTTTCAGTTCATTTTATACAGACAAAATACATTTTGCCCTAACCAACCAAATGCAATATCATCTGCTTTTTGTTTACTTGTGCATCTGTCTTTTGTAATTGTGAAGTGTAGATTTTACAGCTGACTTTAGTGAAACCATTTACAATATGTGAATTTAGGAATATATGTAAATCATTGAGTTTAGGACCTTATATGATGAGATCATAAGAGGCACCAAAAGCTTCACTGTGTATAC